>NC_140166.1:178717949-179467949 GCF_963971535.1 Notolepis coatsorum | reverse complement strand
AACCCGATCCCTCTGTTTATTTTTGATGATTTAATGAAAACAGAGTTTTTCTGTTATACTTGTAAAACCGGCTATTAATTTGATATATTTCTCCTATAAAAGTTTGTGTGCAATAGACCCACACAGTGGTGTAATAATCGCGTGGTTCATGTAGTCTGATTCTTCTTCTTCGAGAGAGAGAGAGAGAGAGAGAGAGAGAGAGAGAGAGAGAGAGAGAGAGAGAGAGAGAGAGAGAGACACACACAAATAATAGCGAGAGAAAGAGAGAGAGAGCGAGAAAAAGAGAAAGGTGAGAGTAAAAAAAAGTGTAAGTGAGGGGATTGGCTGTATGCATTTCAGATTCTGACATACACACACACACACACACACTCCAGCCCCAACTGAAACAGGAAGTGCTTATTCATTTGGGACGTACGTTTACAGAACCATCTCTGCATACTGAGGCAGAGCCTCTAGAAATGGGTCAGAGGCACAAAAAGGCTGTGAAATGAGAAGCGGTTCTTAGTTCTGTTGAATGTGAGCCAACCTGTGGTGGTGGTGTTGTTGCTCAATGTCCGTAAGGCTGAAATACATTACAATACATGGTGCCAGAGCACAGATGTAAGACCATCGTGCCTCTTAACACTTTGAGAGCCAGCCGTGTTTTCCTTTTTACCCCCTTGAATGCCCACATCCACTCCAATGTTAACGTTAATATCGCCTAATCTATGTTTTAAATTATGGCTATGTGTCTAATCTGCCCGTCGCTTATCAAAGACTCATTTTCCAGTCAACATTGTCGTAGCAGATTGTTTTTTTATCGCTTCATTTCCGTTTGATAGCATTTTGAAAATCACTTGTTTTCACGGAAAAAACAACACATTCTATGATAATCGCCTTTTACTGGAATATTCTAGAACGTTGTCATTTTTCGGCCTATTTATGAATCGTTTTCAAATAAACGCTAGATGATCGATAGTATATGTGTACGCATGCACACTCGTGCCTCCAGTTGAAAATCGATTCTCCTATTTCCTGACCGCGAGCAGAGTCAAACAGCCTATCACCATAATCACATAAAAGCTTATATATCCGTGAAAACGGGTCGGATTATCCTAATACTGATAACATAGATTCCTTACCTGAGATCAGATGGTATCCAAATGGATTATTCCAATTCCTGATCGCCATTCGAAAAAATCGCTCATTTGATTGATCCATCGTGTATACAGTAAAACACATATTCCCCGCGGCTCCGAGGCTCCAGAGTGAAGCTGGTAGACCCCGGTTACATGAGTGAGAAGTAAAATGTGGAGTGCAGGTTTTTTTTCCCCATTCATTTTCATTGAGTCCAATCCAAAAGGGCGATTTACCATCTGGGAGACGATAGGGGGCGCTTTTTTCACATCTGAGCGTCTGGGGTGACTGGCTTGATGCAATATGATTTCAGATCGCTAATAAAACAAATAAATTAATAAAACAAATAAAACGAATATTCTCGTGATTGGGCATTCAACCCGGGGGGTAATAACCAGAATAATCTCGGGCGTGGCATGCAAAGTGTTAAAGGGGCACCTCACCAAAAAAACAATGCTGATTTATTTTGCACATAATCTCACACACTCTCAACTAGGGATGTCCCGATCCGATCACGTGATCGGGATCGGGGCCGATCACATGATTTTCCGAAGATCCGGATCAACAAAAAAAAGTAATAAAAAATCTGGATTTTTATTTTTATTTTTTTACTTTTATTTTTTTTATTCAACAAACATGACCATGTTCACGTCTTAAACTCATACTGAAGCCTTAGTTTTGGTTTTAAATTGCATATCATCATTCATTTATTTATTGTCACACAGAGCAGAAGAATTTTGCCAAAACAAACCAATAGTATCCAGCTGCAGAACGGCAGACTAGCCACACTCTAGACCCAAATTAAAAAATATATATATATTTTTTTATTTTTTTTAATCCCAATTTCTCACATTACATTCACCCTGAATGTTGACGTTATCCAGGTGAAAAGTTAACTCCATTCAAGTGAGGCATTGCAATCCTTTTTTTTTTTTTTTTTTTTTTATATTTTTTGCACAAATCTCTCCAATATTCAAAACATCTCTTTCCACATCATCATATGCAATTTCCAGGATTTGCCTTTTTCTTTTTTGTAAGAACATACAAAACATGTAAAGGACTCATACAAATACATTAACAACTGACATGGAAAATAAAAAAAATACTTACGAAAAAAGAAACATACTATATATACTATACATTATGCGTATACATCCCTGATATATATACTTTGCATGTAGACCGAACTACCTTCGAGCAGGTATGTGCTGCATCCTCTATCGGGATGCCACCCTTCTCCATATTGCATGTGAGAGAAAGCGCCCCAGACATATGCAGTTGTGCATGATAACATGCATGCACGCATGTCTCCAACACATGTATGTGGGTACGTGTATCACGTAAGCATGTGTACATGCCTCATATGTGTGTGTGTGCATCTTCCTGGTATGTGACTGTACTCCTATCTCTTGTGTGTGTCTGAGGCATTGCAATCCTTGACATAAATCATTTGATGTATAATTAAATCAAAGGAAATGCGTTTTGGTCTGAGAGTGTGGCTGGTCTGCCGTTCTGCAGCTGGATACTATTGGTTTGTTTTGGCAAAATTCTTCTGCTCTGTGTGACAATAAATAAATGAATGATGATATGCAATTTAAAACCAAAACTAAGGCCTCAGTATGAGTTTAAGACGTGAACATGGTCATGTTTGTTGAATAAAAAGATTTTTTTTAATTTTTTTTTATCGGATCGGGAAAGATCGGTATCGGTAGATACTCAAAATCACATGATCGGGATCGGATCGGGAGCAAAAAAACGTGATCGGGACATCCCTACTCTCAACATATTTACACACATTAATTTAGTTCAACAGTTATTGAGGCTAAATGAGTTCGAATATGGCCACCGGTCATGTCATCTGGAACATTGAATCCTCTTGATTACAGTTAATTACAGCTCTATGAAATGATGTAAATGGAAAAATGGCAATACCTTGTCTTATAGGGACTGCTACCTTATCATTTCATGCATTCAATTGCCCAGATGACATCACTCGTGGCCATATTCAAACTAATCTACTCTCAATAACTGTAAAACTAAATGAATGTGTGCAAAACGGTTTAGAGTTTGGGGGGGGGGGGTGAGATTATGTGCAAAGTAAATAAGCATTGTTTTTTGGTGAAGTGCCCTTTTAATTAGTTTGTGTTTATAGTAATGTCTCTGTAACAGTGTCTCAATTGACCCAAGCTCCACCCTCTTTTTCTTGACCCTCCAATCACAACTGTTGCTTTCCTCTGTCAAACAAAGAGAGGCAGAGCTTGACTGAAGCAGTATACTTGTAAAAACAAGAACTCTCATAAATCACACATGGGACAGAGGTTCAGCGTTGGCATGCGTATCTAAGATCCAATCCTTTCATTTGATTATTGTCATTTATTGGACTGATTATTGTCCAGTTAGGACAGCTGAAACCCGACCAATATTTCACCGTTGACTTAAAACATACTTCTTCAATCAATATCTCAAATGATTTTTTTTTAAATGTATATACAGTATATAATAATAATAATAATAATAATAATAATAAAACTAACCTTCTTACTGTCTTATACTATCATGCACTCTTCCTACTATAGTAATATGGCTTTACTACTATGCACTCAACACTGCAGCACCCAAGTTTCAGCACTGTTTGATGAACATTGTTACTCAGCTGTAAGAGTTGTACCCTTCCTTGCTGACTTGTCGTACATAACACTTTATCACTTTGGATAAAAGTGTCAGCTAAATGACAAAATGTAAATGTAGATTGTAGGCGCCGTAATGGAGGTCTCAGTTTTCTCATTCAGTGTTCTATTTATGTTGTATTATTAGTTGGACTGTCACTTTAGGTGGTGGGCGTGCTCACGTGGTGTGGCGCTAATGAGAGTGTTTTTATGGAATTTCATTCACCTTTTCACGTTGTTGACAGCTCACAGAGGTTGACAGTTCACGGAGAGAGGGGGTGAGAGTTAGGAGAGCATAATTTCTTTTGACCGCAAATCGCAATATTGAAGAACGCAACCACACGCAAGATAGTTCTAAGAACGTGAGCGTGTTTGTCCATTGGGGACCGGTTGTGCCACACGCAATATTGAAAGCACGCAGGACGCATCAGTATCAGTATATTAGTGTATGTAAATAAGGGTATTTTGTTTGTCTCATGAAGCGAAAGAATAAAAGCCTCAAAAGTTATTTCACGATGCGCGTCAATTGTTTGAACTCCTCTACTCAGCCCCTCGGCACTACCTGTCCATGACAGTCTACTGCCGCAACATAGATATAACTTAGTCTTTTTGGAAATAGTTGCTTGCATACATACACATACGGACATACGTTGGATGGTCAACCCTCAGTGTCTATGGGTGGAAGAAGACATGCAGTCCCACCATGTGACACCATTACACCAGAGTTGATAAATAATGACCACAGTAATGACGTTGGCCTGGGGCCTCCCCTCTCATCCAGCCTCTCATTAGTTTGATGCTGCAGGCTACAGTAGCCCAGTTACTCTGGTGGAAGTCTGGCTGTGATGCACGTTATCATGCTTGAATGTTTTCCAGCAGACTGCCAAGCTACTTTCACTTGAGTCCCGCTGAACAACTTTCACTGACTTATTTCCCTGACACACTGTCACAGGATCCTTTGTCAGGATCCTTTATTTGTCTAATATTATTTACTGGTACTTAACATTGGTATTTATGTTAAAATGGTTCATGATTTATAAATGTATTGCCAATGAATTGCAAAAAGTAAAAGCTATATTATTGATAAGAATACATACAGCCATGTGTAGGAAGTGTATGCATACTAGATCTTCTTAATGAGCTTGTTAGCATCCTGTGCCGCCTCATCCCTGTGATGTCATCTTTGGAGCGATCGGGTGAAACCAGGAGATCCAGGTAGACGTTGCCGAGATGTTCTTCACCCCCGCTGTCCACGTCACGGGGGACAAATGTCTCTCTCTCCATCTCCTCATCCCTGATGGTGCTCTGTTCAGCAGCTACCCCTGAGTGCTCTCTTCAGATATATAGGACTTGTGCTGTCTGTAACAGACCAACAGATATCTCCACCATGGAGGACTTGTACTGTCTGTAACAGACCAACAGATATCTCCACCATGGATGACTTGTGCTGTCTGTAACAGACCAACAGATATCTCCACCATGGAGGACTTGTGCTGTCTGTAACAGACCAACAGATATCTCCACCATGGAGGACTTGTACTGTCTGTAACAGACCAACAGATATCTCCACCATGGAGGACTTGTACTGTCTGTAACAGACCAACAGATATCTCCACCATGGAGGACTTGTACTGTCTGTAACAGACCAACAGATATCTCCACCATGGAGGACTTGTGCTGTCTGTAACAGACCAACAGATATCTCCACCATGGAGGACTTGTGCTGTCTGTAACACACCAACAGCTCCTCCAACTCTGCCTCATACTGAATTACAGATTTCCTGATTCTTTTCTTTCTTCTTTTCAGCTAGGGCTACAAAGTGTTCAAGGGTTAAAGTGTAGGTCGGCCTGGCCAGGTGGATCCTCATGTGGATGTGGAAGATGGCACAGTTAACCCAACTCTTCAGGGTTCTGGAGCTCATGTGTCCGTCTCTTAGCATTAGAGTGAGATGCCCAATCAACTCGGGCTCTTATCTCTCCAGCCCCCTTGTCGTTTTCTTTCTATCAAACATCTGCAACTGGTGGCACTTAACATAGTTCACTAACAGCTTCTCAATCTCCTTTTCTGTATCGCTCACAAACATGCCGTGCAGGAGGGTAGGGATGATCTCCCCTGCCTCCGATTGGGATCCTGCTGTGGTGATCATGTTCAGCATCCAGTCGATGGCAAAGGCTCCCAGTCCCACCGCAAAGGGGACTTCCTGAAGGGATTTCTTAAAGGTGCTGTAAGTGGTGTTTTTTGTTTGTTAAAAGAATAGCTCTACTCTCCAACAGCCATCACTGATAGTGTCTGGTCAGTAATATGGGTCTCCCAGTCCTTTCGCTCTAAATAGATTTTCTGGTATCCCGTTCCCTCTTTATCCATCATTCAGGAGCAGTGATGCCACTAACGCGTTACTAAGTAACGCGTTATTGTAATCTGATTACTTTTCCGCGAAAATGGTAATCTAACGCGTTAATCTTTAAAAGCCAGTAATCTAATTGCAGTTACTTGTCCAAGTGGCTGTGCATTACTATTTCGTTACTATCTCATCATAAATTCATAATGCAGGCGGAATACAGTATTTTATTTCGTTTTCGACAGTCAAAAATACGCTTAGAGCTGTTTACTTCTCTTTGGGAGTGACGTCACATGTCACGTTTTCAAAGCGTGTCTGAGCACGTAACCTCGCGTGTTGATCCATGCTGGTGGGCGCGGCTGTTATTGTTATTTTCAGCCTGACCTAAACTGCGCGCTAGCAGGGAGAAGCTCGCGCTCGTAACGCTTTCTTGCAGCACTGGAAGTTCACTAGTCTACTTAACGTTTGTTAAGCCGGGTGAAAAAAACATTCACTTTGCGGAGGAAACAAAATACTGTCTACCGCATATGGAATATACAGCAGCTGCACAGCACGACCATCGACTTCTACAGGACTCGGAGCTGCACCACCAGCCAAACAGTATGTTCCACCTTTGTGTTAAACATATTTTGCATTGCACTATTCCATGAACATGGAACACCATACTGCAGTATGTAGGTTGTCAGTAGCACACTGACAACACTGCAGTATATATATTCCCTCCCCGCCGTATATATATTTCCCTCCCACCCACCCACCCCCTCCTAATGTACAGTCCCCTCCCCATCATATGTATATACTCTGTCAGGATCTAGGGGTAACAGTACTGTATATTTGAATACCGCTTATGTCACAAATGTATCAGTACTAAATACCTATATGTCCCTATGCCATAAATGTCATGTATGTTGTGTATGTCATAAATGTCTATATGAATTGAAAATGGGGGACCCTGATGGAAACAAGACAAACGTCTTTCTCTGGTCTGCATCCCCTTAACAATTGTGTGTATTGAGCCGTACTGTATTGTACCCATTCTGCAATCTGTTAAATAAAGTTTTCATTCATTCATTCATTCATTCATTCATTCATTCATTCATTCATTCATTCATTCATTCATTCACACAATAATAAATAATAATAACGTAGAACCATATCTGAATGGGGCAGGCCTCAAAGGTAGGCTACATATCAGCCTACATGTGGTGTTATTGACCATTTATCTTTTGTGAAATCTATAGATCTATAGATAGCAAGATAGGCATACCTGCCCTATTAGTACATTTTACTCAAATTGAGTACATTTTACTAAATTTTTTTTGTCATTCTTATGTTGTGGCAGCAGCAGGGGGGACGACTTCGTAACCTAGTTACTTTCAAAGTAACTAAGTTACTCTGATAATCAAGTAATCAGTAAAGTAACTAAGATTACTTTTTAAAGGAGTAATCAGTAATCAGTAATCATATTACTTTTACAAGTAATCTGTGGCATCACTGTTCAGGAGAGAGAACTCCACACTGCAAAAATGGTCTGAAAAAAAAGTTAAGAAATAAAAACTAGTTTTAAGCAAATGTGTCCTTAAAACAAGTAAAATAATAACCAGTGCAGTAGGCAAATTTGGCTTGGCAAGATTTCTTGAAATAAGTAAAAATATCTAGTACTTGGATAAAGTGAGAAGGGATATCAGAACATTTATTATTTATTTATTTACTGAGGGACTGGGAGTCCCACGTTAACACTTTGAGTGCCGCGCTGTTTGGTTAATTTACCTTTAGAATGCCAGCCTTTCTAGTCGTTTCCGTTTGTTTGCGGAGCTGTGTTTGTGTTCTGTATTAGCTGTAGAGACATGGTGTGGCCCATTTCGACAAACATTACTTGTAGTCCAGCATGGGAAGAATAGTTTGTTTCCACACGCTGTAGTTTGTAGTTTATTACACGCTAAACATCACACCAAGATAATAGATAACAGTCTTTTTTCATAGATCGCGAGATAAAACACGTTATGTGCAATAAGCCCAAACCGTTCTTGCTGATCCCCTGGAACCCTGAATACTCCCATATCAAAGGTATATGACCTGTATATATGTATCATCACAAAAGCATGTTTTTCGTCCATTGAAACACAGAACTGTGATTGTTAGAAAAACACGTTTCAGATTAGGTAAAATAGACATAGAATGTACTTTACCTTAGCCAGAACGTATTCCAAATTTTAGAATAATTCCAAGTGATCGCATCGCCATCGCAATTACCAGTGTATATGTCTATACACGTTTCGATGGTCAAATGCGCTTATGCAACGGGATCCCGAGGCGAGGACTGTGAATTTCTGTCCCAGGAGAAGGAGGGACCACTCACGAGGAGAAACTGAAAGTGAAGCTGACTATCAGCCCAGAGCCCCATGCAGTTCAGACACGGGACTATACTGCCACCTGGTGATAGTCGATCAGAATGCAGTTCCAATGTGTCGGGACGTGCCTAAATGATGCAGATCGCTCTGGGCAACCGTGTAGAGCGGGGATCAAAGTAAAAAACGTCTTTTTACGTTTATGGCACTCAACCGTCGGCGTCCAAACACGTAAAAAGCCGTTTTTGGCACAGAGTGTGTTAATGACCAAACACTCTATATCAGTGATGGCTGTTGGAATGTAGAGCTACAGATCCAGCACTGAAAAATCAAACCTCTACTCAGCAGCGGAACCTATCAGACCCGGGCCGGGGGGCGGGGCCACATGACCGGGCCCTTTAAACCCAATAAAGCTTGACGGAGTAAATAATAATAATAATAATAATGGTAATCTGACGCTCGTGCGTAAAAAGTCGCAAACAGTCTAAGATTACAATTTAAAACAATGTTTGAAAGAAAACTAACCAAAGAAAAGGTGTAATATTTAAGATTTCGTTTCTACAAAGGGTATAGAAACGAAATATATACAGATAATGATATAACATGACATAAAGCCAACAAACTACAAGAACAACGTAAACATAGCCTAATAAAATGACTACATTTCTGACACACCATTCACCACGGACCACGGGAGCACAGAGCAGTAGTCAAATTGGCACGGCGGCCCATAGAGTAAGAAATAAGATGAAGGCTGTGCAAACCTCACTGAATGTAGATGTTACTGCTGGATTGTAAACAATGAGCATTTTTACCAGATCCGCAACAGATTTTAGTTTTTGTATCTGGTCCCTGAAACATGTTCTGAAAGAAAGCAGCTGGTCAGGGAAGCTGGCGGCGATGTCCCGACTATAGTGCTCTCCTGGGCAGCTTGGTGTAAACTCCTCATCCTTTGCTTGCAGTAGTGTCTTGGGGTGAATTGCCTCAAACATGTTCACAGTTGCATTTAAACTGGTGAATCTTTGGGACAGTTGCTGGATGATTATATCGAGACATGCATTGAAACGTTCACCCAAAAGTTGCTCTCTGCGTCAGTGAGGCGGCTGTCTTCAGAAAGTTCATCAAAGTGACGCTTAACTTTCCTGGCCCTGCGTTGTTTCAAACTGTGTTTGACTTCCCCATTTAGTAGCCAGGGCAAGAGTGGCGGACTTCGCCTCATCAAATTGTCCCCTATAGGCTACTCCACCAAAACACTGATGGCATTTTGCAGTAGAGTAGATATGCTTTGAGAATATCCACGTCTTTTGCTTGCAGTAACTGTGAAGCACAATTTATGCTTTCCAAATCTTGGTCTGCATGTTGACCAAAAATAGAAAGCGAAATTTGCTTATGGCATTCTTGACTGCACTTTTTGTCACTGGTAAGGGATATTTTGACGAGGGCCTTTATAATGTCTCCATATATGTGCCTTAACGCAACAAGCGCATCATGGCGAGATGACCAGCGAGTGGGACATAAGCGTTTTAATGTGATACTACACGAAGTAACAACAACCATATCAACATTTACCACAAACTCACGTTTTCTTGTTGACAGTGTGTGTCCGTGATTGTAGCCTACCTGTAAATCATTATCTGGCTCACCCCCACTAACGTTGTTGGCGGGCTGGGGCTCTTCAACAACTTAAGGTTCCTCCCGCAGGAGGAGAGTAGGGCGGAAAATATATATATCTATAGCTTTGACAATTTGTCTTTTCCTTGGTCCTTTTTATCTTTTTCTTTGCGTTTTGTCGCTCCACTTTTGTGTTTATAACTGCTCCCGCTCATGCTTAGGCAGTGCTCTGTTGACAAGTGATTGATGATGACGTTCATTTACGTAGGGATGCACCGATATGAAAATTTGCCACCGATACCGATTGTTCAACTAACACAATCGGCCGATACCGATATTTGTGGCAAAAATTTTTTTTTTTAATATTTTTTTTGTAATGTTTTTTTTTTGTAATATTATTTTTTTTTTTTATGAAACTACTGTATATTTGTGTTACAAATTGTGCTCACCGATATGAACATAGGCCTCTTTACTTACTTAAAAAAAGGAAACATCAAGAAATAGCACTATCTCTCTCCCAGTATGTTCTGCAGGGCTGCAGCTAGGTACTAGTTCTCCCAGTATGGTCTACCGGCTGGGCTGCAGCTAGATACTATTGTCTCAACCAATGAAATTTTGATTGACAGTCGATTCTGCCAATTACGTCACACACCGCTTGCACCCGCCTCTGCTGTTACCACCAATCGGCAATCGCGTATAAATTTTTTACTTCTGCTTTTGTCCGCCATTGATTTTGACAAGAGAGGTTTTCTAGAACAACAACAACGTCGCGGCCGACGTTTAGCTTTTAGCTCCGCAGGATGACTTAAACGAGACATAATGATTTTACTGCAACGATTGTTATAATAAAACAAAGCCTTTCTATACATGTGTCTGATTGAAAACTTTATTAACAGATTGCAGAATGGGTAAAACTCAGGGCTCTATGATCAACGGAAGGAACTGAGCTAGTATGAACGCGGGCTTGCTACGTTCGGGTAAATAATATGCTGATGTTATTGAACGTGTAACACTAACTATATAACGTTAATGCCACAAAACGAATGCCTTGTTAATCATAAGTAGTAACTTTGATGCAGTAGCTTGTGTGTGTGTGGGGGGGACTGGGGACCGTTGTGGAGGTCGCGAGTGAACTTTTTTTTGTCTTTTGACGCTACACAAATTGATGGATATTTATCGGCTACTGCCATCGGCACATTCGAGCTTATCGGCCGATAGGCCGATTGCAGTCAACAAGGCACTTATCGGCCGATACCGATACCCGACCGATACATCGGTGCACTCATTACGTATGATGTTGATGGACGGCTGATGACGATTTTACCCAAAATACATTTGGAGATGGAGACAATAGAAGGGATTCATTTGCAATTTTTCATGTTTTAATGTTAAATGTGAGTGTGAAAATAGCAGCACAAGTTCAACTCATATTATAGGCTACGATGCTTTATACCTAATATGACCACAAACGTCAGTGCACTCAGTGGCGCGAGGCAGCAGGGCTCGCCTGCGAATATCTCGGGGTGGAGCCTGCTGCCTCGGCGACGGGCCCCCATTGGGTCCCGACCGTCCCGGGCCCGGGGAGCACCGCCCTTACAGCCCCCCCTGAAGCCCCGCCCCTGCCTCTACTGCTCCTCTACCGCTCCTCCACCACTCCACGGGCCAAACTGATTTTGTGACTCCTATTGTTCTGGACCAGGCCAGATTTCACACCTCCACCGCCTCCCACGGTGTATCAGGCTGGGGAGACTTTTTCATCTTAAATTTGTATTCGTCCCAAACGCCCCAGATCCATCTGATTCCTTAGCTTTTTTCACTGTTTACCTATCATGCATTGCAACACTAATATATGGGCAGTACCCCAAGTCAGACTGCCCCGAACCCACTTATTTTTTTTGTATCTACTTTTTTCTCCTCCTTTTTCTGTGATTTTTTTCTCCCCATCCCAATTTACCTCTCGTGCCAATTCTTCCTCCCCTGTCCTGATCATTGCTCGCATATGCCCCCCACTGGCCGGTTGTAGGGAGGATAGAAGCCTTTCATCACATGTCCCCTCCGATACATGTGGAGGCAGCCTGTCACATCTTTTCACCTGCCAGCGCGGACTCTCATTTGATGAGGAGTAATGTGTAGGAGGCTCACACTGCCCCCGCCATTTTCCTGACTTTGTAGGAGTCGTTGTTCACAACGACCAGACTACCACCCTTCGACTTCCCACCCGCTAACTCTGCCAATTGAGTTAGTATGACAGCCAGCCCGAGCCGGAGGCAACGCCGACAGCCGGATTCGAACCCGGTGTCTCTTGCGTTGGTGACGAGCGCAATGTCCGCTGCGCCACCCAGTCGCCCCCGAACCCACTTATTAAA
The DNA here is from genome assembly GCF_963971535.1 of Notolepis coatsorum. Classification (NCBI taxonomy): domain Eukaryota; kingdom Metazoa; phylum Chordata; class Actinopteri; order Aulopiformes; family Paralepididae; genus Notolepis; species Notolepis coatsorum. Next base: position 179,455,503 of record NC_140166.1, on the reverse strand, counting down.
AATTATCTTGGGGGTCTGAGGGCAGTAGCCCCCGACCCCCTCCCTGGGGGAGCACTTAAGTTAAGTACCCTCCATTTGTTCTTTTTGGTAGCCAGCTCAGTCACCTCCGAAATATAACACCTGAGTGCTAGTTCTAAAGTGGTAGAAGGGTGGTACAGGTATCCTTTCGGCAACAAACCTTCCCTTCCGCGTTGCTCTGATTGGCCAGCGATCTACACTCGTTTCGCCCCTACGCCGGTAACGCGTGCATGCGCACATACGCCGGTAGATAATAATAATAATAATACTTAGAATAATAATACTTAGACAAACGCACACAATTGGCACAAGTGTAAATTATGCATTCGTCACTCAGTTTTAACATCGACGCACTTAGCTCAACTCGTTCGCCAGCTTGCTGTGGAGCCTATGGTCACAAGTTCGAATCACTCTTAGTTCAATTCTTCTTTTGTTTAATTAATTTATCATCTCTCTATATTAACGTAACTAGCTATTCATATCAATCGAAATAACGTTCATCTCTCTATATTAACGTAACTAGCTATTCATATCAATTGAAATAACGTATTGTATTGTTTTCATCTCTCTATATTGACGTGATTCCATCAACACATAGGTAATATTTAGATCACAGGCTGGTCATGCATAATCTCGCCCACCAGACTCTTCTACCGAATTGACTAGGTCGCGCAAGTCAATCAATAGATTACACTTTCATTAACAACACCCCTTAGCTGTTATAACTATGTACTAAAATGTACCTCTGCTTTGGCTTGCACGCCTTTGGCGTGGCTGAATTGGCTGAATAGCAGTGATCGTCCATCTTAGTTAGTTAGGCGTTGGAGTATATAGCGCGGCGTATATTGATGCAGGTAGGTATTATCTGATGCAGCTAGGTATTATCATGCTAATATGGTGTGTTCTGCGATACCCATTTCAGCGTGTGTGCGAGGGCTCTCGCATTATTATTAAATGCGTGTGTGTGGGCGTGGCGGGGCAAAAACAAAAACCTGCGTGGGGGGGGGGGGGGGGGGGGGCGTGAGGGCATTATCGCGGCGCATGTGGCGTAGGGGCGAAACGAGCGTAGATCGCTGGCCAAACAGAGCAACGTGGAAGGGAAGGTTTGTTGCCGAAAGGATACACGCGTACAGGAGCAGTAGAAGGGAACTGAATCTGAAGTGCTTCATCTGTATTTAACACAAAATAAATACCACTTTCAGCACCTTTAACTCATTGACCGCCATGCTGTTTTCCCATCTCTACTCAATGGCGCCAGCGTTATTGACCATTTTAGCGATGTTCGCAGACCCATCGTGTGTTCTGTATTATAGCTATGGAGACAATAGTATGGCTCATTTGACAGGCATTGTTCATAGTGCAACATTGACTAACCAGTTCATTTCTACATACTGTAGTTTGTGCGCTATTCCATGCTAAACATCACTCCTTTCCAAAATAATCCAGTATTTTTTCATAAATCGCGAGATATGACGCGTTATATGCATTATGCCCAAATCGTTCGGATTGCTCGCCTGAAACTCCAAATACTTCCAAATCAAAGGTATATACCATGTACATATGTGTCTTCACAAAATCATCAAGGGGGGGGGGTCGTTTTAACTCGAAACTGCGATCGTTACCAAAAGCATGTTTTAGGTCCGGTAAAATACGACACTGTGATCGGTACAAAAACATGTTTTAGGTTTGGTAAAATAGACATAGAATAGACCTTACCTTAGCCAGAAGGTACTCCAAAAAGAATAATCCTGGTGATCCCATCGCGATCGCAATTACTTGTGTATATGTGTATATTCGTATATACTGGAAACAATAGGTTTGAGGCGAAAAAATCTCTGAGCTATTGCTCTGTCCTGATTCCCTCTGAGGGGGAGGAGTTCTTGCAGAGACTCCCCACACTAAAGTGGCCCCACACTAAACTCCCAGTTCAAAAGGTAGGCGATACTGCCACCTCGCCGGATTTGATCGTCATTCCAATTCCAACGTAGGCAGCTGTGCCAGGGAGACTCAGGGAGCTCCGGCAGAGTGTTTAGAACGGGGATCAAAGGAAAAATATCAAAGGATCAAAACCCAAGAAAAGTCGGGTTTGGCGCTCAACGGTTGGCGACGAAACTCGACTTTTCTCGGGTTTGGCGGGCAAAGAGTTAACTGGGGCCGAGACATTTTTTCAAGTAGGATTTGTCTTCTTCAGGTTGCATGACGAATCTAAGCCTGAATGCATCAGTAGCGTCTTGTCTACAGCCACGTCAGGCAACACAAGCTCTTTCTGCATGATCTTGTGCAGCCATGCTGCCAGAATGACCTCATTCTCACACTTCTGCTCCACCCTGGATTCGGTCGATTGGTTGCCCATTAAAGTGATCTGTTTAAATAACTGCCAGATATTGAAAGATGAAGTAATAATGAAAAAAGGGGCAAAAGCACTTACTCCTAGGACATTCTTTGACCATTTTACAGCCAATAATAGCATAGTAGCATGAGAAAATGTTCTCAAAATGATAGATATTAAGACTGTTAATCTATTAAAATATTTAATCTGAGGCGGCTGGGTGGCGCAGCGGACAAGGCGCTTGTCACCAACGCAAGAGACACTGGTATCGAATCCAGCTGTCAGCGTTGCTTCCGGCATGGCCGGACGTCATACTGGCTCCATTGGCAGAGTCAGCGGGAGGGAAGCCGGTGGATGGGTCTGGGTCGTTGTGGACAGCGACTCCTACAGTTCAGTCGGGGCGCCTGCACAGCGAGGGAAGGATCTAAGAGAGGTAGTGTGACCTTCCACACATTACACTCTCTCAGTGAGAGTCCGCGCTGCCAGGTGAAAAGAAGTGGTGGGCTGGGTACACATGTGTCGGAGGAAGCATGTGATAGCCTCCGCCCTCCCAGACCGACGGTAGGGGGTAGAGTGCGCAACGACCAGGAAGGGGATTGGGAATTGGCATAACGACTAACATTAAGAGGGGAGAAAAAACTGAAAAAGACAATAAAAAATATATATATATTTAATCTGATTAATCGCATGATTGTCCATAGTTAAACGTGATTAATCGCAAATTAATTGCATATTTTTTATCTGTTCTAAATCTACCTTAAACGGATCTTTTTCAAGTTGTAATACTCAATATGAGTCAACAAATGCTTGCTTTATGCAGCCATTTAACACAAAGGGATTACCCTCATGCATTGCAAATTTGCATCAAATTCAAAACAAAGTGATGCACAAAATAACTTAAAAGAAAATAATAATTTAAAACAATGAATAAAGTGCATGAAATAATAGGGGAAAGAAAACGAAAGGAACTTGTTGCACCCCCTGCCCCCCTTCTCTCTCTCTTACACACACACTCCAAGCTCTCTTTCTCTCTTGCTCCTTCCTCATCTCTCTCACCCCCCCCCTCTCTCTCTCGCTCTCTCTCTCTCTCTCTCTCTCTTTCTCTCTCTCTCTCTCTCTCTCTCTCTCTCTCTCTCTCTCTCTCTCTCGCTCTCTTTCTCTCTCTCTCTCTCTCTCTCTCTCTCTCTCTCTCTCTCTCTCTCTCTCTCTCTCTCTTTCTCTCTCTCTCTTTCTCTCTCTCAAATCAGGTGACAGTTTCTCTTTCCACCACAATCTCGCCTCTGGTGGGGGAAGATAGCATTGTAATTTCAAGGCGAGTCTGTGTCTCTTTCGATGTTGACAAGAAAACGTGTTTTAGTGTCGTAGTTTTTGGCGTAGTATCGGTATAATAATATTAAATCCCCCATCCGTGTGTTTTCTTTTGAATATGAATGTTTCATCTGTAGATGGAAAGTAAGCGTTTTGCAACTTACCTAACCTGCTGTAAGTCAGAATATAGTTCTATTCTACTCCACTGTTTAGACACTTTATCAACGAAAATGATCATATTATAGTCACAGAATACAGCCAATGCAATTAAAAATGGATATCTGTGTTAGTCCTTGTATCAAGAGCTAAATCAGTCAACTAGAGAGGCTCCATTGCTATTTATTTGCAGTGATTTGGATCACTGATTGTGCCTTTTAAGTCAAATGTGTTCTGACCTCTGGCAGTGGTAGAGAGAGAATGAGGGCGGTCAGTGTCATCTGATTTGGGGGGAATTTGTTTGATTAGAAAAGCGACTGTAAACCACTAGTTTAGCTTGAGGTGCATTGGCCGTTAAGCCCAAGCAGAACAACTTGGTTTCACTGCCCTCATTAAAGTATGCAGACACATACTGTATCAGGGTTTCTGGTCAAATATTTTGTCCTAGTTTGTGTTTTTTGTGTGTGCACGTTTCTGTTCTGAAATGAATAAACTTGAAACATGAGTTTCACAGAAACTCCACAGAAGGTTTTCTTCATGCGATTGTACAAAAAGGAAGCTGAAAAGGGTTCTCGTGTTTCACCCAAGTTGTGGGAAAGTTGACAAAAACAATAGCACACTGTAAACTTTGCGCATTGTTACTAAAACAGTTTTTTGTCTGTCTTGATTTGGGAAGTAACCCTAACCCTTGAAGTGGGGGGGGGGGGGGGTAAGAATAACCTGGAAAGAACATAAAGAATCAAGAGAGAGATAGAGAGACTGTGTTTCAGGAGGTTTAGTCTTGGTCTCGCGCTCACATCTGGGCCACAACCATCCCGTTTTATCAGGCAGAGAGAAGTTGGACGCAGTAAAAAAAAAAGAAGAAAAAAAGAAATGACGCTAATCCTCCAGAGGACAATGAGACAAAACAGCCCAGTCGTGGCAGCAGTGTTTAGGAGCAGGGGCTGGAGAGGGTTTGTAAAAGGCTAGGGGGGGTCCGCGGCTGAGCTCCGCCCTGGTCGACGGTGTAACAGTGCGCCCTAGTGGTCATACCGAGAACCGGTAGAGGAGGTCGCACAGACGCTTCCAAAAAAACAGACAAGACTCAAGATCAGATGAGATACCTCTCTCTCTGATGAAAGCATTTATCTGAGAATGTGTTTGTCTGTTCGTTTTCAAAGTGGTTTGGTGTTCTCGGCGCACCGGGGTGGGACAGTGGACCGTATGCCTTACTACAAAAAAATTGCCTGAAGGCATTTTTCTCCCAATGGCGGGGGGGGGGGGGGGGCTGTGACAAAGGCCAGATGTTCTTGCCAAATGCAATATGTTAGCGCTTACACAATATTTTCTCAAGAGTTGTTTTTGAAGCCTCGGATTTCTCAGTTCCAATAGGTCGTAATACACAAAGACCTCGAGCCGTGGCCAAAAGGCAAACGGAGTTCCAACTACGCTTTAGATGAGCCCTACTTCACGCCTCGTCTCCGCCACTCAAACTGACATACCAGGACACATTCACCGGCGTCAGTGGGCCCCCGAGAACCCAGACTTTATGTGGCATTCCTATGGGTGCCTTTGGAGTTCTGTAGCAAGAAATGGTCTGTATTTCAGCAAATATTGCTATGAATATCAGTTATACAACACAGTTTAGATACATTCAGATAGATTGTCATGTTCCTTGTTTTCTCTGAGCGAGTATGCATGCTGTGTGTGTGTGTGTGTGTGTGTGTGTGTGTGTGTGTGTGTGTGTGTGTGTGTGTGTGTGTGTGTGTGTGTGTGTGTGTGTGTGTGTGTGTGTGTGTGTGTGTGTGTGTGTGTGTGTGTGTGTGTGTGTTTATGCGTGTTTGGCTATGCACATGTGTTTATGTGTTCTTGTGTGTTAGTGCTGTGTGTAACTCTAGCCCAGTGTGTTGCTCTCAGGAGCACCACAGATGTTTCCCCATGAAAAACAAACAGAACAGAGGCCCCTTTCTCCAGGACGGGGCGGGGGGTGGTGCTGTCAAAATAAGAGCTGGGCCCTGAACCCCGAACCCCCCCTCCTGCAACAGACCTGCTGCCTCCAAATCAGCATAGAGAGAGAGACCTGCATTTCATGCATTTTCTGGAACCAGGTTCCCCCCGGTTTCTACACGTCAAGAGGTAGAATGGACCTTGTTCTAGTACAACAACATCAGTAATATGTTTGTGATGTGTTTCAACGAGGGCCTGGGTGCCACACTACAAGAAAAATAAAACATCTGCATTTTACATTTAGTCATTTAGCGGACGCTTTTATCCAAAGCGACTTACAGGTTCTGTACAACAGTTCAGCAGGAAGGATACAACTCTGGCAGCTAAGAAACATTGTTCGTCAAACAGTGTTGACAGTCTTGAGTGCATAGGCCCGAATGGCAGAATGGACCGAAAGACCTTTTTGTCCCTTATCCTGCTACTCTCGGGAGACATTCATCTAAACCCAGGCCCGGTCTTGACCAGAACTCAGGCGAGAAGACTTGGTCTGGCAGCGCAAGAAGCGAGGGAGGTTACCATCGCGACCAATATCAACAACTCAACCTGTGGCTACATCCACACTGCGCGGACGGCAACTCTTCCCAAATGACGCCGCAGCAGACGAGCACACGTGAGGCAGAGACGAGAGGAGGTGAACCGAGGGTCGAAACCATGACGACCATCCCGACGCGGGATTTAAACATCTCGACGCCCGATAGCCGGCTAGCCAGCGGAGCTAACGGCGAAAACATCCAGGACTCAACTGGTACAACACTCTGGACCGAGTCCTTTGTTGTACCAGCACGGCGCGGGTCCCGACCCCCCCCTCCCCCCTTCCCACCCACGTCAACAAAGCCCCCCCAACCGGCAACCCCACGGACAAATCGCCTGATAAACTAGCCAACCTAGCCAGGCTGGCTATGTTTACCAGCCCAGGAGAACAAAAGGTTGCCGCCAGAAAAGACAGGACAAAGGACTCCCCCTCCCCACACACCAACACACAGACCTCACGGAGACAACAACAAAGCCCCCCCCCTCCCTCCCCCACAGCAGCACCAGAAGACAGTTACCTGGAACTCGAAGACATCAATAACACAGCTAATAAAAACGGACTACACATCTTTCACCTTAATGTAAACAGCATTAAGCATAAGCTGGACGAATTAAGAAACCTGTTTATGAGCGGTAAGGTAGACATAATATGCTTTACTGAAACTAAACTTGATCCATCTGTAACAGACCCTGAAATAGAAATAGAGAACTATACTATAGTCCGTAATGACAGAAACCAGTATGGAGGTGGTGTTTGTATGTACATACATAAGGACACCAAATTCATTACCCGTACTGACCTTCATCATGAGACAATTGAAACCGTATGGGTGGAAATTTTATTTGAAAGGGCAAAATCTGTTCTAGTCGGCACAATATACAGACCGCCAGATCAAACTGGCTTTTATGATACTCTGGATGTGTGCTTAGCTGGAGCTGAGGATGCGAAAAAAATTCTTATTGGGGATTGGAACACGGATATGCAACAAAAAAATGCACCCGTCTTCAAATCCTTCAATAGGTTTTGTGATCTGCACGGCCTCAGCCAACTAATCACCCAACCCACAAGGATATGTGAATCAACTCAGACTACCATTGACCTCATACTGACCTCTGACAAGTCCAAGATCTCCAGTAAAGGGGTTATAGCATGCGGGTTAAGTGATCATTACATGATATTCTGTACCCGCAAAAAGCTAAAACTAAAGGCTGGCTGTCACAAAACAGTCACATCTAGAGACCTCAAAACCTACTCTAGCGAGGCCTTTAACCTTGAACTGGAGAGTCTGGACTGGTCAGATGAACTCAATGGTACACTGGTTGAAGAAACTTGGCTTGGCTTCAAAACCAAATTTTCATCAATACTAAACAAAATGGCCCCCCTAAGAACCACCAGGGTAAAAAATCGCGCTGAGCCATGGATGCACACTGAAATACTGACCGCTATGAAAGCCAGAGACAAAAAATGCTCTGAGTTTCGTAAAAGTCAGTCAAAGCTTACCAAAAGCACGAGCAGTGAACTCCAAGACCACGTGACTGAACTCAAACTAGAAAGAAACAGACTAAGAAATGACGTAAACTCCATGATCAAAACTGCTAAAAAAAATGTCATCAATGACAAAACCGAGGAAAACAAAAATAAACCACGTGAACTTTGGAAATTACTCAACAATCAACTAGGCTGCAGTAAAAAACTCAAAACCAGGTTCTCAAACATAAACATAAAGACGGACAACACGCTCATCACAGACAAGCTGGATGTAGCCAATTACTTAAACACTTTCTTCACAAACATAGCCACAACACTGGTAAACAAACTACCCTCCCACTCAGGGCAGTATGGGGTAGAACACATAGTAGCATACTACATGAACCTAGGCGTCCACAAAGACGACTTCAAACTGGAAATAGTAACTACAGATGAGGTACTCAAAAAACTGAGCGCCCTCCAACCAAACAAGGCCACTGGCCATGACAACATCCCCTCCAAATTCCTCAGAGACTCAGCAGCAGCCATCACCCCAGTCATCACACACATAATAAACCTCTCCATAAAACAGGGACACGTCCCCAAGGACTTCAAAATTGCGAGAGTAACACCCCTGCACAAAAAGGGCAGCAAATTAGACCCGGGTAACTACCGCCCTGTTTCTATCCTTACATCCATCTCGAAAGTCATGGAAAAAATAGTATACGAACAGATCGAAAAGTACCTCGCGGAAAAAAATCTAATCTACGAATTCCAATCTGGCTTCAGAACATCCCACTCCACTGACACATGCCTTCTCTACTTGAACGACCACATCAAACAAGAGGTGGACGCGGGCAAATACTGCGGCATGGTCATGCTGGACCTACAAAAGGCCTTCGACACTGTCAATCACACCATTCTGATTGACAAGCTAAAAGCAATTGGTTTTGATAGTTTATCAGTGAGCTGGATACAATCCTACCTGGAGGGGAGGGAACAGATGGTGGAAGTAAACGGTACCCTATCCCCCCCCCTCACAGTGAGCTGTGGTGTTCCACAAGGAAGCATACTAGGACCGCTACTATTCCTAATTTATGCAAATGACATGTCGTCAGCTTGTGACTGCAACTTGTTCCTGTTTGCGGACGACTCAGCCCTGCTGGTCTCTGACAAGAACAAGTTACAGGTTGAAAAAGCCCTCAGCTCGGAACTAGGCAAAATCTGCATATGGCTCGCCGACAACAAACTATCATTACACATGGGCAAAACAGAGTCCATTCTCTTCGGTTCAAATAACAAACTCAGCAAGACCGACGGCTTCTCGGTTACAGTGGGTGACAATATTATCACAAGGAAAGATGAAATTACCTACCTGGGTTCCATCCTAGAGGCTAATCTTTCCTGTGACAAAATGGCATCCAATGTAATAAAAAAAAGTCAACCAACGAACGCGATTCTTGTACCGGATCTCCTCTCTGGTAAACAAGAATACCCTGAAGACTCTAGCAGGAGCACTCATTCAAGGGTACTACGACTATGCTTGCACCTCATGGTACCAAAGCACCTCAAAGGCACTAAAAAACAAATTACAAACATCTCAAAACAAGCTAGTCAGACTACTACTTGACCTGACTCCTAGAACCCACCTCACCCCTGCCCACTTTGACAACCTAGGATGGCTTAGAGTAGACGACAGAGTACAGCAACTTGCAATGGGCCTGGTCTACAAGATACACTACGCGACCAAGGTACCCATGTACATGTCAAAATACTTCCCAAAGGTCAGTGAATACCACGATCACAACACCAGAGGGAGCTCCACAAATCATGTAAAACCCAGATTCGGCTCAAACAAGGGACTAAACACGTTTCGCAATTATGCCACATCAATGTGGAACGCCCTACCTAAAGCTGTAAAGGAATGTGAATCACTACCCACATCAAAAACACTCTCAAAAAACACCTACGTGAGACTGCAATTCGAAACTGGCCCCTACAAATGTCCTAACCTAGTTGTACAGTAAATGACCAAGTACGGCTTTGTCAATATTCCAATGTACAGTGTAAAATGTGTGTGTGTCCCCTTCCCAACCCCCCCCCCCCCCCCCACCTCCAATGTACAGCCCTCACCCAACCCACCCAACCCCACACCCAACCAACCTCCTCCAATGTACAGTTTCTATGCCAAATGTATATACACTCATTTTCTGGACACTTTTGTATCACAAACAGTACTGTATTTGCAAATCTGATATGTCATAAATGTATAGATGTAGCAGTACTGTCTATCTGTATGTCATGTATGTCATATATGTTATGATGAATTGAAATGGGGGACCCTGATGTAAACATGACAAAAGTCTTTCTCTGGTCTGCATCCCCTTAACAATTGTATGTATTGAGCTGTACTGTACTGTACCCATTCTGCAATCTGTTAATAAACTTTTCAATCAATCAATCAAACACACTAGCAAAGTAGGTAGTAATATACTGTAGGCAAGGTAGATTCCTTAGTAGCAGAGTGCATACTAGTAAAAGACAACGGTTTGTAGCATTTTCTTTTCTTTTCAGACTTGACCTGTTCCAGATACTGTACATTTGCCAGATACCAATGAATGTTCAGAAACGTGTCATGGTGACAGTGTTGCAATGGTTCCACCGTGTGACAGACATTCAGTACATGCAGGGGTGTAAAAAGTACCCAGAAATTATACTTAAGTGAAAGTATGGGTACCGTCTCAAAATCTTACTCAAGTAAAAGTCAGAGTATCTGGCTAAAAACACACTTGAGTAAAAGTCAAAAAGTTTCTACTTTTAAATGTACTTGTACTAAAAAGTAAAAACTTTTTTTCTGACTGTCTATTCTTCTGATAGCAGGTGTTTAATCAAATATCCCCGCTTTCTAGTCTTGCACAAGGACCAATCAGCATGGGTATGGGCGGGTTCATTTTCCATTGATGGGGATTTGATTGGCTGTTTTTAAATAAAGCGCGGCCGCAGGATTTATAACGTTAACATTAGTTCGGCCAGAGAAACAAATATACTAATTCAAATAGTTGGACCTGCGAGATTTGTACTTTGTACTTTGTAGGTCTGCATTTTAAATGTAAGGAGTAAAAAGTCTGTTTTTTTTCTGAAATGTAATGGTTTGTACAATTATACAAACCTAATAATAATCGAGTAAAGTACAAATCCCCCAAAACAGTATTGTAACGAAGTACAATTACTCAAGTACATGGTACCATGACAACAGGACCAGTAGACCAATGACACCAATCACTGGATACATTTACTAATATGTGAACACTAGTGTTTAGGCTTCTTGCCCACTTCTCCCACAATGTATGTGTGTTGCTTGTGTTCTGTCTTTACTTGCGTTGCGTCTGGTCTCTCCATTAGCTCACTGGGACATGGGTGGCTTTGGTGGAGCTAGCGCGGTGATGACCCTCGAGACTGTGAGAGATTTAGAATCCTGAGAGGGAGGGAGGGAGGGAGGGAGGGAGAGGGAGAGAGAGAGAGAGAGAGAGGTGCTGGAGAGAACATGGGAAGAGAGCAGAGCAACCCTGCCACCGTTTCCTCTCCTCCCTCCTTCTCTCCTCGTGATGGATGTCTGGCTCCCCACGGTGCACAGGCAGAGCTCCAGAGGGCCTCGCAGCAGGGCCCTGGGCCCCCAGGTGAAAACCTCGGGGAGGCAGGTTTGTAGAGAGAAGGAGAGAGAGAGAGAGAGAGAGAGAGAGAGAGAGAGAGAGAGAGAGAGAGAGAGAGAGAGAGAAAAAGAGCGAGTGAGAGAATCCTGGCCCCCTAAACCAAACATTTATCTTTTCCAATTATAATGTTGATATAGACACAGATCAATCTGAACATGTAACAATACGGAGCGAGTAGCCCGAGATGAAAGAGTGCTCCTTTGGCAGACGGAGAGGCAGGTAATTTGTACCAGTGGTGCTGATGCTTGGATATGGATGTGGCGGAGAGAGGAGAGGGGAGAAAACAAGCATTTTGAGCTGTGGAATAGAAGAGGATCAAAATGTCAGTGTGTTGTAAATAACGAGAGTCCTGGCCCGTAGAGAGGTGGAGCGGACGTTATATTTCTCAGGTCCTAGCCGTGTGACAGCTCTGTGAGCATCGGGGACATGCAGCCAAGTGTGTGTGTCTCTGTGGTGTGTGTGTGTGTGTGTGTGTGTGTGTGTGTGTGTGTGTGTGTGTGTGTGTGTGTGTGTGTGTGTGTGTGTGTGTGTGTGTGTGTGTGTGTGTGTGTGTGTGTGTGTGTGTGTGTGTGTGTGTGTGTGTGTGTGTGTGTGTGTGTGTGTGTGTGTGTGTGTGTGTGTGTGTGTGTGTGTGCAGCTGCATGTGTGAGTCGGTTAACTCCCTGTTTTCATTAGAGTAGGCAATTCCAGTATATTACTTACTAATACAAACTGGGGAGGTGCTCCATCAATCCATTTTGGCCTGTACAGTTTCCCAGAAGTGTGTGTGTGTGTGTGTGTGTGTGTGTGTGTGTGTGTGTGTGTGTGTGTGTGTGTGTGTGTGTGTGTGTGTGTGTGTGTGTGTGTGTGTGTGTGTGTGTGTGTGTGTGTGTGTGTGTGTGTGTGTGTGTGTGTGTGTGTGTGTGTGTGTGTGTGTGCGCGCACACGCTTGTACGTGTTTGTATTTGTGTGTATGCGAGTACATGTGTGAATACATGAGTGTGTGTGTGCATAGGTGCGCAGGTGCATAGGTGCATACAACCGTGTGAGAGAGAGAGAGAGAGAGAGAGAGAGAGAGAGAGAGAGAAAGAAAGAAAAGAGAGAGAGAGTGTGAGAGAGAGAGAGAGAGAGAGAGAGAGAGAGAGAGAGAGAGTGTGAGAGAGAGAGAGAGAGAGAGAGAGAGAGAGAGTGTGTGTGTGTGTGTGTGTAGCAGCAGTGATGAGCCAGGTTCCTCTGGGCCACATGTGTTCCTGAGGCTGGGAGCAGAGCGGTGATGAGAAGCCCAGGTGCAGATGGTCCCCTCAGGGAGGAAGTAGTTGTTTACTCATATTTAACCTTCTCTTTGACCTCACGCTTCTATCGGCTACTTGACCTCATAGACATCGGTGCCATTAAACTCCCAATGAGCTTAGATCCCTCGCTGGTCTCTGCTCTGATATTAAAGGTCTCATGGGTTTAGTTCATACTCACAGGTTTTAAAAACGCAATTTCAACTCATGGAAATAAATCAGGAGGGAGGCGTGACACTCATTAGTATATAAAGAATAAACTATAAAAAACTAATTTTATTTATTTTTTCTACTTATGAGTGTTGTACCTCTCTCTTTCCTGATTTGTTTCTACATTTAATGCCACACCTCTGCTAAGTCACACAAATTGATTGTCGATAAAGACACAATTTCAAGTTGTAATTTCACTCCATTGTGGCACAGTGCACAGACGTACCTATGGGAATGATCACTGAAATTGATCGATCTTCAATATTTCCGTTGGCTGTGTGCATTATTATGCGGTTAGATCCCCCACACACTCATCTCTTTTCTAAGCAGCATTTGATTCAGGTAGGCAGTTAGTAGTGGACAGTTAACAATTTACCTATATCTCAAGCCCCACCCCATTTTCCTGATCCTCCAATCACTATTGTTGCTTCCCTCGGACAAAGTGTGTGTGAAAATATTTTATCTTTATCACAGAAGGCATGCTGCTGTTTTCAACACCTTTAATAGTGCAGCTGATTTACCGGGGGAAAATCAGTCATTTGTAATGACTGATAATGAACAGTTAAGTCCCACATTCAAATATACAGTGTTTCGGTGTAGTTTCACTACATGTAATTAGTTTACCTCCCATTTTTCAGTAGCTTGCTGGTAGTTAGACTAAATTAAATTAATGATAACTTTTTTTGGCTAATTTGAGGTGTAGTTAACTACTGGAACTACAAACAATTGTATGTCTATAAAAGGAAGGAACAGGAACTTTGACATAAGAGATTCTGCTCTACTAAACGTGTCTCGCACCTTTTTCCTGTGATTAACCCAGATAGGGTTATTTGGTGTTGTTTCACATCTGACTGGTAAGCAGCTATTAAAGTGGGAAGTGTGCACTTTCTGTTGAGGGTAGCTATGCTGTAGTTCAACTTCTTCCAGTGTGATTTATTGTATGTTTACTGTGTGTCCATTCAGAGATAATGGTGTCTGTATGGACATTGCTACTTGCTACTCTCCATCTTTACCAACAGGGGGCTCTTTCTCCCTGGTTCCTGCTATTTGAGGAATACCCAATATCTATGTAATGGTTTTGGTCCAATAGAGATTCAAATGATATCCATGCATAATCCACTGTTGGAAACTGGCACATGAATTATTATATAAGTCAGCATTCCTTCATTAACACTACTCTGGGAAACCAACTGCTGTGTCCAGTTTTGCTGTGGAGTTCAGTTGTCTTTCAACACTCAACAACGTCCACTAGGGGGCATAATAAGTCAACTTTTCATGCTGACTGTGTATTGCTCCAGTAGTTGGCCAACTGTATTAGAACTCTCTGAACTGTACCTGATGGGCAAGGGCCCTATACACTATTGGCAGAATTGGTCCTCAGGTACAATGTCATCACTATCTAACCTACAGAGCCCTGCAGTCTTACAGCAGAGTCCTGAAGTGGTTCTAAATCAAGGCCTTTGTTTTAGTGGTAGAAAGTGGTCCAGATGGTGCCAGCTCTTGCTATGAGCTTATAAAGAGAAACACTAGGGTTCTTCTCCCTGCGGAGAGGCCTGACGTCCGGAGCCGGTGACGCGAGCCTCAGGAATGATGTAGAATTGAGGAGTGATGACAACGGTCCCGTCACAGGACACACACACACACACACTCTCACACACACACACACACACACACACACACACACACACACACACACACACACACACACACACACACCTTCCCTCCATATGTCCATACACTCTGTAGCATACTTTACTCTTATTAAAACACACACACACCTACACACCTTCATTCCATTATGTCCTACTCCCTACACTCTACAGCAGCAGTCACCAACATGGTGCCCCAAGGACCACATGAGTCGCCCGCAGCAAGCCTTGCGTTTCTAATAAAATGTTGCCTCTTTCATTTCTCCATCACCACAAATCCGCCCCTCAATTAATATCGCCGCAGGGGGTGGCATAATCCCACGTGAATATTATTGCGCGGATCGGAATACGGGCGTGCGCTTGGGAGTTCGTGCAAAATCGCAGAGATCGCCCTTTTCCCGATGTTTTTTCGCTGATGGAAGTGCATTGGAAAGTCGTGCCCCCCGCCGAGATCTACCACCGGGAGAAATATTGCGTCGATCCGCGGACGGGCGTGTGCAAAATCACCATAATTATTCTTAAATGTGAAAAGTACTGTCAAGTCATAAACACACTTGGGCAAGAGTTTGAGAATAGGTTTTGTGACCTTGCTCAGCTTGAGCCATGTGTGTCATTCATTTCCAACCCTTTCATGAACGTGGACATAACATGCATTGCTGAGCAACTAAGTGCAACGTTCAACTTGGAAGCTGGACAGGTGGAGATTCAAATCGTAACATTGCAAAACGACCTCCACCTCAAAGCCTACCAGGCTGCACCAAACTTTTGGTGCCTTGTTGACACAGAAAAGTACAGTGGGTTATGCACAGCAGCTATGAAGGTTGCCAGCCTGTTAGGTTACCTATCTCTGTGAATCAGCGTTTTCTGACATGAACTTCATCAAGAACAAACACAGAACACGCCTCACTGATGCACACCTGCAAGACTCACTCAGAGTTGCAGTGTCAGGTTACACACCAGATTACAATACACTGCTGAACAGCATGCAATGCCAGTCTTCCCACTAACAAAGAAACCAGATGTTGTCAGTGGCAACATGGCAGTGCCATGGCAAAGTTGAATACAATATTTAAAAATGTTGACGTTCAATTTAAAAGTGTGTTCATGAAATGTAACGGATATAATTTTGTAAAAAATTCAGCAGTTTTGGTCATTAGTTCAAAATGTGATAAGATTTATAAAAAATATATGAAAGTAGATTTTTCTTAAACATTACATACCGGTAATTATAAACATTACATTGCACATGGTGCAACATAGTTCATGATTTGTTAAAAGGGTTTGTCAGTGGCTTGTGAAAATGGGAAATTTTTCCTACGAAATGTTGTAGAAGTGATCGTCTGAAAATGTAAACAATTGCTTAGATAAATAGCAATAAAGTCGTATATTATCTGTTTCCCACCTTGTTCAGTCATTGTTGATAATTATAGTGAGAAATCATTAAGGTGATCAGTGTCTTCACAAAGATGAGTATCATTTATCATTGATAATAATATATAACTAAAGTCAAACTGAGCAAATTTGTTATTTCAGAAGAGCGTATCAAACTGGTAGCCCTTCATATGACTCAGTTCCCATGAAGTAGCTCTCAGTTTCAAAAAGGTTGGTGACCCCTGCTCTACAGCATACTTATTAAAACACATTCTCTCACAATCCTGTACAGGCACATACACACATTCAGTCATCACAGCCCTAATGGGATTCACACACACACACACACACACACACACACACACACACACTCACACTCACACTCACACTCACACACACACACACACACACACACACACACACACACACACACACACACACACACATTAATGCACAGCTCCAGGTTCAGCTGTATCCAGTGACCTAAAATGTTGACGAGAGATGGATTATTTCACAAAATAAAACACTTCAAGTCTCACTTCAAGTAAATGTGTCCCACAGTTCCATCCTGAGTGAAGTCTTTGAAATAGACAGGCAAGGTCTGCCTTCCCTTCTTCCACCTGAATGCTTTTCCTGTGGGAATGCGTATACGCTTCAGATTTTCATAGCTTACATAACCCCTCCGTGGTCACTTCTATTTCATGGTGAAGTCTGTCTCCCTGAACATTTACTGTTGAGAACATAAGTGAACAGAGCTACTTTCACTAATTGAAAGATGTCAAATACACAGTTGGTGTGGCCCTTTCAGCCATGTCGAGGTAGTGCGGTTGCCACGTCCACTGGGTTGTCACCATAGAAATTGGTTACATATGCCTCATTCTCCATTAGCTATGTTCAGCCTAACTGGGGCCACAGCCAGGTTCGGTATGGTATGGTTGAGTTTGCGTCTCCATTGCATTTCTTGTAAATTCCCCATTTGCTATGCAACCTTTCAAGATTCACACCAATAACTGCGGTGCACAAGCTAAACCACGATGATACAGCGGTCCCAGGCGGCCTTTGGTTCAGGACTGGCCAGGTTGTGAAAGGTGGCTGTCTCTCAGCCGGGGGGCCAGCCAGGTTTGACCAGGTTCTAAAGACAATGGAGACGCTCACTGTGTGCCAGACAGACACAGCACGGCTAAACCCTGGCTAATGGAGACATGGCCACAGCACGGCTAAACCCTGGCTAGTGGAGACAAGACCACAGCACGGCTAAACCCTGGCTAGTGGAGACAAGGACACAGCACGGCTAAACCCTGGCTAGTGGAGACATGGCCACAGCACGGCTAAACCCTGGCTAGTGGAGACAAGACCACAGCACGGCTAAACCCTGGCTAGTGGAGACAAGGACACAGCACGGCTAAACCCTGGCTAGTGGAGACATGGCCACAGCACGGCTAAACCCTGGCTAGTGGAGACAAGGCCACAGCACGGCTAAACCCTGGCTAGTGGAGACATGGCCACAGCACGGATAAACCCTGGCTAGTGGAGACAAGGCCACAGCACGGCTAAACCCTGGCTAGAGGAGACAAGCCCACAGCATGGCTAAACCCTGGCTAGTGGAGACGAGACAACAGCACAGCTGAACCCTGGCTACTGGCTAGTGGTGACAAGGCCACAGCACGGCTAAACCCTGGCTAGTGGATACAAGACAACAGCACGGCTAAACCCTGGCTACTGGCTAGTGGTGACAAGGCCACAGCAGGGCTAAACCCTGGCTAGTGGATACAAGACAACAGCACGGCTAAACCCTGGCTACTGGCTAGTGGTGACAAGGCCACAGCACGGCTAAACCCTGGCTAGTGGAGACAGCACTGCTAAACCCGTACTGACTGCACCACGTGAACTCTGCTGTAACATACTGGACGCAGCAAAACAGGCCACTGCTTGACCTTTAGGTACCCCCATGTTTATAAGGGACACACCGCTGTTTATACCGGCCATGCATTGCGAAGGGGTAGGGATCAAATCTGCCTTGAGGCTAATCCAGAATAAATACACTGGGAGATCCACTCACAGCACCCCCAAAATACATTGAAAATACCTTGTGTTTGCTCCAGCGCCAATGTATGCCTCAACACTCAACACAGTGTACTATTTTGCAACTCCATACAGTCTTTTACAAAACAATAGTTTGTGTACTATATTGGTACATTTGTTTATGGGCACCCAGCGCATAAAACCCATAAGAGAGTAAACGCATCCTGCCTTACGTTCACATGCATGGCTTGTGTGTGTGTGTGTGTGTGTGTGTGTGTGTGTGTGTGTGTGTGTGTGTGTGTGTGTGTGTGTGTGTGTGTGTGTGTGTGTGTGTGTGTGTGTGTGTGTGTGTGTGTGTGTGTGTGTGTGTGTGTGTGTGTGTGTGTGTGTGTGTGTGTGTGTGTGTGTGTGTGTGTGTGTGTGCTTGCTGCACTAGGCATGCGCCCAAGTTAGGGTTCCAGCGGGATATAGTTATGTAACTACGGTGCTGGTAATTTTATGAGAAAACACAGCCTCGATATAGTCAGTCAACCGTGCAGTCTACAGTCAAACTGTTCTGGAAGTCGGGGGGGGGGGGGGTTGTGTCCCAAGAGAGAACAGGACTTTCCCTTTCTACCCCCCCCCTTCTCTCTCTCTCTCTCCCTCTCTCTCTCTCTCTCTCTCTCTCTCTCTCTCTCTCTTTGTGAGGGAAACGGGAGTGAAAGAGGACTATTGTTGCTTTGCGTGTAGAGTTGCAATTTGTGACTTTTATCTTTCGGTCTGCATTCTCTCCGCCGTGCTAGTTCTTATTGATGTCACGTTACCTTGAGCGACTGTAACCACAGTCTTATTCTTACATTATGCGCATACATACTGCTTTACACATCCACCCACGTAATATACTCTCACAGACGCGCACGCACCACACAGTAATGATGGAGGATCAAAGTGAACTTCAGAGAGGCTAACAGTGAACGGCAGAAAGGTAAAGGGCCGACCGTGAGGAACAATATCAAAGAGGAAAAGCCTGAGGTTAATAGGCTGGCTTTGTCCACTGCCACGGAAAGTGAAAGGCTTTTCTCATCTCCAGTGGTGGAAGAAGTACACAGTTCCTTTACTTAAGTAAAAGTAGAAATACCTAGATTACTCTGGTAAAAGTGAAAGTCCTCCATTCAATTAAATAAAAGTAGAGAAGCATTTGCTATTAAATGTACTTAAGTATCTAAAGTAAAAGTGCATTCTACATGATGTTCCAGTACTTGGGAGTGTTCGATCCTCGACGTCTACAGGTTATGTTAAAGTGGTACGTGGTCCAGTTATGCTGCTCTGATTAAAGGTTGTGTTAAAGTAGTACGTGGTCCAGTTTTGCTGCTCTGATTAAAGGTCATGTTAAAGTGGTACGTGGTCCAGTTATGCTGCTCTGATTACGTCCTCTTGAAGTTGACAGTCTTCAAATGTGAAAGTGCCAAATGTGCCATGTTTTCTATGCATGAATCTTTTTTCTTCAAAGTAACTAGTAACTGATAGGTTCAGATAAATGTGTAGAGTAAGAAGTACAATATTTCCTTTGAAATGTAGTGGAGTAAAAGTATAGAGTTCCCTAAGATGAAAATAGTACAAGTAGCTGTACTTAAGTACAGTACTTGAGTAAAAACTATTTCCACCACTGCTCATCTCTGAGCTGGTAGCAGCCCAGTCAGTCGACATGAACGTATTGTGGTTTGCTGTCTGAGAGAGAGACAGAGACAGAGAGAGAGAGAGAGAGAGAGAGTGTTCATAAAGAAAGGCAGAGAGAAAGAAACAAATGGACTTCTAAACATTGTGACACAATATAGAAGTGAGTGAGGAGAATGACACTGTTGACAGTGTTTGACTGTAGAGGACAGTTCTTATGCAAGTCGGTCTTAAACACATAGAAGACATTAAGAAAGAAATTGTCCTCCCCTGTAGTGTCAGTAAACATTAATGGTATTCCATCCGTCCAGTTTTCGCTTTACCATGGCACCTGTCAAGGATGTCCACTATCCCGTTATTGTTTGCTCTTGCCGCGGAACCGCTAGCCATTATGGCCATTATGGCTTCGTGATGAGGAAAGATTTGAGGGGATTAGGCGGTTTGGCTTATCCCATAAACCTTCGTTGTATGCCGACAACCTTTTACTTTGTCTCTAATCCAACATCTTCCATCCCTGTGATCTTAGACATTCTAGAGCAATTTAAGAAACTTTCTGGTTACAAACTCAATCTCCAGAAAAGTGAATACTTACCCGCTAACCCACCCGCTGAATGACTTTCTCAGGCTCTTTTCCCCTTTAGAAGGGCCACAGAGGGATTCAAATACTTAGGAATTCTCATTGCCAAATCATTTACAGAGCTCTTCACAAAAAATCTCCGCCCTTTACTAGATCGCTTTAAATCTGATTTAACTACTAGATAGACCTCCCTCCATCTCTCGCTTTTGGGATGAGTTAATTTGATCAAAATGGTGGTCCTACCTAGGTTTCTCTATGCTTTTCAGCATATTGCAATATTAATTAGCAATGAAGGACAGTCATTCA
This sequence comes from Notolepis coatsorum, assembly GCF_963971535.1. NCBI lineage: Eukaryota > Metazoa > Chordata > Actinopteri > Aulopiformes > Paralepididae > Notolepis > Notolepis coatsorum. The sequence goes on along the minus strand of NC_140166.1, from coordinate 179,434,941 downwards.
ACTTCCCAAGTCTGAAGGTGGTCTGGCATTGCCAAATCTCTGCTACTACTACTGGGCGTGTAATCAGGGTTTGTAATCAACAAACTTCTTTTTTGGAAAACGAATGGGCTAAAGTAAGGCCAGCCCCAGTGGGCTCAGATGGAAATGTGTCTCTCACTTTGGTCTGTGGTCTCATCCCAGTTGCCCCTTTCAATTTAAATTAAGCAAGTTGCTCAGAACCCAATTGTAACTGACACTTTGAAGATCTGGAATCAGTTTAGGAGACAATTCGGTCTACACACTCCTTCAGGTCTAGCTCCAGTCTTTCACAACCACCTATTCTGACCATCCTGCTCAGATCCTGTTTTCCAAACCTTGGCAAACAAGGGTCTGCTAACTATTAGTGATCTCTATGTTAGGTGTTTTCTCCACTTTTGCAGAATTATCAAAAAGGTTTGACCTGGGGCGGTCAGGTGGCGTAGCGGAGATTGCGTTTGTCACCAACACCGGAGACGCTGGATTCGCCATCCAGCTCACAGCTCCGGCGTTGTCACCAGCTTGGCTGGCCGTTCACACTAATACAAGTGTCTGTATTAGAGGGTGGGAAAGCTGGAGGGGTGGGTCCGGGTCGTTGTAAACAGCGACTCCTACAGTTCGGTCGGGGCGCCTGCTCAGCGCGGATAGGATCTAAGGGGGGTAGTGTGATCCTTCCACACGTTACACCCTCTCAGTGAGAGTCCGCGCTGCCAGGTGAAAAGAAGCGGTTGATTGGCTAGACGTGTGTCGGAGGAAGCACGTGATAGCCTCCACTCTCCCAGACCGACTGTGGGGGGTAAGTGCGCAGCGACCAGGAAGGGCATTGGGAATTGGCATAACGACTAACATTGTGATCGGAGAAAAATCGGAGGAAAATGGAGGGGGAAAAAGATCAATAATAAAAAAAAATTAAAAAAGTTTGACCTTCCAAACACTGTGTGTGTGTGTGTGTGTGTGTGTGTGTGTGTGTGTGTGTGTGTGTGTGTGTGTGTGTGCGCGCGCGCGTGTGGGTGGGTGGGTGGGTGGATGGGTGGGTGGGGCACAAAGGGCATTGCAGATGAAATTGAGTGTGTGGCCTGCTCGACTCCAAAGTCTTTAAGTCTGACAGGGAAATTACCAGTGCTGCTGTCTAATTGAGCAGATCATTACGCTGTGATTTAAAGCTGTGGTCTCTACGTACACACGTACACACAGGCTGTAAATACACACAAATACAAAGAACACGCCTACCCACACCAAACACACATACACAAATACTGTACATACACACGCACACACACACACTGTGATTTACAGCTCCCTCATCCTCTTAGATCTATACTCACTCATCCTCCTCCCCATAAACAGATAAGTGAATTCACCAATACACACACACACACACACACACACACACACAGACACAAATCCAGCATTATAAACACACACACACACACACACACACACACAGACATACACACAGATCCAGCCTTATAAACACATACACACACAGTCATACGCATAAATCCACCCTTAAACACACACACACACACACATATATTATGCTCCTGTCTGTTAGGAGACATCAGACTGACATCTAACCTAACCAACAACATAACCTCTCTGCTCCTCTGCCAGAGGTAGAGTTAGCACCCAGGAGACAACATTTGGTGCTTTCTGACCATACGTGGCCTGTCACTGTCACTGTCACACACACACACACACACACGCACACGCACACGCACACACACACACACTTGTCTTCTGCTTTGATCTCCTCTGGAGTGGAATAATCAAATCCAAGCTTCGAGCATGTGTGTGTGTGTGTGTGTGTGTGTGTGTGTGTGTGTGTGTGTGTGTGTGTGTGTGTGTGTGTGTGTGTGTGTGTGTGTGTGTGTGTGTGTGTGTGTGTGTGTGTGTGTGTGTGTGTGTGTGTGTGTGTGTGTGTGTGTGTGTGTGTGTGTGTGTGTGTGTGTGTGTCTATATCCAGTATCTGTCTTTCTTTCTCTCTCTTTCTGTCTCTATCTCTCTGTCTCTCTATCTCTGTCTCCATATCTCTCTATCTCAGTTTTTCTCTCTCCTTACTCTTTTCAGTCTGCCCTCTCAATCTGTCTTGGTCTCTAGCACACACATGCATGCCCGCACATCTGTAAGCATGCGTAGTACACACATTTGACCGATTTATTCATATCCAGATAAATGCTGTGTCCATTTCAAACAGGGATGCATGCATACTGACACAAAGATATCAGACAGATATCAGGCAAAAAAAAACACATGTATAAGATAAATCAAAACAAATTGACTTGATTTGCTGACGAATAGAAGCATGTTGTCTAATGGAGAAAAGTCTATTATGTCTCAAATCTATTTTGTCCAATGATGTCGGGTCTTAAATCTAGACTATTCAGTAAAAAGTGATGGATTGGATCAGTACAGTACTCACTGTCGGCTGAAAGTTTAGGGACTTGGAATCGGTATCAGCGGTGAGAAAGTGGTATCAGTGCGTCCAGGTGTGTGTGTGTGTGTGTGCATGCGCGTGTGTGTGTATATGTGTACCTGAGTGTGTATAAATCAGCAGGAGAGGCATGTTGGTTCCATCCATCCCATATCAGCAGCCTGTGCTCCAGTCCAGATTAGCAGGTCTTGTGTTCTTTATCCCCTCCGGAGGGGATTAGGAGGCAAACACTGGGATCTAACCATGACCACAGACCCAGGGCCTTTGTCTCAGGGAAGTCATTAGGCCTCTATTACAGGCCAGATGGGACTATTGTTCATTCATTCATTCATCAGTCACATCTTAGCTATGACCCTCGGGAAACAAGTATCGGAAATGTGTTCACGGCCGTCGCTTTCAAAGGCATCCGTATACAGCAATGTGTTTCAAGTGTTACCAAAGGCTGCGTCTTGAAAGGGAGTCATACGCTTATTCGGTTCACACATTTTACAGTGTATTTAAAGGTTAATACTAAGGTTAATTCTAATCTGCAGTATAATTAATTATTTTACAAATCCACTTCAATCTTATTCATGGCATACAATGAAACAGAAGATTATTGGAATATTTCCATCCACTAATTTCAACGGATTTAAAAACGGCTGTGTGTCACAATATTATTGCAGTTGAGACGATTTGTCCCAATATTACATTCCATTTACAACTTTAGGACCCATTATATTTATGAATAGCTCTGTACTCATGGCAACCCGGTGTCTTGTACAGTTACCAGCATCAAGAAGACGTCGTTTCTCGTTAGGAGCTAAGGGATCCCTGACCTCCTGATCCGCGTCTCTCACTGACTGTTGCCAAGGAGACCGTTGACGTGGTGCCAGGTCGGCGGGAGATGCTGACGAGTGGGTGGCTGTGACAGTCGAGCACCACCTCCTCCTCCTCCTCCTCTCCTCTCTGCTGTATGAGTCAGGCTTCCTGTGGACAGGAATGGGATACAGCAGCAAGGGGAATTACCACCCTGCATTCCTCACAGGATTAACATTAGGCTGATATGAACTCTGATTACACTAACCTTCATTGAGATCAATGCACGCTCGCTCTCTCACTTTCTCTCCCACTTTCTCTCTCTCTCTCTCTCTCTTTCTCTCTCCATTCCTCCCTCTCTCCATCCGTCCCTATCTCCCTCCCTCCCTCCCTCTCTCCATCCCTCCCTCTCTCCATCTCTCTCTCTCTTTCTCTCTCTCTCTCCATCCCTCTCTCTCTCTCTTCTTTCTTCACACTGCCAACAATTCTGATCAGGTTCCAAAAATAGTTGTTGTTGGGGGAATTGAGGATACAGACTGTGTTTCCTTGCATGATAGGGTTAGATGTATTTTCTAGAACACAGGAGCAGAACACAGGCACAGGAGAAGGGAGCAGTTTAGAATATTTAATGAGAGTATGGGAAGCAAGGTCCAAGGTGGTGAGAGGAGCTCAGAGACGAGGGTCAAGGAGTGGAGGAGCGACAGACTGGGTGGGTGTGTGTGTGAGGTCCATGATGGTTCAGGCTGGTGAGGGTCCGTGGTTCAGGTGTAGTCCGGAGAGGTGAGATCATGGGCATCAGAGAACAATAGTTAGTATGGAGCAAAAAGTCACTGGGCACAAGAAGACATGATTCCATGAACGCTGAGGTCTGAATAGAGTCCTATACCACGGGAGGTGAAAACAACACTCGGACAAGAAGTGAGTGACAGGAGTGCGGGCCTCTTTATCCTGGCTCCTTGATGATGTGAGGGTTCTCTGGTGCGTAGGCCGCGCCCAGGAAGACAGTGGTTGTGAGGTGGAGACAGGAAGGACCATGTATGGGCCTGGGAACCTGCTGACACACACAGGGGAGAGAAAAGCCCTGGCTGTGGCTGTAACATTGTTTAGAATGCCCATTCTTTCTCCATGTTCAAGAGTAAATGGTTGCTATGTGCACAACAACGGTTGCTATATATTCATAATATAACTACCGTAAATCCTCTAATATAGGACGGGTCTTGTATTTACCTCAGCTGCAAAGAGCACCAGGCCTTTATTAGAGAGAGGCTTATATAAGAGGCAGGCCTTAATTTCTAAAAATGACACTCATGGACATAATACGTACATTGTCTGTCTACATTTATTTAGACTAACATTGGTATTTAAATACCATTGAGTGCAGTTGAGTAATTGTGAAACTGGTGGATTAACGTAATTCACACATTGAAGTTGGAACTGTCTATAAATCAAATCAAATCAAATGTATTTGTAAGGCCCGACAACACACGTTAATGTCCCCATGGGCCGGACACGTCTTCTTTAAACAAGTCAAGAAGAAACATAACAATAAGTCAAGAACAAAACAAGAACACCATAAGGTCCAACAAATTTTAAATAAAAGCTAAATAAATGAATGAATGCAAACACTCCCAGACATACCCCATGTGAAGGTAAGGAAAAACTCACTAAAACCTAACAATAGGGGGGGAAATGGTAGGTAGGTTGCGGGGTCCGGGGACAATTAGCGTGTGGTACCTTCTCGACTCTACCTGAATCTAGTTGATAACATGCAGGCAATAGCTTTAGCTAACGCTATCATAGCCATCATGATCTGTAATGTCAACTGGACAACGCCAGCCCCGCCTGCCAACGCCATATAGATAGCGAACGTTAACTGACGTTTGCAAACGAAGCCAACGTCATCCAGCCGACACCACAGATCTAGCTATGACAACGTTAGCTAACGCTAATGCTAACGTTAATGCTAACGCCAACGAAGTGAGAGTAGGGAACGGTAGAGAGAACGGTAGAGAGAACGGTAGAGAGGCAGCACTTGCATTGGCAAGAGTTTATCTCATTCTATATCACGGCACGAAAAATATAGGAAGCCGGCCTGTATTTGTCTGCACGTATCAAACCCCCGTCCATTATTAGAGGCCTGTCCTGTATTTGAATACCCTCCACTATTAGAGGATTTACGGTATATCAACAAACCTGTAGTACATTGGTGTTTTATTACTATATCATGTTTTACCTACTCTATCTACCACTGTACAGAAGTTTGGCATTTTCTTGTGAAAGTGGTTTCCAATGGTTACAGGCAGCCATGTTGGAAGAAAGAGAACTACGCCAACATTCTGTGCAAGGCCTCTATTGACTGTTCCTTGGTGGTGTGCATCTCGCTGAGTGTGGTGGTGGTAATGGACAGGAATGTCTATTGTTGCCCACATTATTTCCACTTTATAGTTATTGCTGGAGAGAGACTGTGTGTACTCTCTCTCTCTCTCTCTCTCTCTCTCTCTCTCTCTCTCTCTCTCTCTCTCTCTGTCTCAATCTATCTGTCTGTTTACAGTGTTTCTACAATGTCTCTGCGAGTCCTCAGGACATAGTGTTACTAGTGTCCCTGCTTATTGTGGTGACTAGATGTCTCTCATCTCTCTCTCTCTCTCTCTCTCTCTCTCTCTCTCTCTCTCTCTCTCTCTCTCTCTCTCTCTCTCTCTCTCTCTCTCTCTCTCTCTCTCTCTCTCTCTCATGTTCGCTCACTCACTCACTCACTAGCTCACTCACTAGCTCACTCACACACACACACACACACACACACATACACGCACACACACGCACACACACTCACACAGAGGGCTGGCCAGGTAGCCTGCACTCACCTCCCCGTTCGTATCAGGCCTTATTACGAATGCATCAGAAAGCTCTCTCAATCAGCCATTTCCTGCATGGCTTCTCACTGATACAGCCTTTATATACAGTATATTCATCTCTTTCCCTCTCTCTCACTCTGTATCTCTTTCTCTCCCTCTTCATCTCTCTCCCTCTCTCTCCCCCTATCTCTCTCTCTCTCTCTCTCTCTATCTCCCCCTCAAGTGACATCATGGAGTCTCTGCGGCATTGATACACATTTTGACTTGATTGAAGGAGTGGAAACTGTGTGAAACCGTTTTTTTATATTATGTATCGTAGCAAAAAGGGACAAACCTACACTCGGCTCGCACAGCGTCACAGCGGTCTGACGCACATGAGTCATGGATCCTCCTTGAAAACAGACAGGAGGCCACTTAGTCACAGGAATATGCTAAATGGAAAAGAGCATATGCGTAGGAACTACGCGCATACATATATCTATGACCTCCGGTTGTAATGTTGCGTGTGTATGTACAGTATGTAGTGCATTTCTGCTCCTCAAAAACTCACACTTTGTTAGGTACCAGGTTTTGATTTGGCAGCTGCAAAATGACGGTTGTGTTAGTAGGGTTTGAGGTGTGACAGACAGACAGACAGACAGACAGACAGACAGACAGACAGACAGACAGACAGACAGTATTGGCGTGAGAGGCACCCAGACAGGCAGACAGACACACAGACAGACAGTATTGGCATGAGAGGCACCCAGACAGACAGGCAGGCAGGCAGACAGACAGACAGACAGACAGACAGACAGACAGACAGACAGACAGACAGACAGACAGACAGACAGACAGACAGACAGACAGACAGTATTGGCATGAGAGGCACCCAGACAGACAGGCAGACAGACAGACAGACAGACAGACAGACAGTATTGGCGTGAGAGGCACCCAGACAGACAAACAGACAGACAGACAGACCGAGGTGTTCTCAGACCTGCACCTACTCCGGGGTCCTGGCCAGGCTGAACACACTGCCAATGATCAATATCCAAACCACAAACCGCGTCCCCACAGCCACCGCAGCCAGCAGCCCGTCACAGACCCAGCCCCAGACCTGCACTGTATGCTTTGGCACCAAGTCAGCTAGCTCTCACACTATACACACACCTCTAGCTTTGCGTCCCTCACCCCTCATACCTTAGCCCTGAAAATCCACCCCTCTCTTCAAACTCCCATTTCATAACGTTCATGCTACATCTTCACCAGACAGTAGAGCGGTCGTCTGGTAATCAGAAGGTTCCCGGTTAGATTCCCGGCTCCTCCTCCTTGAGCAAGACACCTAACCTCTAACTGCTCCCAATGAGCAGGTTGGCACCTTGCAAGGTTGCCTCCGCCCTTGGGATGTGAGGCATAAGATGAAAAGTGCTTTATAAATGCAGTCCCAACATTTACCATTTAACAGTCAGCATAGTCCTCCAGTGTAGCCTAGTGTTACAGTATGTGTGGTTCAACTCTTGGTTTCTTGCAAGATACTTTCAATTGTATTGTATGTGTGTTTTATTGTTTTATTGTTTTCAAATCCTTCTTACAAACACTCATATTGTGCTCACAGGCGGCGGGTGAGCTGGACATTAGGGTAGGCTATTATGGGATGCGACTTGCGCAGAGTGTGCTAAATTTTCCCTTTTTCTTTTTTGCTTGGACACAAACGGTGCTGTCCAGGTTCTGATTTCATACAATACACACACACACTACTAGGCTACTACAGCGAGCCCCATTCATTTCATATAGTGCAAATTAATTGTTCAAATGAAGGCATCCAATATGATTAACCATTGTCTTACCTTAATGCAACAAAAAAAATGCGACGTTTCGCGCATCAATGATCTTTTCTGCTTTAAGTTTGTCTGTGGGATCACTTTCAATGTGAAGCGGACTCAGAGTTGACCGTCTCTCTTGGCGCATATTGTTGTCCTTAAGCCAGTTTCGGATGCGCCTCATTGGGAAAGGCCGTTCACAAGTTGCGGTGCCGACGGCAATGAAGGAAACGTTTTCTGTAATTTGGATCTCTTCATGCTTTGAAAACAATGTACATAGTAGCTCTAAAAAGTTTCCACGGTTTGATTAACTCTGACTCAGTCTCATCATGCCCTCGGCCTCAGGTGATCCAGTGTTATGCCCAGGCGGCATGTAACTTGGAATGGAGTTCCAGGTCTTGGCAGCTCTCACGGAGAGGGCTGCTTTGCTAAATGTACTTGTCCTTAATGGAACAGCCAAGTCACCCGGTACAACAGTTCTGAACCCGAACGCGGAACTGCAAGTTTGTTGGTAAAAAACTACACGCGAACCTGGAGGTGAAAAATCGGAAAGTGGGGGTGGGGCTAGACCATGGAGGGTTTTGAAGAACAGACTGGCATTGGTTAGTTTGATGATGCGGCGTGATTGTTTACTGCCTGCAGTCTGGAATGTTAACGGCCACCACACCTACTGCCATTGACACCTTGGTTGGCCGACCCTTGCGTATTGTCACCACCGGGCTGCAGCAGCCCACACACATCTATATGAATTGAAAATGGGGGACCCTGATGGAAACAAGACAAACGTCTTTCTCAGGTCTGCATCCCCTTAACAATTGTATGTATTGAGCCGTACTGTATTGTACCCATTCTGCAATCTGTTAAATAAAGTTTTCATTCATTCATTCATTCATTCATTCATTCATTCATTCATTCATTCATTCATTCATTCATTCATTCATTCACACACAATATCGTAGCCTAGGCTGCCTATAATAATGCGCAGACTGGGTCGGCATTGCGTCCCCTGGCCTTATATACCCGCCGCCTATGTGTGCTCCCAGGCGGCGAACACCACGTCTTTCTCTCTCTCTCCACAGCAGACTCCTCTGTGTTCTCGCTGTGGAAAGATAAGGCCCACATCTTCACGCTCGGGCTCCATCAGATAGAGCCTGTTTTTCCTATGAGCTAACCCCCATCAGCACAGTGGAGCACAGGGGCAGGGAGCGAACCGCAGTGCCAGACGATTTACATTCCAAAAGACAGCAATTCAAAACAAACAACCCACCGGGCTAAATTTGATATGTCCTATGCGGAGGAAGAAAGGAGTTTGAACAAAAATAAAAGAAGAAGAAAAAAAAAACATGATATAACTGCGATTAAGGCAGGCCAAAGTCAAGCTGCTCTCTGTGTGTTATCTCACTGTGTTGGTATTGTAGTGTACATGGGCCTATCTTGTGTTTCCAAAATAGAGTAGAGTCAAGGAACCACAGTATGGATCCAGCTCCTTTTCCAGCTACGGTAAGGTTATGTATTGTTTGTTGGACCAGAGAAGGAGAGATTAGGAGCAGCAATATTGTGAGCGAAACTGAACATGTCTGAAGAGAAATTATTCTTATTCTGCTTTCATCGTTAATATTGGATTGTAGCCTGTAGGGACCTCAACGGTTCTTACATAAGCTTGGAATAAGAGCTTTACATGGGTTTTCATGATTTAATGGGAACCCTATGGTACTAAGTCATGCTTGCTCATTCACTAGTCAGAGTTTGGGTGCCTGGCAAACACAATTGCTTTTCTTTTTCCCGAAAAGACTAATGGCAACATTCAACTACCCTGGAGGTTGAGATGGATGTGCTGTTGGCTGTAGTCCAGGACATGTCTGTTGTATGGCGGTAGTGTAATTAACCAATGATCTAATGGAGTGGTCTAACTTCACCCTAGGAGGGAACGGACAGGAGGCGTTTCCTGTGGCTTAACCTGTTAATCAGCTGGCCTCTCCTGATGGGAGGAGGAATCATCTGTCAGTCATTTAGTCAGTCAGTCAGTCAGTCAGTCAGTCAGTCAGTCAGTCAGTGACTATCAGTCAGTCAGTCAGTCAGTCAGTCAGTGACTATCAGTCAGTCAGTCAGTCAGTCAGTGACTATCAGTCAGTCAGTCAGTCAGTCAGTCAGTCAGTCAGTCAGTCAGTCAGTCAGTCAGTCAGTGACTATCAGTCAGTCAGTCAGTGACTATCAGTCAGTCAGTCAGTCAGTGTGCTACAGTATTACTTTGAAATACATACAGGGTCCATATAAGGGTATAAAGCTGGCATGTAATAAGCAGGGATGTGTTCTTCATGGGACGGGGTTGCACTCCGTGCACCCAAAGATTTGAGCAGAAGCGTGTGCACGCACATGCACGGATGTGCACGGCACGCGCGTGCACACAGGAATGCGCTGCACTCGCCAACTCGCTATAAGTACCCACCTGGGCTACTTTGCATATCAAAAGCGCCGGTCGTCAGGTGTGTTAAATACGTTATCAGATACATTCACACCTAACTTGTGAATGAAATGTGTTACATTCCATTCGTAGAGGCAATTAGGCATTGTCTTTAGTCTGTGCTTAAGCGAGAGAACATTTATGCGCATGCGCGGGAGCGCGCACACGCACCGGGAGTGCGCGTGCACGTGGCGTCATTAGCGTGCATGCAATCCGAGTTTATATGTAATAAGTAACTTTTCAGCCTAATGATCAAATTCAAGAACAATTCTGTTTGGATTCCTTTTCTTTTAGCAAGGTTTCCATGCATCATGAAAAAGAAAAAGGCTATGCAAATATGAGTCAGCAATAGTTAAAACTAAATGTCTATCCTATCTATCTATCTATCTATCTATCTATCTATCTATCTATCTATCTATCTATCTATCTATCTATCTATCTATCTATCTATCTATCTATCTCGCTCTCTATCTATCTATCTCGCTCTCTATCTGCCTACCCCCTTCCTAGTGTCTCTACTTTCCTTCACTCTCTCACTCTCTGTGCATGAAGGTTGTGTTGTCTCTTGTCAGGGCATGTAGGTCTTGTCATGACCTCGTTTGGGATGTCTTGATTGTGTGTGTCTATATCTGTGTGTGTGTGTGTGTGTGTGTGCGTGTGCGTGCGTGTGTGTGTGTCTCTCTACCTCCCTCCCGCCCTCTTCATCTCTCTACATCCCTCTCCTTCCATCTTTCTCTACCTCCCTCTCACATTCTATATTTGACTTTCTCTCAACCTCTCTCCATCCATCTCTACCTCACTCTCACATTCTCTCTCTCTCTCTCTCTTTCACATTCTCTATCTTTTTTTCCTTCTTTCTCCTTGTCTATTTTCTGTTATTGCAGAGCAGATATTTCCTCCCTGGGCTCATGCACATTATCTTTTGATTAGACAGCAGTCTTTCCTGCAGGCATAAGGGAGCTCTTGTGTTGCTATGCGTTCACCGAGGTAATTGTGTTGAATAGACACCCAGCCGAGAAAATTACCTGCAAACAAGAACACATGTTTCTTCTCAACCTTTGTTTCTTTTTTCCCCCTGGCGTGCATTATTTCCCTGCATGTGTTAGCTATCATCTCAAGTCATAATCATAATTGTAGACATACCCTTGCGCAATTGCCTCTCTTACACAAGTTTACTGAACACAGATTTAAAACTATAATATGAATCATGTGAATTTTGTTTATTTGTATGTTTGTTTGGTTTGTCATTTATCAATTGATGAAAATAAAACAATAACAAATGCATGTAAGACTTCTAGGAACTGTGTCCTCCTGTGATGTGTTGTGTACTGACTGTAAGCCCTGTGTCTGTCTGTGTGTGTGTCTGTGTGTGTGTCTGTCTGTCTGTCTGTCTGTCTGCCTGCCTGCCTGCCTGCCTGCCTGTCTGTCTGTCTGCCTGTCTGTCTGTCTGTCTGTCTGTCTGTCTGTCTGTCTGCCTGTGTCTGTGTGTGGTGGTAGGTTGTATAAGCCCAGAGGAGATGACCATGGAGAGAGCTCACTCTGCTGTGGGGGGGGTGTTTGAGACCCTGAGAGGCCTGGGATCACTGAGAGGTCACCTCAAGCAGCTCCGCTCTGTCTACACTGCCAGCGATGGAGTTCACCAGGTCATACACATATTACATACCCACTTTCTCACACACATGCAAACATATGCACACATATGCAAAATGGGCGTTACCTAATTAAATATGCGCTGATTTGCATATATCGCCAGGCTAGACATCATGAATGAATGAATGAAAAACTTTATTTAACAGATTGCAGAATGGGTACAATACAGTACGGCTCAATACATACAATTGTTAAGGGGATGCAGACCTGAGAAAGACGTTTGTCTTGTTTCCATCAGGGTCCCCCATTTTCAATTCATATAGACACACACATTGGATGATGCCAGATAAAAAAAAAATCATTATGTTGACACATAACACAATGAACTATGTCTTTTTATCATCCCATAAATCAGGAAATGCTGTCTACAGTCATAGAAAGAAAAATTTATAAATGGTATAAATGTACTATAAATCAGGATATGAATGATATATCAACAAACCCCTTTGTAATAAGATGCAGAGTATAGATAGGAAGACATTTGGAAAGTGGTGTTTGTAGGTGCTAGGGAAATGGGACATTTCATCTCTTGCATGTAAGAAAACTCATTTTTGGGAAAACGCCCTCAAAGTTCTGTATTGTAATTGTGATCTATGGACACAATCAGACAAAATGAAGTAAAATAAACAACTAATTGTGTGTTTTCGGTATTTTATTGCCACTAGTTTGAAATAAGACATGTTAAGGAAGCAAAATATAACAAAATCTCAATATTGTTGAAAAAAAGCAAAAAGGCGATTTCGGGGGTAGTGTCTCGCCTTAACAACACACATCTAATAACCATTTTCCCCATTAGTTCACTGAGTTCCTTTGGTTTACAGAGTTGGCCGAGTCTCTATTGTGGTGAGTCTGTTGTGGTGTGTCTCGTGGAGACGACCATGGAGTTGTAGAGATGAGGACCTCGAGCCAACCCCCCTTTTGTCACAGAGCCATACAGTTCTATAGCTCTTAACTCTTTCTCTGCCAGTTATTATCCTTATCCTGTAGTAAATGCGCCGCACTTTATATAGGCATTTTCACTGTGCGTCGCGGTGTTTGCAGGGCTATATCTATATTCTATATTATAGCTATGGAGACAATACTATGGCTCATTTGACAGTAACTATCCCTCGTTCAACATGTGTAAAATAATCCATTTTTTCATGTATACGTTCGTGTGTTATCCCGTCGTGAATATTGTATAGTTTCAGAGTGATCCTGGCTAATTCCTGAAATGTGATTGATTGCGCGGTGATTGATTGAATGAACATTTTATTAACAGATTGCAGAATGGGTACAATACAGTACGGCTCAATACACACAATTGTTAAGGGGATGCAGACCAGAGAAAAACGTTTGTCTTGTTTACATCAGGGTCCCCCATTTTCAATTCATAATGAATTGTAAGTAAGGGTGTAATTAGCACCGTGCAATCCATTCTTTGTGGATCTAGCCCTAAGACTCCCGAGATGTAGCACTGAACGGCACAGGAAGTCCTTCATTCCGACAGCCATCAGACTTTATAATGCATCACTCTGCCTCACTGCATCACTGAGCACAGGGTGACAGTACTATCTTCCTGGACTTTTACCTTTACTTTTAAAACCGACATTGTACAATTTTACACTACTACTGTACACTACTGTATATTTCTGTATATTTTTACTGTATATTTTATATTAGAATGTATATACATATCATAGGAAATGTATATCCCGGACCGTATTTTATTTTATTCTTACGTCTTATTTTTATTCGTATTCATGACTTTTGCTTTGCCTACCTAAATGTTTACTGTTTACTGTGAGCGATTTGTAGTGCCAAATTTCCCTCCGGATGAATAAAGTATTTATATTCTATTCTATTCTATTCTATTCTATTCTATTCTATTCTATTAACTCTTTCCGTGCCACTCACGAGATTTCTCGTGTTTTTTTATAGGTGGTTGAAAGCCACTCACGAGATTTCTCGGAATTATTATTATTTTTTTTTTTAGCGATCTGAAAAATTATTGCATCACCCGAGCCTACCCGAGTATAGCCGAGCGGCGCCGGCGATCACTGTGGAAAAAAGCGCCCCCTGTCGTCTCCCAGATGACATAAGTGATTTTGGAATGGACTCAATGAAAATGAATGGGGAAAAAAATCCGGTACTCCACATTTTCCAGTCCACTGATCCAGCCGGGGTTACCACAGTTCATTCTGGAACCTCAGATCCCCGCTGATCATGGAGTTCTACAGTATCGCGTTGGATCCATACACGTATCGATTTTTTCGAATGGTGATCAGGAATTGGAATATACCAGTTGGATACCATCTGATGTCAGGTAAGGACTCTATGTTATCAGTGTTAGGATAATCAGAGTAAGTTTGATGAAGATATAGGCTGTTTTGTGAAATGTCTTCTTTCGGTTTCACTGTAAAAGTCAGAGAGGAAATCAACGAGGCGATTATCCGTGCGCGGCCGTAATGTGCTTGCGTGCACGTATAATATTGATCATCTAGCGTTTATTTGAAAACGATTCATAAAAAGGCCGACGAATATCAACGTTGTGGAATATTCCACTAAAAGACTATTTTCATAGAATGCTCCAGAATGGGCTGTTTTTTATATCAAAACGGGGGCTTTTCTAACTGCTCTGAAACGGAAACGACGCGATAAAAAAACAATCTGCCTTGACAGCACTGACTGGAAAATAGTCTTTGATAATGCGATGGGCAGATTAGACACATAGCCATAATTTAAAACATAGATTATTAACGTTAACATTGGCGCCGATGGTGGCATTCAGCCGGTAAAAAGGCAAACCAGGCGTGACGCTCAAAGTGTTAAGTTATATCCCACTTTTCTATCTATGAAAATATTTTGGATGTTGCCTGGTAGTAGATTATGTCTTGCTTTATACACCATTTGTGCAGTTTTCAATTCCACTAAATCCCAAAATGTCAATGTCTGTGATTAAAAAAAGAGTCCATTGGTGTGTTCATAATATCCTACATTATTCACTATTCTGATTGCTCTTTTTGATGCATGGTGCTTATTGCCTGTAGGGTGCTCTTGTAGGTATTACCCCAAACCTCCACACAGTAATTGAGATATGGCAGAATGAGCGTGCAGTACAGTGTATATAGTGATTCATGGTTCAGAATGTGCCTTGTTTTTCCCAGTATTCCAACACTCCTTGCTAACTTGGACCTGACATGGTTGGCAGCTGAAATTGTGGAAACCCCATGTTGGATGAGAGGAGAGAGTTCAGATTTCCCAGTAAGACCCATTGTACCGCTTCCACTACAATGCAGGAGGTGCCATACATTCTGACACGTGTCTTCAGTGTGTAGGAGACATGTGTGGAGCAGGGTGGCAGGTGTCTTCAATATGTAGGAGACATGTGTGGAGCAGGGTGGCACGTGTCTTCAATGTGTAGGAGACATGTGTGGAGCAGGGTGGCAGGTGTCTTCAATATGTAGGAGACATGTGTGGAGCAGGGTGGCAGGTGTCTTCAATGTGTAGGAGACATGTGTGGAGCAGGGTGGCAGGTGTCTTCAATATGTAGGAGACATGTGTGGAGCAGGGTGGCAGGTGTCTTCAATGTGTAGGAGACATGTGTGGAGCAGGGTGGCAGGTGTCTTCAATGTGTAGGAGACATGTGTGGAGCAGGGTGGCAGGTGAGTCTGCCTCAGGGCAGCTCTGGCTGCAATTGTAGCTTACCACCACCGGTATGACTGTGTATGAACGAATAATGGACTCTGTAAGCGCTCTGGGGTCACTGGGGTGTCACGAAGAGCGCTATATAAATCCAATCCATTATTATTATTAGGTGTCTTCAGTGTGTAGGAGACGTACAGCAGGGTGGCAGGTGTCTTCAGTGTGTAGGAGACGTGCAGCAGGGTGGCAGGTGTCTTCAGTGTGTAGGAGACGTGCAGCAGGGTGGCAGGTGTCTTCAGTGTGTAGGAGACGTGCAGCAGGGTGGCAGGTGTCTTCAGTGTGTAGGAGACGTGCAGCAGGGTGGCAGGTGTCTTCAGTGTGTAGGAGACATGCAGCAGGGTGGCAGGTGTCTTCAGTGTGTAGGAGACGTGCAGCAGGGTGGCAGGTGTCTTCAGTGTGTAGGAGACATGCAGCAGGGTGGCAGGTGTCTTCAGTGTGTAGGAGACGTGCAGCAGGGTGGCAGGTGTCTTCAGTGTGTAGGAGACGTGCAGCAGGGTGGAAGGTGTCTTCAGTGTGTAGGAGACGTGCAGCAGGGTGGCAGGTGTCTTCAGTGTGTAGGAGACGTGCAGCAGGGTGGCAGGTGTCTTCAGTGTGTAGGAGACGTGCAGCAGGGTGGCAGGTGTCTTCAGTGTGTAGGAGACGTGCAGCAGGGTGGCAGGTGTCGTGGACAGTGGCGGACTGGGACACAAATTCAGCCCGGGACATTCAGACGCACCAGCCCACACACCGGCCCACGCACCGGCCCCGAAACCGGCCCACACAACGGCCGTTATGAAACACTTGTCCAGTATTAAACAACCCAAGGCTGTGGCTAAGGAGTCAACATCAGGGAGACCAAATCTACACCCCGCCCCTAGATGTGCACTCGTGCACAGTGCACACACACACACACACACACACACACATACATATACCATTACTTTGGCTTTTTACTTTTTAGTAACATCTTAGTGCCTCATTAGCCTAGGGATTAAGGATACATGAAGTATTAACTACACCATAATAATATTGAGGTTTTGATCCATAGAAAGGTCTGTGCTACACAATTTCAGTTAGATTGGATTTATTGTCCTTTAATTTGGCACTCATGACATTAGTTGCTTGCCGTTTAATCAACATCGAAAGACCCCCCACTTCCTCCCAGACACCCATTCCAAGAGTCTCAGTCTCTCTCAGTCTCTCTCAGTCTCTCTCAGTCTCTCAGTCTCTCTCAGTCTCTCAGTCTCTCTCAGTCTCTCTCAGTCTCTCTCAGTCTCTCTCAGTCTCTCAGTCTCTCTCAGTCTCTCAGTCTCTCTCAGTCTCTCTCAGTCTCTCTCAGTCTCTCTCTCTCTCTCTCTCTCTCTCTCTCTCTCAATAGTGACTCAGTATTAGCAGAGTTGATAGGAAAAGGGAAGTTTTGTCTGGGCTCTGCTGAGAAGTCATGGGTCAAATAGAAGGTGTGGGGGTGACTAGAGAAGATGGGGAAATTGGTGAGTGGTGACTACTCCCATTTTCAGAATTTGAGGGTTCATTGGAATCTGATTTTCTTCAGAATTCAATGAGGCAGAGAATGCTCTGATTCAGACTGACATCACATCTATATTCTGTATGCTGTTCCAACTCTTTGTTGAGGCTTTATTGAATAAAATGTTTGAATACAATGTTTTTATCGCTGCACCATTTCATCCAATAGAGAAAAACATGTTATCTTCACTAGAATTGAAAATAAAGTTGAAATCTGTGCTAGTAGTGATGGACCCAGTAGTGGGGGCAGTAAGGAAGAAGATACAAATATACTAGGGATGTTCGATATTGGCTTTTTTACCGATATCCGATATAGTCCAACACTTACATTTCCGATACCGATATCAACCGATACCAATATATGCAGGGTTTCCCCCCCAAAAAACGAATAATTTCAGGTAATTAACATTACATATCTCTTGTTGTGGAATTAACACAACATTATGCATACTTTTGACAATAAATAAAATCAGAATTTGTTCTTACTTGCTTGCCTGGGTAAATAAAGGTTAAATAAATATAAAAAATAAAAATATTTAATTTTTCTTTTTTTGAAAACAGATACCGATAATTTCCGATATCACATTTTAATGCCAATATCGGTAGGCCGATAATATCGGACATCACTAAAATATACACATTATAATACACAATTTGAAAAGTAATGTCATGATCTAGGTGTCTTTTATAAACGTTTTCATTCTACTGGATGAAGCTCAACTTCATCATGGCTGCTTGCCATCTCTCTCTCTCTCTCTCTCTCTCTCTCTCTCTCTCTCTCTCTCTCTCTCTCTCTCTCTCTCTCTCTCTCTCTGCATTCACACTCACACACGCTACTGGTGGTCATGAGCAGCATCAGCAAACACAGCTGCCCTGTGGCAGACTGACGGAATCGTGTCTGCTATTCAGCGCCAACCACCATCAACAACCTTCATAAATACATTCAACATTAATGGAATAGGCTAACTACCAACTTAGCTGTAGCAGTTAGCTGTTATATGCAATCACATTTGTTTAACTACGGGGTAGTAGTTGACCGAGTTGTTAGCTTAAGCTAGTTAGCTGTGGTTATTTACAAACATGTAGATGAGACTAATCATATCGAGAACATGGCTAACAGTTGGGAATTCTAAGGTACATCTTATTTAAGCATGTAAAATGGCAACTAATCAATTCAATCAATTAGATTACCAATATTATATCAACATGAAAATTTGGAAGGGAACATAATAGTATTTTATTTTAGTATTTACTATTATAATATTAGTAGCTGATTAATTTGCAGCCCGTCCTAGGTTCTGATTGGCTCTCTAGGTTAGCACTTTAGCTTCTGATGCTGTGGTGGGCACTAGTCCTAACATTGCTAACTAAACTTTTAGTCAGAGAAAAAACTTCACGAGTCACGACTATTTATGTCCACGTGCTGTAAGGAATCAGGAATACGGAAAGCACATTGTCTTGTAATAGAATGACTGAAATCACTGCAAGAGCTAGTATAGGCTAGCTAGCCCTCATGAACCGGCAGACACCAACAGTAGAATATGCACTAGGCTACTGCACGCACCTGTCATGTTACTGTTGGTTCCTTCCACTTGAACTTCATCATTATTAGCAGCAGCAGCTACTCTAACGAGAGCCCTTCCGCTACTAAACATGTCTGTAATTTTAGAACATTGTTCTGCGTCTTTTACTAGCAATTTTTGTTTTTTTATTCTAGCTTTTTCAGCTCCATTTTTTTTTTTTTTTCGTTCTCCATTTCTGCGCTTCTAGGCCTACTCGCGGTTGGGAGGAAACGTGAATCTCATTCACTGATGTCTCATGTCTCATTCAAGACAAAAACAAAAGCACACACCGACTCACACACTGGCCCACACACCGGCCCACACACTGGCCCACATACTGGCCCACACACCGGCCCACACACCGGCCCACATACTGGCCCACACACTGGCCCACACACTGGCCCACACACTGGCCCACATTAGTGGCCCACACACCGACTCACACACCGGCCCACACACTGGCCCACATTAGTGGCCCACACACTGGCCCACATACTGGCCCACACACCGGCCCACATACTGGCCCACACACTGGCCCACACACTGGCCCACACACTGGCCCACACACTGGCCCACATTAGTGGCCCACACACCGACTCACACACAAATATATATATATATTTTTTTTTTTTTTTTTTTTTTTTTTTTTTTTACCAGCCCACTTTGGTTCCGGCCCATCGGGATTCGTCCCGAACGTCCCGATGGCCAGTCCGCCACTGGTCGTGGATATCGGAGGCAATCATTCGCTGGTCAGATAGTTGGTTGTTACAAATGTATTGGGTTAAAAACAGGAGTCGGCTTGAGAGGACCCAACCGGACGTCCTGGCCTGGGGACCCCGGAAATAAGCTCCTTGAATTCACATTGTACGTCGATCTTTATACCATGGTAGAAAGGGGTGGGGTCAGGTAACCAGGTGAGAAGGAGGATATGAGGATGAGACAGGGGGGGCGGGGGTAGGTGATTCAAAGGGAGAGGCTGGATGGGTGACCAGAAGGGGGGAGGAGGGTGAGACACAAAGGAAGGCTAGAAGGTGGGACCATCAGCTCTATTTTCAATCTTTCAAAATGTTCAGTTGCTATTGCATGTACTTATTTGTGTTTCATTACACGTATATGTACATGCTTATCAACTGTTTCGCCTGTTTTATAGCAACACTACTATCACAGACATCTAAGAAGGGAGATCCCCCCTTGAACGGCCCTTCTAAGGTGTCTCCCCTCCGCATTGCCTGTGGTGCTTTTTTCCTATTGCTAGGTTTTTAGTGAGTTTTTCCTTACCTTCGCATGGGGTATGTCTGGGAGTGTTGCATTAATTAAAATTATTTATTTTACATTCTATTTTGGATTTTCTGGTGTTTTTGTCTTTGTTCTTGATTTATTGTGATGTTTCTTCTTGACTTGTTTAAAGAAGCCGTGTCCGGCCCATGGGGACATTAGCGTGTGTTGTCGGGCCTCACGAATAAATTTGATTTGATTTTGATTTGATTTAAAGGTACTAGAAGGAGGGGTGTAGTGGGGGACATGTGGGATGGGGGCGGTGTTAGACAGGATGTCGCTGTGGGAGAGGAGTGTATTGGAGGAGACAGATTCCACTACACATGCGACTCTGAGTTGCGTCTCCGGACGCCGACACATAGGATCGAACATGACTTTGAGGTGAAAGTAGCGATTTTGAATGTGAATGAGATTGGAATCAAGACAACCTTGTCCAGTGGCTCAGGAGGTAGAGCAGTCGTCTGGTAATCCGGAGGTTCCCGGTTAGATTCCCGCTCCTCCCAGGCAACGTGTCGAAGTGTCCTTGAGCAAGACACTTAACCCCTAATTGCTCCCGATGTGCAGGTTGGCACATTGCATGGTTGCCTCTGCTGTCGGTGTGTGTGTATGTGTGAGTGAATGGGTAAAATGTGAGGAACAAATAAGTAAAGCGATTTGGATAAAAGCGCTATATAAATGCAGCCATTTACATATTTACAGCGGGGGACCAGCAAGGGATGTATGTGACTGTGTGTCTCTGTCTCTTCCTCTACCTGTGTGTGTCTCTGTCTCTTCCTCTACCTGTGTGTGTCTCTGTCTCTTCCTCTACCTGTGTGTGTCTCTGTCTCTTCCTCTACCTGTGTGTGTCTCTGTCTCTTCCTCTACCTGTGTGTGTCTCTGTCTCTTCCTCTACCTGTGTGTGTCTCTGTCTCTTCCTCTACCTGTGTGTGGCTCTGTCTCTTCCTCTACCTGTGTGTGTCTCTGTCTCTTCCTCTACCTGTGTGTGTCTCTGTCTCTTCCTCTACCTGTGTGTGGCTCTGTCTCTTCCTCTACCTGTGTGTGTCTCTGTCTCTTCCTCTACCTGTGTGTGGCTCTGTCTCTTCCTCTACCTGTGTGTGGCTCTGTCTGTAGATGGGGCTTCGTCATCACAGTTCATGTTCATGAGAAGTTGTCCTCCATCATTGTGTGTGTGTGTGTGTGTGTGTGTGTGTGTGTGTGTGTGTGTGTGTGTGTGTGTGTGTGTGTGTGTGTGTGTGTGTGTGTGTGTGTGTGTGTGTGTGTGTGTGTGTGTGTGTGTGTGTGTGTGTGTGTGTGTGTGTGTGTGTGTGTGTGTGTGTGTACTCATGCGTTTGTATGTAGACGCACATACCACTCAGGACAGAACTTTCTGTCCTTGTACAGTTATTATTCGTATTAATATGGTTTCACACAAAGGGACAGAACATTCTTCTCACCTAGCTTTCTACCAGTGGGTGTCACTCGTACAAATAAATATGATCTGCAGGTTAAGGTGACTTTTCAGTCATTATGCAAAGGGCCAGGCTAGGATGTGGACCCAAGTGGAGACAGGAGGCAGATGTCTCCTGTCTGATTCAAACCTTTATTTATGCTTGAAAAGTCAGTTGAGGTTGCCTCTCATTTTCAATTATGTCGAGTTACATGAATAATTAAAAACCCAGATGAATATAAAGAGCAGTTACACATCAATAGAATTAGGCAATGATAAAAACACAATAACAAAACAATAAAATACAACCAAAACACTGATACAAATCTGTTAAAACATTTACACAATATACCAGGGAGGTTTAAGATTATGGTCCTAAACTGTTTATCATTTATATGGTATTTAAGCGTAAATTTCACATCAAGTCAGATGTCAAGATATTTATATGAAATAACTCTCTCATGGGCGGCTACGTGGCGTAGTGGGCAAGGCGCTCGCCACGAAATGCTGGAGACGCTGGGCTCGTCAGTTCGAGCCCAGCGCTCCACATTTGCTTTCAGTTTAGCTGGTCGTCCGTACTAATACACATTGGCCGTATTAGGGGGTGGGAAACTGATGGGTGGGGATCGGGCGTTGTGGACAGCGACTCCTACAGGTCGGTTGGTGCGCCTGCGCAGTAGAATCAGGAAGTGTCGGGGGCAGCGTGAGCCTCCCATGTGTTACTCCTCGCCACTGAGAGATCGAGCTGCGCAGGTGAAAAGATGCGACTGCTGTTACCTCAAGTACCGGAGGGGACTTGTGCTATGTATGACTTAGTCCACATTGCAGCCGGCTTGTGGGAGGCAAGAAACAGCGTCCGTAACAGGGGAGGGTTGAATTGGATGATACGAAATTGGGATGGGAGAAAATATTGAAAATGGGAGAAAAAGTGGATAAAAAAAATGAAATGACTCATGTATTTAATAAATCTAATAAATATCATGAACATTGTTTTATCACCAGTTTAACGCGAATAAGCGCGTCCTGTAGAGCGTAAGGAAAGGTTAACAATGGCTACAGTAGTTGTACAGAATCAGAAATACAATACACAATAGTATTGTAACCGAGAGATTTGAACCTGTGACCATAGGATCCACAGGCAGCTGTGCTAACCAGTTGAGCTAAAGGGTCCGACCCGTTAGCAGGTGCTGGTTGACTGCGACCGACTCATCCATAGTTTACATACGTCCTCCCCCCGAGAAAGTGCGTCCTTGCACGTTCTTTCGTCCCCGCTTGCACTATCCCAAGGGTTAAGGCACTGAGATCCCACCCACCTTGTACGCGAACCTGCTTCACAGATTACACAAGGAAGTGAGATCCCACCGCTGTCACCAATGTAACCGAGATATTTGAACCTGTGACCATAGGATCCACAGGCAGCCGCACTAACCAGTTGAGCTAAAGGGTCTGACCCGTTAGCAGGTGCTGGTTGACTGTGACCGACGCAGTATCATTTGTAGTTTACAGTATCATCAACATAGAGATGGACTTGACAACCACTCGATGAAGAGACAATATCATTCATATAAATTGTGAAAAGGACTGGACCTAAAATGTATCCCTGCGGAACACCCTTTGTTACCAACAAGAATTCAGAGTTGGCACTCTTGGACATCACACACTGAGGGATTTCAAATAAATAACCTTTATGTAATGGAAATATGTGTGCTGATTTCCAAATACTCAGGAATATACTTACTATATAGAAAGATTGAATATATGCGTTAATTGCTCTGATAAATGGAGCAGCCAGTTTCAGAAAATAATTATAAAATGTTTCCCCTCCAGTTGAGCTCCTGGAATCAATGACGTGCAAAGCTTCAAATACATCACTAGTAGATAAGGACTGAAAGGTAAACTGAGGCTAAGGGACATGGCCCAATGTGGAAACACAATCATTGTGCGGGAGCTTAGAGGACTGTATATAAATTCACCTTAGGGGGTTTGGTAGGATGCCTTAACTGTTAAACTAATTGTACCAAATTACACAACTGAGTGAATAACTTAAAATGGAGTCACCTAAACTAGAAAGAGCGAGGAAACTGTTTGAATCATAATGCCATTTTTATATAAGCAAAAGGGGGAAAAAACATACATACAAATATTATTATCACTTTACACAATGCCTAATTAAATACTATAACTAAATTTAGATGGGCGCCCAAATGGTTCTATTAAAGTGTTCTGGCCAAACGTTGCCGCGGTTACCACTGCAGCAGAGAAACAATTCCCTCTGCAGTACGAGAGAGGTGGAGAGAGTTAGTAATCCTGGTGGTGAGAAAGAACCCGGATGGGTTCTGTAACGAGGAGTAGTAGACCGCTGCGTGGTGATGAGGGCGGGAAGACGCTGCCCGGTCCGATTGGCGCCACCAGTCTGCTCCTGCAGACCAGATGCTCCGCTGTGGTGGATCCGAGTGTCTCGCTCCGCTCCGTAGTGCTGCACGCCGACAGCTACTGAAGACACGCTGGTCCCTCTGTACAACAGGCTACTGCTAGTGGCTACTACATAGGACTGGTTGTGTCCTTTTACAGAGTCCCTTCGACACAGACCCTATCTAAATGTCCTCTGGTCTGTGCTATATATCGTCTGATATGTCCAGTATAGAGCAGCTATCAACGCATGAGCTGGAGCTACGTTAGGTATTAGCTCCGAGCTAGCTAGCTTCGGCTAACTGCTAACGATAAATGGGGAATACTATAGTCCGCTGTAATGTGCTAATCCCAGACGTTTACTAAACATCGAATTAGCTGGTTACTAAAAACTCACTCTCTCTTGGTGGTATAATGTCCGCTTGGTAAGCAACTTTACATCCTTGGTCACCGTCAAACTATAACGTTACGTGACCAACGCTGGATGCATTTCTCCCGTCTGTTCTCTAACAAGTCTGGGCAAGTTCAACGTCAGTTCAACGTCTCCTACAGGAAGTGACGCACTAAACACTACCACCTCTGGCCCACTAGATGGCAGCACTGTCATATAACCTGAGATGCCAGCAGTAGGCAGACAGTGTAACATTATGTGGTAAATAATAACTTAACTCCCACATATTAAACAGGTTGGTGAACTTAAAGGGGGATAATCTTAGGTCTAATTTTACCTAATTGCAGACCCTTCAGCACAATCATCATTAACAAGGGGGGCCTGTGTATTCCTTCAAATAAATGCCCATAAAATAAAAGCTAGGAAAACCTCTTTCTGATCATAAATGAGCAAGTCCCTGCATGGATGTAGGAAACAATAGTTTTGTTTTTATTGCAGGGTTTGCATAGGAGCAGGTAATTAGGTATAGATTATAATTCGATGTGGCCTTTCTCACAGATGACGTGCATTTATTTTTAATTTGTCTAAAAGATGTCAAACCAGGCTCCATTCCCTTCCTTGAATAAAGCTGCTAGTTCAGGTGAAAACCAGGGAGTTACTCTGTTTTTTATTCTGAGTGTTCTTTTTAAATGGCCCATGTTTGGCAATAACAGAAAAGGTTTTTTTTTTGTTGTTTTTTTCAACAGCTGGTGATAGACAGAGAGCACGGGGGAGACACACAGGGACACATGCAGGACCCAGTGTAGGTCACCCCCTCTCTAATGTAAGTGCATGTAAGTGCCATTCTCACGTTCAGACATACGGTAGGGGATGACTAAAGGTCTGAGTCACCAACGTTCTTCCTCTCACAACATGAAACATTGGCCTATGGAACACTAAGCAGCTCCAGTGCAGGGCTGTACAGTGCGATATATATGTTGCACGTGCTACACTGACGTCAGTCTGTGCGATGAATGGATTGACTTCATTAGCACTGGTGCGATGGCCCGTGTGGCAAAAAAAGAAAAAGAAAAGAGTGACGGTATTAAGTTGAATGGGCCACGGCGACATAGAATGTTTAATAAAAGTTCCTGCAGTACTGGCCAACCCGCGGACATATATAATGTTTAATAAAAGTTCCTGCAGTACTCGCCAACCCGCGGAAATATAGAATGTTGAATAAAAGTCCTGTGGTACTAGCCATCAGTCAAGGAAGCACTCGCAAACAGCTAACGTTAAACACAGCAGAAGATGGAAAACAGACAGACTGACCAACGGGGAACTGCATGTCTGCATCCAACCCTAGTACAACCCTCGAGTCTAAGGCAAGGACAAATTTAAATCACAGAGGTGTATGTTAGTCTATTGGAACTGTATACAGTGGTTAGCTTCTAGTTAGCGTTTTAGCTATAGAGCTGCTTGCTAGCTAACGTTAGCGGTTAGCCCCGTGTGCTCAAAGCAGCCAGCCCCATGTTAGCTATGTGTATCTGTTATGAATTGACTATAGTCTATAATGTTTCCAAAAACGCACCGGACTACGACGTAAGGTTAGACATTCTATTTCATGCTCAAAAGCCCCTGGCTTGCACATCGCAGTCACGAAAGGGGCTAGCTGTGCACAACAGCACACCAACCCAACTGACGTTACCACAACACTTGACGGTACTTCACAGCACTGTCGTAAGGCCACCGTGCCGTCTTAAAGGCACAGTGAACACCGTTGTGATGCCACTCAGATGCATACACAACATTGACGCAGCTTGACAACCGAGGTTCAAAGTTAACTTGATTGATTGATTGATTGATTGAAAACTTTATTAACAGATTGCAGAATTGGTACAATACAGTACGGCTCAATACACACAATTGTTAAAGGGGTGCAGACCAGAGAAAGACTTTCGTCTTGTTTACATCAGGGTCCCCCATTTTCAATTCATCATAACATATGACATACACGACATACAGATAGACAGTACTGCTACATATATCTATACATTTCACATCTATCTATACACTTCACAACATACTTCGGTTTTTTTGGGCAAATAAAGAAAGAATTTGTCTGAAAGCATTTCTTGTTAAAGTTTGGATTTTGTGCTCACACTGATGAAAAAAGAACATGTGGACATTGCTCTGCTAAGCGAAACGCACATTCTAGGGAAAGACATAGATAAATTAGCGGACAACATATACCATAATATCAGTCACTCCTCTATTGGTACGAGAACTCGGGGTGTAGCAATAGTCGTTAAACGTAAGTTGAATATTGTACTAAAGGGAGTATGGTCTGATGTAGAAGGTCGGATAACTATAGCTAAGATTGAACATAAGAACAGGAAAATAGCGTTGATAGCGGTATACGCCCCAAATTTGTACGAAGAAGATTTCTTCACTACATTAACCAATGCAATGTTAGACATTCCCGATTACTCATTTATAATAGGAGCGGATTTTAATGCCATCTGGAACCCAAGGATGGACAAATCTTACCTCGCCTTTTCCAGCGAACAAAAAAATTCATCGAAGGCATTAAAGGATTGGTCAAAGATTACAGGTGTAAATGACTTATGGCGGTTACTTAATCCCACGACCCGAAAGTACTCTTGTCGATCTGCGAGACATAATACACTATCCAGAATAGATTATGTCTTTGCATCACAGAGACTATTTGATAATTATGAAGTGGAAATGATACCCAACGCACCATCAGATCACTGTTATTTACTCCTTAAAGGTACATTTGGTATACTATCCTCCCGAGCCCCAAGATGGCGATTTAACTCGTTGCTGCTTAATAACAAGGAATACATTACACAACTCAAAGAAGCTCTTATAGTATTCCAACGGGAGAATGCAAACTCGGTGCAAGACCCCAGAATAATATGGATGTCGGTAAAGGGAATGATCAAAGACTTCACGGATAGCTTTTCCTCCAAAATGCGCAAGAATCAAAGCACAAAACTGGATGAGCTGGAAACGCTTTACTCAACGTTATTTAATTCTCTGAAATACAACAACTCAACTCGACTAGAAAATCAAGTTAACGTACTAAAAATAGAGATCAATGCCATATACAGACAACAATCGGAAATACAAATACGCAGCACAAGACAACAGCAGTACTCCCATGGTTCCAAACCCAGCCACCTATTAGCCATGCGATTAAGAATTAATGCAACATTTGCAGATATAACTACCATTAGAGCACAACAAGTACTTGTAACAGATCCTGTAAAAATAAACGATACATTCAAAGTATTCTACTCCGACTTATATAAATCAGAAATGACCTTCGATCAAAACAAAATGGACACATTTCTTAATCAAATTACTCTCCCTAAACTTTCAGAGGATGACGCTAAACAGTTAGAAACACCAATCACACTAGAGGAACTCAAGAAGGCCATAACCGCAATGAAAAGTGGTAAGGCTCCTGGAAGAGACGGTTTCCCATCAGAAATGTACCTTTCTTGTTGGGACATAATTGGCCCCTTATTACTAAATATGATCTTATACTCAGTCAAGGAGGGGAACTTCCATAAAAATGACAATATTGCACTCATAACAGTCCTCCTTAAAAAAGACAAGGACCCCAACGAGTGCGGTAGTTATAGACCTTTAAGCCTCCTCGGAACAGATATCAAACTGTACTCTAAGGTATTAGCCATCAGATTACAAAAGCATATGACGTCTTTAGTTCACCCGGACCAAACTGGCTTCATAGGAGGCCGCCTGATCACTGAGAACATAAGACGTATACTGCACGTACTTGATGCCGACAAGGAGGGCACCATACCTAAGGCGATGCTGTCCCTGGATGCTATGAAGGCCTTTGACAGGCTGGAATGGTCTTATCTGTGGGCAGTGCTAGAAAGGATGGGGTTAGGGAAAGGATTCATCGATATGATTAAAGTATTATACAAAGACCCATCGGCCATGATTACAACAGGCACAATCATCTCCCAGATATTTCCGGTATCACGCTCTGCCAGACAGGGTTGTCCTCTTAGTCCCGGACTGTTCAATCTATCATTAGAGCCTTTAGCACAATATATAAGACAATCCCAATCCATAGAACCAATCGTAATCAAGGGCACACAACAAAAAATGTGTTTATATGCGGACGATGTAATATTGTTCATGCAAAACCCCAACACCACATTGCCTCATCTGCTCAAGTTGATTGAGGACTTTGGTGATTTATCGGGATTTAAGATAAATTGGCCGAAGTCGGCTTTCCTTCCACTTAACACCCCTGCAAAAAAAGATACAACCCTCCCAGGACAGATACCGATGGTAAAACATTTCAGATGCTTGGGAGTGGAAATATTCCCTACCATAAGACAAACGGTGAAGCACAACTACACAAAAATCCAAAACAAAATCAAAGACGACCTTGATAGATGGGCAAAACTTAAAAACACAGTACAAGCACGGATATCAATAGTTAAGATGGATGTACTACCTAAAATCAACTTCTTCAGTTCAATGCTACCGTTACCCCCTCCAGAGGGTTACTGGAAAAGATTACACTCCTCCACATAAAAATTTATTTGGAATAACAAACCACCACGTATAAAAAGATCCACCGCACAGAGAAATAAAGCAGATGGTGGCATGGCATTTCCAGATTTTTTCCTATATTTTAAGGCGTACACATTAAGTCCATTGACAACATGGTTTGACTCCCAAGCATTAGCATCCTGGAGAAAAATAGAAGAAAACATAGTAGCCCCACATAGACTGAAGGACATAGCATACACTAAACTACCAATCAAGCACTGTGAACGGAAATTTGGCCCCATAATTACTCATGCGATCCGGATATGGCGTGAATCACAAAAAAAAATCCTAACCCACAAAAATGGCACAATCATACTCCCTTATTCAATAACAATGCACTCTTAATTGGAAAACGACCTATAAGATTCCCTATATGGGAAGAGCAAGGCATACACTCATTAGGGGATGTTTTTAACAAACAGGGTTTTTGTAGTGATAAAGAAATACGCAAAATATTTAATCTCACCAAGTCCACATGGCTTTTTCACAAACAGTTAGAGCTATGTTTGAAGTCTCACGGTGTTCCATTAGACAGACCAATTGAACACCACAGATACCACAAATTCTTCTACGCAAGAGAGACATCGAGAGGTTTTGTTTCAGAATTTTATCATCAATTACTAACGTCCTCGTATGAAACCCTCCAACTTGACTCTGTCTGGAGGAGGGATATACCAGACCTGGAAAATGACTTTGATTGGCAAGGAGCCTGGGCAAATGTCCGACTTACATCAAGGAACCCGGATCATGAATGAATGAATGAATGAAAACTTTATTTAACAGATTGTAGAATGGGTACAATACAGTACGGCTCAATACATACAATTGTTAAGGGGATGCAGACCTGAGAAAGACGTTTGTCTTGTTTCCATCAGGGTCCCCCATTTTCAATTCATATAGTCATCAACAAATCAATCTTAACTATATTCACAGGACATACTTGACTCCTATAAGACTGTGCCGAATGGGGCTTAAACAAGATTCCAAATGCACCCAATGTGCAAATGGGGACGAAGGGACATTTATGCACATGTATTGGGACTGCTCACCAGTTAAGGCATTCTGGAAAGATGTGACCCAACAAATATCAAAACTCGTATCTTGGAATATACCTGTACACCCCTCGGTATTATTATTGAATGATGTTTTTGAGTTTGCAGTGAATCCACAGCTAAAGAGATTGGTTTTATCGGGTATCACAGTAGCCAAAAAGCTGATCGCATCACGCTGGTTTCAACCGGAAAAAATGTGCCGTAAAGTTTGGTTTCTTACATATCTCGATGTAATTTACCATGAAATATCTACAGCAAGAATTCTGGGTCTCAATGAATCCAAAATGTCAATGTGGTTAGAAGTGGTGGAGAGAATAAAAGCTAGCTTATAATGGTAGTGTCTGGTTAGGTGCGAGGGATAGTGGAGGTACTTCTCAAGGTGGGGTCCGGGAGGGGGGGGTTCGAGCTGAGCATATGTGTGTAGTTTTTTTTTAGATAACAGGTATTAGGGGTATATCTTATATAAGACAACTAACTAAAATGTGATCTCATTGGATGTGCCCTGACAATTAATGCTTGTATATCTTATCGTGTGTTGTCATGTTTGTTTATATGTTTGTTTAAAAAATAATAAAAAAATAAAATACAAAGTTTGGATTTTGTGTGCCCTGTATGCAAGATTAATGTCCCTTGCCAGTCACATACCTATTTAAGTAATGAACTGCACTACTTGTGGTTGTTTTTAGAGATTTTAGAGACGTTTTATACTCGTGCTACAAGATTTTGGCCTGTGCTACAAAACTATCAACCTCTGTAGCACCAGTGCTATGTGCAAAAAAAGTTAACGTACAGCCCTGCTCCAGTGCCTGGCTTTCCTGTGCTTTACTTTGGCACGTTTCTTGGGCACACACACAGGCCTACCCTGTGCAGAATCATGTACAGACAAACTAAGGCTGTGTTCAGACAGACTGCAGGCAAACGTCTTCATATCAGTTATTCTTCACAACAGTGTGAACAGCACAAATCACATGGAATCTGATCTTTTCAATTCTGATTTACAGTAGGCCACTTTCACATGTGATACAGGTCAGATTTATGGTTATGCTGCCTCAGTCTGTACAGTCATATCAGTATTAAGGCTGTCATTAACGTGTTAACGCACATTTCTGTTAACGCCACAATTTTTTTTAATGCACAATTAACGTTTTAGAAAAAGAAAAAATTTAATTTTTTTTTTTTTTTTTTTTTACTAGACTTCACTCAGGTGTATTATTGATACTCTCATTGATACTATGTTTGTTTCTGACTCAAATTGTGTGTGTGTGTGTGTGTGTGTGTGTGTGTGTGTGTGTGTGTGTGTGTGTGTGTGTGTGTGTGTGTGAGTGTGTGTGTGCGCGTGCATGTTTGCGTGTGTGTGTGTGTGAGATATAGAGAGAGAGGGGGGGGTGAGAGAGATGAGGAAGGGGCAAGAGAGAGAGCTGGGAGAGTGTGTGTGTGTGTGTGAGAGAGAGAGGGGGGGGTGAGTCCTCAGCCCTTGTGTGGGTGAATGTAACATTGTAACAAGTTCCTAATGTTTTCTTTCCCCTATTATTTCATGCACACTTTATTCATTGTTTTAAATTATTATTTTCTTTTAAGTTATTTTGTGCATCACTCTGTTTTGAATTTGATGCACATTTTCAATGCATGAGGGTCATCCTTTTGTGTTAAATCTAAATGGCGCGACCCAGGTCAGTCGCCGTTGGTTTCGCCCAGCAACGATTGTGCACATTTTTTGTTATTATGTTTGTTTTTACTACTTTTTTTATGAAAACATGACTGGCGGGGACGTCATACGACCGTACTTATAGACCTAAACTCCGGACTCAAAGAGGAGTTTGGAGACACTTTATGCCTAGAATGGCCACCGGAGATCAGGCGGGACAAGGACAAAGGAGCCGGCAGAAAGAGACACAGAGGGAAACGAGGAGGAATCAGACTGAGGTTAAAAAGATCTGCTTACCGCCCAGCAATTCCATCCATCTTTCTGGCGAATGCACGTTCGTTGGAGGGGAGGATGGACGATCTGAGAGTGAGGGTCCGTTTCCAACGAGAAATAAAAGACGTCAACATCATGTGTTTTACGGAAACATGGCTCAAGCCAGCGACTCCGGACCACAGCGTCTCTCCCTCGAACTCCTTCAGCGTCCTACGAGCGGATCGCACGGCAGCCTCCGGCAAGAGCGTCGGCGGGGGTGTCTGCCTCATTACCAACAACGGTTGGGTTAATCCCAAGGAGGTGCAGGTACATGGAACACCTCTCCATTCTATGCCGCCCGTTCCACCTTCCCAGAGAGTTTACTGCGGTCATTATGACTGCTGTATATATCCCTCCACAAGCAAACACCGCCAGGGCCCTGGCAGAGCTACAAGATCATCTCAACAAACATCAGATTAAACATCCGGACGCAGCGATGATCGTAGCTGGTGATTTTAATCAGGCGAATTTGAAAAAAGTGATGCCGTCCTTTTTTCAACACATCGCCTGCTCCACAAGAGGAGGAAACACACTCGACCACTGCTACACCCCGTTCAGAGCCGGCTACAAGGCTGTAGCGGCTCCACCATTGAGGGGGGCTACAAGCTCATCCGATCACGACTCCATTATCCTCATTCCGGCTTATAAACAAAGATCACGTGACGCCGTCATGTCACGTGAGACAAAAAAATTGACCGACCAATCAGAGGCCACGCTTCAGGACGTGCTCGAGGATGTTGACTGGAATATGTTTCAAGGAAGCGCCAGTGACGTCAGCGAGTTCGCCGACAACGTTATCTGCTTCATCACAACACTGGCTGATAGTATTGTACCCACAAAGAAGGTGCGGATGTTCCCAAACCAGAAACCGTGGGTGGACGGTACTATCAGCAGCTCTGAAATCCCGCTCCACTGCCTATAACCTGGGCAGAGAGTCAAGTCAAGTCAAGTCAAGTCAAGAGTTTTAATTGTCACGGCATACAGGTATACAATGAAATGCGGGTGGTCTTGCCCGCAACGATGTGCAATACAGTGGTACATATAATAGAATCAAAAGAAGAAACAACATTGTGCAGTAACAGATAGCAGGTAACATGGAGTGACATCTCGGTATCTGTACATAGTTATTTACAGCGCATGTGTGACGTGCTAGTTAGCTTTGGTAGTGCAATACACTGTTCCTGTTATTCTAATTTAAAGTGACCTTTCCTTTGGCCATAAGTGTGCGTGTGTGCGACATGAGTGTGTGCCCGCTCATGTTAAAGTGTTAAGTGGCTGCTCGTGTGTGAGCGTGCACAGTGTGCGTGTCGTGTGTGTGTTCATGTGTGCTTGTGTGTGGACAGTTCAATCAGTCAGGAAACATGGAAGAGTACAAGGCTTCAGTCTATACTCTGCGCAAGGCTGTAAAACTTGCAAAACGGACATATGCTGATAAACTGGAGACACAAATGGCACAAAACGACACAAGAGGCTTATGGCGGGGACTGAGGACAATAACTGACTACAAAGTCAGCGCCCCCTCAATGGGGAGCGACGACGCCTCTCTCGCGGACAAACTCAACTCTTTCTACGCTCGGTTTGGTGTAGACAGTGGCGCCGCTAGCTCAACGGCTAGTGACGTCACTGGCGCGCCGGCTGTTGTGGAGGGGGGGGTAACCGCGGGGGGGCGGGAACGCTCTCTCGTTGTCGGAACACAGTGTGAGAAGAGCATTTATGCAGGTGAACACCAGAAAAGCTGCTGGCCCAGATGGTATAACAGGACGCATACTTAAGTCCTGTGCCAACCAGCTAGCCCCTGTGTTCACCGCCATATTTAATCAATCCCTGGTGGAGTCAGTGGTCCCTGCCTGCTTCAAGATGTCTACCATCATCCCTGTACCAAAGAAACCCTCCCCAACATGTCTCAATGACCAGTGGCACTCACCTCTGTGGCCATGAAATGTTTCGAGAGGCTGGTCAAGGATCACATTTGTGCCTCTCTCCCCAGTGATATGGACCCCATGCAATTTGCATACAGGCCAAACAGGTCCACTGACGATGCGGTCTCCCAAGTACTGCACAGCACCCTCTCTCACCTTGACCGCCAGAAGGGGGGCTATGTGAGACTGTTGTTCATTGACTACAGCTCGGCGTTCAACAGACCCCAGGCGGTCAGGGTGGGGGGTCAGACCTCCAACACCATCACCCTGAGCATCGGGTCCCCCCAGGGCTGTGTTCTGAGCCCCCTGCTGTACTCACTATACACACACGACTGTGTGGCCAAGTTCAGCTCCAACTCCATAGTGAAGTTTGCGGACGACACAGTGGTGGTGGGGCTGATCTCGGACAACAACGAGAAGGCCTACCGGGAGGAGGTTGAGGTACTGGAACGCTGGTGTCAGGACAACAGCCTGCTCCTGAACATTGGTAAAACCAAGGAGCTGATCGTGGATTATAGGAGAGGACAGCAGGAGACACACACACCACTGAGGATAAACGGGGCTACCGTGGACAGGGTGAGCAGCTTTAAGTACCTGGGGGTCCACATCTCAGAGGATCTGACATGGACAACACACATAGACTCAGTCGTAAAAAAGGCGAAGCAGCGTCTCTACCACCTGAGACAGTTAAGGAAGTTCAGAGTATCTGGGAAGATACTCCAGTCCTTCTACTCCGGAGCTGTAGAGAGCATCTTGACTGGAAACATCACTGCCTGGTATGGAAACAGCACGGCACAGGACAAGAAGGCCCTACAGAGAGTGGTGCGCTCAGCCGAGCGTACCACGGGTATTGCACTACCACCCCTGCAGGTTCTATACAACAAGAGGTGCAAATCCAGAGCCTGCAGAATAATGAAAGACCCACACCACCCCAACAACAGCCTGTTCATGCTGCTGAGGTCAGGCAGACGCCTGCGAACCCCAGCTACTAGGACAGAGAGGCTTCGGCTCAGCTTCTTCCCCCAGGCCATCAGAGCCTTGAATACTGAACACTGAACTCTCCACACACAAGCACACATGAGCACACACACGACACACACACTGTACACACTCACACACTAGCAGCCACTTTAACATGAGCAAGCACACACTCATGCTGCACACACCCACACTTATGGCCACTAAGGAAAGGTCACTTTAAAAATAGTATAGTAGAGATTGTATAAAATAGCAATCTACAGAAAGACCCAATGCCCCATCCGTAGCTAACAGTGTATTGCACTACCACAGGACCTAGCATGTCCTTCATGCTCTGTATATAACTATGTACAAATACCGATATGCCCTACTATGTTACTTGTTTATTGCACAATATTGTTTTATTGGATTCTATTATATGTTGTTACTACTGTATTGCACATCGTTGCGGGCAAGACCACCCGCATTTCACTGTATACTTGTATGCCGTGACAAATAAAACTCTTGACTTGACTTTAAATGGCTGCATAAAGCAAGCATTTGTTGACTCATGTTGATAAGAGTATTAAAACTTGAAAAAGATCAGTTTAAGGTAGATTTAGAAAAGAAAAGAAACTATAGTTAACTATGGACAATCATGTGATTAATCAGATTCAATATTTTAATCGATTGACAGCACTAATCAGTATCAAAAGGCAGTGACTTTTACGTCACTCTTGGTCATTCATCACAATTCTGTGCTAGTGAATACAAACATGGAAGATGGCTACAGTGGAATTGGTCAGTGGATAGACAGTGATGTGATGGAGGAGGTCAGTGAGGTGACGGAGGAGGTCAGTGAGGTGGTCAGTGAGGTGATGGAGGAGGTCAGT
The DNA here is from genome assembly GCF_963971535.1 of Notolepis coatsorum. Taxonomy (NCBI): domain Eukaryota; kingdom Metazoa; phylum Chordata; class Actinopteri; order Aulopiformes; family Paralepididae; genus Notolepis; species Notolepis coatsorum. The sequence goes on along the minus strand of NC_140166.1, from coordinate 179,399,299 downwards.
GAGGTGATGGAGGAGGTCAGTGAGGTGATGGAGGAGGTCAGTGAGGTGACTGAGGAGGTCAGTGGATAGACAGTGAGGTGATGGAGGAGGTCAGTGAGGTGACCGAGGAGGTCAGTGGATAGACAGTGAGGTGATGGAGGAGGTGAGTGAGGTGACCGAGGAGGTCAGTGGATAGACAGTGAGGTGATGGAGGAGGTCAGTGAGGTGACGGAGGAGGTCAGTGGATAGACAGTGAGGTGATGGAGGAGGTCAGTGAGGTGACGGAGGAGGTCAGTGGATAGACAGTGAGGTGATGGAGGAGGTCAGTGAGGTGACGGAGGAGGTCAGTGGATATACAGTGAGGTGATGGAGGAGGTCAGTGATGTGATGGAGGAGGTCAGTGAGGAGGTCAGTGATGTGATGGGAGGAGGTCAGTGAGGTGATGGAGGAGGTCAGTGAGGTGACGGAGGAGGTCAGTGAGGAGGTCAGTGATGTGATGGAGGAGGTCAGTGAGGTGATGGAGGAGGTCAGTGAGGTGACGGAGGAGGTCAGTGAGGTGATGGAGGAGGTCAGTGAGGTGACGGAGGAGGTCAGTGAGGTGGCCAGTGAGGTGATGGAGGAGGTCAGTGAGGTGATGGAGGAGGTCAGTGAGGTGATGGAGGAGGTCAGTGAGGCGGTCAGTGAGGTGACGGAGGAGGTCAGTGATGTGATGGAGGAGGTCAGTGAGGCGGTCAGTGAGGTGATGGAGGAGGTCAGTGATGTGATGGAGGAGGTCAGTGAGGTGATGGAGGAGGTCAGTGAGGTGATGGAGGAGGTCAGTGAGGTGACGGAGGAGGTCAGTGAGGTGACGGAGGTGGTCAGTGAGGTGATGGAGGCGGTCAGTGAGGTGATGAAGGAGGTCAGTGAGGTGATGGAGGAGGTCAGTGAGGTGACGGAGGAGGTCAGTGAGGTGACGGAGGTGGTCAGTGAGGTGATGGAGGCGGTCAGTGAGGTGATGAAGGAGGTCAGTGAGGTGATGGAGGAGGTCAGTGAGGTGATGGAGGAGGTCAGTGAGGTGATGGAGGAGGTCAGTGAGGTGATGGAGGAGGTCAGTGAGGTGATGGAGGAGGTCAGTGATGTGATGGAGGAGGTCAGTGAGGTGATGGAGGAGGTCAGTGAGGTGATGGAGGAGATCAGTGAGGTGATGGAGGAGGTCAGTGGTGATGGAGGAGGTCAGTGAGGTGATGGAGGAGGTCAGTGAGGTGATGGAGGTGATACCGTCAATTACAATTCTACGCCACATAAAATTAGATCACATTTAATTATTTTCTCTGAATTATGTTTACTGGTATTTTGTAGTTTCGTCGCTGACAGCATCTTTAGTGTTCCTCCACTTAAAACTGCCACAGTGATCCGTCTCCTTATCATTAGTGGCTCAGTTTATACTAAGGACAGCACAGACTGTCTTCACTGAACAAACACAGTACACATATGATCAATGGTACTAACAAAAACACACCGGCATGAATGCATGACGCACATTCTGTCTTGTACATTGTTTTTCTCTCTTTCTCTCACTCACTCTCTCACTCACTCACTCACTCACTCACTCACTCACTCACTCACTCACTCACTCACTCACACACAAACACATGCACAAACAAACAAGAGTGACATACAAAAAAGACACTGTGTACTGCTGAAGATGACATTTCTGTCAGCCCAAAGTCGCACAGTATTCCCTCGTCCCCATCAGAGCCATGTGTTACCAGAGTTTGGCCAGGTTGGATAGTATGGACGCCATGTTGTGGCCACCTTATGATAGTGAGTTAACAAATCACTGACTTTTTGGAACCTCGCTGTCCAAACTCTGATAATAAAAGCTCTGGTCCCCACGACCCCGGCCTTGCCCAAATAGAGTCAGACGCAGCACATCTATTTAATATGTTTAGGATAGTAGGTAGGTAGAGAGAGAGAGAGAGAGAGAGAATTTAACTGAAAAACAAGAAATCAATGAAAATAAATAAGTGAAAGAATATTTATTTTCTTCTCGACCAAAGGCTACTTTACTGCCATCTTCTACAAATTACCAAAGACGTTTCAAAATAACTTGAGAAACGTGCCGTGGCTCCCTCCTCTCCCTCTCAACACAAGCTGAAACTACTGTTTGGGCTTGGGGGCGGGAGGGGTGGAGCACACCGCTGTGAAGGACGCCTGATATCTTTTTCTAACGGAGTTGTGTTTCCGCGGTCGGTTTGCGCGATCTGATTGGCCCGCAGTTGCACTTCCGCGTTCGGTTGCGCGATTTGGTTAAGGTTAGGGTTAGGGTTAGTTGGTTAAGGTTAGGGTTAGTTGGTTATGGTTAGGGTTAAGGTTAGGGTAACAGTCTGCTGGTGCGATTGTTAGAAGTAACGCGATTGGTGCTGAGATAAACGCCAGTGGCCAATCAGATCGCGCAAACCGACCGCGGAAACACAACTCCGTTAGCATACGAATAGACGCGTGAAGGACGGGTGCGCTGCATTTACAACACAAGACAAATTGAGAGCAACGCAGCACAATAATAATTGTATCTTGTTTTCGTGATCGTGGGAAGCCAAAATCTTAATTGAAAGTAACTGAATCGCCACAGCCCAGGCAGGCAGGCAGGCAGGCAGGCAGGCAGACAGACAGACAGACAGACAGACAGACAGACAGACAGACTCACTCACTCACTCACTCACTCACTCACTCACTCACTCACTCACTCACTCACTCACTCACTCACTCACTCACTCACTCACTCACTCACTCACTCACTCACTCACTCACTCACTCACTCACTCACTCACTCACTCACTCACTCACTCACTCACTCACTCACTCACTCACTCACTCACTCACTCACTCACCAAGGCAGGCACTGCCGTGGAATAGAGAGAGAGACCAGGCAGGCACTGACTGGCTTCATGATTTATTCTGAGTAGCACACAGGTGCCCCTGCAGAAAACAGCAACATCATTGATTGTCACAGTGGGACGCAGTGTGTTTACTCATTACAGACACACACACACTCTCTCACACTCTCACTGTCACTCTCTCACTTTCTCTCTCTCACTCTTTCTCTCTCTCTCTCTCTCTCTCTCTCTCTCTCTCTCTCTCTCTCTCTCTCTCTCTTTCTCTCTCTCAACCAATGGAAAGTTGCTGTATTTTGTCAGTGTTATGTAACCTTCTGCCTTTGCTGTTGTAAGATGTTTTCTCAGAAAACTATCTTTTAGATTAATTTTAAAGAATTAAAAAGATAACACACATCCTTTACTGTCCTTCACACAGCAATGAATATGAATTAATGCAATGTTACATCAGCAAGAAGCGTAAGGGGCCATTGTGATCCCTTGAGTGTGCTTCTGAGTGTGTGTCTGTTACCAAGGTGACTAAACTTGTGCATTTCTTATCCAATTTGACACAAACCTGTTGGGTAGGCTGTCAGAAAAGGACCTCCACTATTGAAATCAGCCAAAGATGAGCACGTTCAGTGTTAGACTAAGACTCCCTAGATGTAGCACTGAACGGCACAGGAAGAGCCATCAGACTCTATAATGCATCACTGTGCCTCACTGCATCACTGAGCACAGGGTGACAGTACAGCCTGGTGAAATCTTCCTGGACACTTTAAAAATTTTACACTTCTCACAATCCTCCTGGACACTTCACTTTACATTTTCACACTTATTACTGTACATTTTACTGTATATTTCTGGATATTTTTGGCTGGATAGTTGTATATTTAAGATTTTAGAATGTATATACATACCAGAATGTAGATCCTGGACCGTATTTTATTCTTTATTCTATTTTATTCTTATTTTTAATATTATTATATTCTTATTCCTATTTGAGTCCTATTGACTACCTAAATGTTTATTGTTGTTCAATGTGAGCGATCTGTAGTGCCGAATTTCCCTCGGGATTATTAAAGGATTTCTATTCTATTCTATTCTATTCTATTCTATTCTATGGACTCCGCTGGTCAGAGGTAAAAGTTTTAGCCATTGGTGTGTATAGTACTAACGAGCAGGAAGTGTGGGTCGCAGGGGGGGGGTTGACAGGCGGTCTACTCTGAGTCGGACGTGTTGTTCGTCTCCTCAGTCTAAATGGGGAGAAAAAGTGGATAAAAAAAAATAGTCATGACTGGAAAGCGCGTGTTCGCAGGTCCACTGTGTTGTAGCGCAGCATTGTAGTGGTGGCTGTTTATGTGGAGGTGGAGGGCAGGCGTGCGTGCGAGCAAACGAGCGAGACCTGATCAAGTGGTAGCCAGTGGAATAGATGGGACTTTTCCCTCCTTGTTGATACTAGTTGTGTGTGTCAAGACTAAACTTTGGCAAGCTTCAATGGAAAGGTTTCATGTGTGTTCTGTATTTCTCTCTGGCACTCTCTTTCTAACTCGTGTGTATGTGTATTCCAGGGGCTCAGCTATTCACAATATTCTCATAAAGTCGTGTCAATGCATCATCAATCCAGTAACCTTGTGATCCATATCGTGGAGTGCTCCAGTGACCTGTATGGCTGGTGTAGAAAAAGCTTCAATCTGTTGTAGAGCATTGAAAAAGCTCTTTCACCTCAAATTGAACCTAAGCGAAACGGAGCTGCTAATCCTCCCCGTTGAACAACCTTTCGATCACAGTGGAGAATGTAGCCGTGGCTCCGACCCAGACCGCCAAGAACCTCAACAACCAGAACCTGCAATCAACAGTCATGTCTCTGTAAAGGTACACGTATCCGTACCGAACCGTTTCAGTACTGGACCTTAGGTTCAGTACGGCAGTGTACCGAACAAATACGTATGTTACCGAACAAAAGGTATGTTAACCACTAACGACCGCCCACCGGGGGCTGTTTTTTTCACAATCTAATATAATTATATATATATATATATATATTCATTTTTTTTAACAAGTCGATTATTAATTTCAATATAGAATATTCGTTGACAAGTACAATTAGTTACTGCACTACATCACTCCTGAGTGGAACATGGAAAGCCAAACTTTCCCCCACTGTACCGAACCGTGACTTCAAAACCGAGGTACGTACCGAACCATGGTTTTTGTGTACCGTTACACCCCTACTATTTATAGATCTGTCCAAAGCATTCAATACGGTTGATCATTCTCTTCTGTTGAATAGACTGTACATTATTGGTTTTGATGCAGCTGTGACCGCGTCCCCGATCGCCAAGAACCTTGGTGTTGTCCTCAACGACCAGTTGAACTTCTCTGCTCACATCGCAGCGACAACCAGAACCTGCAGATTCCTCCTGAGCAACGTCAGAAGGATCCGCCCCTTCCTGACAAAAGAAGCCACCCAACTCCTCGTCCAATCAACAGTCATCTCCCGCCTCGACTACTGCAACGCACTGCTCGCTGGCCTCCCGGCCACTGCCACCAAACCTCTTCAACTCATTCAGAACGCAGCGGCCCGCCTGATCTCAAACCTACCGAAGTCGGCCCATGTCACCCCACTTCTTAGGGACCTGCACTGGCTCCCCATTGCTGATCCGCTTCAAGGCCCTCAACCTAGCATACCGTGCAGCAAAGGGAACCGCTCCCGCCTACCTCCGGTCAATGGTCTCTAACTACACACCCTCAAGACCCCTACGCTCTGCATCTTCTGGCCGCCTCAGACCTACTCCTATCCAAGCTCCGGGAGGGTCATCAAAGAGAAGTCGCCTATTCTCAGTCCTTGCCCCACAATGGTGGAATGAACTACCCACCCCAGTTAGGACAGCCGAAACCCGCCCAATCTTTCGTTGTCGACTAAAGACGCACTTCTTCAACCATTATCTGAATAATAAAAAGAAAGAAATTATAAAAAAAGAAATCTAACCCCAACTAACCGTACTGTCATGCACTTGTCCTAATAAACTAACCTACACTGTAACACGCAACACTTTGATGAACATTGTTACTCAGCTGATAGAGTTGTACCCTTCCTGATGACTTGTCGTACAGAACTTGTAAGTCGCTTTGGATAAAAGCGTCAGCTAAATGACTAAATGTAAATGTATATAATAATAATAATAATAATAATAATAATAATAATAATAATAATAATAATAATAATAATAATAATAATAATAATAATAATAATAATAATAATAATAATAATAATAATAAACTAGTGCAGGAGATGCAAGCTCTCGGCATTGCTACCAGCTTGGCTGGTCGTTCATACTAACACAATTGGCAGTGTTAGGGGTGGGAAAGCTGGTGGGTGGGTCCTGGTCGTTGTAAACAGCGACTCCTATAGTTCGGTCGGGGTGCCTGCTCAGCGAGGAAAGGATCTAAGGGGGGTAGTGTGATCCTTCCACACGTTACACCCTCTCAGTGAGAGTCCGCGCTGCCAGGTGAAGAGAAGCGGTTGATTGGCTACACATGTGTCGGAGGAAGCATGTGATAGCCTCCACTCTCCCAGACCAACTGTAGGGGGTAGGTGCGCAGCGACCAGGAAGGGGATTGGGAATTGGCATAACGACTAACATTGGGATGGGAGAAAACGGAGGAAAAAGGAGGGGGGAAAAGATTTAAAAAATATTAAAATAAAAAAAGAATAACATGAGAAGATGTTTACCTTATTGAGTAAAAGGCTCACAGTACATAATGGACACACAGAGCAGTGACTGACTGGTAACTTGTACGCCAGCCCAGCATCACTGCATCGTCTACTTAGTGATGAAGCCATTTTTAGGGACAGGAAAACGTAGGCTACGTGACATAACATTTAATGACTGTTAACTCAATCAGTGCCAGCCATTAGACGCGGACCGCTGTAGCTGGGCCAAGCGTTAAAAGATACGACTGCGTGACCTTGTTTGTAGAGCTAAATCGACTATATTCTATATTATAGCCATGGATACAATATTATAGTAATTTGACACTGTGTTTCTTCTTCTTCTTCAAGATGCAAAAAAGAGATCATCTTTCCATGCATACGTTCACGTGTTATACCGTGGTGAATATAAGTATGGTTTTACAGCGGTATGGGGTAATTCCTGAAAGGCTGCGTAATAGCCATATAGGCCAATTCTACTATTTACTAGATTTCAAGCCGTTTTTGGGCTGGGCTCCGCCCATAAGCGCTTTGAGTGACAGTCACCCACAGTCTGCGACTGGCAGACAGAGAGAGAGATAGAAAGATTGAGGGGGATACTAATTAATTTCGCCGTGGGGGGGCATAATCCCACGGGACAATGCATTGGTAACTTGTTTCAAATGACAATATATACCCCTGTGATTATTATTGCACGGATCAGAATATGGGCGTGCCCGTGGGAGCATGCGCAAAGATATTTTGACAGTGATATGCGAGTGCTCCCGACTGCGGGGGAGAAGAACCATCCCCGCGCGCACACACATTTACACACACTCCTGCTCTCTCTCTATCTCTCTCTCCCTCTCTATCTCTCTCTCCCTCTCGCTCGCTCGTTCTCTGTAGGGATGCTCGATATTGGCTTTTTTACCGATACGATATACCGATATTGTCCAACTCTTAATTTCCGATACCGATATCAACCGATACCGATATATGCATTGTTTCCCCCCCCCCAAAAATGGAATAATTTCAGATAATTAACATTACATATCTCTAAATAAAGGTTATAGAAATGTAAAAAAATATATATATTTTTTGAAAACCGATACCGATATTTTCCAATATCACATTTTAATGCCGATATCGGCCGATAATATCGGTAGGCCGATAATATCGGACATCCCTAGTTCTCTGCTGTCTGTCTGCACCCTCTGTTTGAGGAAGTAATTCCACTCGCTCTGTTGTTGAGCTAATTGTTGATTGTGGGCGGTGACTACAACCACAGAGCCAATCAGATCACAATCAGCTCAATCAGCTCCTTGCTACGTCGCATTGCGAGTCAAATCAGAATGACCTAATTCACTGGGGGAGGAGATTGTCTCAACTGAATTAGAGCAATCCGCCAAAATGGTAATTAGAGACACAGACCCATTGATACTAACCCCCATTGCTATAAAACAATGCTAAACACTGGAAAAAGCCATTTATAAGACACAGGACCTTTAATTACGCATGTTTCAAAAGCCTAGGGAGAGAGTGTGTCTTAACTCATCATCATGGGGGCGACAGTGGCTCAGGAGATAGAGCGGTCGTCCGGTAGTCGGAAGGTTCCCGGTTCGATTCCTACTCCTCCCGGACAGTGTGTCGAAGTATCCTTGAGCCAGACACTTAACCCCTAATTGCTCCCTAATTACCATTTACCATCATGAGTTATGCATGTGAAATTGATTATATTTCCTTCAGCTATTGTGACTCCTGCCCCAGTAGCCTGTCTGCACAGTCAGCCAAAAGGACTCTGGATAGTTATCTTCATGTGAGCATTTCCTCATGTCATTCAAACAGCAGCTTATAATTTAATGATGGCAATAGTTGTGTGTCCTTTCTAGGTGCGTCCCCAAGATCACTGCCTGTCATTTTGGAGATGCGGGTCGTCATATAACTTTGTATTATATTTTTTAACCACAACAGGGGAGTTCAAATAAGCCTACAATGTATGAAGGAGTGGAGATGAAAGCAGTGTTTCTTGCCATCAAAAAAGGAGAAGGGAGAGAAGAACAACATTCTTAGAGCGTTAGAACGTTTACAATCGAGACGTCTAGGAATTCTTTTGCAAGTTGCATCCAGCCTCGTTGCGAATCTTGATCTGAACTGGCCCTTACACGTCACACCTCTTGATTCCGGAACGCCGGTATTACCGACATGCTGTCTAAAACCACACACAGGGGCGGCATTCTGCCAGCCTATTTTGGTTCAGTGTAAAAACGCAAAGCCGGCATAATGAGGGGTCTTCTTTACAGCAATATTGCGGGATCTCTGTTTAAAAGGGGCAATTGGTTGCTCAGCAAACTACTAGTGGTAACCATGGAGCTAGCTAACATGTTTCAAACTACCAGTGGTAACCATGGAGCTAGCTAACATGTTTCAAACTACCAGTGGTAACCATGGAGCTAGCTAACATGTTTCAAACTACCAGTGGTAACCATGGAGCTAGCTAACATGTTTCAAACTACCAGTGGTAACCATGGAGCTAGCTAACATGTTTCAAACTACCAGTGGTAACCATGGAGCTAGCTAACATGTTTCAAACTACCAGTGGTAACCATGGAGCTAGCTAACATGTTTCAAACTACCAGTGGTAACCATGGAGCTAGCTAACATGTTTCAAACTACCATTGGTAACCATGGAGCTAGCTAACATGTTTCAAACTACCAGTGGTAACCATGGAGCTAGCTAACATGTTTCAAACTACTGATGGTAACCATGGAGCTAGCTAACATGTTTCAAACTACCAGTGGTAACCATGGAGCTAGCTAACATGTTTCAAACTACCAGTGGTAACCATGGAGCTAGCTAACATGTTTCAAACTACTGATGGTAACCATGGAGCTAGCTAACATGTTTCAAACTACTGATGGTAACCATGGAGCTAGCTAACATGTTTCAAACTACCAGTGGTAACCATGGAGCTAGCTAACATGTTTCAAACTACTGATGGTAACCATGGAGCTAGCTAACATGTTTCAAACTACTGATGGTAACCATGGAGCTAGCTAACATGTTGCTTGCTTTCTCCTGAATTTCACTCTCACTACTTAAGTTAAAGATAATCTTTCAGGCAGCACACAAGTTTGTTAGTGTTTTTGTAAGCAATAAAACCCAGGAGGTATTGTTGTTATAATGGACATTTTGATGATCCCAATGGATTCATAGACGCTAGATAGCATCACAGTCGTCACAGTAGAGAATTCCCTCTAAAACATAAAATTTTTAAGTAAAATAATAAATATTGCAGCATTTCATAGGATAAAATCGTTTCCGATACCCTTTAACCTTATAGGTAGCAAACAAAACACTTGTATGGTAGACCGACCCAAAATGCATTCAACAGTCTGATTACAATGAACCTATCTCAAATAATAGGTCAGTTCAAATCTGCATGTTTGGGATTCATCAGTGGTCCAATCCAGCTCCTCTCCATGAAGCAGTTTATGAATGAGCGGCCTGCCATGCCGATAGCTGTTTGTAGCTCTCTGTATAGTGTCTCGCCCCAAACACCCCCTCATCCACATACAGAGTGGCTTAGAGGTGGATGCTCTATGGAACACACACACACACCGATGCCAAAGGCTCCTCACAGCACTCACTCTCCCTCACCACCCAGCATAGCAACAGCTCATTCATTCGGTTTACAAAACAGCTCACATATATGGCTGTGTATTGGCAAGAATCTGATGTTACAATACATATATTACAATAATACACACACGCCAGTAACATGGCAGCGGTGATACACATACTTCGGTCTCAAGACTTAGTCCTGCATGTATCACAAATGTGCATGTTGTTGGTGTGAATTTATGTGTGCCATTATTACTACCAACTGTAATAATTGTGGAATATTACTATAATGAGCTGTATGTGTATGAACCAAGCATCACTGTAATGTACCTGTACTTTATACGTGACAATAAACTACTACTACTACTACTACAACATAGTGAGGTTTAAACGCAACACTATGAACTACAGACATAGGTGTAGCCTATTACTTTAAATGTATACAGCACTTTTGCAAATCTATAGTGTTGCTAAACATTTTATTGCGATACTTACAACCCTAATCTCATGCAATTTATCACATGTACACATGTATCACCTTTACAACTGAACATGTATAGACAAAGTACTACCTACCAACCACTCTTATGTGTTTCCTGTACTGTTTCTTAAAGCAGATGTAGTTGTAGTTACGTTATAAATGTGTAATGGTTAAGAAAATGGTTGTGATGTTGATATGGGGTTTGTGTTAAAGCTCCCAGTCTGTCTTTAGTTTGATCTGTAGATGGGAAATATGCTATTTGGAACCTTCTTAACCCTTGTTAATCGGAATATATATCTGTTTTACTCGTAGCTGTTAGTCCTTGTACTCGACTAGTAATCACTGATCAGGGCCTTTAACTCTCCCATCCATATGTAAATAATCGTCCTTGTCTATATTACTACCTACTATGTTAATGTCTTTACTACTATGCACTCAAGACTGTAGCACCCAAGTTTCAACACTGTTTGATGAACATTGTTACTCAGCTGAAAGAGTTGTACCCTTCCTGCTGACCTTAGCATCAGCTAAATGTCAAATGTGTGTTGTGTTGTGCAGGCGACGTACCGTCCATTCCTGCGGCAGGTCCTAGAGGAGGTGTTCCACCCTGACAGACCCGAATGTCCCGACATAGAGCACATGTCTGGGGGCCTCACTGACCTGCTTAAGACCGGCTTCAGCATGTTCATGAAGGTGAGATCCTGCACATGTCGCACACACGCAGATAGCCACACAGATAGCCACACGTATACTGTGCATACTCCTGATCACGGATGGACTGATACCACTTTACTGCTGATACAGATTCCTAAACCTTAACTCTTTGGGTACTTTCCCCATCTGTACCGCCTGGTGCCAGCGTTATTGACCATTTTAGCGATGTTTGCAGACCCATCGTGTGTTCTGTATTATAGCTATGGAGACAATAGTACGGCTCATTGGACAGGCATTGTTCATAGTCAATTACTGACTAATCAATTCATTTCTACACACTGTAGTTTGAACCGCTATTACACGCTAAACATCGCCCTTTCCAAAATAATCCAGTATTTTTTCATAGATCGCGAGATATGACGCGTTATATGCAATAAGCCCAAATCATTCTGGTTGATCGCCTGAAACCCCAAATACTCCCAAATCAAAGGTATATATCATGTACATATGTGCCTTCACAAAATCATCAAGCGGGGGGGGGGGGGGGGTCGTTTCAACTAGTGACTGCGATCGTGTTTGTCTTGCATGTTTTACGTCCGGTAAAACACAACACTGTGATCGTTACAAAAACATGTTTCAGGTTCGGTAAAATAGACATAGAATATACCTTACCTTAGCCAGAAGGTATTCCAAAAAGAATAATTCCCGTGTATATGTCTATACTCGTGTATACGGGAAATAGGCTTCAGGCAAAATAATCTCGAGGCGACCACTGTGTTGCTCTGTCTCCGAGGAGGAGGAGCCCTTGCAAAAAAAAAAAAGATTCCAGTTCAAAAGGTAGACGATACTGCCACCTGGTGAGATTCGATTGTCATTGCAATTCCAACGTAGGCAGATGAGCCAGGGAGACCTAGAGGGCTCCGGCTGACCGTTTAGAACAGGGATCAAAGGAAAGATTTCAAAGGATCCAAAAACGAGTATACTCGTTATTGGCACTCAACGCTTGGCGGCGAAACACGAGTATACTCGTTATTGGCACCCATTGAGTTAAGTATCGGTACAGATACAGAGTACCGATCTGATCCGTCGCTTTTACAGTTCCAATTTGGACTTGGTCTGTTTTGTGGTGATTGAACAAACATTTTTACAAACAGATATAATAAATGTTTCTGCATTTGAAATCTAACATGGTTCTATGTGTCAACATGGCAGCAGATCAAGTCACTTTGCTTACATTTTTGGTGTGTCAGACATGTTTCTTTGTTTTAGGGAAATTGTCTGATACCCGATTTTAGCCTGGTCTCGGATCAATATCCGATAACGGTATCGGTGCTTCCCTACTTCTGATTTGCGGGTCAGCTCTATTATGGCATTCACCCAACTTAAAATGTCATTCTCTCAACCAGAACTGCCCACTGTCGGTTATGGTAAATGGTTGCTTTTTTATTTAGCGCTTTTATCCAAAGCGCTTTACAATTTGTTACTCACATTTTACCCATTCACTCACACATTCACACACCGACGGCGGAGGCAACCATGCAAGGTGCCAACCTGCTTATCGGGAGCAATTAGGGGTTAAGTGTCTTGCTCAAGGACACATCGACATGCTGCCCGGGAGGAGCGGGAGTCGAACCGGGAACCTCCGGATTGCCAGACGACTGCTCTACCTCCCGAGCCACTGTCGCCCCAGTTATGAAATGCCTGCAATTAACCATTGAGTTAAGTATCGGTACCAATACAGAGTACCGATCTGATCCGTCGCTTTTACAGTTCCAATTTGGACTTGGTCTGTTTTGTGGTGATTGAACAACTATTCTCTTTGTTTCAGCCTGACCTGGCTTGTCCGTTTGCTAAATAGGCTTCACATGTTCACACATAAGTAGGTTAAAACCTGTTACACCCCACGGGGTCGGTACCACCCTTAAATGACATTATGATCATATATCCATATTTTTCAGAGTGATGCAAAAAAATTGCGATTTTAAAATCAAACGTTTTCAAGTATTACCATCACTAACATGTCACAAAAGCATGTAGAATGTATATTATCATCAATACGTTAGTTTAGCAATAGGTTAAAAGTGTCATTATATCGTTTTACCTTCTCGATTTGCTGAAGTCTACCGGGAGGACGGCGACCATTTTGAAAATTTTAACCATGGGAATTGTAGTTTTCTTGCGGCCATTTTGTCGAGGGCATGCATAGCTGTGGATCAGCGTTGGATTTTTTCCGAACTACATTTCCCTTCAAGTTCTATGGGGGTTCAAAGTTCAGAGTTGAATTATGAATATGTCAATAACTGGTATTATTCGCGATAATAAGCCACAAAAGGTAACGTTTTTGACAAATATTGAAACGCAGTTAGTTTACCTATTGTTAGCATGTAGGAACAATTAGATCTGAAATTAGTTTCAAAACGGTTGCACTGTGGGGGAAATAAAAAAGTACAGTCGATTACAGTAGATATGATTATCTGTTATTATGCACGCCTGGTGATACTAAATCCAAATTGAACTCAGGCATTTGAAAGATAATATATGTATATATATATAAATGCGAATTGGCTATAATAATGTAATGTATAATGTAATGTATAAGCATCTATTCTATATTCTATAATAATTCTATAATAATATACTATAATATACTATAATAATACTGTTGGAGCGCAACAGTAAGAAGCATTTTGTACAAAAGTATTCTGTACTTCTGTATGACAACTATTAAAGAAACTTGAACTTGAAACTTGCATTGGTCCTGATGGGAGAATTCAGTACTGTATCTACAGAACCTTCGGTTTTATCATCTTCCCTTTATTCATTTCCTTAGATTTTTTTGTACACATGATCTCAAGAGGGTACTGAACGAGATCAGTGGCCGTTTTTTAAGTTTGGTCATTATTATCATGGTGTTATTCACTGTCAAAGATGCAAAGAAAAATCATAATTCATATTCTCCTTTGTTTCATCACAATTTAAGCAAGCCTAGTAATAGACACAATATTTCTGACACTGTGAATACATTCACTGAGGTCCATAGATGTACCTAGATACCAAGAATATGCAAATAGCCCTTGTAGAAGTGGAGCAATATTCCATTTACCTAGGTATACATTTTATGCGGATTTTCACCTGGGGTGGAACAGGTTAAAGGTTAAAAAGAAAACATACATCTCATTTAGTTGAGCCTGAGGTGAGCATATCTTGCCTGGGTCAATACTACAGACAGACTGTGTGGGTCAGTAACTCAGTACTACAGACTGACTGTATGGGTCAGTACTACAGACTGACTGACTGTATGGGTCAGTACTACAGACTGACTGTATGGGTCAGTACTACAGACTGACTGTATGGGTCAGTACTACAGACTGACTGACTGTATGGGTCAGTACTACAGACTGTATGGGTCAGTACTACAGACTGACTGTATGGGTCAGTACTACAGACTGACTGTATGGGTCAGTACTACAGACTGACTGACTGTATGGGTCAGTACTACAGACTGACTGACTGTATGGGTCAGTACTACAGACTGACTGACTGTATGGGTAAGTACTACAGACTGACTGACTGTATGGGTCAGTACTACAGACTGACTGACTATATGGGTCAGTACTACAGACTGACTGTATGGGTCAGTACTACAGACTGACTGTATGGGTCAGTACTACAGACTGACTGACTGTATGGGTCAGTACTACAGACTGACTGACTGTATGGGTCAGTACTACAGACTGACTGACTGTATGGGTCAGTACTACAGACTGACTGTATGGGTCAGTACTACAGACTGACTGTATGGGTCAGTACTACAGACTGACTGTATGGGTCAGTACTACAGACAGACTGTATGGGTCAGTACTACAGACTGACTGTATGGGTCAGTACTACAGACAGACTGTATGGGTCAGTACTACAGACTGACTTTCAGAGGCGTGCCCCCCCCCCCCCCGCCCCCCCAGCCTTCAATGTATTTGTTAAATTCCACCACCAGCACACCTGATTCAACTTAACTATCCCTTTATTAGTTGAATCAGGTGTGCTGGTGGTGGAATTTAACAAATACATGAAACGGCCGGGGTGTCTCGAGGAGAGGTTTGGGAACCACTGGACTAGAGCATACATTTGAGCCATCAAAGAAATGAAGCAAAGGTGGTTACCTGTGTTTATTTTTTAGAAAATAAAGAAATATAGTGGATTACTATTACGACTACTACTACTACTGATACATCCCTATTGGCAAACTTTATATTTAAAAAAAATAGTAAAAAATAAAATAAAAAAATTAATTTCATTTCAGTTCATTATACAACTGTGGCGGGACTAATTAGAGTCTGCCACAGTCTAGGTAATTAATGGGAAACCCTGAATGTAATCTAATCCTTTTTTAAATAAGTCTACAACACAAAATGTGGATAGTGAAGGGGGCCGACTTTCCAAAGGCACTGTATCTCTCTGTATCTCTCTATCTCACTCTCTCTCTCTCTCTCTCTCTCTGCACCGCTCTTGCTTGGGGCCAGGATAGCGTTGGTCTGAGCTGTTGATGTAGTCACATTCACTTCCCTCCATGTACTTTTCTATCAGTCCATGTGACCAAAGCATGAAGCTTTTAAAAAATAATCCACCTCTCGCTCGCTCTCTCATCTTCCACTACCCCACTGAGGTCACGGCTTCTATTGGTTTTCTGGATGTTTAAATGGTTGTTGCTTATATACAGGGGTGGAACTTTTCACTATTTGGCTACCATCTCCAGTATGAAAAATACTTCTTGGAGGATAACTTGATGAATCGTGGTCTAAAGCTACCTGCACATTTTTTTAATGTTACTTTGCAACAACACATCCAGCTCAATTGCTTCACCAAGAGAGATGTTGATACATCAGACTTGGCAGGCACAACTCTCTCAGGATAAAACATTCCATTTATTTCAACATTCATCTGCACATTAATAGATTGAACTAGAACAAAGCAACCCTCAGGCGCTACAACCTTTTTCCTTGACCCTCTCCTGACCCCTGAGATGTTTGCCTGTCAATCGCTTTCACCCCCTGTCTCCACTTGGCCCTTTGTCCTCACCTCTTAAAATGTCCGGTACAAAGGTCAAACCTACCAAAGGTGCATGGTACATATCCGAAAAAGTCTCATATTATAATGCAGTAATAATAATACTATAGTATCACACTATTACACACTATTACACTATTACATTATCACACTATTACACCATCACACTATTACACTATTACACATGGGGGCATGGTTAACCTCTTAACACTTTCAGCTCCACGCTATATCCCCATCTACGCTGCCGTGGGCCACGCTTTAAAAGATGGTAATTTTCACGGTACTTCACGATGTTTGCAGAGCTATATCTCTATTCTATATTATAGCTATGGAGACAATACTATGGCTCATTTGACAGTCACTATCTCTTGTCCAACATGTAAAAAAGATTTCATGTATACGTTCGCGTGTTATCCCGTGGTGAATATTGTATAGTTTCAGAGTGATCCTGGAAGCTGAGTTATGGAGCGCTATGTGCATTTTGCAAAAGTCTTTCGCGTTGCTCGCCTGGACACAATACTATTTCCGAATCAAAGGTATATAATAGGTATTATCTTTCATCATGAAGGCATCAAAGGGGGGGGGGGTCATTTTGTGATGCTCTGATCGTCAGCAACGGCATACGTTTTGGAGTACGTGACATATGATCATTGCGATCGATGTGAAATCATTGTAGGATCAAAGTAGGATTGATGTCATATAGTCCTTACCTTTTCTAGGAAGTATTCCAAAATTAATATTCCAATTGTCTGGGTCTCAAATTACAAATTAATCGCATTTTTTTTTTTTTTTTTTTTTTACCTTAAACAGATCTTTTTCAAGTTCCAAGTTTTAATACTCTTATCAACATGCGAGTCAACAAATGCTTGCTTTATGCAGCCATTT
Source organism: Notolepis coatsorum (assembly GCF_963971535.1). Classification (NCBI taxonomy): domain Eukaryota; kingdom Metazoa; phylum Chordata; class Actinopteri; order Aulopiformes; family Paralepididae; genus Notolepis; species Notolepis coatsorum. Next base: position 179,382,068 of record NC_140166.1, on the reverse strand, counting down.
AACACAAAAGGATGACCCTCATGTATTGCAAATTTGCATCAAATTCAAAACAGAGTGATGCACAAAATAACTTAAAAGAAAATAATAATTTAAAACAATGAATAAAGTGTGCATGAAATAATAGGGGAAAGAAAACGTTAGGAACTTGTTACATTCACACACACAAGGGCTGATTAATCACACACCCCCCTCTCTCCCTCACACACACTCTCCCAGCTCTTTTTCTCTTTTGCCCCTTCCTCATCTCTCTCACCCCCCTCTCTCTATATATCTCACACACACACACACACACACACACACACACACACACACACACACACACACACACACACACACTTCAGAAACAAACATAGTATCAATGAGAGCATCAATAATACACCTGAGTGAAGTCTAGTTAAAAAAAAAAAAAAAAAAATTGAGTTAATCTTGAGTTAAAAAAAATTAGTGGCATTAATAGAATCGGGAGTTAACGCATTAATATCGCGTTAACTTTGACAGCCTTAATTATTATATGTATATTTATGACGTGAAATTAATCTTGGCTCGGTATCGGGCCGATCAGGCTTAAGGGGTTAACCTAGACCAATGAAAGTATGTGACAGGGGCTTATTTCAATGGACAATGATGGAAATTATTCATAAATTCATAAAACGACAATAGGCATGTCCATGTTGTAAACAGGGGCCAGAGAGCTGATTCCTGGAGGCTCTGAGTAGCGAACCTGTGTAGTATCGCCCTCTTGTGTTCAAAAGGTGTACATTTATACTGAATATTTATTTCAATGGACAATGATGGAAATTAATTCAAATAAAATATTTGTCGTTGACCGATTTGAAAAACATTCTGGAATTCCGGTCCCTGGCCTGCCGTCAGCCTATGTGTGACATCTTATCCAAATCGTCCTTGTGGTTTGTGAGATTTGGTGGAACACAAACACCAAACCTTCTGCTCTTCAATTCTAGTCATAAGATGTATGTTGTTTCACACTTGCCTTGCAGTAAGTGGGAGCTTGGAAAGCCCGCCATGTTGGCTGTCATAACAGACATGGCTATTATCTTTTCTCTTTCTTTATCATTTCATGTCTCCAGAGTGTCTCACTGACAGAGACATTGCATTTTGCTGCACTGAACTGCTTATTATGATCAACAGACTAGTGACAGCCTAAGCGTCGCAATAAAGTACCTAATGAAATGTTGTTCTGTTAGCCTCAGCGTTACGCATAATTGTAAAGTGAGCAGGACACTTGAGAACACACTCTGGAGCCAGGAGATGACAATCAGCAAATCATAACGGCTTAATAAATTAAATGGGCTTTTTCGTGTCTTGGTGAAATGCCACAATCCACCATAGTGATACAAGCAAATTGGAATGTGACAGGGAGGTAATACTACACATGTGATTATACGTGTGCATATTCTCAAGGCTTACTAGAGAACAATTCTAGATTAAACAAATAATTGGTTTATATTACCCTTTTCACATGGTTAATGATTAATAGGCAATTGTTTTATAATACATTTTCTTTCCTTTTGAACACACTCACCCATTAATTAAAAGGACTGGGCATGTGTTAAAGGGGAATGCCACCCATTTTATGAATTCACATTATGTTCTTCCTGTGCTCCAGGACAGTTCAGTCAGTATTTGTGAACACGGCACCACTCTCCCCTAAAGCTAGAAACCCTCCAATCGGTGATGTATGTTGTTCTAGATGTATTCATGTGTCCAGTCCACTGCTCATTGTGTGTGTGGTTAATGTACCAGTAACACTCCAGACTTCACATGGACTTCTTGTCTGTCCACCTCAGGTCACATTTCAAATGACACTCTGCATCCAAGGTGTTAGTTGGCTGTAATGTTGACACCTGTTCAATATTATTTAATGTAAAGTTTCAGTCAAATCAAACCCCTGTCAAATAATTCAGCAAATACGGTTAATGGTTTAATTACATTACACCATGTTGATGAAGGAGAGAGGACATGTGTGAACATGTTACATAAACACTTGTTACTAATCTTGTCCCCCTGATCCTCACATCTAGATTACATTCTGTGCATGATGGCTGTGTTGTGTTGTCTTGTCAGGGCATGTAGGTATTGTGTGTGTGTGTGTGTGTGTGTGTGTGTGTGTGTGTGTGTGTGTGTGTGTGTGTGTGTGTGTGTGTGTGTGTGTGTGTGTGTGTGTGTGTGTGTGTGTGTGTGTGTGTGTGTGTGTGTGTGTTGTGTGTGTGTGTGTTGTGTGTGTGTGTGTGGTGTGTGTGTGTGTGTGTGTGTGTGTGTGTGTGTGTGTGTGCGTGCGTGCGTGTGTGGTGTGTGTCTCTCTCTCTCTCTCTCTCTCTCTCTCTCTCTCTCCTCTCTCTCTCTCTCTCTCTCTCTCTCCTCTCTCTCTCTCTCTCTCTCTCTCTCTCTCTCCTCATCACTCATACACTCAACTGATCCAAAACACGGCTCAGATACAGAGTTTCTTCTTATGTCTAGTCTACCTGTGAATAGGTCCCTGGAAGGCAGTGGTATTTTAACACAGGGGGAATATTACGATTTGGGCCCCAAAGGGGATATTTGGGGGAGTTTTGGGCCTGTGTGTGTAACGTATCTCCACCACAGAGCAGATTCCTATCAGTCCTCTGATTGTCCCACATCTGGGCCTGCTTAAACTGATGACTGCCCCGGAGTAAGATTTACACTGGTTGTGTAACCATGACCCACTTTTACACAAATTAACAACCTTGGCACCACAAACCACCGACTCAGACGAACCTTTACCATAAACCCAAGCCCATGAGATGTCTATAGCAGCACAGTGACAGTGCACACACAGCACACAATAAAACTAGGCCAATAAAGGTTCTATTTTTAACCGTAGAACTTTAAGTGCACCACACATAATAAAACTCTCTGTGGCCTACAGCCTTGGGTTAACAAGACCCCCCCTCACCAGATTCCACCACTGTGGACAACTTTCAGAGTCTGTGTGTGTGTGTGTGTGTGTGTGTGTGTGTGTGTGTGTGTGTGTGTGTGTGTGTGTGTGTGTGTGTGTGTGTGTGTGTGTGTGTGTGTGTGTGTGTGTGTGTGTGTGTGTGTGTGTGTGTGTGTGTGTGTGTGTGTGTGTGTGTGTGTGTGTGTGTGTGTGTGTGTGTGTGCGTGCATAATGATGTGCCTGATATGTGTATGATATAGTGTTTATGGCCATGTTGTTAATGTGGTAATATGTGTATGATGTAGTGTTTATGGTCATGTTGTTACTGTGATATAGTGTTTAGGGTCATGATGTGTGTATATGCAGTGTTTTGTGTATATTTGTACTGGTCACTGGTGGTAATGTGTATATGATGCAGTGTTTTGTGTATATTTGTACCGGTGGTAATGTGTATATGATGCAGTGTTTTGTGTATATTTGTACTGGTGGTAATGTGTATATGATGCAGTGTTTTGTGTATATTTGTACTGGTGGTAATGTGTGTATAATGTAGTGTTTTCTGTGTCATATTGTAACTAGGGATGTCACGATTAATCTACTGAATCAAATAAATCTATTACAAAAAGATTTGTACAATTATTTACAAAAAGACTGCATCGACGCTTCGAAACATTTCATCGGTTGCAGTTAGATGTTCCAAGGCATCTCATCTGACACCGCATGTTCTGAAAGAAGAAGAAGAATTTAATTCAGAAGCACTGAGATTGTTGAGAAATGCTGTAAAAGGACCCTGTTAACGTGCAGCTTTATTACAATTACAGTGTGCATTCATGGGAAAAATAGAAGAACAAAATAGAAGTTGTGTAAACAACTGAAAATTATATTTTTTTCAATGACAATGTATTGTTTAGAATAGATGCACAGATTAATCAATAAAACAATCCTTGGATGAATATATCACTTATATAATAGTCAGTAGCAGCTCTAGTTGTTACTGTAGTGTAATGGATGAATATATTACTTAAATAATAGTTAGTAGCAGCTCTAGTTGTTACTGTAGTGTAATGGAGGAATATATTACTTAAATAATAGTCAGTAGCATCTCTAGTTGTTACTGTAGTGTAATGGAGGAATATATGACTTAAATAATAGTTAGTAGTAGCTCTAGTTGTAACTGTAGTGTAATGGAGGAATATATGACTTAAATAATAGTCAGTAGCATCTCTAGTTGTAACTGTAGTGTAATGGAGGAATTGTCTCATGTGAAGTCTTTGTTGAGACAAAGCAGCACTTGTTCAGACTGGCTCCTTCACCTCGTCACGCTGCTTCAAAACTCATTAGACTAACAAATTAGCCTCAATCTTAGACTAACAAATTAGCCTCAATCTGTCTTGATACAAAGTGAACCTTATGCCAGCGAAGAGCTTTTAGCTCCTCCTTAGGGTTGCCAACTTTCTCACTACCAAATAAAGGACAAAAGGTGGCCTGAAGGGGACACCAAAGGGGTTGTCTTTTGCTGTTCTGGTACTTTACCTAAACATATCCGGATGTAGATATTATACTATATACATTTTAAATAACAAAGATGGCTATGTACAGTTCCAAAAAAAGTGTGTGTAATGTGTAATGTGCAGATTTTTTTGCAGTGCAAAATGCAATACAGTTGTCGGCCGCAACAGTGTTTCTCAAGTGTAGGGGGGGTCAATGGGCAATGTGGCCACAACAGTGGTCTGAACTGAACAATGGGCTTGTCAGCTTAGTTGTCATGAGTCAGCAGTCTCTCAAAAAGTAAAGTCCTTTTGTAGAGTCACTCAAAATCAGCAACGTTACAGCAAACGCAATCATTTGACATATCTGTGAAATAAACATAGAATTATATAGAAAGTAAATAGACAATATTTGGAAGATCCATCTCGACACGTTCCGTTTGGCATAAGCGTCAAATGGCATCCGTACTGTGCTGTGCGCAAGAGTATTCTACGCACCAAACTGCGCTGTCCATGGTTCTGAAACAACAACTTATCTCCTGTCCTCTCCACTCCCCTCCTCTGCTTAGCGCAGAAAATGTTGCTATACGGGACATGGGAAGTCCCGTATGGGACAAACCAATACCACAGGACAGATGGCACAACCCTACTCTTCCTCAAAGGGAGTGGGTGGGCAGCATCTTCAAACGCAGGCTGTCAATGTCCTCAGGCTCACGGAGATCAACTGACCTCCTGATCTGATATATTCTTCTTTTTCCCGCTTGGCCTCACATCTCATCTCACCTCTACACCCTTACTGTCTCCCAGTCCCTCCCTCCCTAGCTATCCCATGGTTATATACACATGGAACAGACACTTGGATCTGTGGTGTGGGTGTGTACCCATCTGGTTGAAGAAGCATATACTTGCACATGGTGATGCTGTGTGTGTGTGTGTGTGTGTGTGTGTGTGTGTGTGTGTGTGTGTGTGTGTGTGTGTGTGTGTGTGTGTGTGTGTGTGTGTGTGTGTGTGTGTGTGTGTGTGTGTGTGTGTGTGTGTGTGTGTGTGTGTGTGTGTGTGTGTGTGTGTGTGTGTGTGTGTGTGTGTGTGTGTGTGTGTGTGTGTGTGTAGTGTTCTGCGACGCTAAGTGCTTCTCTGTAAGTGCAGCAGGACCCGTGCTCAGGCATAAACACCTGTGGACACACGCGCAGTCGCACACCATGACCACTGTTTCAGTTTTAACACACAATCGGCACAGAAATTATTGCAAATGTTTGTACAAAACCATACTATCACAGACATACTTTTTATTATCTGTATTTATCTACATCTACATCTGTTTACAAATATATCTGCATATATTCATGTTTATATAACTGTATACATATCTGTTTATACTATATCTATATCTGTATATATCCCAGATTAGCATATTTACTCAGTAGCTTTGTTATATTTATTCCATTTAATCACTTGTTACATTTTATAATGTTAACACACTTTACTGTTACATTGCACTCTTTTTAGATGCAAACTTGTTTTTTTGTTGTACTGTATGATGACAATATATTTGAATCTAATCTAAAAATATACAAACAGTGATAGTGAACAGTCTACGTCATTTATAAGCTACGGTTACTTATTTTTGCCTCCTCCAGTGAAACACATGTTGAACCAGGCTTTGACACACACAGCCACTGCCTGCTGCTTCCACACGTGGATGGACACCCTGTCTCTGACCCGCCCCCCTGCCGCTCTGATTGCTTGGTTGGCATTGACAGCCCAGACCACTCCGTCCCCGGGCCAATAGCGCAAAGCCATTACCGCCCGGCAGCCTATCACACACAGCAGGGGCAGTGCAGCCCTGACTCATCCTCATGTTCAACATCCCTGAGCGCTTGTGTAATGTCGATTGTAGTAGCAGTGTGCCTGTGGGTTTGTCCTCGTGTGAGCAGGCGTGGGGGGCGTGTGCATATGTGCAAGTCCACATGGAAACGTTACTAGGAGGGTGACACGGTGGTTTTCCCTGTTGCCTCACAGCTGTTGGAACCCCCGGCAGGGTTTCCTCCCATGTAAGGATAAAAGACACGCTAGGTACCTACTCCTGCCGTCGCTCTTGACCAAGGCACTGTCATTACAACTGGACCGACTGTGCTGTTGTAGCACCTGTGTCACTAACAGTAACAGCTGGTCGCCACGGGCACAGTTCTAGATTCGAATGAGGAGAGGAGTAATATGCACAATTGAAAGAATAGTAGACCAGAGACAGAGTTAACAATGACCGGTTTATTAACTAAAAGCGCGCTAGCTAGACATACAGGCATACAGACGTAAAGTGCTAGTTGTTTGAAGTATCCCTTTTAGATTCTTTCAGTAACCTCTCCTTTAAGGAGGGTTGGTTTGATATCAAGTCCTAGATTGATTGGATCAACACGTTAGGTTTGGTTCAGACGTCTCTGAGGTTATCTCTAGCTAAAAGCTAGGTTCAAGGTTGGATATTGGATGTATCCTTTTATCATCAGTAAACTCTATCAGTTTATCATTAGTAAACACTATATCAGTTTATCATTTCAATAGGTAAATGTTTAAACATATTCATTTAAACCTTTAAATGTGCAGGGAATGCAAATACCTTATTAGGTGAAATGCTCCTTTAAACTCTTCCTTTGAAGGTGTAACACAACAAAAGTACCAATAGGAATATTCCAGGTTATGGGAATGCAAATACCTTATTAGGTGAAATTACCCTTTAAACCATCTTTCTTTACAGGAGAACCATCAGTGATTCAACTATAATCAATGTCATCAATGGGATTCAAGTATCTTATTGGGTATATTGACCCTTTAACTCGTCCTCTTTACAAGAGAACATCAGTAGTTCAGGTATCTTACTGGGCGTATTTACCCTTTAAGTCTCCCTTCTTACAGGAGAAATGTCAATGGTTCAAGTATCTTACCAGTGGTTCAAGTATCTTACCGGGTGTATTTACCCTTTAAGTCTCCCTTCTTATAGGAGAAATATCAGTAGTCATATATCAAATTAAATCAAATCAAATACAAAACACAATATCAAAATAACAAAAGGTGAACAGGGTCGAAGCCCTTGGAATGTCCTTGTATTCTCGTTCAATCAGTTCGTGTATCAGAAAAGGATATAGGTCAGTTCAATCCGTGGAAGTTCTTATGATTCAAGTTCAATCAGTTCAATCCTACCGGACTGTTGAGGCAACAGGAGTTGAGCAACAGGGGTATTCACATCAGGCTGGCATTAGCCTTGAGCTATATCAGAGGTTCAGTGGGTTGGCTCGCCATCTTGTATTGGTCCGGCACACCGCCTCGTCCCGCGTGGGCACACGTGGTGATGGGTGGTCTGGACAACTGCTCCCAGGGTGGAACGGGGTGCTGGGAAAACCTAAAAACCTGGCCTGCTTGCAAGCAGGCATTCAGAAAATAAAAGATATTTACCATCTTTTATCGCTTCATCATCCTTTCATTGCTTTCAGAATGAATAATCAATCAGGCTACTTTTAGCTATGCTAAGCTAAAGTAGGCTATCTTATCACAGCACGTGGGAATGTCCGTCTGTCCCATGCTAAGTTAGGCTAAAGTGCGCTAGCATATGGGACATTCCTCACGTTATATATTAAACTCTCAAAAACAGTCAAAATGTATAGACCATGTTCTTATCGTACAGCATATCAATACAATTATAAGTACTTCTGAAATGATTCCTTCCTAGTTTTCATTTAACCAAACTGAGCCTGGAGCTTCGCTAGCATGACTCAGAATGAGGCTACGTTAATTAGCTTAACGTTATTAGCTTGTAGCATGAAGCTAACCATTTTGCATATTTGACAAATGAACAGCACAATGTTGATGAAACTCACCAAAACCGCAGGTTACTTTAACTGCAACGCTTCTTCGGTTTTGCAACTGGGGGATTTTTTTTTTTATAACTGTTTGATAACTGTTTTTATCATGCTATTTCATCTCGGCAGCAGCAACGTTCAACTGCGTATTCTCCGTGGATGTGTGTGTCTCATCTGCGTGGTAGCAGACTCACCTGCCGTAAGGCAAGGCGTGGCTGTCGTGATATCTATCTCGCGTCATGAAGTAAATTAAAGGGCAGTGCTGTAATTCAAAGGACTTGGTACCCAATAATATTAACTACTTATGTTCTTACATAATAGCAATAACTATTTATGTTCTTATTCAATGGCATTAACTATTTATGTCCCTATGACTAAATAGTTATGAATCTGAAACCTGGGTTACACTGTGACTTCCACTGCTCCTTAGTTGTTAGGATGGGTTGACATGCAGAGAACACATTTCCCCAAGGGGACTAATAAAGTCTAACTTAAATTTCAACTTAAACAAACGATGAGGTGGGAGTGAGATGACGCCAGATGTAGAGTCCATTTCTCATCACTCACGCCACACCGCAGGCGTCCAGCTGTGACCCGGACACAAGTCACACATTGAAAGATAATAGTAGGAGGATGGAGGGTAAGTCAACCCTCCACGGAGGTAAGGAACCTGGGCGTAATACTGGACTCAGCCCTCTCATTTCAGCCACACGTAAAGTCTGTCACCAGGTCTGCCTTCTTCCACCTCAGAAGCATCCCCTGCCTTCGCCCCTCACTCTCCGACTCCTCAGCGGAAACACTTATCCATGCCTTCGTCACTTCCCGCCTCTACTATTGCAACGGAATCCTTTTTGGTGCCTCCAAGAAGGTTCTGGAACATTTGCAATATGTCCAAATCTCAGCTGCGAGGTTCCTCACACGCACCAAACCCTGGCAGCACATCACCCCCACTCTGCAAAAACTCACGGCCTCCGCTCCTCCAACTCCAACCTCCTCACCATCCCCCGCACCAGGCGTTCCACACTGGGAGACAGAGCCTTCTCCGTAGCTTCCCCCAGGCTGTGGAACTCCCTCTCCCCTTCCATCCGAGGCTCCGACACCATCAACCTTTTCAAGACCCACCTAAAAAAAAGAAACTGTTCACACTTGCCTTCGCGCAACACAGTGCTCCCATATAGCCCACCCCCTTTACCCCCTTCACCCCACCCCCCCCCCTCGACTCTTTTTTTAAACTACCGATCCTGTTTTGTTTTAGTTTATTTTGGTGTTTCTGTTTCTTGTAAATGGACTGCACCTTGCTTCCTTTTAATTATTTCATTTAATTTTCTTGTTGTTACTATATATATATTTTTTTATTATTATCTTTTTCCCCCTTCTTTTTCCGTTTTTCTCCCCTCCCAATGTTAGTCGTTATGCCAATTCCCAATCCCCTTCCTGGTCGTTGCGCACTCTACCCCCTACCGTCGGTCCGGGAGGGTGGAGACTATCACATGCTTCCTCCGACACATGCTTCCTCCAGCCCATCAGCGTGTGTGGTGTTCAAAGCGAATGTCGTTAAAACGCCGCCCCCCTCTTTTATGCATTCATGATGACATAATACCTATTATATACCTTTGATTTGGAAACAGTAGCGTGTCCAGGCGAGAAACGCAAACGACTTTAGCAAAATTCACATAGTGCTCCATGACTCAGTTTTCGGGAATTAGCCCGGATCACTCTGAAACTATACAATATTCACCACGGGATAACGTGCAAACGTATACATGAACAAATTTACTCTTTTTTGCATGTTGGACGAGAGATAGTGACTGTCTAATGAGCCGTAGTATTGTCTCCATAGCTATAATATAGAATATAGATATAGCTCTGCAAACATTGTGACGCACAGTGAAAATGCCTATCTTTTAGCGTGGCCCAGTGAGAATGGGATGAGGATAATAGCTGGCAGTGAATGAGTTAATGTGGGTCTGTCAGTGTGCAGTCGATTCTCATGAACCATTCAGTCACATAGAATCCGACTGTACAACTCGGAACTACTGGAAAAGATACATTCAGTAATTTCCTCTGCTTCTTTCTTCCAGGTGAATCGGCCTCACCCCAGCGACCACCCGCTGCTCTTCCTCTTCCTGGTGGGCGGGGTCACGCCCTCAGAGCTCCGCTTGATCAAAGAGATAGTCTCCGCTCACAAACCAGGCACCCAGGTGAATGACCAATAGTAATGATGTGTAGTTTTTTACATAACTATGGCGTGTTCCCTGCTTGCGTATGCATTCTTTCGACAAAGGTTTGATTTTTCTATCCACCACTTGTGTATTCTGTGATCCCCCACCCAATAAGAAATGTACAAAGCAAAAGAATTATAATAAGGCGGCTGGGTGGCGTAGCGGAGATTGCGCCAATGAAAGATACTCCGGTATCGAATCCCAGTCTCAGCATTGCCTTCGGCTTGGGCCGGCCGTCGTACTGGCTCATTTGGCAGAGTCAGCGGGTGGAAGTCGATGGGTGGGGATTAGACGTTGTGGACAGCAATATTGAGAGGGGACACTATTAACTGTTTCACCGCTGAACAGCACGCTGGGTATAGCTCACTAGCTAGCCAGGTAGCATAACAGTCTGTTAACAGCTGGGAGAACAGAAAAGAAAGATGAATGCTTTTGTTCCCGAAATATGCTAGCTCCGTCTGTTAGCGTTAGCTGTTAGCAATGACAGCAGCCAGTGAGCTCGCTTGATTATCTCACGTTCATTATTAAGTAAAAACAAAACCATACCTTAGTTTGGAAATTCCGACATTTCAAGCATCAACAATGTAACTTTCTCCTACAAAACTACAAAGACTTCTGCCAAGGCCTAACAATCTGTTTGCCATTACTTTCACATGCAAAATCTTACTGGGTAGATGACAAGAGTTGCCGATATTGCCAGTCTCAACAGACCCAGGCTATAAAAATGGATTGAAGTGAACTGACCTGAACCACCCACCGCGGTGAGAGCAATATAAAGACATCAGAGAGCTTGGGGATGAGATGCCAGATGCTGCTAAGGCCTATCATATTAACGTGTGCAGTCTCCAGCACATAGTGTGTCTGGTTATGTAATGTTCAGGGATGGAATTCACATGGACTTCTTGTATTTATTATACCCTGGCATACAAGCTGAAGTTGACTCTTAGAAAATAAGGACACCCGAACACTGTCGACATCTGTTCCCATATTATTTAATGCCACGTTACAGTCTTGGACCTTCTTCAGGTCATCATTATTGTCAATGAAAAATTTGTATCACTTCGTAGTTTTTCAACCTCAATCCTATCATTCTGTTGTGAGGAGGACATGTGATAATCTGACATGTAACTCACCAACGTGTTCAGTGTCTCGGAGGCTCAGGCGCTTCGCACCCCGAGACACTCCTCTGGGTGACGTCACTGAAAGGAGAGTAGACCTCTAGAAAACTGCAGACACTATTTCCTCAACTATTTCTTTGCTCCTGTTAATCTCATCTCATAACTTATTAAACTCTCCTATTCTTTTATTTATTTTTTTTTATCTTTTTCCCCATCCTTTTTCCTCCGATTTTCTCGCCAGTCGTTATGCCAATTCCCAATCCCCTTCCTGGTCGCTGCGCACTTACCCCCCACAGTCGGTCTGGGAGAGTGGAGGCTATCACGTGCTTCCTCCGACACACGTCTAGCCAATCAACCGCTTCTTTTCACCTGGCAGCGCGGACTCTCACTGAGAGGGTGTAACGTGTGGAAGGATCACACTACCCCCCTTAGATCCTAACCGCGCTGAGCAGGCGCCCCGACCGAACTGTAGGAGTTCAGTTCAGTTCAGTTCAGAGTTTTTTTATTTGCCACATGGAATCATACAATCATAGTTTCTTCATTACACAATCATAAATAGTCATTCCATGGACAAAAGGAGCAGGAAGAAGAATAAATCTTATAGTTACCTGCCCCTTATTCGCAGGAGTCGCTGTTTACAACGACCCGGACCCACCCCGCCAGCTTTCCCACCCTCTAATACTGCCAATTGTATTAGTGTGAACGGCCAGCCAAGCTGGTGACAACGCCGGAGCTGTGAGCTGGATTCGAGCAGGCGAATCCAGCGTCTCCGGTGTTGGTGACGAACGCAATCTCCGCTACACCACCTGACCGCTAAACTCTCCTATTCTAATGTAATATTAAATATGAATTCATATTTGTATTTATTTATTTTATTTCACAATTTCATTCGGGTGCGAGGGAGGGAATGTTAATTCCCTCTGTGCCAAGGGGACCTTGTCAATGATGATAGAATTAGTTGTGAAGTGTATAAAGTGGATCTCTAGGGTGATGGAAGGGAGGGGTCTGTAAAACAGAACTTGCACAGTATGTAGTTGGAGTCAAGATCTCCCGTTATCTTGCCAACTCGTTGATGGTGTTTGATCATTTTGATTCATGGAAGTGATGACAGCCTGCTTTACTTCACCCAGAGCTATTTCTTACCAATAGTGGTAATAGATTAGCCTCACAAGCCAGACAAATCTTGCATGATTTCACATATGGCTCTGGCTCCACCACTGCACATGTCTCATACAAGACTATTATTCAGATGTGTAAGGCTTTGTCTGCACGTACAGGTATTTGGATATTTTGGTAATCATAGTATTTTCTCTGCGTTTTGGCCTCCCGCCAGCCTCCTAACAGAAAACTGAGTTTTAGGTCACAGAAAACTGAGCTTGTCAAAAACACTCTCCAGGATGGAGATTTTTTTTACTCTGTTTTTCCTGTATACGTGTGGACGGGTGAAATACTGTAGAGCTAAAACTGAGCTTTTGGAAAACGCTCATGACCAACGGCCCCTGTCCACATGCATACGGATATTTTTGAAAACTGAGTATTTTCTCTGCAATCAGGAGAGAGCTCCCTGAAGCGTGCCATCAGGTTCGTTGATGTGAGAAATTTTCGAAAATACCGTTGGTGTGGACAGGGGAAAACGATTTAAACAGAGGGGTAAAAAATTCCTTTTTAGATATATCTGTAACTTTGATGACCATAGGATGTTAAAAGTTAAAAGAAACAATTGTACGAACTGCGACAAATCTTGTCGGTTGCTTTGAGTGCCGTTTCATATGCAACTAGCACACAGTCACATGCAAAACATGTTGTTAAATGTTGTGTGTGTGCATGCGCGCGTGTGTGTTAGAGACAGAGAGAGAGATCAGTCTATGAACTGTATAATCTGGGGCTGTGTTAATAAAAGGTTGTGGAGGCGGGAGGCCAAACAGAATGAAAGGCCTGGTCGGGATCAAAGCATGGCATCTGTAATCAGAAGGAGAAGCTTGTATAAAATCCTCTGGCAGCCCACACACAAACTGACCTCAGCACGCTCACTCCGACCTCAGCTCACAGGCACACACCCGGCACACCCCAAAGAGCTCTATATATCTGGCATATAGCCTGGTTACTGTGAGGAGCAGATGGGTGGGGTTGTCATGTGTTGGCCATGCTGCAAAGTCAAAAAGCACTTTATCTTTCAAAATCTATATCGTTCTCACCTTTATATGGGGTTAGGGTTAGGCACGATTTCAGTAAGGTTAAGGTAAGGGTTAATGTAACTGCTAGGTTCCTAAAACAACTTTTTAGGTGCAAATTATTATGATGAGTTGAGTTCCAGCATCCACTTGGGCTTGGGCCATCCTCTAACGTGGCTCTATTCTATAGGTTTCTTAAAGGAACACGCCAACATAGAGTTCCATCCTAGAGGCAAATCTTTCCTGTGACAAAATGGCATCCAATGTAATAAAAAAAGTCAACCAACGAACTAGATTCTTGTACCGGATCTCCTCTCTGGTAAACAAGAATACCCTGAAGACTCTGGCAGGAGCACTCATTCAAGGGTACTACGACTATGCTTGCACCTCATGGTACCAAAGCACCTCAAAGGCGCTAAAAACAAGATTACAAACATCACAAAACAAACTAGTCAGACTACTACTTGACCTTACCCCTAGAACCCACCTCACCCCTGCACACTTTGACAACCTAGGATGGCTTAGAATAGACGACAGAGTACAGCAACTTGCAATGGGCCTGGTCTACAAGATACACTATATGACTAAGGTACCCATGTACATGTCAAAATACTTCCCAAAGGTCAGTGAATACCACGACCACAACACCAGAGGAAGCTCAACAAATCATGTTAAACCCAGATTCGGCTCAAACAAGGGACTAAACACGTTTCGCAATTATGCCACATCAATGTGGAACGCCCTACCCAAAGCTGTAAAGGAATGTGAATCCCTACCCACATTCAAAACCTCTCTTAAAGAGCACCTACGGGAGGCTGCAATTCGAAACTGGCCACTGTAAATGTCCAAACCCCCCACCCCCTCCTAATAGACAGTCTCCTCCCCATCATATGTATATACTCTGTCAGGATCTATGAGTAACAGTACTGTATATTTGAATACCGTATATGTCACAAATGTATCAGTACTAAATACCTATATGTCCCTATGCCATAAATGTCATGTATGTTGAGTATGTCATAAATGTCAATATGAATTGAAAATGGGGGACCCTGATGTAAACAAGACGAAAGTCTTTCTCAGGTCTGCATCCCCTTAACAATTGTGTGTATTGAGCCGTACTGTATTGTACCCATTCTGCAATCTGTTAAATAAAGTTTTCATTCATTCATTCATTCATTCATTCATTCATTCATTCATTCATTCATTCATTCATTCATTCAACATTACGGGAAATGCGCTTACCATCTTCTCCAGAGTCAGACAAGAAGATAGATACCAATTTGCTCTCTGTGCGTTCAGTAGCAAGCTATCCGGCTGCTATCCTAGCTTAGCACAAATGAATGGAAGCAGATACGGACCAGCTAGCCTAACTGTTGGCCAAAAACACCTCTCCCTGAGTTTTAAGCTAGGCTAGTGGTCCGTATCTGCTTCAATTAATTTGTGCTTTCTACTGAACACAGTACACACAGAAAGGAAATTGGTATCTATCTTCTTGTCTGACTCTGGAGAGGACGGTAAGCACATTTCCCATAATGTTGGCATGTTCCTTTAAACCTTTTTGGGAAATTAGCTTACGGTCTTCTCCAGAGAGAGACAAGAAGATAGATACCAGTTTCCTCTCTGTGCGTTCAGTAGAAAGCTATCTGGCTGCATGTTAGTCTAGCTTAGCACAATGAATGGAAGCGGACATGGCCGGTTAGCCTTCGGGAGAGGTGTTAGTTGGACAATGCCTAGGCTAACCGGCCATGTCCGCTTCCATTCATTATGCTAAGCTAGGCTAACGTGCAGCCAGATAACTTTCTACTGAACGCACAGAGAGAAAACTGGTATCTATCTTCTTGTCTCTCTCTGGAGAAGACGGTAAGCTAATTTCCCAAAATGTTGGCGTGTTCTTTTAAGTACAGTACTTGAGTAAAAAATACTTAGTTACTTTCCACCACTGCTATTTGGCACATGATTCCTGTATATCCTGTCCCAATATGAATTTCCATATGAATTAATATGGGCATTAATTGTGTGTGTGTCTGTGTGTGTGTGCGCGCGCGGGTGTGTGTGAGTGTGAGTGTGTGTGTGTCTGTGTGCGTGTGTGCGTGTGTGTGTGTCGTTTCTTCTGCTGTGCTGTGTGTTCCAGGTACTGGTCCTGTCAACCAGACTGCTGAGACCCACCGACGTCCCAGAGCTCCTCTTCACCACACAGAGGCTGGTGCCCGACATCGGTGTCTGAGCAGGACACATGGGAACACACACACACACACACCACGGCACTCTGAGGACCTGAGAATGTGTCAGTTGTGAGATGATTATAGCAAGGGCATGGGATAAAGGGAATCCCAGGAATGGTGGCTAACGTGGGAGGTTTATAAATGATCGTAGGATTCTCTTAATGTTTCAGAAACATTCCTTTGTGTACTTCGTGGGGGACTTCGTGTTTTAGATTTTGGGGGGGGGACTGTCTGCCGAATACTACTGTAAAGTAAATGTATAAAAGCTAATTTGGGGTTATTCTCGTTGTGTAGAAAATCGAATCCTTTGTATTTGCATGCAGATCCCTTTCCCAACATAGCCAGTCAAAAAGAAAAAGTCACACGTTTCTCTGTATGCACTGTTTGCAATAAACATTAATACAATGAATGAAATTAATTAATTGTGAGACAGACATCCATGTGTGTGTATGTGTGGGGGGGGGATCATGTTAGCTAATAGCCTGTGAGGAGTGAGACTGACTCCTCCTGACTTGTTAGCTTGTTTTAATGGCGATGGGCTAATGGCCCAATCATGTGTGTTGAGCTCATTTACAAGTGAGGGTGTGAAGACGGGAATTCTGATGTTGAAGTGTGATGTCTGAGGAGGGGCTGAGTGATACTGACACCATGTTACCATTATTTTAGCAGGTATTGCCATTGCAATATCATGTTTATGGTCTACATTTCCTTTTTTCCCAATGTAGTTTAAAACAGTTTCAGTAGAATATTGTGGGAATACATCTCCCTTTGGATTTACCAGTGGTGACTAATTCCCTTGTGTTGTATGGACCTAGTATGTCTAGGTGTGTGAGTGAAGGGAGTCTGCCAGACTCTTTCTGACTGTTTCATTTATCATGTACACCTCCGGTCAATGGTCTCTAACTACAAACCCTCAAGACCCCTACACTCTGCATCTTCTGGCCGTCTCAGACCCACTCCTATCCAAGCTCCGGGAGGGTCATCACGGAGAAGCCGCCTATTCTCAGTCCTTGCCCCACAATGGTGGAACGAACTGCCCACCACACAGCCGAAACCCATCCAATCTTTCGCCGTCGACTAAAGACGCACTTCTTCAACCATTATCTGAAATGAAAAAAATTAATTTTTAAATCTAACCCTAACTAACCTTACTGTCATGCACTTGTCCTATACTAACTTACACTGTAGCACTCAACACTTTGATGAACATTGTTACTCAGCTGATAGAGTTGTGCCCTTCCTGATGACTTGTAAGTCGCTTTGAATAAAAGTGTCAGCTAAATGACTAAATGTAAATGTAAATCTTTAAATCATGTTTGGAAAATGCCCAAATTGGAGTCTTCTCGATATGGATATTGCATATTATATGAATCTGATGTCAGCCCCAGTGTGAACCACCAGCAGTGTAGAGAATACACACTCTCTCTCTGTCAGGGTCCATTCACACCGCTGTCTCACATGGAGACCACCCGGGGAGAGTAGAATAATTAACAAGCGCGTTTCACCGCTGTCTGCTGTAGCCACTCGCTTGCACCTAGAAGTCACACGAAGCCGTCGGCGGCAGCACCCACACTCCGTGTGCTCTTCCATAGCTTACATCACCCGGCTAGAACTCGTGTTTTACACCCACCTATTATGCTCCCAACAATAGATTGATCCAGAGGAAGGTGTGGCTCAAATTTGCATCAAGACTCACTGCTTTTCAAGTGTTGCCTGAGAAGCTAAAGAGTGCATGAGAGTAAAGAAATAATAAAAACATTCTTTTGATATATTTTTTATATGATCAATCCAAGTCTTCCTCTTTGGACCTTGTTTTTATTGCCTTGTGTAGAACAGGCTCTGATTAACACAATGGCGCCCGACCACGGAGATCTCCGTGTTTCGATTCCACCCGTTGTGGACAGAAGCACGGATATATCCGTGGCAAGTTGTTATTGCTTTTATTCCATTTTAATAACCTATTCAAGGTCGCCAAGCGCGCACTGCAGATTTACCTTACTCTTTGAAATCGTCCAACGTGCAATACCGGCCAGATCCTCTTAGGGGCGCTATCGCGATAATAGAGTGTTCCCTGTGGCAGAAGTTGTCTTTTTTGTTTTTGGATCTCTAATGTAGTTTTCTACTCATCTGAAGCGATATTGTCTGTTGCACAGGATACGTTTTGAATTGCGGATTTCACTATGCAATAAGGGGATTTATCATCAGCCAATAATATCAATAATAAGAAACAACGTCCCCCGCCCCCCCCCCCCCCCCTTTCATGCATACATGCTTGAGGATCGTGCCGACCATATGCAGTTTGAGTTTTAACTAGCATCTGTATAACGGAAATGCCATTAGATATAACGTTAGCAGCTATTAGCCCTTTATCTAGCCTTCCAGAAAATATACTAGACCAAATCCTGTATAACGCTTATATTCACGGCGCTATAAAATGAGAACGTATTAATAAATAAAAAAATCTTGAAGGGACGGTTTATGGACTCAATTGACAATGAGAATGGACAGATAGCAATACTATAAAGTATAGATTTAGCTGTACAAACAGCCCCACGTCTGTTTACATTTTCCGGTCCTCTAGAGATTTATTAGACGCATCCCAATGGCCCCGAATGTGTCAAGTTCAACTCTGCTATATGGGTTGTACATAAACAAACCTCTGTCATGTCTTTCTGCTATGGGAGAGCCAACATAAACATACTACACTTGCACTCTCATCAATTGCTTCGTATGATTGTGTTCTACCGCCTACTGGGAGCCCGTTCTTCTCAGAATTTCCCCTGCGGAGATAAATTGCTTTACTTAGTCCCCCCTTTTCAGGACTAATTAATCAGTTTCCCATCACACTTCATTAGAGGGTAATCAATAAGTCAGACGACCAGCTCTTGTTTACTAATAGAAGGCAATATCTCACACTAGTGGTCTTTATCCTCTTCTTCTGGGAGTCATTAACCTCCCGTTTATGGCATGTATAAAGTTACTACAGTGAGTGTTATGGAATGTCCTGTGCTATAATGAGTAGAAACAAGAACCGCCGCCTACTTGGTCCAGTCTTGCCAAGGTGCGTGAAAGAAATGTCCCCACACTTTAAAATCCATTTAGTACTTAATTATCCAAGTGTGCAGTACTGCATGAAATCATTTTCATAGAAAATAAAATGTGCATATGGATCGCTGAACGGCAGTGCTGTTGTGTCCACAAGACATCTGAACATGGTCAGCTCCAGTCTTGTATAAATGTGAAATATATTCAAACCCAAAAAAATCAACACACCCAGACATAATGAAATTCACCATCTTTTATTTTGAAAATGTGAAAGTCAAGTGAAATCGGAACAAATAAATAACAGTAGGCCCTTGTGGGCTATTCTTTTTTTTATTTTATAAAGTGCAGTAACAATACCCCACACATGCTACATGCAGTGTCTTCTGCGCACTGCCCCCTCTCCCTCAAGTCATCGCTCCCCATCATACAGAATGACAGTCTTGGCTGCTGTACAAGGACTGTACTGCAGTTATTGACCAAACGGGAAACGCAGACTTCTGGCTTTTTTCCCCCCATCTTCCAATGCCAACCGCTCTGTGCTGACCTGCAGAGCGGAAGTCTGAATAAAGAAATGTCATAACAGGCGCCAGCTCAACATAAAGTAGCATCGTCCTTCAGAGCTGCTGCTGCCAGAAGTTGTTTTTAATAGTCTTTCAGAGTTCTTCTGCAGCATGCGTCTGCACTTCAGCCATGGCCAGACATTTTATTGTTTGTCTGTCTCCTTGGGCCTCCTCTGCACCTTCCCAAAGAGAAAATTACCTTGCAACTGCTTCCTCCTCACAACATCTGTCAGTGTCCCAGGTAGGACAGACAGGATGACACCAGTCCACACACAGGTCATGACCCTTTGTCAAGTCAAAGTTCATGTGTCACTGTAGGAACCTATACCATGGTGATTCACACCACATCTGCCTTCCTCCACAGAGGAAGGAGGCTCAGAGAGAGACAAATCATCTCCCGTCCTCCTCTTGCGTTTATTCTGCGGCCCACTCTGGACCATCTTCAAGTTACCCCGTCCTCAAACGGAGGTCACCGTTCTGACCTTGGCGGACAGGGCTTGCTTGAAGCGTCTCTTCAGGTCTTGCATGTTGGGAGACTTGGGCCTGGGAATGAGCGGCGAGCGCCTCTTCTCTGCGACCACGCCGGCAGGGGCGTGGGAGGCGGGGTGGGGCTGCTGCTTGGCCAGCTGGCAGCAGAGCCTGTGGAAGGCCCCGTGCACCTGGCTGTAGTCCTCGCTGGCGGAGACCTCGTAGAAGGAGCACCCCAGGGTCGCGGCCAGCGAGGGGCCCTGCTGGGCGTCCACGCGCCTCATGTGCAGCAGGTCGGACTTGTTGCCCAGCAGGATGACGGGAGGCACGTTGGCGCCGCCAGTGCGGATGACCAGTTGGTGCAACTGGTCAATCAGGTCAAAGCTGCGCCGGTCGGTCACAGAGTACACCAGCACCACGGCGTCCGCCCATTTGATGGAGCAGGTCACGTGATCAGGGAGGCTTGTGGTGTTATCTGTCATCTAATAGGGGGAACAAAGGGGATTACGGTTAAAGCCACAGTCAAATAACGCTGCTTTAGATGTGTATATTCGCTTCTACTCTTATATAAACCCCACATTCCATCTCATCCTTCAAACTCTCCCCTCCGAACTTAATTCAAACCAGATTAGATATTTCCTACCATTATGCAACCGGTCTTCTCTTAATGACGGGAATGTTTTCCAGGGCAGACAGGAACTATAGGGTTTCTCCTCCACTGCTGAGTGAGTGAGAACAGTGAGGTGTAGGTGATTGAGGAGTCTAGAGTGGGGGTATCGTTTCACCACAGCCCCAGACATCCATTACTCTAAATGGGTAAATTAGACAGCCAGACTGAAGGACTCTGTACTTCTGTGAGAGAGAGAGAAAAAAAGCTCTGCGGCTTTGGCCCCATGCCCAGCCAGAGGAAGTTGGAGGGCAGCAGCCAGGATGGACATCTAATCTGTGACTATATGGTCTACGTTTGCTCGAACGCTAATCTCTTCATGTTATCCTTGTAGCCAACCGGATTTCCAGTCAAAGCCTAATCATACAGCTCTCAAACAGCCGTCTCGAAATTAATTCAACCCCCTCCACAATGTCCTCATTTCAATATAAACCCTGGCAGAAAAATAAATAGGCTTTGTGTAGAGAACGTACCTCGACACCGGGGGTATCCTGGACTTGAAGGGCCACCTGATCTCCCTCCACCTGGACTTCTCTTGAATATAGATTACCTGTTGGCAAGACAAAACATATATTTAACACCATATCATCAAGTAAGAGTAAAAAGGGGGAAAACAGTAATATTTGTCCAGATGTAGTGGTTTAATGGGTCGTAACTCACCAGCATTTCTCTCGTAGTCTCCAATGAAGCGTCTCGTTAGGAATCTCACTACGAGCGCTAAAAGGAAAAAAACAAGGAAAAACAAAATTAGTCTTCAGATAAGCACATTTCGGTCACGTCTCGCAGCCTGTGCGTTTCGTGACTACAACACTCATATTGTTTGTTTGAGGGTTTTTAACCAAAATGACACGGACTGTTATTATGGTCATCGATCTTACCTGTTTTGCCAACTCCGCTCCCTCCGATCACGGCTATCTTGATAGCCCGGTTAGAGGGGAGGTAGTCCGGCGCGGCGCACTCGGCTATGGTGGTCATGTTCTGGATCAGACGCATTTTGAAGCCCGATGTTTTATTCCGTGAAAAAGAGGAGAATCTGTTTGAAGGCACTTGAGCAAAGTCAAAAGCCGAATATAGCAAATTCTCAAAGTAAAGTCTTCTTCAGAGTGTGTGAATGAAGCGAAGTTAATAATCCTGTATCGCTTGAAAGAAGATGCAGTATGGAGCGGCAGGAGAGTCGTACTGCTGAGAGAGAGCGCACCGGCTTTTATACCCGCGGCGCGCTGCCCGGCTCTGGTTGGCTGCTGGCGGAGCCGCGGCCGCGCGTGTCTCCCTACACGTGTACTGCAGCCCAAGTGGTCCCAGCGACAGGTGGGGATGAATGATGAAACATGCTTTCCTTCCAAATATCCCATTTAAAGGATGTTACTGCTAGTAATTATACTAAGAATATGTTTCTTTTTCCTTTTTTTTGTTACTATTCTAAATACTGTTTTACCCTTAATGAAATCAATCACTAATGACCTGAAACTAGTCTAAGACCATAATTAATATGCCATTATACTGTGCATGCTGGGGATTTATATGTATGTTAAACTGATACAGTAAGATTTATATGTACTGTATACTTATAATTTATACTGTAACATAAGTCTACCTCACTTTATGAACACAGTTCAGGGGTGGGGGGGGGTTCAAACGCCAGCTAATCGAGCCAGCTTACCCTCTCTCAGTCACGTCTTTCCCCAAGAAAGGGAAACCACTGATCAGGAAACAAAAATAGGAAAGGAAAGAGAAAGAAAGCAAACTGAGGGAAAACAATTAACTAATTTCCTTCAAAAGAAAATTAAGCACAACAAACGCAGTGGCCGTTAATTAAGATTGAAGGCAGTCAGCCAGGATAGCTTGGAGCATATTTACAAATACATTGTAATAAATTGATCAGTATCATAAATGAATCAGCATGATGGCAACAATGTCATGTGAGACATTATATCAACATTATACTAGCTAAGCTTAAAGGAACACGCCGACTTTGGGGGAAATTAGCTTATTTGCCATCTCCTGGATAGACAAGCAGATACATACCCTTTTCTTCTCTGCATTAGGCTTAGGGAACAGCCTTTTTTTTTTTATCAACAGGGCTTTTGAGGCGATGAAATCACTGCGCCCAGGCAGCAGTGGTTAGGCAAAAAATAGTTCAGAGTATATATCTGCTTAGAAAAAAAATTCTTAAAAAAAATCTCCACGTGGTAAATGCACAGGTCACAACATGTTTACAGGGACGTTTTGGAGTTGTATTTGGAGTGTATTTCGTGACTGTTGGGAACTAGGCCACTGGCACACCAGTGAATGACGCTAAGCTAGGCTAAAAGTGCGGCTGTTCCCTAAGCCTATAATGCTAAAGTTATTCCAAGCAATCATTTCACATTGAGGTGTCGCTGTAAACACAGTTCAGATATTTGGAGAGATATTTAGCCCCTTTCCCAGTAATTTCTTGCAATCTCAAGATTCATACCTGCAGTATGTATGTGCATTGAGTAACTGAGAGCTCATGGTGAAAATGCTCATGGTGAGCGCTGAGCGCATTCTTTAATCACTTAACGTTCTGCTGACAAGATGTAAGAGCGTCCATGTAGGATACATTGTTTCCGTATACTGAGCCTAGTCAGAAAGTGCTCAGCAACACCCTTGAGTGAGCGGAACTGAGCACCCTGTTATGTGGGTTTTTCATTCTTAGCAAAGCTGAGCCGCTCAGTTACTCAAACTGTTATTCAGTTATTCAAACAATGTGTTACTATTACTGGTGCATTCTGGTCAGATTGAATGATTTTCTTTATATAAAAAAGATAGAAGAAAAGAGAGTCTTGAAAAAAATGGGGGTCTTATAATCAAGGTCAATATGGTGTATTATAATCAGGTTAAGAGGCTAAGTGAACCCTGTATCAATACTTAAATAATGATGAAGATAGTTGAGCTTGATACTCCAAGCAAACCTCATTTACCCAGAGTGAAAGTATCACACAGTAAGTGTGGCTACAGTATAATGTTGAGAAAGGAGAGGTGCGATTTCAAACTGTGCTGAGTATTAGTTTGAATGTGGTGTAAACGGCTCATTAGCCATTACCCTAATAACCACTGCAGATTCATGGTGTATAGTTTGATTACAAATAAATAAATAAATAATAATAATAATCTGCACAATAATAATGGATTAAGAGAGGAAGGGGCCCCACACAGGCTTCTTATAGGCCCCAGCATTTTGTGCTACTCCCCTGTATTCATCTACTGGGGCCTTATAGTGTTGAGTTACGGATTGGGATATGTTCAGACTTGCCCTTAAATTGTGAACTTTCCACACAGGGGGTTAATGCTCTCTGATGTTCTACAAATGTACCCCCCCACCCCCAGCACCCCAGACCTCATGCAACATGCATGCCAGGTGTGAAAGTATTTACAGCCCCCTTTGTTTAGAGCCATGTTTATGCACATCTTTTGAAACAAACAAATAGCTACACTAGTTCAGCCATCGGTGAACATCAGCACATGAATTAAACCGCTCTCTTCGTTTTAAAACGAAGGGACTTGTCACAAGCCTATGTGTCTGCTTCGTCTCCATGCTGTCTTAAATGCTTATGTGCTTAAAGAACTGTTTGAGATTAAAAACCTTTTTGTTGATACGCAACGTGTCAAAACAATTCGGTTACTAACTAACCCACTTCTGTTTTAACCTCCTTGTCCCACTTTTCATTTACCCCCATCCCCACCCTCTCACCCCAACGGGTCCTCCTCTCCCTCTCTCTACTCCATCTTTCATCTGCGTTCATGTGTCTGCCCCCTGAGGTATTTTGGCAGCCAGTCGTTGCGTGATTATGGTCTGGTATGTATTTTGATAAGAGCCCTGATGACAAGCGGCAGCGCTGAAATATGAAATTAATGCCTAGGATTCATCAGCAGACATCCCTGCTAAGTGTATCCCCCTCCCCCCAACACAACACACACACACATACACACATAAATCCACACACACTCGTACACATGCTGCACACGCAGCTCTCTCACCACATCACAGTCAGGCACAACAGCTCCACCCCACCCATCTGAACCCCCCCCCCCCCGACAACAGAGCTGCACCCTGGGATAGATGAGGGACGTACATGCCTGTGTGAGCTGGATGGAGCCTCGTTAGTACTGAGTCAACAGCTTCTGTCTCGACACGATAACATTTAAATTGCGCTCACAGTGGGCGACACGTGCACACCACAGGGCACCTTATTGTATGGAAACACATTTCAATACAACTCCCTTCTTCCGTAAATGACGTTGAGGTTGAAAAGCGGTGGACAAACGAATGCTATGGCAGCCCTACGTTGTAAGGGCACAGGGAGGGGAGATAATCGTAGCAGCCAGTTGGCTGATGATGATGCAGCCAATGCGTGGAGTCATGCGTACAGTGTGTTGTGGTGTAGGCCGTAATAAGTGGCGTTGGTGTCGCTAGTCCATTAGTCTAATGAAGGGATAATCATGTTTGCTCATTAACTAACGTTAACATATAACAGACCCAGGTGTCTGAAACAATGCGAGTCATTCACACCACAGGTGTGCCACCCCATCAGCATACAGACACTAATTGGTGCGTGTCGCTGGTTCTGTTCTGTAGTGTTTGAAAGATTTCAGTTCATCTTGGTTGGTCGGGCATCAGTGGCTTGGGAGGTCGAGCGGTCGTCTGGTAATCGGAAGGTTCCCGGTTCGATTCCGGCTCCCCCCGGCAGCGTGTCGAAGTGTCCCTAAGCAAGACACTTAACCCCTAACTGCAGGTTGGCACCTCGCATGATCGCCTCTGCCGCCCGTGTGTGAATGTGTGAGTGAATGGGTGAACGTGAGGCATAAGTTATAAAGCGCTTTGGATAAAAACACTATATAAATGCAGTCCATTTAGTTTACTTGCATCTCATTCTGCAGTGTAGTAGCCTAACTTATCTCAGGTTCATTGTTGTGCTGCTGTCTCCTCAGTGGTCTTCCTTTAAAGTACCGTGGGCTTCACTTTCCCTGAGGGGTGAGTGGAGGTCAATTAAAATACCTGTGAGTGAGTTCAGTGAGTTCAGTGAGTGAGTGAGTGAGTGAGTGAGTGAGTGAGTGAGTGAGTGAGTGAGTGAGTGAGTGCAAAGAATTATAACCAGAGAATCAACATTGAATGGACAGAACACAGAGTGAGATGGGGAATGGGGTGTCACTTACACCAGGGTGACAATAGATGGTTAGAGAGGGTAGAAAAGGGGATAATCTCTATTTGGGGTGTGTGGGGCTATTGTGGGGAGGGGAACATTCATTGAAAAAGGTGGAATGTCGAGTTAATTGGTAGTTGGTGAAGGGATAGGGGGGGCAGGTGAAATGTGTGGGGTATCCTCAATAGGATGTCCTTGTTGACACAGAGGTGAAGATTGATTTCCCGAGGTGGGGAATGGAAGTGCTCCAACTCTTTACTGCAGAGCTCAGGAGAGGCCTGCAGCTGACACACGCCCTCTGGGTCTCAGACCACAATAGACAGGTTATTAGGAAGAACAGAGAAACTAGGGGCAATTTGAGGCTTCCCCCCGGGGCGTACCTGTCAGGCCTCGGTTATATGTTTATATGTATCCTGATAGATGTTGACCATTCTCATATTGGCTTTCATTGTTTCCGATTGTCCTTATTGTAATTGTGTTATTTGGCACTGATCTCTGTCCTCATACGGCGTTAGTCCTCATAGTGCGTTAGTTGATTTTAGTGCCATGCTAATACTCCACAGAATTGCTCACCGGCTGAACCGTTGTAAATGTTGAAGGTAATTGACAGAAGCAAAGAAACAAACAGGAACCATGTTAGATAATCTAGCGCGCTGCGGCTTCTGCCATAACTCTTATTTGTTTGATAAAGAACACGATGACAGCCATTAACGGTCTGTCCCTTTGATCCTCATGCCCTTTATGAGTCACGGAATCCGATACCTGACTGACTGTACTTAATTTCTGTTTACGATTTCTCGATGAATAAAAAAAAATGTGGTAACAGTCAAAAGAAGGAATTTTCTTTTTGTTTATATCGCCACAGGCATTTGCATTCTCAATGACCAATGGGAATTCCATTCACCCGGTACAGAAGAAAAAGCAGCTCTTGAACCCAGACAAAGGAAGAGAGGTTGTTTTTTTTCGTATTGAAATGTAAACATTCCCGACATGTCGGGGCTATTTGCATACCTCTGCATGTCAACAGAGGCAGGGGGAGCGGAGGAGGGGGGATTGGTGGTGGGTGGATTGGTGGTGGGGATTGGTGGTGGGTGGATTGGTGGTGGGAGTTTGAATGACAACAAATGGTGCACCTCTCTCCCAAAGGCTTTTTCTCTGTCAAGTGAGCCGCCAAATGACTTCTAAAAAAAACTTTTAAAAAAAACACGATGGAAAATATTTGCATCAGGATTTTCCATCTCCGTTTCACGCTCCTGTTCTTCTGCTTACATTCCAGATGCTGATCTCTGCCGTAAGATTGGGGTAATTGGCTGGCTCCCCCTCTGGCAGCTAGGATGTTTTGAAGGTTGGCACGTGCGTACGTGCAGGTATATGTGTGTGTGTGTGTGTGTGTGTGTGTGTGTGTGTGTGTGTGTGTGTGTGTGTGTGTGTGTGTGTGTGTGTGTGTGTGTGTGTGTGTGTGTGTGTGTGTGTGTGTGCTTAGAAAGGGGGGGGGGTCGCAATCATTGTGTGGGTGTTTTTGCATGGTGTCCATGTGACCATGTAAGACTCTAAACACCAGGATTAGGCTGTTTTCACTGATTGACAGGTGCTTGTTTTTGCTGTTCACATGATAAAAGCTGTGAGCGAAAGTCAACTGAGAAAACACTGAAAGAAAAAGCATAAGCTATGTTTTCACGGTTCATTCGGACGAGCTAAGTTAATCACAAGGGGAGTGGATCTCTGGATACCTCACCTCTAAGACAAGGCACTTAGTTTAATTTATAGGGATCCTTTTATGTTTCTGCACTACTGGCTAGACAGTCCGTGAAATGTACGCATGCATGCACGCACGTGCATAATCCGGACGTATGCACACAATTTAACCTAATGGCTCTGCACTACTGGCCAGACAAACATTGAGCTGTAGACACACGCATGCAGGAACGCACACACGTGCATGACTGGATGCACGCACAACACTTTAATTTAGCAAGACTGCGGTTTTGATATCAGTTGACATGGGAGGTGGTTTGCGCCGCAGCGCAAGGAGATCACAAGGCCGCTGGGAGTGTGACGGACTATGGAGTGTGGCGGAAACACACACTTTCAGTTAGAGACTCGGTTCTGATACCAATTAACATGGGAGTTCGGCTGTAATAAGATCACGATACCACGAGAGATTGAGACACAGGGTTCAGGATCACGTTGGGACACAGGGTTCAGGATCACGTCGGGACACAGGGTTCAGGATCACGTCGGGACACAGGGTTCAGGATCACGTTGGGACACAGGGTTCAGGATCACGTCGGGACACAGGGTTCAGGATCACGTCGGGACACAGGGTTCAGGATCACGTTGGGACACAGGGTTCAGGATCACGTCGGGACACAGGGTTCAGGATCACGTCGGACACAGGGTTCAGGATCACGTCGGGACACAGGGTTCAGGATCACGTTGGGACACAGGGTTCAGGATCACGTCGGGACACAGGGTTCAGGATCACGTCGGGACACAGGGTTCAGGATCACGTTGGGACACAGGGTTCAGGATCACGTCGGGACACAGGGTTCAGGATCACGTCGGGACACAGGGTTCAGGATCACGTTGGGACACAGGGTTCAGGATCACGTCGGGACACAGGGTTCAGGATCACGTCGGACACAGGGTTCAGGATCACGTCGGGACACAGGGTTCAGGATCACGTTGGGACACAGGGTTCAGGATCACGTCGGGACACAGGGTTCAGGATTCAGGCTTCTGTCGTCGACGAGCCTCGTTTAGCTGGTAATTCAGCCCTTCCCTGGGGTCCTGTCTGTCTAGACCTCTTAACAGCCCAGACAGACCGGAGCTGGAGCTAGAGGCAGAGTTGGTCTCATACAAGGATCTCTGTTGTTTGTTTAACATAGAGACGGACAGCGTCCCCAGGGGCTGTCTGCGTGTCTCCGGGACAGACTCTCAGTGGGATTGTCCTGGTGGACAGAGGACAGACTTTGAATCGAGTTCTTTCCAGGTCCATTTCTGAGCTCTCCTTCATTCGCCACTGTTGTAAACCACCGGTGTGAGAAGCATGAGAACACCGGAAAGAAGAGGAGTTTACATTCAGAGGAAGGGAAGGAGACTTGGGTGTGACTCCGAGCTGCTACTGCTGTTCAGATGCCATCGCAGTGTGTGGCTCTTGACCACCCAAGAGTGGGTGTCTGTCAGCCCAGCCAGCTCTCCTGTCCTCTAGGTCAAGATTTCTTTCCCAGGGATCCCCATCTGAGAAGATGTTTGTTGAAATGATTTCCATAACTATCTGTACTGTAGGTGGGGAGAGAGTGAACGATCATAATATGAATCTGCTTATACATTCTACATCTCTGCTAACTTATAGTGAATAAAATAATCGGTTGCCCTTTCCCCAGACCCCACTTTGAGAACCACTACTCCACACTCTGTCCTCCTCACACAGGGACAAGGAGACACAAGGAGCTCATCAGCACTCAGGTGACAACAGCACCCTGATGATTACCTTCAAACGGCTCTCTTGCCTTGGTATGCCGCTACTAAACCCCATTCAGCATTTCTCAGCGTGTGTAAGCAGCTGCCAAGATGAGCCAGCTTTTCTGTTTGTTCAAAGTCTCAAAGTCTCTCATTAGACACTGAATATTTGTGTGCATGCATCTGCATGCTGCTGACAGACAGGCTAAAGGTCCAATTATAGTCCAGACATAGCATACACAGACCGGGCTCCACTGGACTGGAGTCCGCATGGACTAAAACAAAACATAATAACGGACCTCACATCCGCATTGGCATGTCTGCGCACCACTCAGTTCTACAGTCCGGGCCTGTGGACTGTCCATCCGCACAGTGTATGTACTGTTTACACACCCTGTGCTATAGACTCTGTGAGGGGATTTAGTCCTCCTGTCACTGGAACCCGAGTCCATGTGGATTAAGCACCTGAGTCAACACTGATCTGATCACATGAGAAAATACACAAAGGCATTCAGCATTTTAATCCAGCATTAATACACAGGACCATTAGACCATCCGAGACATCCCTCTCTCCCTCTCCCTCTCCCTCTCTCTATCTCTCTCTCTTTCTCTCCCCCCTCTCTCTCTCTCTCTTCCCCCCCCCTCTCTCTCTTTCTCTCCCCCCCTCTCTCTCTTTCTTACCCCTCTCTCTCTCCCTCTCTCCCTCTCTCTCTTCCCCCCCCCCTCTCTCTCCCCCCCTCTCTCTCTTTATTCCCCCCCTCTCTCTCTCTCTCTCTCCCTCTTTCTCTCTCTTTCTCTCTCTCTCTCTCTCTCTCTCTCTCTCTCTCTCTCTCTCTCTCTCTCTCTCTCTCTCTCTCTCTCTCTCTCTCTCGCTCTCCCCCCCCCCCCCCCAGGCCAGACATGGATGAGCTTCAGCAGGAAATCAGACGTGAGAGGGTTCTGGTCTAAAGACACGAGGGTTCAGGGTGTTCTGATGTGACTCTATACACTAATGGGAGAAATGAGACGCAGATAATTTTTTTGCCAGATCATTCCACTGATAAGACTGAATAGGCCCCCATGGAACCCCCCCCCCTCTGTTTTTTCATCAACTAGCAAGTCTGCTCTTTAAAAACCGTCAAATAACAATAACATATTTTTCCTTTTTCTGTTCCGTTTTCATTTGTCATATCATATTCCGTCGCATACCAGGGAGTAAAGCGGGAGAGAGCCGTGGCTCATCTCCAGAGGCTCATCCATCCTTTGATGAACGACATCTCATCCCTTCTCCTTGGGTGAGCGGCCACGCGCGTTGACTCAGAGGACGCCTCCGAAAATGATAGCAATCACTGTGGAAAAGGCTGGAACAGGAGAGCAGTAATTGCCTGAGCTCTGAGGCGGAGCTTCTCACTGGGAGGGAAAGAATGTCTGCGCCATGTTCCAGAGAATCCCCATGAATCATGGATCATATTCTGGCGAGGGTAGTCGTGTGTCGACCCATATCACATCAAGAGTATTATCACATTATGCTGGGTGATCCCCATGTTGTGTCCAGTAGTAGATTGTGATGATGGAGCTGTTGAAAAAAATAGATCACTGTGAGTGTCATTATAAGAGCTGTAAAATGATTAAGGTGTGGCGTGAGGTCTTCCTATGTCAAACTGCATCATTCCAGTGAGGCTACTCTTGCAAAGTGTGCAAGGTCAGAGTTAAGGAACCACATAACCTGAATGGGTAAGGAGGGTGGGAAGGAATCCCAACGTGGGCATGACATAAGAGCAAAATGGCCACCGTCTGAATATGGTCAATGAACGAAACAAGGAAGCGCTGTTGTCAAGGAAACGTTATGAACCTTTTCTTTCTAAAGACCTTGTATCTACTGCCGACGTGGAAGTTACTCAAGTGCACACACACACACACACATACGCACACACACACACACACACACACACACACACACACACACACACACACACACACACATACGCACACACACACACACACACACTCACACACACACACACACACACACACACACACACACACACACACACACACACACACACACACACACACACACACACACACACACACACACACACTCACACAACACATTTAGTCATACTGTTATTAGGCATTGTGTACACAGCCATTCACACAAACGGCATTGGCGATGTAACAGTTCAGGGAGAGGCAGGGAGAGATTCGTCTAGCGATTCTCAAGGTCGTTTCTTAGCTTTCTATCCTTTGTGAATGTGAGAGAGAGACAGATGAAGATGATGATGGAAATGTGAAGGTGACGTGTAGGAGGTTTAAAATTGAAATCCTGAAAGTGCATCTCCATCTCGCATCCAGCTCTCCTGCCATGCACCCGTTCACCTGCATGAACAGCAGTTAGTAATATACAGACGTTGCTGAGCACAGATTCTGAATATGTGCTCAAGTCAAAAAGGTTATATCTGTATGCAGTGGTGGAAGAAGTACACAGTTCCTTCACTTAAGTAAAGTAGAAAAAGTAAGTCCTCCTTCAAAATTCGACTTAAGGAAAAGCAGAGAAGTATTTGATATTGAATCTACTTAAGTATAAAAAGTTAATGTATGCATTCTACTGCTGCTCTCATTACGTCCTCTTGGAGTCGACAGGCTTCAAATTTGAAAGAATATGATCTTCATACATTTCTGCCATGTTTTCTATGCAAAATATTTTTCACATCAAATGGATCATTCACGTTGTCTTTGCCTTTATGGAAGAATGAGTGCTTGGGCAGTCATCATGTATGGTGTGTGCTGTGTTGCGCTGTCCTGTGTTGTGCTGTGTTTTGTGTGTTTTCCACTTGCTCTCTGCTGACTGGACAGTGAATAGAGCTCAAAGGGTTCATGCCTCTGCTTCTCACCAGCCTCCTCAGCCGCCACAGGTGGTAAAACTAGGAGCAGTGAGTTTACACTCAGGCCTGGATCAAAGACAATTCATCCTCATGATGCTTGGCACAAATTACATCTGCTGCAGAGAGGAAGCGCGGCGGGGACATTAGTGCCATCACGGAGCGAGAACAGCGCGGTCAACAGCGGAAGTGCCTCCAGGGAAGGAGGAGGATGCACGTCAGTGTTCTCTGAGGATACACACTGTACCCTGGGAGAAGAACACCCCCGGGACTGGTGAGAGGAGAGGAGAGGAGAGGAGAGGAGGAGAGAGGAGAGGAGAGAGGAAGAGGAGAGAGGAGAGGAGAGAGACGAGAGAGAGAGGAGAGGAGAGGAGGAGAGGAGAGAGAGGAGAGAGGAGAGAGGAGAGGAGAGAGACGAGAGGAGAGAGGAGAGGAGAGAGGAGAGGAGAGAGGAGAGAGGAGAGAGGAGAGGAGAGAGACGAGAGGAGAGAGGAGAGGAGAGAGAGAGGAGAGAGAGAGGAGAGGAGAGAGTGGAGAGAGACGAGAGGAGAGAGGAGAGAGGAGAGAGGAGAGGAGAGAGGAGAGAGGAGAGAGGAGAGAGGAGAGAGGAGAGAGGAGAAAGACGAGAGGAGAGAGGAGAGACGAGAGGAGAGGAGAGAGGAGAGAGGAGAGGAGAGAGGAGAGAGGAGAGAGACGAGAGGAGAGAGGAGGGAGGAGAGAGGAGAGAGGAGGGAGGAGAGAGGAGAGGAGAGAGGAGAGAGGAGAGAGGAGAGAGGAGAGGAGAGAGGAGAGAGGAGAGGAGAGGCGAGAGGAGAGAGGAGGGAGGAGAGAGGAGAGAGGAGGGAGGAGAGAGGAGAGGAGAGAGGAGAGGAGAGAGGAGCCAGGAGAGAGACGAGAGGAGAGGAGAGAGGGAGGAGGGAGGAGAGAGGAGAGAGGAGGGAGGAGAGAGGAGAGAGGAGCAAGGAGAGAGGAGAGAGGAGAGAGGAGCAAGGAGAGAGACGAGAGGAGAGGAGAGAGGAGAGAGGAGAGGAGAGAGGAGAGAGGAGAGAGATGAGAGGAGAGGAGAGAGGAGAGAGGAGAGGAGAGAGGAGAGAGGAGAGAGGAGAGAGACGAGAGGAGAGGAGAGAGGAGAGGAGAGGAGAGAGACGAGAGGAGAGAGGAGAGAGGAGAGGAGAGAGGAGAGAGGAGAGAGACGAGAGGAGAGAGGAGAGAGGAGAGAGACGAGAGGAGAGAGGAGAGGAGAGAGGAGAGAGATGAGAGGAGAGAGGAGAGAGGACGGAGGAGAGAGGAGGGAGGAGAGAGGAGAGGAGAGAGGAGAGGAGAGAGGAGCGAGGAGAGAGACGAGAGGAGAGAGGGAGGAGGGAGGAGAGAGGAGAGAGGAGAGAGGAGAGAGGAGAGGAGAGAGGAAAGAGGAGGGAGGAGAGAGGAGAAAGGAGAGAGGAGAGAGGAGAGAGGAGAGAGGAGAGAGGAGAGAGGAGAGAGGAGAGAGGAGAAAGGAGAGAGGAGAGAGGAGAGAGGAGAGAGGAGAGAGGAGGGAGGAGAGAGGAGAGAGGAGGTGTGTCAGAAGGGCTAGTAGACCGTAATGTCACGCGCCTCCGCCACCCCAGACCGCCCCCCGTATTGAACCCACTCAGCTGCAACACATAACAGTCTGCCGTGTGACAGTGTCATCCTCCTCCTGTCCACTTCACAGCAGGGGGGAGAGGCTGTGAATGACTGATTCACAAGATGGCCATTTGTGCCCCGATCATGATGATAGTTGTTGAAGAGGATGGAGGGGTTATGTCTGCACAGATGTAATTCACCCGTTCGAAACATGAGAACTATAGTACTATAGTAATAAAACTATAGTATTCCTGTGTTTTTTCATATGCACCAATTACTTTAGAAATACTATTGTGAATCACCATAGAAAGATTATTATATGTATGGTGTGTCTTTATTTGTAAGAAAAATCCAAAGAAATACTAGTTATTTACCATAAATCTCTATAATATTCCACTATAGGGAGGTGTAGTCTGACGTCACTTTAGTTTCCCGCGCGGTCCACCCGTATAGGGATTTATCATTAGGAAAATGGATTATCGGCTATTGTAACAATTCTGCCTCATGAAATTGGCAAGCTTTCCATTTCCCTTCTATCACTAACATTATTGTTTAAGCATTTTTTGTTGAAATAAAGGTAGTTATAAGGTTTTTAATTTGTCGTTAAAAAAGAACTACACTTACCAGTAGAACGCCTGTTGGTCAGTGCTGTCGCCGTCAGCAGCGCCAAAGAGAAGTGTAGTTCCTCAGTGAACGAAAACATAAATGTTGTTATTTTTCTTTACGATTAATTGCGAATTGTTTCATGTTGAGCTATAGATTGTGGATGAATACACACAGAAAGGTACACCATGCCAATGTTCATGCTTTATTTGTTTTAAACGAGACGATTTAGAAATGGGTCCATTGGAAATATATGGCGATTTCATAATTATTATATAATTTGTGTACACAGTAGGCTATATAGAAATACTATAGTTAAATTTTGTATGGGTATGTATGTAATGACGACACAGTGATATCTCAGGAACGCCTTGAGGGAATATCTTCAAATTTGGCATAAATGTTCACTTGGACTCAAGGATGAACTGATTCGATTTTGGTGGTCAAAAGTCAAGGTCACTGTGAATTCTCAAAACACGCTTTTGGCCATAACTCAAGAATTCATACACTAATTATGACAAAGAATACACATCATAATGTTCTGCAAAAAACACCATGTGACCATTTTTCACATTTATTGGCCAAGCATGTGAACACATACAAGGAATTGACTCTGTTTTGTGTTTCTCTCAATGAACATACACACTAATAGACATAGACATAGACATAGACATAGACATAATAATAATAATGACAATGACAATAATAATAATAATAATAATAATAATAATAATAATAATAATAATAATAATAATAATAATAATAATAATAATAATAATAATAATAATAATAATAATAATAATAATAATAATAATAATAATAATAATAATAATAATAATAATAATAATAATAATAATAATAATAATAATAATAATAATAATAATAATAATAATAATAATAATAATAATAATAATAATAATAATAATAATAATAATAATAATAATAATAATAATAATAATAATAATAATAACTGGACTTTGAAGAAGTCTTTATTCGGCATGCAGTGACACACACATGCAATTGTTGTTGGGTCGCCGATGCGATTGAGTGCAACATACAGCAGAACAAGAACAACAAAGCTAAGGCAAGGGGAAACAATGAAGGACAAGCTAGATAACAACAAAAGGAACAGCTTGAGGGAGGTTTTCCTCGTACTGTAGCTGAGAGAACGGGGTAAACGGGTGCAGAGCCAGGGCTGACACACTGAAGATGAGCTGATAGAAGGTAGGTGTTGAATGAGCTATGTCACTTTGTGTTCATAGAACAGCAGCCCAAATCACATCATGGTTGCCGTAGTAGGAAGCAGTTTGCCACATGGACTGGTTGCTATAAGAAGAAGAAGAAGAAGAAGAAGAAGAAGAAGAAGAAGAAGAAGAAGAAGAAGAAGAAGAAGAAGAAGAAGAAGAAGAAGAAGAAGAAGAAGAAGAAGAAGAAGAAGAAGAAGAAGAAGAAGTCTTTATTTGTCATGCAGAAACACACACATGTAAGATGGGAGACACACAGAAACACACACACGTGCATTGGGTCGCCGAAGATATGCCTCTCTGCGCTTGACCCATCCCGTCGTCCTTCCCCCTAAGGGCAGCCGGGAGCAGACATGGGCTGCAGCGTGGGCCGTGCCCGGGGACCAATCCAAGTGCTCCTGTCAGGACCTTCTTGCTGTGAAACGACAGTGTTAACCACTACACCACGTGCCACTATACACACGGTGTAGTAAGATAAGATAAGATAAGATAAGATATTCCTTTATTGAGGGGGGAATTCGGGCGTCTTAGCAGCATTGGGGAGGAGGAGGGGAGGTATGGGCAGGGTAATAGTACAAAGACATAAATATAGGCAATAAAATTAGATCTGAATGTAAAAATACAAGAACAAAATTTAAGTTAGGAATTTCAACTGGTTGGTAGACGCATACAACCACGCCTGAGACGGTATTTCTAGTTTTATGTATGTCATTTATTACCGTATGCAATGTATGTGTGTGTGTGTGTGTGCGTGCATGCTTGTGAGCGTGCGCGCATGCCAGGTCTGCAATACGTCTGTGTCTGGGTATGCATGTCTTTGTCTGTCTTTAAGAGACTAAACCATGTAGTGAAACTGGTTCACCCCCCCCCCCCTTTCTCCGAAAAAATCTCCCTCCTCAGCCCAAGATAGAACCAGATAAGATCCATATTCACATAGTCCACCTCTAAGTCTCCATGGCACCTGCAGAGTATACAGTGTAGCAGTGCAGGGGACTGGAAAGTGGGTCAAGCATGCTCTGCTCTCCACAGGGGGCCCTCGGTTATACAAACAGGTCAGGTGCACAGTCCATAGTAGTCACGGGTGGGTTTTTTCTTGAAATACTGGCTCAATGAATAGAATGAAGAGTGATTTTATTCAGTTATGAATTGTTTTGTTTAACATGACAATCTTGTGGGTTTCCTACATGCTTCTCATTTAGCATCTTGCAAAGAAATTTTGCGTGAATATGGATCCACTGATAATAAGCATAGTAGAAGTCTTCATAAATATTTCACATGGTGTGAGAAGGGTTACTGTTTAGTTCACAAACCACAGATTTTTTCACAGCTTATCCTATAATGATTTATTAGCTTCGACCAGCAGCTCTATATGTCAGTCTGTTGGTCAGTCGATCGGTCCACAAACATTTTCCCACCCTCTAGCGGCCACAGGTTTCACTCTAAGATAAGATATTCCTTTATTGAAATTCAGGCATCATAGCAGCATGGGGGGGGTAGAGGTATGGGCAGGGTAATAGTAGAAGACATAAATACAGGCAATACAATTATAGTACAGTAGAAAAGTAAAAATAGGCAGTGTAAACAATATAATTAACTCTGAATATATGCATCTGAGCAAGTAGGCAGTGTGATCAAAGGTGCAAATGAGAGCCTGTATGCCAGTTATCAGTTATATTATAGATTACAATAAATGTGGTTACAATGAGGCTGAAATTGGGTATTGATGTGTGTGTGTGTGCACGTGTGTGCATGTGTGTGTGTGCACGTGTGTTCATGCCAATTGGCTAAATGGGGGGCGTAGCAATGGGAATGGCCTATCGCAAAAAGGTTGCGGCTATTGTGAATTCACACTTGTTACTATAGACATTGTCACTGTACTAAACCATGAAACAGATGCACTGCATATAAGTTTCTAGTCGGAGCTCGTTTACAACCCCTGTCCCTGCTTCTGAATTCAACAGTTGTCTCACATACACCATAAATACACTGTTTAACGTGCTCTGAATGATTCAGTGGCCTGA
This sequence comes from Notolepis coatsorum, assembly GCF_963971535.1. Lineage (NCBI taxonomy): Eukaryota > Metazoa > Chordata > Actinopteri > Aulopiformes > Paralepididae > Notolepis > Notolepis coatsorum. The sequence continues at coordinate 179,344,382 of NC_140166.1, read as the reverse complement.
GATGGTTCGCAGCTGAAGGAGCATTTTGAATGACAATGTCCTTGAATTAAGTGGTTAGCCTATAAATAGGCCAAAGATTAATTTAGTCGACGATGTAGGCTATTATTGAAGCTCCCTTTTGTCTTTCTGATGGGTATATATTGCAATGAATGATACTGTAAATGTTATTAGTTGCTCTTTGAAGAGAAAAGATGTAACGTTAGATATTTATTTGTTTGGTATAGAAGTATGGGCACCTGTTAGACGGGTGTAACTGGGTTTACTAAATTCTCAAAATGTGTAAAAAAAGAAAAAAATTAATTTGTTGAGGTCCTAGTCTGGGGGAGGGGAGGGGGGGTCTGGCCTAGAGGTTTTCTTTTTGTTTATAATGATTTTTTATTTTTATTTTAGGGGGGGGGGGGGGTTATTTTGTATCTATTTTTCTGTAACTCGGGGAGGGGGGGGGGGGCAGTTGGCAGCATTTCCTTTTGTATGGTTGTTGAACTGTTGAACTGATGCTGTAAAACTGAAAAAAAAAAAAAAAAAAAAATACCAATAAACATATTGTTTAAAAAAAAAGATTAATTTAGTCCGATTCTCTCCACCGAGATGGAGCATGGAAGAGAGAGATATGATGTAAATATATATGACTCACTTTATGATCCACCTATTCTACACGATGTAGATAAAAATAAATACCTACTCTGATCTCACCTGGTCGGGGACTGACCCTTAGCTTAATCTGTCTAGTTTAGTTAGGATGTCTGCTCCCATGTCTGCTTTTCTGATTTCTTTTATTCAGCCCTTGTATCTCATCCTGTTTACATACGCTTTCAGTAGTTCTTAGTTCTATCCATTACTTAATTTCACAATTCTCTTATATACTTTGATTCTATTGTCACCATGTATTCATATATGGCCACTACATGTATTTATTGCTCCAACTCCGCACACTACAAACATGGGAACTCTATAACCCCTGCCCCCATATCCCCCTCTCTCTGAGTGGTTGTCTCGTAGTGTTGACCAAGGTGGTGGATGTCTCGGGGTGATGGCCAAGATTTCAGTGACTGTTATACCCCCACATTGGTTATGTGCACCATTGAGGTCATGGATCAGCTTCATACCGTCTTCTGTCCGACCTACAACGTCTAAACCATGCCTGTTCTAGTTCATTGCTGGGTTAAGTACTTCTATTCTATTCACATATATGCGTACTATATGTATCTATTGCTTTGTCCGCCCATCACAAACACGCAAACTGTCTAACGCCTGTCCCCGTCTCCCTGTCTCCCTGTGAGTGGATGTCTCGTGGTGATGACCGGAGTGGTGGACGTCCCGTGATGATGGCCGGGAGGATGCGATCCTCTCTACGCCGCCCCCATACCTCAAATGGATCCGTCATCAGCTCTATTTTCAATCTTTCAAAATGTTCTTATGTACTCCAGTTGCTATTGAATGTACTTATTTGTGTTTCATTACACGTATATATGTACATACCAACTGTTTCGCCTGTTTTATAGCAACACTATCACCGACATCTTGAACAGCCCTTCTAAGGTTTCTCCCCTCCACATTAGCTGTGGTGCTTTTTTCCTATTGCTAGGTTTTTTGTGAGTTTTTCCTTACCTTCACGTGGGGTATGTCTGGGAGTGTTGCATTCATTTATTTATTAAAAAAAAGTTCACTTCATGGTGTTTTTGTTTTGTTCTTGATTTATTGTGATGTTTTCTTCTTGACTTGTTTAAAGAAGACGTGTCCGGCCCATGGGGACATTAACGCGTGTTGTCGGGCCTTACAAATACATTTGATTTGATTTGACCTGAGATCATCAGACAGAGCTCTCCTCGTCACACTGGTCTCTGGTGATTCAAGGCCAAGATATGCTTCCACACTTAACGCTTAATTTCAGTGCGCCGGTGCAGCGCTTAGCGCGTAGCGGTGAGGGACGAGAACACCGCTCAAATGGAGTGTATAATATGTCAGCCAGCGGCACAAAGCACCTTGCTGACAAAACAAACAACAGGGCAAAAGGTCTCCTAGGTGCCAGCAGTGATGTTCATAATATGATTTTATGTAAGCCTGAATGACATCATCAGTTCTCTTGTCTTATCAATCTCTCCACCTGTTTGTGGCCATGTGGTCGCTGTGACGCGGCAACCGGCTTTCCCGCTGCTGAAATTTAGTGGCGCACCCGCCATATCTTCCGGCTATGATGTGTGCAGAAGTACAGTAACTAAGTAGAAATCGTCAAAAAACAAATAAACTTTACTTAAAGCACCTTTCAAAAAGACAGACATGGCAGGTTTGGACAGTCTGAACACTGAAACAGCTGGAGGAGTGATCAGAGCGCTTATTATTACCTGGCCGTCAATCCAAGGTGGCCAAACCAATGTTCTGGGCTAGCTCTCAAAATAGATTTTGTGGCAATCAAATACAAATACTACATATATACGTATATATATGTAACGGATGGTACCGCGAAGCGCAGTCACGATGGACTTCCGATGTTGTGAAGTGACTGGGGCGAGTAGCGGTGCTATGGGTTAAACTCACTCTCATCCTCAAAAGACACATAGACACGTTACAAAGCAGTGAGTTCACTTCTTGGTATAGCGGTCTGTGTTGTTGCCCGCGGTGTGGGAGTTTAACTCCCTCGGGGCATCGAAGTGGTGACGATGTCACAACCGTTACAGGTCGAACTTCTTTGCTCTCCTCTTTACATTTCAAGATAAATACGGAAATGCACGGCTCAAGGTAAGCGGGCCAATCACACCACTTGTGGTGTTGTGTCACCCATACGCGCTGTTACATTTAGAGAGAGGCTCCAGCAGTAGGCTCCCTGGCAGGAGGACCAACACTAGGACCAAAGATGCTGAACCCCTAACTGCTCCCCGGGTGCTTGTGGCAGCCCACTGCTCCTCCTGAACCCCTAACTGCTCCCGGGTGCTTGTGGCAGCCCACTGCTCCTCCTGAACCCCTAACTGCTCCCGGGTGCTTGTGGCAGCCCACTGCTCCTCCTGAACCCCTAACTGCTCCCCGGGTGCTTGTGGCAGCCCACTGCTCCTCCTGAGTGACCAGGATGGGTGGGTTAAATGCAGAGAAATCATTTCCCCTCTTTATCATGTTTAAAGCACTTTGTAACTTTGTTTCTGAAAGGTGATATGATTAAAAAAAAAATTAAATAAAAAGGGTTTTACCCTTTCTATTTAGTTACTGTGCCCCAAATCAGACCACCCTAATGCACACAGAGTTGTACTTATTTAAATACACACACCAATGCATGCACACACACACACACACATGCACTCAGCCTCTGCTCTCCCTGTATTCCCTGTCACAGTGAACTCCATTGCTCCCTGCTCTGTTTAATGAGCACAGTGAAACCATTGTCCTGGTGTTGCTATGGCAGCCTGAATGGTATCTCAATGACTGAATGTGATTGTGTGGCAGGACAGGTGCATTATGAGCTAGGGTGGACCTGGCCATCTGTGGAGGAGGTTGTGAAAGGGTCTTTCCTCCTATGCTCTTCTCTCTCCCTCTCTCTCTCTCCCTCTCTCTCGCTATCTCTCTCTCTCTGTATGCGTGTGCACGCTCGCGCTCAGGCGTGTAAGCATGCTGACATGCATGTGATGCGTACTTGCATGAACTCTTCAATGTCCGCATGATATGCTGTGTTCATTCTCGTGTGTCATGTGTATATAATAATATTAAACACTAAAACTATTTATTTAATGCTGGGCCAGTTAACTTGGTCCAGTACTCAGAAATACAGAGAAACAAGATAGTATCAGGTATAATAACAGCCATCGCACTACGGGAGTTGGTCACGGTGTCAACACGCGGCAATGTGCCTAGAAATAGCTGCTAGAAGGAGCTGCCACTACCCAGCCTTTCCTGCTCCTCTGTTTAGACAAGCGGTTGAGAAGTACACGCTCGGAATAGATTCCAGATGGGCCTGCTTGGAACAGTGTGTACCACCACAGGCTTATAAAAGCATAAACGTTTATGTTTGCAACATATATCACCCCCCCCCCCACCTCCTCCTCCTCTGCCCTCTCTACTGATGCCAAGCTATGTCCTTTTAATCCTCATCTTTCTCATCATAACACAAGCATTGCAACAGGTTCTCAAGCCCACAAATAAGAGACGACAGTGAAATGTGACTTGACTAAGGTACTGACTTAATGGGTGGTCTCGTTTGATCGGAGACCTTAATCATGACATTTTGGTCGAGAAACTGATAGGCCAATCGGATTTAATTAATCTGACTTTGCGCTTTAGGTATGTGGTGGGTGAGGTAATTTACTCTGACCTGAAGAACGGCCTTTCTCTTTGGAGGAGAGAGCAGGCAGCCAACAGTATGTTCAAGAAATTTATTATAATAACCAGTGGCAGGAATTTGTTACGTAAATACGCAACACTTGGCACTATTAAAGCGGATACGGACCACTAGCCAAGTTTAAAACTCCGGGAGAGTTTTTGGCCAACAGCTAGGCTAGCTGGTCCATATCCTCTTCCCCTTTTGAGCTAAACTAGGCCAGCTTGCAGCCGGATAGCTTTCTACTGGACGCACAGAGAGGAAGTTGGTATCTTCTTGTCTAGCTCTGGAGAAGACAGTAAGCACATTTCCCATATGTTGGCATGTTCCTTTAAGTTTCTGCAAGAGACCTTGGGAACATTCCATTGATGGGGAAAATGCACCAGGCTGCCATGAATGAATGACTTTGATAGTGTCAAAATAACTGAGTGAGCAAAGTGACAGCATTTTTTGCATTAGCTCAGGCAGAACACACAGTACTCATCATCACCCAGCTGATCCAAGACGCACATTGATCACAAACAAATGCCACCAAAACAAGACAAACTGTTCTGCCTCTCAGTCATCATCCCTGTTTACTGCTGCTGCTTATATGGTGCTGGTGACATTCCCCCTGTACCACTCCAGCCTCCACCTGCATTAGTCCATTCAATAATGTAGATATGCCCCCTCTACACTGTATAAATAAATAAATTAACTAAAATGTCTCAACTTATTTTTTCAAGTAAGCTTTCTGCATTGGCTTTTGTTGGCCAATGTGGAGAAGCCAATGCAAAAAGGTTACTTGAAAAAACAATGTGATGTTTGTGATGTCTTTGTTTTTTACTTGGTATTTTGTATATTGTATATTTAGTTAAGTTTTGATCTGTAGGTATTTGTTATTTCTTATTGTCTTGTCATTATTATTATTATTGTTGTTATTATTGATGTTGATGTTGTGTTGTTGTTTGATGAACATTTTAAATAAAAACATTTGATAAAGAAATTATAATAATAATACAAGTTACTGTTATTTTTTTTCCTTTTTTTTATACAATGGTATGGTATATGCTATGCTGGCTTAATATGTCTTGTAATATACAGTGGACAGAATCACATCACCAGAACATGTCTATCTTCTAGGCTCTGTACGTGTGTGGGTGCGGGTATGGGGCTTCTTACTTATGTTATGCCCCCAGCAATATCTGTAGCCCGCATGGATTTGAGCTGGAAGCACCTTGAGAACAGGTTATGTAACTGTAATATTTGTACAGATTCCTGACCGGATTGACCTCCAGTGGAGTCTCTCAAACTACAGTGTTTCAGAGGCCTGTGTCAGGTATAAACCAGAGAGTGCTATGATATATCATAGACATGCAGTCGTAGATAACAGATTCAAAATTGGAGGTTTATTTTCTCAGCCAGATTGAGCCTCTTCTCTTCTGAACAACAGGAAGGTCATCTGTGCCTCACATTGTCCTGCAGGCATCGTTACACTGGAAGCCCCTCTACAAGTTCAGGAACAGGGTAAGTAAGTAAGAGAGTGTGTGTGTGTGTGTGTGTGTGTGTGTGTGTGTGTGTGTGTGTGTGTGTGTGTGTGTGTGTGTGTGTGTGTGCATGCATGTGTACGTGTGTATGCGTGTGCGTGTGTGCATGCATGTGTATGTGTGTGTGTGCGTGTGTACAGTCCTGCATGTGTGTGTGTGTGTGTGTGTGTGTGTGTGCGTGTGTACAGTCCTGCATGTGTATGTGTGTGTGTGCGTGTGTACAGTCCTGCATGTGTATGTGTGTGTGTGCGTGTGTACAGTCCTGCATGTGTATGTGTGTGTGTGCGTGTGTACAGTCCTGCATGTGTGTGTGTGTGTGTGTGTGTGTGTGTGTGTGTGTGTGTGTGTGTGTGTGTGTGTGTGTGTGTGTGTGTGTGTGTGTGTGTGTGTGTGTGTGTGTGTGTGTGTGTGTGTGTGTGTGTGTATGTGTGGTGTGTGTGTGTGTGTGTGTGTATGTGTGTGTGTGTGTGTGTGCATGCTCCCCCTCCGAGCTCCAAAGCGGTGAGCAGGCGAGGTCCCCTGAGGTCTAGCTGCGGGTGCAACAGGCCCGGCAGACACATCCAAACATAACAAGGCTGCTCCATCTGACAAGAGATTTAAAGCAACAAACAGTAAAAAAAAAAAAGACAGAGTGGAATCACCTTCACTGTTCATGTGACGGGCCAGTCAACACAGCAGCCGGAGGATGAAGAGCGACACAGGCTTGTGATATTTCATACAGGTTACTCAGTAACAGGAGACTCTGAATAGAAACATAGTTGGAGTTGTTTTCACTCCTCAAGTCAATGTGTGAGAGATAAGGTGAGCCGCACAGTGAGCCCGTTTATTCAGACATATACCAGATAAAAAAAAGACTTGCTATATTACTATAGCGACCCTGGGATTTGGGTCGGTTGGTCAGCCGAGCTGTCACTCTGTACTCCGCCATCGCAGGGCTGGCAGCGACGCTATTGGTCGCACGAGCCGCGGGTTGACAGAGTCGAGGGGACAGGGGCTGACCTGGGGAAGGTTTAAGAGGGTGTGGCGCCTTCTTTTTTTTCGTAGCCACAGTTTGCGGAGACGCTCTCTGATTGGCCACTGACGTTTCTGGTCATGTGACATGTGCGCCCAATCGTGTGACGCCTGTTTCTTTCACCGGTTAAGCTTAGGCACTCTTTCGAAGTTGGTTAAAGGAAAACGCCAACATTTTGGGAAATTAGCTTATTTGCCATCTTCCCTGGAGTTAGACAAGAAGATACATACCTTTGTTGTCTCTGTGCGTGCAGTAGGCTTAGGGAACGCCCGCTCCGTTAGCTTAGCTTAGCTTCATCACTGGAAGTGGGTCAGACTTGTACCCTCAAGTTCCCTACAGTCACGAAAGGATCCGAACCGATTGAAGTTTATGGATACCATGACTTAAACTCCTCTTACCTTGACGATTAAAAGCCTCCCCAATTTAGAAAACAGTGCAGCGGAAATACGTTTATTTTGTACATTATCTAACGTTAACACGAACCTAAACTATAACGTTACAACTAACCTAAAGTTAGTTTAGGTTCGTGTTAACGTTAGATAATGTACAAAATAAACGTATTTCCGCTGCTATAGACGTCGCTCTTTTATTTTGAAACCCCCCCGACCGGAAGATATTACCCTTGTTATCTGCTTGAGTGTCCGGTTGTTGGTTTTCGTTAGCTACAGTAGCAGCATATCAACACCAGCCATGGGAATACTGTTTTCTAAATTGGGGAGGCTTTTAATCATCAAGGTAAGAGGAGTTTAAGTCATGGTATCCATAAACTTCAATCGGTTCGGATCCTTTCGTGACTGTAGGGAACTGTAGGGAACTTGAGGGTACAAGTCTGACCCACTTCCAGTGATGAAGCTAAGCTAAGCTAACGGAGCGGGTGTTCCCTAAGCCTACTGCACGCACAGAGACAACAAAGGTATGTATCTTCTTGTCTAACTCCAGAGAAGATGGCAAATGAGCTAATTTCCCAAAATGTTGGCGTTTTACTTTAAGGTTAGAGTTTGTCTTAGAGCAGGGCGATAGAACACCAGCCCTGAGTCAAACTCAAACTCTAACCTTAACCAACTTCGAAAGAGTCGCCTAAGCTTAACTAGTGATAAACTAGGCGTTAGGTAGTTTGCACGCGATTGGGCGCACATGTCACATGACCAGAAATGTCAGTGGCCAATCAGAGAGAGAGAGAGAGAGAGAGCTGCAGCGCGGAAATAGGCTGTCTATTGCCTCGCGCTGCAGCGCGGAAATAGGCTGTCTATTGCCATTCTCTAAGACAAACTCTAACCTTAAGCTCCTTAACAGCGCCTAAACTTAACCCTTCTAACCTTAACCAACTCCGAAACAATGCCTAACCTTAACCTTAACCAACTCCGAAACCATGCCTAACCTTAACCTTAACCATAACCAACTCCGAAAGAATATTGCCATTCTCTAAGACAAACTCTAACCTTAACCAGCTCCTTAACAGCGCCTAAACTTAACCCTTCTAACCTTAACCAACTCCGAAACAATGCCTAACCTTAACCTTAACCAACTCCGAAACAATGCTTAAAGTTAACATGCCTAAACTTAACCGGCGAAAGAATGCATGTTAAAAAAAAAAATAAAAAAATGAAGGGAATCGAACTTGTCACCAACAGAGCGCAGGATCCACAGCAAGGCAGCGCTGCCAGTTAAGCTAGTTGTCGATGTTAAAAAAGGGGGGATTACTGCTACATAATGCTGCCGCGACAGAGCTCCGTGGCAGAGCGGAGCGTGGCTAGACACAAGTTGGTTGCCTTTAATATTTAGGCTCCCCGCGTCCCATGTTCCCCGCTTTGATTGATTAATAGATTGAACATTTTATACATTTTTATTATTTTATTAATTATTAATGTCCGCCTTGTTTCGAACGGTTAAGCTTAGGCCCTCTTTCAAACTGGTTAAGGTTAGAGTTTGGAATTAGGGCTGGTGGTCTAAAATTTTCAATCAATCAATCAATCAAAGCGGGGTGTGCGGGAGCTTAGAGGACTGTATATAATTGTCACCTTAGGGGGTGTGGTAGGATGCCTTAACTCTTAAACTAATTGTACCAAATACACAACTGAGTGAATAACTTAAAATGGAGTCACCTAAACTAGAAAGAGCGAGGAAACTGTTTGAATCATAATGCCATTTTTATATAAGCAGAAAAAAGGGGAAAAAACATACATACAAATATTATTATCACTTTACACAATGCCTAATTTAATACTATAACTAAATTTAGATGGGCGCCCAATTGGTTCAATTAAAGTGTTCTGGCCAAACGTTGCCGCGGTTACCACTGTAGCAGAGAAACAATTCCCTCTGCAGTACGAGAGAGGTGGAGAGAGTTAGTAATCCTGGTGGTGAGAAAGAACCCGGATGGGTTCTGTAACGAGGAGTAGTAGACCGCTGCGTGGTGATGAGGGCGGGAAGACGCTGCCCGGTCCGATTGGCGCCACCAGTCTGCTCCTGCAGACCAGATGCTCCGCTGTGGTGGATCCGAGTGTCTCGCTCCGCTCCGTGGTGCTGCACGGCACACGCCGACAGCTACTGAAGAAAAGACACGCTGGTCCCTCTGTACCACAGGCTACTGCTAGTGGCTACTACATAGGACTAGTTGTGTCCTTTTACAGCGTCCCTTCGACACAGACCCTATCTAAATGTCCTCTGGTCTGTGCTATTATCGTCTGATATGTCCCAGTATAGAGCAGCTATCAACGCATGGGCTGGAGCTACTTTAGGTATTAGCACCGAGCTAGCTAGCTTCGGCTAACTGTTCACGATAAATGGGGAATACTATAGTCCGCTGTAATGTGCTAATCCCAGACGTTTACTAAACATCGAATTAGCTGGTTACTAAAAACTCACTCTCTCTTGGTGGTATAATGTCCGCTTGGTAAGCAACTTTACATCCTTGGTCACCGTCAAACTATAACGTTACGAGACCAACGCTGGATGCCTTTCTCCCGACTGGTTCTCTAAACAAGTCCGGGCAAGTTCAACGTCAATACCACGTATCCTAGAGGAAGTGACGCACTTACGAGGGAACACTACCACCTCTGGCCCACTAGATGGCAGCACCGTCATATAACCTGAGATGCCATCAGTAGGCAGACAGTGTAAACATTATGTGGTAAATAAATAACTTAACTCCCACATATTAAACAGGTTGGTGAACTTAAAGGGGGATAATCTTAGGTCTAATTTTACCTAATTGCAGACCCTTCAGCACAGGGGAACATAGAACCCGGGGAACATAGGACCCGGGGAACATAGACATGCTCCCGGTTACAGCAGGGTACATTCTGTTCTATTCTCCTTCTGCGTGTACACTTCTTCTGCACACTTCAGCTGTAGGCATAACAGGGCATTATATCAACTACGCCCCATAGTGGAGACTCTTGGGAAGTACATCTTCAACATGCATTACAGAACACACAGTTTACAACTTCAAAACGTTACACTACGTACAATAACAGCTGTAAGACTGTCTTTGACTAATGAAATTATTCACAGATTAATAGTCATAGGACTTTGACGACCAAACGGTCAGTTGATTTTAATTTGTAAATCTCTAAAATCATGTTTCCCACATGCGATCATGCAGAAAGATCCCTTGAATTCTACCACTTATCAGAGATGTGTTCGTAATTTTTCAGGAAATAACTAAAAACTAGTAATCGACTAACAAAATCTTGACTAAGACCAAACTGACAGACTATTCAACTAGGAAATACCTGCAACAAAAGCTGTATGAATGCGTATGAAGGCAACCACATCCACACACACAGCCCCTCAATTCTACTGCCAACAGACTCAAACAGAACATGTGCCAGAGGACATTCTGAACAGAACTACGAGACCGCCAGCCCCCTGCCAAATGTAATTGTTCTCCTGTCAATCAAACATATTCACAAATAAACCCTGCTACATATGAGAACACGTCAATCAACAAACCCTGAATAAACCCCTGCTACATTCCGGAGCTCGGGTCAACATTGAGCCTTGATGACTTCATTTGTGTGCAATAGAAGCCTGCACAGCAATGATCAGGCACGTGCAGAGGGGGGGGGGGGGGGGCTTTGGGTGCCCAAGCACTTGCCCATGTGCCCCTTGATGACCAAAGTGCCCTTTTAAGAATATTAAAAAAAAAAAATGGTGCGGCTGGGTGGCGCAGAGGCATGGTCTAACAATGTTCGAGACAGGGGAGGGTAGAATTGGATAATACGAAATTGGGATGGGAGAAAAATAGAAAATGGGGAGAAAAAGTAGATAAAAAAAAAGGCAGGGGAGGGGGGAATTGGCACGACTAAATTGGGATGGGAGAAAAACAGAAAAAGAAGGAGAAAAAGTGGATACTTTTTTTTTAATGTAATATATATATTTTTTATTATTATTATTATTATTATTATAAATGTTTGTAAAGGGCAGTGACCATGGTCCTCATCAATAATAATTTTAACAATTAATAATATTATAAATAAAAATAAATATTTGAATGTCTGTCTGAGGTGCATAGTTGTTGCGTGACGTGTTGCGTGTCTTATAATAGAAATCTAGCGCAAACCGAGCATCTCGCCTCACGCTTGCCCGTCTGTCAGCTGATTTTAAGCAGCAACTGAAGTCAGCACCAGCATCTAACGGTAAGAAAGTTATTGTTTTCCAATAACTAATATTTTAGCAACCAAGATTAAGAATGTTAACTATCATATTTTGCAACAAAGAAAGCCTGTCCACAACTACATGAAAATTAGACTATATGCTTGTATTCTTCTTACCAACGTTAATCTCAACAATGCGATGTGCTTAGGGTAGCTAATTAGCATCCATCCAAACGTTACCTAACATGTTAGCTATCACCCTTTGTAGCAAGTTGTATCATATCAGCAATAACGTTATATACCTCTGTTGGTTATAGACAGGCCATAAGCAATTATTGTAATTAGCCATGCATGCAAGTCGCTTTTAGAGTGAAATGTAATGTGTGGTGATGAGTTTAATTTGTTTCAAAGTATTCAGATTATCATCTGTTTGCTTGTTGCCACATGCAGCCAGCTAGTATAGTGGGTCTGATTGTGAAGATTAAAGCAATACTTCATTTAGTTTTCACCATATGGGCGAATATGCCTATTACCCCCATGTAACGGGGGTAAGGCGGCACGGTGGTGTAGTGGTTAACACTGTCGCCTCACAGCTAGAAGGTCCAGTGTTCGATTCCCGCTTGGGGACCAGGTTGCCACGTTGCCAGTTACCCAGGTGGGGTATCTCCCGGGCCTTTCTTTGTGGAGTTTGCATGTTCTCCCCGTGCTCGCAAGGGTTTCCCCTCCCGATAAGATAAACCCAATGGAAAAACATGCAGAACAGATCGCTAATGCTGTCACGTCCCTGACGAAGATGGACAGGAGCACTTGGATTGGTTCCCGGGCGCGGCCCCGGACAGGAGCACTTGGATCTGCTCCTGGCTGCCATTGGGGGGAAGGACGACGGGATGGGTAAAACGCAGAGAGGAACATTTCATTGGCGACCCAAAAAAATAAAAAATTGCATGTGTGTGCTCTTGTGTGTGCTGCCCATCGCATGTGTGTGTCACTGCATGACGACATTGTCAATGTGTGGAATGAATAAAGACTTCTTCAAAGTCCAGTTTAATTTAATCTAATTTAATCTAACCCATTTGAGAAGTCACTCACCAAGTTTCTGTGTCCCTGTGACAACTTTGAAATGGTCGCATTTTGCTCCCCATTGACTTTGATGAGTCATGTTTCCAGGCTCTGCAAAGAGCAGAGGTTGTCAGACCTTCTTTTAATAAATCGTCTAGAAAAGTTAGTTGGTCTTTCTGACTATGTATTAAATTGGTTCAGAACATATATCAAAGGGAGAAAATATTACGTCAGGCTTGGATATCATTCTTCTGAGAAACATGACACCTACTTCGGAGTTCCACAGGGGAACTGCCTTGGTCCATTATTATTCTCACTATACATGCTGCCACTCTGAGACATCATTAGAAAGCACAATGTATGTTTCCATAGTTACGCAGATGACACACAATTGTACATCTCCGCTGAACCAAATGATCACACAGCTATAAACTCCATTTCCGCCTGTCTCTTAGCAATAAACAAATGGATGACGAACAACTTCCTAAAATTAAATGAGGGCAAAACTGAAATCCTACTAGTCGGTCCTATAACAAAAAGAGAAATGTTACAGAGCAATATGGGGCAACTTACTCCTTGGATCAAACCCGAAGTTACAAGTCTTGGTGTTATAATAGACTCAGACCTAAGCTTTAAATCACACATCAACAAGGTGACAAAAACATAATTTTTCTACCTTAGAAACATAGCTAAGGTACGGCCGTTTATAAATCAAAAAGACGCTGAAAAACGGATCCATGCTTTTATCTCAAGCCGACTTGACTACTGTAATGCACTCCTCACCGGCCTCCCAAAAAAAAACACAGAACGACTCCAACTCATTCAAAACTCGGCAGCTACTACTAACTAGAACCAAGAGGAGAGACCACATCAGTCCTGTATTAGCTAACCTACACTGGCTTCCGGTAACATTTAGAATTGATTTCAAGGTCCTCCTCCACAAAGCACTAAATGGAACAGGACCAAGCTACATTGCAAATTCTCTAGTCAACTATGTGCCTCCTAGAACATTGCGATCATCTACTACTGGTCTATTGAAGGTTCCAAGCCACAGTCTAAGGAAAATCTGGGATGCAGCCTTTGCAAACTATGCACCAAAGTTATGGAACACACTACCTATGGACATTAGGGAAGCTAGATCTCTTAATATTTTCAAAAATAAGCTAAAAACATACTTCTTCACCATAGCCTTCTAATACACCCCACTGTTGATTGTACTGTAGCACTATTTTACTCTGTCCATTCTATTCTATTGCATAATTTTACCATCTATTCTGTATTATTTTATATTTTTTAATCTATTCTATTCTACAATTTTATTGCACTGCACTATTGCACTATTTTACTCTGTCTATTTTATCTTACTCTTTTTATTATTGTCTATTTAAAACTGAATCAAACCATAAACAAGGTGGCCTGTTGGGATGTTAGATCCTAATGTAAAAAACTGTGATTTTATGTGTCTGCACTTTATAGTATGTGCTCATTTTATGCCTGTCTTTTTTCTGTTTTGAAACACTTTGAGCTGCAGTTTCTATATGAAAGGTGCTATACAAATAAAGTGTATTATTATTATTATTATTATTATTATTATTATTATTATTATTATTATTATTATTATTATTATTATTATTATTATTGGCAATTGAGAAGGATGTTCCAATCAACCACAATGATGTCATAGACATTTTTCGGGACATGGCCAACAGGAAGATTCGGTGTGATCTCTGAATAACCATTTTAAGAAATTACTGTTTACTGTTTACTGTAAACTTCAGCTAAAATAAATATTATTTCGTTGTATTTTCTTCATTATATATTACATTACAGCATAGATACATACAGTATAGCCATAGATATTCATAACTGTACAGCCTGGGGACTGCTCTGTGCACAGCAGCAGCAGCCAACCCCCTCCAATGTACAGTAAGTTACCCAGCAGTCTTATATGCATTCCTGTCTGCTGTTTCTTGTCAGTTTCTGCTGGGGCTGTAAGCAATGTCCAGGTACACCACCTACTCATGTCCTCTAGCAGCCTGAGAGTAGTCTGCCATGTCCAGGTACACCACCTACTCATGTCCTCTAGCAGCCTGAGAGTAGTCTGCCATGTCCAGGTACACCACCTACTCATGTCCTCTAGCAGCCTGAGAGTAGTCTGCCATGTCCAGGTACACCACCTACTCATGTCCTCTAGCAGCCTGAGAGTAGTCTGCCATGTCCAGGTACAACACCTACTCATGCCCTCTAGCAGCCTGAGAGTAGTCTGCCATGTCCAGGTACACCACCTACTCATGTCCTCTAGCAGCCTGAGAGTAGTCTGCCATGTCCAGGTACAACACCTACTCATGTCCTCTAGCAGCCTGAGAGTAGTCTGCCATGTCCAGGTACACCACCTACTCATGTCCTCTAGCAGCCTGAGAGTAGTCTGCCATGTCCAGGTACAACACCTACTCATGCCCTCTAGCAGCCTGAGAGTAGTCTGCCATGTCCAGGTACACCACCTACTCATGTCCTCTAGCAGCCTGAGAGTAGTCTGCCATGTCCAGGTACTCCACCTACTCATGTCCTCTAGCAGCCTGAGAGTAGTCTGCCATGTCCAGGTACACCACCTACTCATGCCCTCTAGCAGCCAGAGAGTAGTCTGCCATGTCCAGGTACAACACCTACTCATGTCCTCTAGCAGCCTGAGAGTAGTCTGCCATGTCCAGGTACACCACCTACTCATGTCCTCTAGCAGCCTGAGAGTAGTCTGCCATGTCCAGGTACACCACCTACTCATGCCCTCTAGCAGCCAGAGAGTAGTCTGCCATGTCCAGGTACAACACCTACTCATGTCCTCTAGCAGCCTGAGAGTAGTCTGCCATGTCCAGGTACACCACCTACTCATGCCCTCTAGCAGCCAGAGAGTAGTCTGCCATGTCCAGGTACACCACCTACTCATGTCCTCTAGCAGCCTGAGAGTAGTCTGCCATGTCCAGGTCCACCACCTACTCATGTCCTCTAGCAGCCTGAGAGTAGTCTGCCATGTCCAGGTACAACACCTACTCATGCCCTCTAGCAGCCAGAGAGTAGTCTGCCATGTCCAGGTACACCACCTACTCATGTCCTCTAGCAGCCTGAGAGTAGTCTGCCATGTCCAGGTCCACCACCTACTCATGTCCTCTAGCAGCCTGAGAGTAGTCTGCCATGTCCAGGTACACCACCTACTCATGTCCTCTAGCAGCCTGAGAGTAGTCTGCCATGTCCAGGTACACCACCTACTCATGCCCTCTAGCAGCCAGAGAGCAGTCTGCCATGTCCAGGTACAACACCTACTCATGCCCTCTAGCAGCCTGAGAGTAGTCTGCCATGTCCAGGTACAACACCTACTCATGTCCTCTAGCAGCCAGAGAGCAGTCTGCCATGTCCAGGTACTCCACCTACTCATGTCCTCTAGCAGCCAGAGAGTAGTCTGCCATGTCCAGGTACAACACCTACTCATGTCCTCTAGCAGCCTGAGAGTATAGTCTGCAATTGAGGAATCTTCAAATAATAATAATTATGGGCATCTGGGTGGCGCAGCGGACATTGCGTTCGTCACCAACACAAGAGACACCGGGTTCAAATCCGGCTGTCGGCGTTGCCTCCGGCTTGGGCCGGCCGTCATACTAACTCAATTGGCAGAGTCAGCGGGTGGAAGTCGATGGGTGGTAATCTGGACGTTGTGGACAGCGACTCCTACAGGTCGGTTGGGGGACGCCTGCACAGCAGAGACAGGAAATGGCGGGGGTAGTGTGAGCCTCCCACACGCTACACCTCGCCAATGAGAGTCCGCGCTGGCAGGTGAAAAGATGTGACAGGCGGCCTCCTCGTGTACCGGAGGGGACACGTGATGCAAGGCTTCTATCCTCCCTACGACCGACCTGTGGGGGGCATATGCGAGCACCGTTCAAGACAGGGGAGGGGAGAATTGGAAACAGCGAAATTGGGATGGGAAAAAAATTAAATAGAAAATAAGGAGAAAAAGTGGATCAAAAAAATAATTATAATAATTATAATACATTTTGATGAATCCCAATTCTGTGTTACATTCTCTGAATATTGATTGCTAATGCTATAGTTTGGCTGGTTACGTTATGCTGTAGTTATTTGATACATGTGCCCTTTTTAAAATGTTTGCACCTGCCCCTCTAAAGGTCTGCACGGCCCTGGCGGTGAT
Source organism: Notolepis coatsorum (assembly GCF_963971535.1). Lineage (NCBI taxonomy): Eukaryota > Metazoa > Chordata > Actinopteri > Aulopiformes > Paralepididae > Notolepis > Notolepis coatsorum. The sequence goes on along the minus strand of NC_140166.1, from coordinate 179,327,689 downwards.
GATAGAATAGATAGAATAGAATAGGATAGACATTTAGGTAGACAAAACAAAGTCACGAATAAGAATAAAAATAAGCCTAAGAATAAAGAATAAAATAAGCCTAAGAATAAAATACGGTCCGGGATTTACATTTCCTATGTTATGTATACATTCTAATATAAAATATACAGTAAAAATATACAGAAATCTACATTAAGTGTACAGTAAGTGTAATATTAAACAATTTTGTTTTAAAAGTAAAAGTAAAAGTCCAGGAAGATGGCAACTGACACCCTGTTGGTGATGATGGTGATGATATTTCTGTGAATAATTTTTCTATTTCTCCTCTCTTTTCCGGTTTCTCTTGAAGTATGTCATTCATTCTTATTTGTTCTTTCCACTTCTCTTTGTTCAGATGCAAATGCTAAGGAGATAATTGGCGGCAGAGTGTTGTGTTGTGAAAGCACTCACAAAAGCCAGAAATGAATTAAAGGTTCCCGGGGGCCAGAGGCCAGGGGCCCTTCGCTCTATACCCTCCCTCTTCGTTATAGCCATGTCATTGCCTTTGTACATTTTTAGAGAACATCCCTACTGAGCCATGGGGCATGGCTGTTTGTAGTGACAATTGCGGAACAAGGGAGATGGGCAATCTCTCCTTTTTCACTCGAGTGTTTAAAGTGGACTGCAGATCCTATCTCGGCCCACAGACAGTAGCTTTCTAGTTGATCCTGTTGGCCTCTGCCCACCTTCAAACACCCCCCCCCACACACTGTAGGCTACTGTACTCTGTGAATATTGTTCTCGGAGAAGATCTGTTCCTGACCTGACCTTCCAAAGATCACATTCTCTAATAGTGTATCTTAACAGTTGACAAACTGTTTTGGTGTCAATTGATTTGTTGAACACACTAGTAATATGAAAGTATCTATCTATCTGTTTGTGTTTTTTTTGTTTGTTTGTTTGTTTGTTTGTTTGTTTGTTTGTTTGTTTGTTTGTTTGTTTGTTTGTTTGTTGTCATAATTCACAAACAACTACAATAATGGGAACAATATCATGGTGGTCCTAATGGAGTTAGAAAAGGAGAGAATGACAGTTTATAGAATGTGAAAAAAGAAAAAGGTCCTATACATCATAGGCCATAGGTCACAATAACATGAAATTTGATGCAAATTCTGATGTGATCTGTAAGAAGGGACAGGAGCATTTGTACTTCCTTAGTAGAGATACATTAGAGAACATCAGAGATAAAACACATCAGCACTATTGTCAAGGTGTTTGGTCAGATGATAGGTGTCCCACTCCCCTGTTGTCTATGTTTGACCAGCAAGTTCTCTGCAAGGCCAGGTCTATATTGGACAGTTTAGACTTTAGACCATCCCCTTCACTCTGAGTTTGATACTCTACCCTCAGGTTGTAGATTTAGAGTACCAAATAAGTACAATCGGAGTAAAACCTTCTTTGTTCCCTGTGCAATAACCATGCTCAATTTGCACATGTAATCCAGCACTTTAAATAGCATTCCCTGTGCAATAACCCTGCTCAATCTGCATATGTAATCCAGCACTTTAAATAGCATTCCCTGTGGAATAACCCTGCTCAATCTGCACATGTAATCCAGCGATTTACATATTGCTATGTTGTGTTGTTGTGTTCTGTATTGTTGTATGTCCAGGAGAATTTTTTGTACTTGTGTTGTTTTTATTCTGTGCGCCTGACTGCAAGTCAAGTTTCCCATCTGGGATGATGAAGTTGAACTGAACTGAGATATGGTCTGGCATGATGTCACATTGAACCTGAGAGAATGTGAACCTCACACGGTATGTGTGTTGAGTCACATTGGCCACACAGCAGCAATGCCCTCTTACTGCAGGTTCATTCAGGGCTAAAGTAGCACTGATGATATTCTATATATTAAAGCGTAAACCTCTCAGTTGACATTGAACAGCAGCATCTTTGAAGTCACTGTTGTGTCTACTTCACGTCAGTTAGGCCTAGACTACCCTGTTCCTTAAGCATGAGGGGTTGAGAATGAGGGAAAGAAAGACTTTCTTTGAACCAGGAACATCGTGCCAACAAAGCAGTGTATCTAAAGGAGGCTTGAATACACTGGCCATTATGCATCACATTTGATAAGAGTGAATCTTAATCTCAGAACTATGACATTATTTCAGATTATTTTACATCTCAAATTCATGTTACTTCAATGACCATGCGACCAGGTTGAGTGGAATTCGCAACATGGTGGGCAACGTCAGTTCAGCAGCATCAAACGTAGAAAGACATCATCATCATCATCATCATCATCATCATCATCATCATCATCATCGTCATCATCATCATCATAACAATGACAAGCAAAACAGACAATATTCCCAGACTGTCACAAGACAATATTCACAAGACAATATCCACAAGCCTGATACAAGTGCTTAAGTGCAGGTGCATCTGTTGAGGTTAAAGGTGCTGTACGTGGTATTTATTTGTTATAATAAGCGGTCTACATGTTAAAATAATAGCTCTACATTCCGACAGCCATCACTGATATAGAGTGTTTGGTCACTAACATGGATCTCCCAATCCCTCCGCTCTACGGTAAACAGAAAATACACTTTATCCAATCAAGAGAGAGAACTCCACACTGAAAAAAATATGTGCTTTAAACAAGTAAAGAAAATCTGCCAGTGCAGTAAGCAAATGTGGCTTGGCAAGATTTCTTGAAATACGTATATATATATATTTTTTTTTTTTTTTTTTTTTTGGAATGGATAAAGTGGAATGGGATACCAGAAAGAAAACGTCTGTTTACTGCAGAGCAGAGGGACTGGACTGGAGACCCATGTTACTGACCAAACACTCGATATTAGGCTAATCTATTCATTGAGTAGAATGGATAATTAATAAAGACCATTCATTGAGTAAATACTTGGTTCTCTGTCGGTTTGCTTAGCGTGTACTGTCACGTACAAACGAAAGGGTGGATCATTAATAAAAGAGGCATACAGTAAGTTACACTTAATTTATTTACTGTCTTGATGTATCTGTCTCTGTCCTGTTCCACACTACTGCATATCTGTATGTCATGCATGTCATAAATGTCATGATTAGTTTAGATTAGATGGTTAGATTCGATTTTTATACCTGTATATCTGTATATTGTGTGTCATAAATGTCTGGATGAAACAGTACTGTATATCTGTATGTCATGTATATCATAAATGTCATTATGAATTGAAAATGGGGGACCCTGATGTAAACAAGACGAAAGTCTTTCTCTGGTCTGCATCCCCTTAACAATTGTGTGTATTGAGCTGTACTGTACTGTACCCATTCTGCAATCTGTTAATACAATTTGCAATCAATCAATCAATCAATCAGGTTGTTGGAATGTAGAGCCATTTAACACTTATTTGAACAAGAGAGACCACTTACAGAGTCCTTATTGCAGTGAGGTTAGGGTTATGGTTAGGGATACATTTACATTTAGGAAGCATACTAGGACCGCTACTGTTCCTAATTTATGCAAATGCCATGTCGTCAGCTTGTGACTGCAACTTGTTCCTGTTTGCGGACGACTCAGCCCTGCTGGTCTCTGACAAGAACAAGTTACAGGTTGAAAAAACCCTCAGCTCGGAACTAGGCAAAATCTGCATATGGCTTGCGGATAACAAACTATCATTACACATAGGCAAAACAGAGTCCATTCTCTTCGGTTCAAATAACAAACTCAGCAAGACCGACGGCTTCTCAGTTACAGTGGGTGACAATATTGTCACAAGGAAAGATGAAATTACCTACCTGGGTTCCATCCTAGAGGCTAATCTTTCCTGTGACAAAATGGCATCCAATGTAATAAAAAAAGTCAACCAACGAACTCGATTCTTGTACCGGATCTCCTCTCTGGTAAACAAGAATACCCTGAAGACTCTGGCAGGAGCACTCATTCAAGGGTACTACGATTATGCTTGCACCTCATGGTACCAAAGCACCTCAAAGGCGCTAAAAACAAAATTACAAACATCTCAAAACAAACTGGTCAGACTACTGCTTGACCTTACTCCTAGAACCCACCTCACCCCTGCCCACTTTGACAACCTAGGATGGCTTAGAGTAGACGACAGAGTACAGCAACTTGCAATGGGCCTGGTCTACAAGATACACTACACGACCAAGGTACCCATGTACATGTCAAAATACTTCCCAAAGGTCAGTGAATACCACGATCACAACACCAGAGGGAGCTCCACAAATCATGTTAAACCCAGATTCGGCTCAAACAAGGGACTAAACACGTTTAGCAATTATGCCACATCAATGTGGAACGCCCTACCTAAAGCTGTAAAGGAATGTGAATCACTACCCACTTTCAAAACCACTCTCAAAGAACACCTACGGGAGACTGTAATTCGAAACTGGCCCCTGTAAATGTCCTAACCCAACCCCCTCCAATGTACAGTAAATTACCTAGTATGGTTTTGTCAATATTCCAATGTACAGTTTTGCTTGTTTGTACAGTGTTCCCCCCCCCCCCTCCCAACCCCCTCCAATGTACAGTAAATTACCTAGTATGGTTGTCAATATTCCAATGTACAGTTTTGCTTGTACAGTTATACAGTGTTCCCCCCCAACCCCTCCTTTCAATCAATCAATCAATCAATTCAATCAATCAATCAATCAATCAATCAATCAATCAATCAATCAAGTCACAGTGTGTAATAAATCCCACCAGAAAGCATATCACAAATAAAGGCATTGTTAAAAAGTCTACAGACGAGGTCACTAGGGATTGTTTTTATGTTGGAATAATAATTTCAAAATGTGAAATTCATCCTTTTTTATTACTATAATTGTTTGTATTTGTTCAATTCATCCTTCGTGAGCCTTAATGAACTACAACTCCCTACAGTCATTCGCTCCAGGTAAATATTGATGATTGGTTGCGCCTCAGCCAATCATTATTATTCCAGTCTTTGTGTGGCCTTTTCATCCCGTCAATCAAACTAAGGAACATTCGACCAATCGGCTCTGCCGTTTCTCTGAAGTGGGCGGGCTACTACGCATTTCCTTATGTAGCAAGGTTGTGCTTAATCCCATTGCTATCAACCTGCTGTAACTTCGTGTTTACTATTCACCCATGCATCTATTGTTTTCAGTTGTAGGATATTTTACATGTCCGCGAGAATGAAGTGATTCCGGTGTTGCGTGCTGCTGTGTTCTTTTAAAATTCCGTGCTTGCTGTATGTTGCTTGGTCTCTCCAGTCGAGACAGACTGCCTGCCTTTACGCTTGGGGTTGCAGTCTCACCAGTCTGGCCTCTAGCCTCGGCTGCGAATTAACTTCATCTCTCAACACTGCCTTGCTTTGAAATCATGTTTATTTTATAAAGATGACGGCGAAGGGGACACTGTAAACTAAATGACTGTCAGAAATATCGCCTCCATTTGTAATATGGTAAGTAACTAGCTTGCTGGCTAGCCATTTTAACTATCGATTGCCTGCAGACAGACAGTCACTGTCATGCAGCTTGTGTGATGTTTATGGTTGGATGGTAGTATCAGGACGGTATCAGCCCCCTCTTCTTGCAGCCTGTCTGTTCGTGACAGCCGGGCTTTGCCAAAAGGATCCAGGCGGCGAGGGTCATTGTTTTGAAGAGGTGGATGATAGGCAGCTATCCTTGCATATAGTCAGACCTATGATTTAATAGACACTAGAAGGCCTGCATTTTAAACTCGCATGTTTTTGTAGCCTTTGACACTATTGCTATTTATTGTTATGATGATTGACAGGTGAAGAAAAAAAAATAAAGCATTGCCCATTTCCTCGAGCTGTTTTGATTGCATAATCTAGTAGTGTGTGGTCACATTAAATCCCAAAAGAGATAATGAGATCGAGCAGGAACGGGGCTAATCTATGTTTACATTGTCTCAGAGTCAGGGTATATTGTGTGTAACAACAGAATGGACTACTATCCTAATGCCAACTTCCTCTCCTTGACACTATGTTGACAAATCTAACATAATACCACTGTACAAGTATCCCCTTGCTTGCCACATGGCACCGGACTACACTGTATCCCATTGATAATACTTATGCGGTAAGGTTACACACTTCACTATAGTAGGGATGACCTTTACAAGGGCACTGGTGTAGCCAAGCCACGTCCAGACAGAAACAAAATAAAAACTTTGACATGGTCTAGGTTACTTTTACTTTGACCATGACATTTTGCACGGCATCGTTCATGTGAAGTGGTGGGTAATTGGTAATGGAACGCATGACTTGGCCTGGACTAGTCCCAAGTGACTTCTGTTTGATTGATGGTACAGACGGTCGGTCAGGTCCGCTATTGGGTTGCAACTTGCATTGAATATTTCAGGATACTAACACAAAGCATACATGCTGAATGGGGAGTGTTAACAAGTGACTGACAACATAATGGCAATTATTGGAAAGCCTGTGATTCATGGAACTGGGGTAGCACCCCCACACACACACTTTTCTTGGTCTCAGGAAACAACAGTTGTGATTGGATCAAGAAAAGAGGGTGGGGCTTGCTTGAGAGAGGTCAATTATCACTCCTAGATACACATACACAAGTCCCCAGTACACACACACGTATGTATTTCTTCAGAGGTCAGAGCTCAGGGTCGTCCACAGGGCAGCATTGGAAGGGGTTGTTTGAAAGGGGTTCACAAACTCTTTTTGGAACGTGACTCCATATTGACATTGGAAATAACTTGGAGACGTCAGCATCTGGCATGTGAAAGTACGTTGTGTGTGGCGACATGCCAAAGCAATGTTATTCCCCATGGAGGGGACAGAACGCATGCTGATTGTCAAGCTACATGGCTTCCACAGGGGCCCCTGTGTATGTGCAGGGCAAACTGTTGGCTGTATTTTTTTAGGTTAAAATTATAGTATTGATGATGTAGTTTTTAGGGATGCCCCGATCACGTTTTTTGCCACCGATACCGATCGTCTATGAGCCATATCGGCCAATACACTGCCGATACCGATCGTTTTTGGTTTTATATAAAAAAAAAAATGTAACTTTCTTATTTTATATAAAATATATATATTATATAATTATACTTGTAGTTGTATTATCTGCGAGACATCGCCACCACGCAACAAGTCAAAATGCTCGCTATCTGCAAACAGCTCCACTGTCTGTGTGTATACTCTGCTTTGGTCAGGTTAGTTGTAACGTTAGTTTAGCTTCGTTTTAACGTTAGATAATGTACAAAATAAGCGTCTTTCCTGTGTTTTATTTTGAAACCCCCTGACCGGAAGTATTTATGATGCTTCGCTATCTGCTTGTGTATTCCGGTTCTGTGTTTGTTCATCTTGGTGTCTGTAGATTGTTGGTGAACAACTAACTAACTTTAGGTTACTTTTTTAATGTTAGCTAGCAGCAGGGATGGACGCCGTTGTGCAAATGCAGGCAGCTACAGGCACTCGAGGAAGAGCTGCTGAATTTAATCGGCAGGAGAGAGAGAGCACGTCAAAGCCGGATATATCCCTGTGGCTGTGGTGTGGTCGTATAGGCACGAAAGTGCAGCTCGAACTACCTGTTGTTGTATTAAATTAATTGATTGCTGTTTAACTTGTCCATGTCCAGTCCTTTCGATTAGCCCCACCGTTCATTGTAAACAATGATGCATGTAATTATATTAACGTTACTGTGTTGTTGTAGCTATGTTAATAAATTCTGAATGGCATTAACATTAGCTGGCTGGCTACAACGAATTCTCACAAGCTGGCATCGTAAAATATCAACACCAGCCATGGGTATACTGTTTACTAAATTGTGGAGGCTTTTAATTGTCAAGGTAAGAGGATTTGAAGGCGTATGCTATGGAAGTCCCCTGCGGCTCCACTTTGTTGAAATGTACATAACTAGGGCTATAGGATAACCACCGCTTAATTCGCGATTTTTTTTTATTGGTTTGTCATGACAAACCAATTACATAATCCAACATATGTGTAAGAAACTAACATATTCCAGTTAATGATTTGTTACGGCAAAATCAATACTTCCATTTGTATAAATTACGTTAACTCGAGGATAGATTTCCTGCCTGCGGGACCAATATTATTCGATGACAGCCCCGCCCCCATTCACTAACCAACCAATCAACGCAACGGTTGTTCAGATTAGATTTGGGTGAAAGGTACGCATGAGAGAGAAGTCAGCGAGTGAGAATTGGATCATGTTTTCCGCGCCTGTCTTCAATCGGTTTTCACGATCGGCAAAAATAAAGCATTATCGGAATTCACCGATCTCATATTTATACTGAATATCGGCCGATACCGATCGCTGGCCGATCTATCGGGGCATCCCTAGTAGTTTTAGATTTGGTAATGAGAGGTGCGGCTGAGTAGCGTAGAGGTCTAAGTGCTCGCCTACCACCGCAGAGACTCTGCGTTCGACTCCAGCTGTCAGCAGTGTCGGAGGTTAGGAAGCCTGGGCCAGGATGAGACTTGGAGCATCTCTGAAGCAACGTGCCTACATGGGAGCGTTCACCCCCCCCCGCCCCTAACTTCCTCGTTCATTGACTCACAACAAGGGCTTCAAGTTTAATATCTTGTTTTCTAACAAGAGAGAGCAAAAATAAGAGCTTCAGTGACTACTCACACTAATGACAGTGTTGTAGGCTTGAAGAAAAAAGTAGGTCTAAAAACACAAGAACAACTAAAAGCCTTTATAGTCTGATTGATTGATTGAAAACTTTATTAACAGATTACAGAATGGGTACAATACAGTACGGCTCAATACACACAATTGTTAAGGGGATGCAGACCAGAGAAAGACTTTCGTCTTGTTTACATCAGGGTCCCCCATTTTCAATTCATAATCAATTCGTTTTTTGATGCTTTGATCGCCACCAACGGCATACGTTGTGGACTAACGTTACACACACACGTTCGGATCGAGGTGAAGACAAGCTTGGATCAACGCAAGATTGATATCATATAGCCCTTACCTTGACTAGGATGTACCCCAAAAAGAATATTCCAATTATCTGATTCCAAGTATTGATGTGAAGTCCATCAGGACTCAGAGCATTTGATTCTTCTCAATCCGACCGTTATAACCGCTCAGCTTGAGCGAAAAGTAAAAAAAAAATGACCCGGAAACTAGGGCTGGGCGATTAATCGATTTTTTGATTAATTCGACTTAATGATCTAGGACGATTTTGAAAAATTTAAATCGATAAAAAATAAAACTTTTTTTATTCACCCTATTTTACAAAAAGTGATGTTTGGTGAAAGTTAGATTTGCACTTTATTAATCCCAATAGGGCAATTCATTCTTGTTTGATGATCAAGAGGCACGTTTTATTTGTTTTAAGTGAAGTTTGGTGAAAAAGCAATTATTGCACTATTAATCCCAATAGGGACATTCATCTTTGTTTGATCAAGAGTAACCTTTTATATATATATATTAGTGCCGTCAGGCGATAAAAAACATTTATCTAATTAATTACAGGATTTGTAATTAATTAATCTAATTAATCGCATTTTAATCACATAACCATTTTATGCCTGATATTCTATATTCTATAATCATATTTCAAATTGCATGTGTCCGGATGGAAGAATTCAGTACTGTATCTACAAAACCTTCTGTTTAATCATCTTCCATCTATTAATTTGCTTAGATTTTTCAGGTCTGGTCAATTTGAGCATGGTGTTATTCACAGTCAAAGATAAAAAAAAATTATTGATATTCTCATTTGGTTTACAATTACAATTTACTCAAAATAAAATGTTCATTCAATCAATCATAATGAATTGAAAGTAAGGGTGCAACTTGCACCGTGCAATCCATTCTTTGTGGATCTAGCCCACAGTATTTCTGACACTGGGAATACATTCCCTGAGATCCATAGATGTGATGTCCCTAGAATCAGATACCAAGAACATGCAAATGGCCATATTCAAAAACAGAAAATATATACACGAGGGCAAGGAAACTGTACATTAGGAGGGGGTGGGAGGGGGGGTTTGTACATTTACGGGGGCCATACAGATTTACAGATATATATCTCATGACATTATGACAATACATGACATACAGGTATACAGTACTGTTACATTTGTGACATACAAGATATGCAAATATACAGTACTGTTAAACAGAGATCCTAACATAATATATACATACGAGGGGGAGAAAACTGTACATTAGGAGGGGGGGGGGGGGGGGGGGGGGGGGGTTGGACATTTACGGGGGCCAGTTTAGAATTGCAGCCTCCGGTAGGTGCTCTTTGAGAGTGGTTTTGAAGGTGGGTAGGGATTCACATTTTTTTTACGGCTGTGGGTAGGGCGTTCCACATTGATGCGGCATAATTGCTAAACGTGTTTAGACCTTTGTTTGTGCCGAATCTGGGTTGAACATGATTTGTGGAACTCCCTCTGGTGTTGTGGTCGTGGTATTCTTGACCTGTTAAAGCTAGTTACCTTGAATCGACAAAACCATTATTCATAAAGTCCTGCACATTCAAATGTGTAGATATGGTCATGGTGTACATAAAAACCTTGGAAATCATTTTTCGTGCTAAGAGTAAAAGCCTACCAGTGTATCAATGTATCTTTCAACCAAGAGAAGGAAAGCTTTGTCTGACTTTTATGAAGTTCAGAGCATTTTTTGTCTCTGGTTTTCATAGCGGTCAGTATTTCAATGTGCATCCATGGCTCAGTGTGATTTTTAACCCTGGTGGTTCTTAGGTGGGCCATGTTGTTAAGTATTGTTGTGAATTTAGTTTTGAAACCAAGCCATGTTTCTTCAACTAGTGTACCACTGAGCTCATCTGACCAGTCCAGGCTCTCCAGTTCTTGGTTAAAGACCTCGCTAGAGTAGGCTTTAGGTCCCTAGATGTGACTGTTTTGTGACAGCCGGCCTTTTGTTTTAGCTTTTTGCGGGTACAGAATATCATATAATGATCGCTTAACCCGCATGCTATAACCCCTTTATTGGAGATCCTGGACTTGTCAGAGGTCAGAATGAGATCAATGGTAGTCTAGTGGGATTCCTGAAAATGGTGACTTCTACGAGCACTTTTGGGTAAAAATTGGTATCCTTTAGCATACCGGTAATTCAGGAATGCTGAATCCGATAAACCTGGTTCCCAAGCGGAATTGTGAGTTTTTTACCTTCTCATTTGCATAACAAAATGGCCACCAAATGTCAAATTATTTCCAATAACTCTGTAACTAGGAAAGCAAAATGACAAAGATAATGTGGTTCAGATATTTTTAAGTAATCAGTGGTAATCCAACTCTTAAAGTTAATTAACATTATTCATATTTTATCCAACATCTCTAACTAGGCGAGCAAACATGTGTATGTGAGTGAGTGTCATGTGAGTGTCTATACCTATGTTTTGAGGGTCTGAGAATGTAATCAGTGATAAGCCAGATGCTTAATTATGCAAATTAGTGCATACAATTTAATGAATTACAAAATCCATGTAACAATGCTCAATCTCAACTTTGCCACGAAATACTTCTTGATGCTTATCCAGGCATGACAGGGCAATATGTTACGTCAATCTCTCCCAATGGTCAAGGCCATGGACTATTGGGGGGGGTCATGGTTTTGAAGGAAGGATTTTTTAATCCATGGATAAAAATAAACAGTACTGGGAAAGAGTTGGTTGTAGTTTACACATTTGTAAGGTTCAAGGCTTCCTATGTCACATGGCAAAATCATATCAAGTCGTAACGCGACGTCAGTTGGCCTGGGCTCAGGTCGGCCTCTGTGCGCACAACGCTCTCCCATGCAGTGAGACTCCTCGCTGTCGGGTGAAAAGAAGTGGCTGGCGACTCCACGTGTATCAAAGGAGGCGTGTGTTAGTCTACAGTACACCCTCCCCAGATCCACAGTAGGGCAGCGCAACGACCAGGAAGGGAATTTGCATAATTAATGACTAAATTGGGGAGATGGGAGAAAAAGATAAAAGATATAAATAAACAGACATGGTGTAATATGGCGATTGGGCAACTCTAATTCCAAACAGTTGAAAGAGACCTCACATGACAGTCTGTCTCTATTTTGTGGTTTTATTGTTTTATCATATATTATGGTAATGAGGTTTTGGTTAGCTACGTTCCAAGTAAAATTAAAAGGCTGCTCCCGTCCATTATAAAATAATCCCTCTCTTCCGGGGGGAAATACGTGCTTGGGGTGTATGAATGGTGCAGCGCGTCTCTTTCGGGGGGAAAGACGCAGGGTATATGTATGAATGGTTCAGCGCAGCATGTCTCTTTCGGGGGGAAAGACACAGGGTATATATGTATGAATGGTGCAGCACGTCTTTTTCGGGGGGAAATACACAGGGTATGTATGAACACGTGCACCAGCATGTGTGCAGCAGCTTCTCAAATTCAAAGCGGAATTCAGACAAAGAGGTATTCAGAGTGCTCGGACAGAGAACATTGACAATCGCTGAAAGTCAAAGGTATCCTTTCTGTGTTGTCTGTGTTCTTGCAGGGAAAAAAAGCCACAGCTTCATTTGGGAACGATTTGAGCTCTGAAAAGTAAAAAGGCGTCTTTATCGGGAGATAAGTGGTCCGCCTCTACAATCAAAGGACATAAAATCATCTTGAATTTTGACCGTGTAATAGGCTACTTAGGCTGTCTGTCTGCTCTTTCTGAGGTTGACGGGGAGCCTTTTCTTCATGGTATGTAACCAAAGCATTCAGGACATCCCATAAAAGAAAGCTAGAACCTTCTATGGGAAACTGAGAGCTCCACGAAACCTGATAGACAGGAATGTGTTTTCGGTCAATCACTGAAATGTGTCTAATCTTGTCAATTGTACTGTATGAGAGAGGCCTTTTTAGTCTAGTTTCATCTCTTTGAGGCAGCAGGAAGGATAGTGTGGCTTGGTGAATTCAGTTTGGATTGTCTTGTCATGCTTATCTTGTGTCCAGGGTGCTTGTCCTCTGAAAATAAAAGGCTAAAGATGTACAACAATCACTCTGTTTTAAGAGTCTTATTTATTTCTAATCCAGGCTAGAGCCTGAGCTCGACATTTTGGCATGGATGGAATTTCCATATTAATTTGCCTGTGTGCACACGGAGAGAAGAAAAACAAATGAGACTAGCCTCTTTTTGCCTTTTTGGCCAACTCTGCTAATGAGTAAACAGTGGCATATGGGGTACGATGACAACAACTAAATATCAGTATTGTTTAATGTGCATAATGTTTTTTCACTAACCTACAGGCATGTTTTTTTTCTCTCGTCTCAGGGCACCAATGCCTCTGCTCTGGAGAAAGACATTGGTCCAGAGCAGTTCCCAATCAATGAACACTACTTTGGATTGGTCAATGTAAGTGTCACTTAACACACTCACACATTAACACACATCATGGTCATAACCACTGTATTTTTTTTCTTTTTTTCTTTAACAAACCACCATGAGCATCATGGTGACTCATGTCCTTTGTATTCGACAGCTTGTTTTATTGAATGAGACGGGTTGTTTTGCTTGTTGGCGTGGCACAAATCCAATTCACATTTACATTTACCGTAGTCATTTAGCTGACGCTTTTATCCAAAGCGACTTACAAGTTCTATACGACAAGTCATCAGGAAGGGCACAGATCTATCAGCTTAGTAACAATGTTCATCAAAGTGTTGAGTGCTACAGTGTAGGTTAATATATTAGGACAAGTGCAATTCCGCTCTGTTTTTTCATTTAGGCATGTATTTACCCATAGGCTGAAGTCTCTGGGTCTCTCTAAACCCAAAATAAATAATTGCCAAATAAATGAAAACAAATTGTTGTGGCTGAATGTCAGTGTGTACAGCAATGTCATTGTGACTCAAGTCTCAAAGAACATAACGTTGTTGTGACCCAATTCTGACAAAACAAGAGGTTGTCCTCATCTGATCTAATTCACATATCAACACATTCGGGGCCATTGGGATCCGTCTAATCCCACTTTATACGGCCAGCATATCAAAACAAACTTTCATTGTGCGTGAGGCTGCTTGTAGAGCTAAATCTATACTTTATAATATTATTGCCATCTGTCCATTCTCATTGTCAATTGACACTATAAACCGTCCCTTCAAGATGCCTTAAAAGGCTTAAATAATAAAAATGTTCATCAATACGTTCCCATTTTATAGCGTCTTGAATATGAACGTTATAGCAGAATGTTCTGGTATATTTCCTGGAACGCAAGATATAGGGTGCTAAGCTAATAACGTTAAATCGAATGGCATTTCAGTTATACACAAGCTAAAACTCAAAATGCATATTGTCGGTATCATGGTCCACCATGAATGCATGAAAGGGGGGGGGGGCGGGGGACATTGTTTCTGATTATTGATCACCAATAACGGCATTAACCTCAGTAGCCTTATTCGCTGATCGGCTGGTTGGCTATGATAACAAGGCCTGATCAGCATGTAATTTACGTGAAAAAGCTCTTACCTGTGGCCGGTTGGATCCCCAAAAGGATTTCCCAGTTATCGATCGCCATCTGGTAGATCCATATGTCCATTGGCTGATGATATATTCCTTTACTGCATACTGAATTCAGCGTCCCAAAGACTATTCCAGGCCATCGGCTACACGCATAGCTCTAGGCCAGGGGTCGGGAACCTATGGCTCGCGAGCCATATATGGCTCTTCTGGTGACAGCATATGGCTCCCAGAATTTTTTGAGTAAAAAAAAAAAAAAAAAAAAAAGTTTTTTTTTTAATACTTGTGATATTTCTTAATAATACTGTGTCATTTAAAAGTAAACAGAAATTAGTTTTGAAGATACAGCTAATAGTATCTGTAGCTGAAGATATAGCGAGCAGAGCTGGCGAGGGAACACAAGTGGACAGAAATTAAAAATCTTCAACCTGAAGACCAGCTGATTCTTAAAACTTGGAACAAGCTTCCTGTGACATACCACACAATGCAGCGTGAGTATTGCCGTATATTGACCATGTTTGGCTCTACATATGCATGTGGGCAGTCATTCTTGCATATGAGGAACATTAAGACCAACCTACACTCACGTTTAACTGATGGAAGCCTCAACGCCTGCATGAAGCTCAACCTCACCACGTATGAACCAGATTACAAGGCCATCAGCAAAACCATGCAGCACCAGAAGTCGCATTAAAAGTAAGACATATTTAATTCATTATACGTTAAAAATACTATATGGCTCTCAATAAAATATATTTAGAAATATTTGGCTTTTATGGCTCTCCCAGTCAAAAAGGTTCCTGACCCCTGCTCTAGGCTAACAGAAAAACCCATGCATACTAAAAAAAAAAAAAAAAACACCGGTCTGTAACAGGGAACACTGCATTATCGAGACAGCGCCCCTATGAGGATCTGGCTGGTAATGCACCTTTCCGAATTCCAAGAGTAGGGTAAATCTGCAGTGCCGCAGGATGACATTGAGTAGGATATTAAAATGGAATAAAAGCCAAAACAACCTTGCCATGTATATATACGTGGTTGGCCCTCAAGCGTTGGATCCGAAACACGTATATACACGTGGTTGGCCCCGAATGTGTTAACAAGAACTTCTGTCTCACCATCGAGGACACAAAGGTCCCAGACTCCCCTCATGTCAAAAACCCTCCCTTTTTATGACTCATTTGAGAGTCATAAAACACTTCCACCTTCTTCCACCTCAAGAATATTGTCCAGATCCGCCCACTACTCTCTTTTTCTGATGCAGAATGAGTCAAACATGTACTAATTTCCTCTCGGTTGGTCTATTGCAGGGGTTCTCAAACTTTTTTATACCACAACCCCATTTTTATTTAGGAATTCTTTTTGGCGACCCCACACATGTATCGCGTAATTTCAAAAAGGAATGTCAAAATAAAAGCACACGTTGTTGAACTTGATCATGCATATTTATTAGAACATTTTATTACAGCACTATGTTATCAATACACATTTATAAAATGAGGCATATTTAGCCAAAATATGTTGCCAGAACATAAAGACACGTAGTTTGAGAACCGCTGGTCTATTGTAATGCCATTTTCAGCAATCTGCCCTCTCGCAACGTCTCCTTACATAAATGGACTGCATTTACATAGCGTTTTTATCCAAAGTACTTTACAACTTATGCCTCACATTCACCCATTCACTCACACATTCACACACACCGACGGCGAGCAGTTAGGAGTTAAGCGTCTTGCTCAAGGACACTTCGACATGCTGCCGGGAGGAGCCAGGATCGAACTGGGAACCTTCAGATTACCAGACAACCGCTCTACTTCCTGAGTCACTGTCGCCTCACATCCACCCCATCCTGCCGTCACATCACCCCAGTGCTTCAGGACATTCACTGGCTGCCTGTCCAGCAGATGATTTATTTCAAAGTCCTGCTGCTCACTTTCAAGGCCCTACATAGCTCTGTCCCTGCCTACCTCTCTGAACTCATCCAACCATACTGTCCTACCTCTCTGAACTCATCCAACCATACTGTCCTACCTGTCAACTCATCCAACCATACTGTCCTACCTGTCAACTCATCCAACCATACTGTCCTACCTGTCAACTCATCCAACCATACTGTCCTACCTGTCAACTCATCCAACCATACTGTCCTACCTGTCAACTCATCCAACCATACTGTCCTACCTGTCAACTCATCCAACCATACTGTCCTACCTGTCAACTCATCCAACCATACTGTCCTACCTGTCAACTCATCCAACCATACTGTCCTACCTGTCAACTCATCCAACCATACTGTCCTACCTCTCTCTCTGCTTTTCTCACTCAGGCCTCCTCATTGTCCCAAAACTAAACTCTAGACTATGAACATAAACCACTTGGCTGTTCAAGTATATGGATCTCCACAGGTGTAGAGTGTGTAACAGCGTACAGGATTTTAATAACAGTTATATACATATACACAGTTCCCATCCTATCTAACACTAAGATCTAATGCTGCATCACTGTACCTCACTGCATCACTGAGCACAGAGTGACAGTTACCATCTTCCTGGACTCTTACCTTTGAAACAGCACTGTGCAATATTTCACCTACTGTAGACTTCAGTATATTTTTACTGTATTTATGTACTGTATATTTTATTCTATTTTTATTCTATTCTATTTTATTCTATTCTTATTCTTAGGCAATTTGATTGGTTTTGTTCTTATTCGTGACCTGTTCTGTCTAAATGTTTAATGTTGAGCGATTTGCAGTGTCAAACTTCCCTCAGGATAATAAAAGTATTTCTATTCTATTCTATTCTATTCTATGATCAGGCTGCTCCCAATTAAGGTATGAAACTAGCCAGCAGCTCACCTTGTTATCGAAAGTCCCCCAAAGCCTTGTCTAGGAGAACACCTGTGTCTCTACTGCATTTATAGACTCAAGATAGACTGCTTACTCTGCTCTTGCTCCCACGGCAGAAAATAGATCTAAAGGCGACAGAAGACAACAATACGAGAAGTCTCATCTCAATGGAATATTTACAGAAGAAAAGAATGCTATGTGCTGAACATGGCGGCCGACAGCCTGCAGTAGAAGTTCTATTCTGTTGCGTTTCTAATCTCTGTCTCTTGTCGTTCCTTTTCAGTTTGGAAACACTTGCTACTGCAACTCTGTTCTTCAGGCTCTGTACTTCTGCCGACCCTTCCGGGAGAACGTGTTGGCGTACAAGGCCCAGCAGAAGAAGAAGGAGAACCTGCTCACGTGCCTGGCCGACCTCTTCCACAGCATCGCCACGCAGAAGAAGAAGGTGGGCGTCATCCCGCCCAAGAAGTTCATCTCCCGTCTTCGGAAGGAGAATGGTGAGGGCGCCCACACACACGCCACCACCGCCTACAGAGAGCCTTGGCCATAGCCTGCTCCCTCTCTGGGTCAGCTACAACTGACTGGGAGCAAAGTTGAAACTGGGGCCAGCTTAGAGCTAAATACAATGATTGTCCTATTTTCTTATGGGCTGGGTACTAGTGCTCTCCCCTCTTAGCATGCGACAGCCCATATCAGGGTAGTTTTTAGGACGATTTGCCCACCGGCACTTTGGCGACCCCTAGTGGCTCGGGTGTGCATATTTTGTAATACAATATATATATATCGAATTAAAGCCCCATTTGTTGCCTGTGGATAGCCCTTTCAGGTGACAAAATCCATTGAGCGGTTCTCGAGTTACATTCCGGTATTTGAGGCTTGTGCAAAGTACACGGTATTGCGCAAAATACCACTCCCGACTCAGGCTGCAGTAGTTCCGTCAATCTAAATCCGATCTCGAAAATGATTGTGGATCGTTGTAGCCAACGAGTGTGGCTTCCAATGATACCCCACGTGGGGATGTGTGAATCAGGGATCTAGGTGAACAACTAAATTCTTTAACAAGAAGCCAAATTAATTGAAGTCTATGAGAAAACTGAGTTTTTCTTTGTACACAGTTTACCAAAATCACTCCTAATCACTCATTTCTGAATGGATCTTTATGAAATCTGGATATGTACTACATGCTATGGCTACGTCTGGATTTGTAAGCCATACCACCTTCTGGGGAAATACTACCTCTGGACTACTAACTACTACAGAAAAACTTGAGTAACAAGTTTTTCTACAACTCAAGTTCAGACCTATGTTA
This sequence comes from Notolepis coatsorum, assembly GCF_963971535.1. Lineage (NCBI taxonomy): Eukaryota > Metazoa > Chordata > Actinopteri > Aulopiformes > Paralepididae > Notolepis > Notolepis coatsorum. Next base: position 179,309,111 of record NC_140166.1, on the reverse strand, counting down.
CTCTATTACGTTAGCACTAAAAGTGTTTTTGGAATCAGAAACTTCAGAATGTCATCTTTCAAAAGAGACCAGGCTCATGCATGTGCTATAAGTATAAAGTATGTTGTTTTGGTTTGAAAAAAAAGTATGCAGTCCTCAAAAACGAAAACTAAAATGGCCAATTTTGGGGGCGCTTGCTAAGACCAGTTTTTCCATCATGAACTTGTGGTCTTCTATTGTGTAGTGGTCACAGTGTTAATGTAGTCAGGTGAATGTATGAGGTGAAGGGCAGCAGTATGTTGGTGGTAAGGTCACACGGAGCCTAGAACTGGGAATAGAGGAAGATTGTTCTCTCTCTCTCTGTGACTCTGAACAATGTACACCTCTGTCCGGACCGGTCTCAGCGCCAGCTGCCTCTCTCTCTCTCGCTCTCTCTCTCCCTCTCTCTCTCGCTCTCACTCTCTCTCTCTCCATTTTCATCTGTCAGAATATGAGCGTGTGTGTCTGTGGACACCGCTGTTCAATCAATGTAGGCCTCTAGATTTCTAGATTGAATTAATCTTCACTCCCCCCCTCCCAGTCTGCCGTTCCCTCAACCTCAAGAGCCGTTTCGTTCCCAGACTTGTTCGACAACTACATGCAGCAAGACGCCCATGAGTTCCTCAACTACCTGCTGAACACGGTGGCCGACATCCTGCAGGACGAGAAGAAGCAGGAGAAGCAGAACGGGCGCCTCAAGAACAACGGCGCCGCGGAGGCCGAGAACAAGACGGAGCCCACCTGGGTGCACGACATCTTCCAGGGCACGCTGACCAATGAGACGCGCTGTCTCAACTGTGAGACGGTGAGTGGCTTGTGGGGGTTCTTTTTCGGCCATGCTATTTTGCATCCCAAATTTGATTAAGACAAATTCTTGCTACCAGGGTTCAGCCGCCTCCTCTGTTGAATTGAATAAGACCCTTGTTTCTGAATTTAATGGATTGCGTGCCACTAGGGATGCAAAATGGTTGCCCCAAAATGGCACCAATGGAACCACTTCCAAGTGAAAAGGAGAGAACTGATATATATTTTAGGCTCTGCTCTCATAGTCAATTGATTTGTACATTGCATGACACATTCATTTCCTAGGGGAAAAAACACTCAGATTATACATTCAAGCTAGGGGTGCATGATATTGATTTTTTGACCCCGATATCGATACCGATAACTTTCTGCTCCTCAAGGTCGATACCGATACCGATAACCGATATATATATATATTTATTGTATTATAATTTTTTTTCTTTTATGTATATTCCTGTAGTTTTGACCTAACCAGATTTATCATGACATGAGCGTTACTACTATGAACAAAACAAAGCCAAGAGAACAGTTTTGACTCTTCAAATAAAGTGACTATATTTATTTTTCCAAATAAATATAATTTGAGTCAATCACAAAATTCACAATCCGTCAATGTCATTAACAATGTGTTTCCCTGAACAATGAGTGAACTAAAAACCAACAGGTATTGTGCTTTGTCAGTAGGGATGGATACCGGTACCTGTGAATCGATACCGGTACCCAACGGTACCTTTTTTCGGTACATTAGTCTAAAAAAAATCTAACTACCTCAGTTGTAAATAAATAAATAATCAAAACTTAAAATAACCACATTTTCGACAGTTTTCGGCTTGCCATTGCCCCGACTGCTTTGTTGTTGAATCAAGTCAAATCCTAAGTAAGCATATATTGTGCGTGTGAACGTTGACATAAAAAGAAAAAAGTGTAAAAAAAGTGTAAAAAAATAAATATATATATATATTTTATTATCGGAGCTATCAATACGTTTATCGGGTTTATCAGGATGACGTCATAATAGCTGATATCGGCCCGATAATTATCGACCCGATAATTATCGTGCATCCCTAATTCAAGCAACCTCTACCCCCCTCTATTTCAGTCCTGTTCTCAGTGGGCTGTTTCTGTGCCTGTAGCAAGCAAGCTGAATGAAATGAAATGAAATGAAATTCAGATCAAACTGAGATGTTGCAGATCAAATATGACTTGAGGTCTAGCAATAGCATATCTAACTTATCATTAAAAATGTTGTCGGAAGCATACTTTAGTTTCAACTTTAGGTAGAAAAGAGAAGATTTACGCATTTCCCCCCCAAGATCTCTTCACATGCACGTTATTTAATTACATGTTCTCAGTTTTTCTCAAAACACAGGAAAAGGCCATTTTCATAATGGGTCCCCTTTTATTATATTTGATGAACGGATGATGATGTGGGTCCCACCTGTTTCTCTTCTAGTGTGTTCATGACCCTCAGCTGTTTCTCTCCCAGTGTGTTCATGACCCTCAGCTGTTTCTCTTCTAGTGTGTTCATGAGCCTCGGCTGTTTCTCTTCTAGTGTGTTCATGACCCTCAGCTGTTTCTCTTCTAGTGTGTTCATGAGCCTCAGCTGTTTCTCTCCCAGTGTGTTCATGAGCCTCAGCTGTTTCTCTTCTAGTGTGTTCATGACCCTCAGCTGTTTCTCTTCTAGTGTGTTCATGACCCTCAGCTGTTTCTCTCCCAGTGTGTTCATGAGCCTCAGCTGTTTCTCTTCTAGTGTGTTCATGACCCTCAGCTGTTTCTCTTCTAGTGTGTTCATGACCCTCAGCTGTTTCTCTCCCAGTGTGTTCATGAGCCTCAGCTGTTTCTCTTCTAGTGTGTTCATGACCCTCAGCTGTTTCTCTTCTAGTGTGTTCATGACCCTCAGCTGTTTCTCTCCCAGTGTGTTCATGAGCCTCAGCTGTTTCTCTTCTAGTGTGTTCATGACCCTCAGCTGTTTCTCTTCTAGTGTGTTCATGACCCTCAGCTGTTTCTCTCCCAGTGTGTTCATGAGCCTCAGCTGTTTCTCTCCCAGTGTGTTCATGACCCTCAGCTGTTTCTCTCCCAGTGTGTTCATGAGCCTCAGCTGTTTCTCTTCTAGTGTGTTCATGACCCTCAGCTGTTTCTCTCCCAGTGTGTTCATGAGCCTCAGCTGTTTCTCTCCCAGTGTGTTCATGACCCTCAGCTGTTTCTCTCCTAGTGTGTTCATGAGCCTCAGCTGTTTCTCTCCCAGTGTGTTCATGACCCTCAGCTGTTTCTCTCCCAGTGTGTTCATGAGCCTCAGCTAGTCCCTGTAGGACATGGACTTAAGGACACCGACGCTGTGAAAGAGGAAATGCCACGCCGCCCACTTTACCTGCTGACGCTGTGCTTTGTTCTTAAAGAGAGAGGAGAGTGAACTGAACAACCCCTGCTGTACAAAGCCACACAGCATCATCAGCACATCAAAGGCCTGCCATGCCTGTGTGTGTGTGTGTGTGTGTGTGTGTGTGTGTGTGTGTGTGTGTGTGTGTGTGTGTGTGTGTGTGTGTGTGTGTGTGTGTGTGTGTGTGTGTGTGTGTGTGTGTGTGTGTGTGTGTGTGTGTGTGTGTGTGTGTGTGTGTGTGTGTGCGCGCGCGCGCTCTGTGTGGGTGGATGATAGGACAGGTATTTAATAATAATAATACAGTTCCACCCCTTGAAGTGGCGTTTTATTATAGGACAATCGACCACAAGCGGACTTTCATTACCAACACCCCGTAGTGGATGGAGCGCTGCCGTCACACCAAAGCAGCGTGTCCTCACTGATCCACCCCGGCTTACGCCTGTGTCTCGCCTCCTCTCTTGTCAGGTGAGCAGCAAAGATGAGGATTTTCTGGATCTTTCCGTCGACGTGGAGCAGAACACGTCGATAACACACTGTCTCAGGTACCATCGTTGTTAACGTGAATATTGAAATTCGATACATTGTCCCGTAAGGTTTTGGAAATGCCACGGGAATCTGTCCGTAATGTTGTTTTCACCTGGTCAAATGATTAAACGTCAGGTTTGGCTGCTGGTAGATTTATCTTTTTGAAGGAATAACAACCCAAATAACATATTTCCGGATGACTATTTCACCCAAGTGATTGTTGTAGCTAAAATAAAGCCTGGGACATTTAAACTTTTTAAAACAATAAAAATGCATCAATTGAACAACATAAGACATTGAGAATGCTATTTTTTTGTCATGGAATAGTTGTGGGAAAATGTCAAATGTGATCAGTGACGTACAAAGGCGGTCCGAGGAAAGCGACAGTTGTGATTGGGGGATGGAGAGAAGAGGGCGGGGTTTGAGATAGGCGAGTTGAGCTGAGCTAACCAGGAGTCCTATTGGCTGCTGCTGCTGTTGTTGTTGTTGCTCCCCAGGGACTTCAGCAACACGGAGACCCTGTGCAGTGAATACAAATACTACTGTGAGGCGTGCTGCAGCAAGCAGGAGGCTCAGAAACGGTCAGTGTGATGCTGAGACTGTGAATTACAGGTTTATGTGTGGTAGTTATGCATGACTGCTATTCTCCTACGCAGAGAGTTGGACGAGGTTCTACAGTGTGAAACATCTCTGCCCAAAGAGGAAGTAAATTAACCGGTGCTACTTATACTTAATAATATATAACTTGCTTAATATATTGAATAAATGATATTATATCCCCCCCCCCGCCAATATTTTGTAGTCTCTTTTATAAATAATAAGCGTTGAAAAAAGCAAAATAATTAAATGTCACAGCGCCTGTGTGTTTATTCAGTGTCCATGGAAACGATGACGTAATGCAGCCATAAAATACATATAACTTAATATTCGGTCTACTACATCACTGCATAACTCATGAATGTCCAGACGGGCTTAATCTTTGGTTATTAGTGATACTCTGTGTGTACACCCAATTCAACATTATAGTTGCATTTTCTTTGATTTAATTTGGTCAGCGATGTCCGGATTTGGTACAGAGATGTTTGCTCCCCTGGTCAGAGCTGGTTAGCAGGCTGCGATGTACAGGCGTAGAGTAGAGACTGTGCACAACTTCATATTTCTGCGTGGTGATGGAGATGTGAATGTTTATACTGTTACATGTGATCCATCATACCGTTCTATGAACCGTCATTCGGCCCAGCTTCTGCAGCGTGTGTGTGTTCGTTCCACAGGATGCGTGTGAAGAAGCTTCCCATGATCCTCGCCCTGCACCTGAAGAGGTTTAAATACATGGAGCAGCTGCACCGCTACACCAAGCTGTCCTACCGCGTGGTCTTCCCCCTCGAGCTCCGCCTCTTCAACACGTCCGCGGACGCCGTCAACCTGGACCGCATGTATGACCTGGTGGCCGTGGTTGTCCACTGTGGCAGGTGACTGATGGCAGTTTGGACCAGTAATACCCACAGACCGGCCAATCTGGGCTCATAATTACATTTCTACAGCCGCTTGTAGAATTGGTGTTTTCTTCTTTCTTTTTTTAACGATGCTTTTTTTTCTTCTTTTTTTCCGAATTTATTTATTTTCTTTCTTTTACATGAAATATAAAAAAATAAACATGACGACACACAATACAATAATAATAATAGACAGGACTTCACAGGACAATAATAATACTAACAATAACAATAATGACAATAGAATAACAAAAATTATAAATACAGATGCAAAAATCTAAATAACATTTTTATTACAGACACCACAAAAGACATTTCCTCCCCCACTCCCACCCCAGGACCCCCAGACCCCCCAGGACCAACACCCCAACCCCGCTCCGCTGCTAGATAGTGGCTTTAACTTTCTTGGCTGCTGAGACCAACAGCTCAATGGTGGCCTGTCCAACCCCAATTACACGTGCAGTAGAGATTTCCATATAAATGACATCCAGCAGTGTCGGAGACCAATTAATCATTGAGTTTCTCAGGTTGTTTCCACCTCATGGCTATCAGCTTGTAACGCTGCTTTTCTTCTTCTTTTCTGTTTCCCCCTGTGACCCAGTGGGCCGAACAGAGGTCACTACATCACCATCGTCAAGAGTCACGGCTTCTGGCTGCTGTTTGATGATGACATCGTGGAGGTGAGTCACTCCGCCTTATCATCCATAATGTTGTTGTTGCTCATGATGATGATGATGATGATGATAAATCGGCACAACCGACACAATCTCATCAACGTCTCTCCGTTTCCTCTTTTGTTGCAGAAAATCGATGCCCAGGCGATCGAGGAGTTCTACGGGCTGACCTCAGACATCTCTAAGAACTCAGAGTCCGGCTACATCCTCTTCTACCAGTCCAGGGAATGACTGGCCTTGGATCAGTGACACACAGGAAGAGGACAATCACACAGGGTGGGCCTAGCAACCCGTAACCCAAATGAACACACGACCCCACCTCCCTGTCCCATCCCATCCAGCTCCCTTCCTCCTCAGGACCACTCTTGAAATGTGTGCCAATATAACCCCCCCCCCATGGGCCTGGTCCCCGGGTCTACCTGCACTTCCTCTCCCATGATCCTTTTCCTCCCTGAGCTCGGCATGCTGGGAAGGCGGTAAACTTGCTTTTTTGCCCTTCGCCTGCATCTGCACTTTAGAACAAAAAACAACACGACAACAACGACGAAGAAGAAGGAAACAAAAAGGAAATCTACAGTCAGATACAAGTACATACTTGCTGCCTGTGTAGGGCGTCACCCTGGAGCGACCCGCTGGCCCATAGAGGAGCACTCCTCCTGGGCTGGTGGCACCCCACTGGGAGGAAGGAACGGCTACATATATACAGACTCCTGTCAGAGATGGGATTGTAATCATCTATATGTATATAACATCCGTTCCTACACTGTGTCACACACTCGCGGATCCCCATTCATTCGGGGCCGTCCCATGACATCATCCTGGTCCTACCCATAGACATGTCTACGTCTTAAGCCCCGACGGGTGCATGAGTTTTTAACATGAGAGAAACGTTGTATAATAGAGAGAGGAAGCGTGTCGGCTTTATAGCAATTTTTTTTTACATTAAATTGAGATCTTTCGCTTATCTCAGATTACTAGTAAACCTGATTGATGGCAATGTGAAAGGAAATGTAATAGCCCCATAAGAACGAGCTGTCTGGCTGCTCTGATGACTCTCCAGCCTCCAGACTGCAGCTAACCACAGGTGCTCTTGTCCTAAGGCTCCTTGTGTACTTCTGTAGCCAACTGAACTTCAGGCTCTTAGATGTAGACGACTAGGGAACCCTCTGCTGTTTTTCAATAGAAGCTCACCTTTCTCAGTCTACAACTAATGATCGAGCGTCTCAGTGAGGTGTATATGGTCGCCTGAGCAGTCTGATCCTAGGTCAGTACTCCTATTCTTGGATGTTTGATAAATACAGGCCCTGGATCAGCAGCCTGGCCAGTCATGTCCTTTTATAAACTTAATTTTTTTTATTATTATTATGTAAAAGCCCTATTTATCACTGATCTTATTTATGTTTGGTATTTTTAACACTGACTGCTGGTTAGTGGAAGTATGTTGTACGGCTGTGTGTAGTGCGTCTCTTTTGAGGAAAAGTGCTTTGAATGTCAAGACGGTGTGTCTTGTGTGTAAGCGCTCACTAAAGTGAAGGACAAGGTGTGTATGTACACACCTTTATAGAACTGACCTGTCTGCGGTTGGGCTGAAACGGAAGTCAGATTTGTATCTGTGTGCGTGTGTGTGGTATGTGTTGTTAAATAACGTAACACAAATGAAACCTCCCCAATTGATCACATTCATACGGACACCATTTTTCTCATGTGTCGTGCTCAAATGGGGATTTCTTTGGAAAGAAATCCCAACCTGAGCACAACATAAGACTTTAAGCGGCCACTGTGTGAATACGGTCAATGGCCTACAAGGCTTTTGAAACAGAAACACAGTGAGGTGCAATAGGAGTTGAAGTAATTTTGATGTCCCAATTCCCAGTGAGGCTAGTAGTTTAATGGATTGGTTAGTGGTGTCTTTCATCTTCCCAGTTTGTGTGTGTGTGTGTGCGCGCATAATAGATCAAAGGAGATGGACTTACTTCATCTCCATGTGCAATATACAGCATAACAACGTTCCATTTCATTCATTCTATTTTTATTTCCTTGGTTTTGGTTATTGATATTGTTCATTGTTCATTCCTAACGTTGAACTATATATGTTCTTTATATATGTCTGTCACACTTTGTTATTGGCTTCAAATGATGACTTTATATGTGATGCTTTAAGACCCTAACTGACTCGATCCTGAAGCTCTGCCCCTCTTTTCTTGACCCTCCAATGACCACCACTGCTTTTCCTCGTGGAGCTAAGAAGAGGGCGGAGCTTGGGATAGGTCCATTCCCATAGGGAGGTGTAGTGGTTACGTCATTGTTGTTTCCGGCCGGTACACCTCGCTTGAAATCGCAATGTATTTGCCCATTTCTAAATCACCTCGTTTAAAACAAATAAAGCATAAACATTTGCATGGTGTACCTTTCTGTGCGTATTCATCCACAATCTATAGCTCAACATGAAAATAATTATTTTACGATTAATTGCGAATTGTTTCATGTTGAGCTATAGATTGTGGATGAATACACACAGAAAGGTACACCATGCCAATGTTCATGCTTTATTTGTTTTAAACAAGACTTTAGAAATATGTCCATTGGAAATACATTGCAATTCCGGCCGTAAACAACAATGACGTAACCACTACACCTCCCTATCGTGAACGTCCAGTTCCCCCGCTTGGTTTAGCGTTCTGATATCCAGTGGTGATGGTGTATATATATATCCTCCCAAATAGATTCTCTTTGAAGGTTTGTGGCCCGGAACTGTAGCCTAGAACCACATCAAACCAGCTGGTTCTTAACTCATGTGAATGACTTTCTAGTTCACTGCAAATCTGGAATAATGACAAATGCATCACATTTATTATTATATATTTAATGAAACGAAAGAAGGGTTGTGATAGGTTTGATTCATTATACTTTAATGTTTGTGTTTATATGAGAGAGAATTTAAATGGGTATTTCGCAGATTTGTAACCTGAATTCTATCGTTCGTCGTAAGGAGGACGTCATAAAAGTACTAACGTGGTCTGCGTCTCGACCTCGGCCGCATCGCCCCCCCCGAAAAAACCAACCGGTAATGTCGTCCGTCAGAGAACAGATCTCAGGTGAACTGAAGACTCCAGTTCCTCAACTATTTCTTCAATGTTCCTCAAGTTGGGACTTCTACAGAAACGTCTACGGTGGAGTTCCTCAGGGTGCCGACGTGGCCGAGCTCTCGAGACATGGAACACACTGGTGAGTTTTATCACGTCCTTCTCACAACAGGATTCCGGTACAAATAAATTGGTGAAGTGCACCGGAACCTTTAGGAGGGTTTCTGCAGTTATTTCTAATGTAAACGGGTCAAGTCAAGAGGAACACGTGCCAAACTAAAGTCACTGGTGATGACCTTGCAAAACTGGAACAGTGTCTTGACGGAGCACTATTTTATTTGTAAAGATACACGTGTACATATATATTATGTAGTAAAGACTCCTGAAGATAGGAACATATTTTTTTAAAACTAGGACCTTAAAAACACTTAAGAGGAAGCCGCTCGACGCAAAGATTTTAGCTTAATCTTGACAATTAAAGAAAACCTGCAAGATACATATTGTGCTGTTTTACAATCAACTAATTACATCACTTTTAATTGTGTAGAAGTCACAGTCATAATACCGTACAGCTCAGAAGTGCCTGGCCCCTCTCGCTCCAGAAGTATTTTGTCTTTCGCCGTAAGCTCTGAGGAAAATTAAGGTTAGCCACAATCATTTTACCATCTAATATATAAGCCTGCAATCATAAGCAGTCGCGTACATTTCTTTGTGTGCTTGTTACAAACAGTCGTGGTGTTAATTTTTATATTAAATAAATGCAGCTGTTTATCTTGGGAAAAACCATGGGGTTTCTATGTTTGATAATAATGGCTAATCTTAGTTTTTACCAACTATAATAATAATAATAATTGTATAGCACCTTTCATACAAGAATTGCAGCCCAAAGTGCTTCACAGAAGTAAAAAGAAAAATAGACACAATAAAAGTAATGCAGAGAATAAGAAAAAGGGTAAAAGCAATGCAGGTAATAATACAAATATTGACTCATACAGTTTAACAGTCTTTCTTCCCCGTTAGTCATGAAAAAAACACTTTACTTTGAAGTTACTTGATTTTTGGTTTTGATCGATAATCCTGTCATTAATTTAGTTCCATTGTATATGACCTTTTTCTTTGTGTTTCTTGTATATTGTTAATCCTAGTATACAGTCATCCACAATAGTTCATGCTGCGCTTGTGTCATCAGTCTTTGTGTTCATCAACTCAACAGGGCAGGGTACACCGATCCTCTCTTTAGGATACGCCAACTCTTTTTTCAACAGACTATAACTTTAAAATATATTCATCAGTATAAATCCAGGTTTCCTGACTTCCTCTAAAACCTTGGTTAAAAAATTGTGAGAGGAAATACTTGTGGAGCCAGAGAGGGCAGAGCACTTTAGACTGTTTAGGATATGGTTCATATGTCGTGCTGATCTGAGCCACGGTAAGAGAGAATAATAGCCAGGAGTAGAACTGGGGTTTGTTAAGAATAAACCATGAATGAAGAATGAAGACATGCTGTTGTGTGCTGATCTTCCATTACCACTTATGCACATGCCGTGTCACTGAGATGCTCCTGTTGTTGCACTTCTGACGTGGTCTTCTGCATCCAACTGTGATACGTGTTCTGGTTACGGAAATGACCGGCATTCAACAGAACTGTCTGTTAGGTACGTGGTCTCTGCCCGTGCTCAGTAAAAGTACCTAACGGACTGGTCTGTTGGGTGCTGCTTATCCCTCTAACTACATAAAGAGTCAGGACCGCACACCCGGTAATAAAACTATTGAAGGACGTTTTAATTTAAGATGGTGCAGCTCAGGTGCAGTGTGTGTGTGTGTGTGGGGGGAGGGGGGGGACTGTTACCGGGGTGTGGTGTTCTGGAGGGAGGATGTGGAAGGTGAAAAGGGAGATGAATGGAACTCTCCACTCCACGAGGGTTGTTGTGTGTAAACTGAAAGTGCACTTTAAGTGATGAGCTTAAATGCTTTAACATGAAGAACTAACAGTCTCTCTTAACACGGTACTTTGGGGATTTTCCTTTTCTTCTGTTCCAATAAAAATGACTATCAATTAACTTAGTCTTTTCTTCCTTTGTCATGTTTTTCTTTTTTCCTTTGTTGTTAAGTCTCCTTGTTTTATAGCAGTGGTTCTCAGCCGGTTGTGCTTTGGAAGTCGGTTCAGGGTGTGCCTTGAGATGTTGCCCAATTGGCCATATTCACACAGCAGTGAACTTTGGTGCCAGTTCTATTGAAGATTAAATTATAAAAATTCTAAATATACCAGCAACCTGAGGAAATATACATCAACCAATATATCAAACGTTAGCTAGTTAACAATGTGACAAATTGCTGATGATTCGGACATCCAGTGTAATATCCTGTTTAAATGAATGAATGAATGAAAACTTTATTTAACAGATTGCAGAATGGGTACAATACAGTACGGCTCAATACATACAATTGTTAAGGGGATGCAGACCTGAGAAAGACGTTTGTCTTGTTTCCATCAGGGTCCCCCATTTTCAATTCATATAGACATATATGACATACATGACATACAGATAGTCAGTACTGCTACATCTATACATTTATGACATACCAGATTTGCAAATACAGTACTGTTTGTGATACAGAAGGAGTCAAGAAAAGGGAGTATATACATTTGACGTAGAAACTGTACATTGGAGGTTGGGTGGGGGGGGTTGGGTACATTGGGATATTGACAACCATACTGGGTAATTTACATTGGAGGTGGTTGGGGGGGGGGGGGGGGGGCGGGGGGCATACTGTATAAACAAGTAACACTGTACATTGAGGGGGGGGGGGGAGGAGACACTGTACAAACAAACACAATTGTACATTGAACTATTGACAAAACCATACTAGGTAAATGACTGTACATTGGAGGGGGTTGGAATGATTGGGTTAGGATATTTACAGGGGCCAGTGTTGAATTGCAGTCTCCCGTAGGTGTCCCTTGAGAGAGGTTTTGAAAGTGGGTAGTGATCCACATTCCTTTACAGCTTTGGGTAGGGCGTTCCACATTGATGTGGCATAATTGCGAAACGTGTTTAGTCCCTTATTTGAGCCGAATCTGGGTTTGACATGATTTGTGGAGCTCCCTCTGGTGTTGTGATCGTGGTATTCACTGACCTTTGGGAAGTATTTTGACATGTACATGGGTACCTTGGTCGTGTAGTGTATCTTGTAGACCAGGCCCATTGCAAGTTGTTGTACTCTGTCGTCTACTCTAAGCCATCCTAGGTTGTCGAAGTGGGCAGGGGTGAGGTGGGTTCTAGGAGTAAGGTCAAGCAGTAGTCTGACCAGTTTGTTTTGAGATGTTTGTAATTTTGTTTTTAGCGCCTTTGAGGTGCTTTGGTACCATGAGGTGCAAGCATAGTCGTAGTACCCCTGAATGAGTGCTCCTGCCAGAGTCTTCAGGGTGTTCTTGTTTACCAGAGAGGAGATCCGGTACAAGAATCGAGTTCGTTGGTTGACTTTTTTTATTACATTGGATGCCATTTTGTCACAGGAGAGATTAGCCTCTAGGATGGACCCCAGGTAGGTAATTTCATCTTTCCTTGTGACAATATTGTCACCCACTGTAACTGAGAAGCCGTCGGTCTTGCTGAGTTTGTTATTTGAACCGAAGAGAATGGACTCTGTTTTGCCCATGTGTAATGATAGTTTGTTATCAGCGAGCCATATGCAGATTCTGCCTAGTTCCGAGCTGAGGGTTTTTTCAACCTGTAACTTGTTCTTGTCAGAGACCAGCAGGGCTGAGTCGTCCGCAAACAGGAACAAGTTGCAGTCACAAGCTGACGACATGTCATTTGCATAAATTAGGAACAGTAGCGGTCCTAGTATGCTTCCTTGTGGAACACCACAGCTCACTGTGAGGGGGGGGGATAGGGTACCGTTTACCTCCACCATCTGTTCCCTCCCCTCAAGGTAGGATTGCATCCAGCTCACTGATAGACTATCAAAACCAATTGCTTTTAGCTTGTCAATCAGAATGGAGTGATTGACCGTGTCAAAGGCCTTTTGTAGGTCCAGCATGACCATGCCGCAGTATTTGCCTGCGTCCACCTCTTGTTTGATGTGGTCATTCAAATAGAGAAGGCATGTGTCAGTGGAGTGGGATGTTCTGAAGCCAGATTGGAATTCGTAGATTAGATTTTTTTCCGCTAGGTACTTTTCGACCTGTTCGTAGACTATTTTTTCCATGACTTTCGAGATGGAGGTGAGAATAGAAACAGGGCGGTAGTTGCCTGGGTCTAATTTGCTGCCCTTTTTGTGCAGAGGGGTCACCCTCGCAATTTTGAAGTCCTTGGGGACGTGTCCCTGTTTTATGGAGAGGTTTATTATGTGTGTGATGATTGGTGTGATGGCGGCTGCTGAGTCTCTGAGGAATTTGGAGGGGATGTTGTCATGGCCAGTGGCCTTGTTAGGTTGGAGGGCGCTCAGTTTATTGAGTACCTCATCTGTTGTTACCGTTTCCAGCTTGAAGTCGTCCTTGCGGACCCCTAGGTTTTTGTAGAAAGCTACTATGTGTTCTACCCCATAAAGCCCTGAGTGGGAGGGTAGTTTGTTTACCAGTGTTGTGGCTATGTTTGTGAAGAAAATGTTTAAGTAATTGGCTACATCCAGCTTGTCTGTGATGAGCGTGTTGTCAGTTTTTATGTTTATGTTTGAGAATCTGGTTTTAAGTTTTTTACTGCATCCTAGTTGATTATTGAGTAATTTCCAAAGTTCACGTGGTTTGTTTTTGTTTTCCTCAGTTTTGTCATTGATGAAATTCTTTTTTGCAGTTTTGATCATGGAGTTTACGTCGTTTCTTAGTCTGTTTCTTTCTAGTTTGAGTTCAGTCACGTGGGCTTGGAGTTCACTGCTCGTGCTTTTAGTAAGCTTTGACTGACTTTTACGAAACTCAGAGCATTTTTTGTCTCTGGTTTTCATAGCGGCCAGTATTTCGGAGTGCATCCACGGCTCAGCGCGATTTTTTACCCTGGTGGTTCTTAGGGGGGCCATGTCGTTTAGTATTGCTGAGAATTTGGTTTTGAAACCAAGCCATGTTTCGTCAACCAGTGTACCATTGAGTTCATCTGACCAGTCCAGACTCTCCAGTTCAAGGTTGAAGGCCTCGCTAGAGTAGGTTTTGAGGTCTCTAGATGTGACTGTTTTGTGGCAGCCAGCCTTTTGTTTTAGTTTTTTTCGGGTACAGAATATCATATAATGATCACTTAACCCACATGCTATAACCCCTTTATTTGAGATCTTGGACTTGTCGGAGGTCAGAATGAGGTCAATGGTAGTCTGATGGGTCATAAACGAGGAGATGGCTGATCCCATTCAACTCGATGTCGGGTGAACTGAAGGTTTACACACTTGGCACCAATGTGCGTTCACGCACGCGCTACACGGTAATGTGATGATGACCCTTCCTTATAGTTTCCTTGGTCATGGTCATGATCGGATTCCTTTCCACTCTGTTCCCACCTAGGATGGGAAAAGAAAAATGGCCGCCATGTGAATATATTGTCAATAGTTAAAATTAAATAATTTAAAGGTCAGTGTCAAACGAGCATAACATCTTCTTTATTCAAACACAATGAAATCAGCAATAATAATACTTTTCCCAATCAAAATTACAGTAATACATTTTTCTCCTTTGCTAGCAGTTATTCATATTTTTTGCTATCTCCTATATGGTTAATCTACTATATTTACATTCACAATCAAAGTTATTAGGTGTTCGGTTTACAGAACAATTTATTCAGTTTATTTCTTCTCTACTCTTCCCCTGCTCTCCGTTCTCACAATCAGAGAGGGGCTTCGCTCAACCAATCAGAGAGGGGTCTGCAGAAATGGAGCTCAACCAATCAGAGAGGGGTCTGCAGAAATGGAGCTACGAAAAGTAGAGACGCCACCTGCACGCCAAGGACTTCCTTGTGTCAGTGCCAGATGAGGAACTCTTAACACTATCAGTGCCGGTGTTCTGCGAAATTCTACTACTTCCTCGAAAACTGCTGCCGTAGTGCGACTCGATAGACGCGTCTGCGAAATTCTACTACTTCTCCATTGCTATACAGACCAGGGGTATGACGCGTCTGCGAAATTCTACTACTTCTCCATTGCTATACAGACCAGGGTCGGGATAAGTATTATTAACACACAAGTGATTTTTGATGCATAAAAAAGTGATATTATTAACACACAAGTGATTTTTGATGCATAAAAAAGTTATTTTAAAACAAGATAACGCTAAACTCAGGCCTATATCTTTTGACAGCTGGGTGTCGTCACGTTCACTCCGAACTACAACAGGTGTACGACATTTTATCATCTACTTTATACATACTTTATACATTCTGCTGCAAAGCCAATTACATGCAAATATTTACATGCTTATACAGTAATAAGTTATGTATGTACAAATATGTTTAAGATATTGCTCACCATCAATAAGACTCAACAAGACGTTCGGCAGTAGAATATTGTTGAGTTAAAACGCGTGAAAAACGATTGTGGGTCATGCGCAAGCGCAGAAGCGCTGGCAGCAGAATTCTGGTGTGGAGTAGAATTTTGCAGGACACCGGCCTTGTTTACCTTTTTACCCCCTTGAATGCCATCATCCACTTCAAAAACGCATAATCTATGTTTTAAATTATGGCTATGTGTCTAATCTGCCCGTCGTTTATCAATGACTTGTTTGGAGTCAACATTGTCGAAACGGATTGTTTTTTAATCGGTTCATATCCTTTTTATAGCATTTCGAAAAGCTATCGTTCTCTCGAAGATTTCCGGAAAATTTAAAGATTCCCCCATAAACGGCATTTATTGGAATATTCTCGAATACACTAGACACGTTGTAATTTGTCGGCCTATTTATGAATCGTTTTCAAATAAACGCTAGATTATCGATAGTATATGTGTACTTATGCACGCTATAGAAGCGGGCTGAAAAATCTATTCTCTCATTTCCTCAAGATCACACACACACACGGCACATGCTGATATCTCAGTGAATACAGCTCTGATTATCCTAAAACTGGTAACATAGACTTACCTTAGATCAGATGTTCTCCTAAAAGATTATTCCAATTCCTGATCGTCATTCCAAATATCGACCGCGTTTATTGATTGATTATTGGCTGCTGTAAATATATATTCCACGCTGCTTTCCAACCCGCGATCACTTCCATGTTCATCAGACGGCTTGCCAGCACAGTGCCTCCACAGATCCAGCAGTATAATCGAATGACCTGCAGTTACACAGGGATAGACGATAGGGGGCGGTATTTTCCCATCTGAGCTCCTAGAGCAGGGGTAGGCAACCCTAGGCACGCGTGCCTGCATAGGCACGCGGGGGCATTTGCATAGGCACAGGGGGCAGCATACAAAAAAAAAGAATTAATTATATATATATATATATTTTTTTTTTTTTGCTTTGAAATATTATAGTGAAATATTTTGCACTGTTGTCGCATTTATCTTGTTGAAATCCTCCCACAGGTTCTTTTTACTACCACATTTAATTGAGACCCTTTATTTGTTTATTATTTCAATTTAGCTGGAAATACATTGCTACATCATTCAGTAACATTTGCAGAGCCTTATAACAAAAACATTATTACGGTCACCATTGTGACCAGTGGGATTAATCAACAAATTGTATTATTTATTTTTCTATTTCATTGAACATTGCACATGTTAAAAGCAATTTTTTTACTCAAAATGTGAGTATTACCAAGTCAACTTGTGTTCTTAAAACAATGACAATAAACATAGTTTTATTAGGTTGAAATAATGTGGTTGTGTACTTATTTTTCTGTTAACTTTTTATGGATTGAAAACTGAAAACCTTAATGCACAGTAACTGAACTCAATATTTTTAAGTTCTGGTAACTTATTATATTTTTTTTTACAGTGTAGTCTTGAGATCAATCAAAACTTATTTACACGATATACTTCACATTCACCCTCCATTCACATCCTGGTGTTCTCCATTAGGCATGTAGGTATAGCTATGACAGCACACGTACAGTACACACACCAATGGTGTGTGATGTGTCCAAAAATGAATGGGCAAATGTGAGTGAAATGGTCGCACTGTATGCAGCTGTTTGTCTGCATTGCATTCCCCCCCCCCCCCCCCCCCCAACTCAGATTTAGGGTTGATACAACCATCATAATAATATTGTTAATAATAACAATAACAATAATGATGTAATAATGTAAAAATTATCATTAAAAAGACCTGATTATGAGAAAAAAATATTACGATGCATGGAATATTGTTGAGGCACACTAGTTACTTACAACTATATTTCAAACAGGCACTCCATGTCAAAAAGGTTGCTGACCCCTGTCCTAGAGGGTCTGCTGTACCAATGAATGAATGAATGAAAACTTTATTTAACAGATTGCAGAATGGGTACAATACAGTACGGCTCAATACACACAATTGTTAAGGGGATGCAGACCTGAGAAAGTTGTTTGTCTTGTTTACATCAGGGTCCCCCATTTTCAATTCATATAGACATTTATGACATACACAACATACATGACATTTATGGCATAGGGACATATAGGTATTTAGTACTGATACATTTGTGACATAAACGGTATTCAAATATACAGTACTGTTACCCCTAGATCCTGACAGAGTATATACATATGATGGGGAGGGGGTGGGTGGGTGGGAGAGAAATATACATACGGCGGGGATGGAATATATACATGCAGTGGGGAGGAGACTGTCTATTAGGAGGTGGTGGGGGTTTTGGGCATTTATGGTGGCCAGTTTCGAATTGCAGCCTCCCGTAGGTGCTCTTTAAGAGCGGTTTTGAATGTGGGTAGGGATTCACATTCCTTTACAGCTTTGGGTAGGGCGTTCCACATTGATGTGGCATAATTGCGAAACGTGTTTAGTCCCTTGTTTGAGCCGAATCTGGGTTTAACATGATTTGTTGAGCTTCCTCTGGTGTAGTGGTTGTGGTATTCACTGACCTTTGGGAAGTATTTTGACATGTACATGGGTACCTTAGTCGTATAGTGTATCTTGTAGACCAGGCCCATTGCAAGTTGCTGTACTCTGTCGTCTACTCTAAGCCATCCTAGGTTGTCAAAGTGGGCAGGGGTGAGGTCAAGTAGTAGTCTGACCAGTTTGTTTTGTGATGTTTGTAATATTGTTTTAAGCGCCTTTGAGGTGCTTTGGTACCATGAGGTGCACGCATAGTCGTAGTACCCTTGAATGAGATAGACCAACGGGAGACTCGGTTGATGAAATATGAATTCAGATCGCTAATAAAAAAATCAAACGACATTTCACGTCGTCGGCACTCAACGGGGGGCATGATAAGACGACAATACACGTTGTCGGCACGCAAAGTGTTATGTGCCGGCACAGCCGTCGTCTCCCACGCGGATTCCATTCACGACGTGCCTCCTCCATCTGTGGGCATGTAGAGTGTCAGTCTTTTGTCTCTGTTGTGTGACCCCTGTAATTAAGCGTTCCTGTAAATCCTGTATTTTGTATAATTCTGTACAACTCTTATGTCTTCACCCGTTAGTCTTATGTATGCACCTAGCTACTGTGGGAAAGAATATCCCCCTTGAGGACAAAATAAACATCTCTACATCTCACCAGGAAACGTGTGTGTGTGGGGGGGGGTTACAGCCACCGGAGAGAACATGCTGTGAAGGGGTAATAATCTGTCCCAGGAAAAGGACGTTCTCTGAACGTCCTCAATATGCCACAGTGTTCTCAAAGAGAAGGACGTGACATGAGGAAGCTGTCAGACCTCGGATACACTCCCAACCGATGCCAGCCATATCTCTGTCTCCATGACTACCAAATATTTAGTGTTTCTTTTGATTTCCACTGCATTGTAAATCAAATACAGAGATAGCACTTCAGAATCTTTTCAGCTGATCGAAAAAACCTGCAAAAGAAAGAACTTTATTTTCTTCCTCCATTCATCTCCATTCATTCTCCATTGAGTAGTCTGGAGCCGAGGTGTGGCATCCTGTCTTAGCAGCTCCTTATTCTGCTATATTTACTCCTATTCTTGACTAGCTAAATTCTTGATTAACTTGGTGTCTAAGTGACTGTACATTGTTTTTACGTTAATATTAATGTATGTATTAATTAACTTCTGTTAAGTTAGCCAGCTAGAACTTAGTTTGAGTTAGGTGAGTCTAGCTGAACAATGGAGAACAACAACAACAACAACAACACCAGCAGAATTGTGTACTTGCGTGATACGCTCCCCTGCTTTCAAGACGAGTTGCAGCTTCACAGAGGAAACTACCAGCCGACATTACGATCCACAGATGGGGAACAAGAGCTTGCACGATTGTGAGGGAAAGGAAAACAGCAGATTTAAGCTGTCGTTATGGGAAACGTGTGATCGCTGGCCAACAAGACAGACGAGCTCTCAGCCCTGGTGAAAAGCCAACTTTAGTACAAGGAAGCTAGCTTAACGTCGTGGCAGAACGCTAACATCCTGGATAGCACTATTGAACAAGAGGGCTTCACGGTGGTGCGCACCGACAGGGATAAGCGAAGCAGCTACAGAGAAGCTCATGGTGATTGATTGCTTGATTGATTGATTGAAAACTTTATTAACAGATTGCAGAATGGGTACAATACAGTACAGCTCAATACACACAATTGTTAAGGGGATGCAGACCAGAGAAAGACTTTCGTCTTGTTTACATCAGGGTCCCCCATTTTCAATTCATCAGTGATATGGTTGGAGCATGGCCTGGTGGCCTGGATCACTGACCACAGTACGTCAGACTGCAGGGCAGTCAGTCAGACAGTTGCCTGACTGCAGCCTTACATTCAAGATAGCAAGACTATGTGACACATGGCAGTAGGTTCTCAGAGATCAGAGAGGATGTCATCAGAATTACTCAGTAGAATCCCCAAGCAGACAATATAATCATTTGAAGTAATGGTAACTTTTGACTTAGATGCAAGATGCAAGATGCGGCACGGTGGTGTAGTGGTTAACACTGTCACCTCACAGCTAGAAGGTCCTGGGTTCGATTCCCACTTGGGGACCAGGTTGCCGTATTGCCAGTTACCCAGGTGGGGAATCTCCCAGGCCTTTCTGTGTGGAGTTTGCATGTTCTCCCCGTGCTCGCAAGGGTTTCCCCTCCCGATAAGATAAACTCAATGGAAAAACATGCACAACAGATCGCTAACGCTGTCGTGTCCCTGACGAAGACGGACAGGAACACTTAGGTCGCTTTCACACAGGAGCTGTTTGGTCCGGACTATCGGACCAGAATTCGATAGTCCGCTTTTTTGGGTTTGTGTGAATGCGTCGAACTCGGTCCGCGGACCAAACACGCGAACTCTGGTCCGACCAAAAACATAGGTCTCGGTTCGCTTCATCGGACCAAACGCGGACCAAACGTAGGAAGTCACCTGATAAACTATGCATCTTGGGTATATTATTATTATTACCGCGGCCCGGCATTCACTGCAAAACAAGCACACTGCATCTATCTATCTATCTATCTATCTATCTATCTATCTATCTATCTATCTATCTATCTATCTATCTATCTATCTATCTATCTATCTATCTATCTATCTATCTATCTATCTATCTATCTATCTATCTATCTATCTATCTATCTATCTATCTACTGTGCATCTTGGGTAGAAAGAAGAAAAAAACACAGCTGATTATTATTATTATTATTACCGCGCGCGCAGCATTTACTGCAAAACAAGCACACTGTGTAAACATGTCTTGTGGACAGACTTGGGGCGAAGTGAAAGCCCTAATCGACATATGGGCAGAAGACCAAATAAAACAGCTGCTTGTGGGCACTCACAAAAACAACGAGGTGTACAAGTTGTTTAGCGAGAGGATGGCGGTAATGGGAATTATAATCGAACGATGGATCAATGCCACGCCTCTGCTACTGCTACTATCACGCTTCACGCAGTTTGTGTTGACGCGCATTTCACTTCCTGAAGGGGAGGGATTTCCACTCTCCATTGTGTCCAATAGACGAGCGTCCTTTTCGACCGCGTGACTGTTCAGATAGTTTGGTGCGCCTGACAAATTGCTGTGTGAATGCAGACGAACCAAATGATGAATGCAACAATGTTGCAACTTCACCACCAGAACCGCACCGAGTCCACCAAAACTATATGTGAAAGCACCCTTAGATTGGTCCCCTGGCACGGCGCTCGCTGCAGCCCTCGTCTGCTCCCGGCTGCCCTTGGGGGGAAGGACGACAGGATGGGAAGTGCAGAGAACATTTCATCAGCAACTCAGTGCATGTGTGTGTGTTCCTGTGGGTCGCCCATCGCATGTGTGTGTGTTAATCTGATGACAAATAAAGACTTCTTCTTCTTCACAATTATCATGATTAAGTACTTAGGAACTAAGAAGGACATGTTGACGAACCGTTGATTACTGTCAGTTACTCAAGTCTCAGACTTCCTGTCTCAGTGCAGAGAACCCCATCCAGAATGGCCTCTACTTCAGTTCCAAATTGCCCCTATTCACACCGCAGCCATTTTGCTCTTACATATCATGCTCAGGTTGGGATTCCTTTCCACCCTGGGTGGGAACCTGAGCATGACATAAGAGCAAAATGGCCACCGTGTGAATATGATCAATGATACATTCAGGAAGCAACCATCCATTTGACCCTCAAATGCCCATTTTCCACCTGCTTACTGCTAGTTTTAAAAGTTGAATAAAAGTTGTTCCTTCTCTTTGTTAACATATACAGTAGTTCCGTGTTAGTTCCTAGGTAATTAATAGGGATGTCCGATATTATCGGCCTACCGATATTATCGGCCGATATCGGCATTAAAATGTGATATCGGAAAATATCGGTATTGGTTTTCAAAATTTTATTTTTTATTTTATATTTCTTTTACATTTCTATAACCTTTATTTACCCAAGCAAGTAAGAACAAATTCTGATTTTATTTATTGTCAAAAGTATGCATAATGTTAATTCCACAACAAGAGATATGTAATGTTAATTACCTGAAATTATAAAAAATTTGGGGGGGGGGGGGATCCCTGCATATATCGGTATCGGTTGATATCGGTATCGGAAATTAATAGTTGGACAATATCGGTATCGGTAAAAAAGCCAATATCGAGCATCCCTAATTAATCATTATTAACATATAGTTCCTAGGTAATTAAACATTATTAACATATAACATCTGTTTATGTGGATAATGTGAATTTCTCTCATCTATACAGAGAACTTAAGCCAGTGCCTGACCACAAACTGCACATCTCCATTACATTGGCATTGGGTCTGAGAGACCAGATGGATTCATTGTGTCAAACTAGTTTGATGTGAGATTTGAGTGACAAGAGCGCTGTGGGTGGCTGCTCTCATCATCACCACTTCAAATACCTCCCTGCAGCATCAGAGGAATAACCATAATTACACATAATCATAGTAATTATCAGCAATTAGCTCATGAGCATTAACGGCACACTGTGGAGATGTGCCTGTAGAATGGTATGATATTGATACTGTATGTCAGTGATTCAATAATTACATCAAATGGTAAATGGCTGCATTTATATAGCGCTTTTATCCAAAGCTTGTTCCTCACATTTTACCCATTCACTCACACATTCACACACCGACGGCAGAGGCAACCATGCAAGGAGCCAACCTGCTCATCGGGAGAAGTTAGGGGTTAAGTGTCTTGCTCAAGGAGCGGGAATCTAACCGGGAACCTCCGGATAACCAGACGACTGCTCTACCTACCGAGCCACTGTCGCCCCCATATCAACAACACACCACCTGCTAACCAGTAGTTCCGGTTTCCATTATGGGCTGTGTGAATCTCCAATGCATTTATTATTATTATTATTATTATTATTATTATTATTATTATTATTATTATTATTATTATACAAGACGAGAAATAATTAGGGTGGTGCTCAACAAAATAAATTCTTAGTTGACTGATTAACTATTAACTGACTAACATACCGTTTATTATTGTCCAATCGATTATTTATTTATTGCCTTTTTCCTGCCATCCCCCTTCCCCAATTCCCTCCTGGTCGCTGGTCTGTCGGTCAGCCATTTATGTTCACCTGACAATGAGGAGTTTCACTGGGAGAGCGTAACACCTGACAACGAGGAGTTTCACTGGGAGAGCGTAACACCTGACAATGAGGAGTTTCACTGGGAGAGCGTAACACCTGACAACGAGGAGTTTCACTGGGAGAGCGTAACACCTGACAATGAGGAGTTTCACTGGGAGAGCGTAACATCTGACAACGAGGAGTTTCACTGGGAGAGCGTAACACCTGACAATGAGGAGTTTCACTGGGAGAGCGTAACACCTGACAACGAGGAGTTTCACTGGGAGAGCGTAACACCTGACAATGAGGAGTTTCACTGGGAGAGCGTAACACCTGACAACGAGGAGTTTCACTGGGAGAGCGTAACACGTGCCAACAAGGAGTTTCACTGGGAGAGCGTAACACCTGCCAATGAGGAGTTTCACTGGGAGAGCGTAACACCTGACAATGAGGAGTTTCACTGGGAGAGCGTAACACCTGCCAACGAGGAGTTTCACTGGGAGAGCGTAACACCTGACAATGAGGAGTTTCACTGGGAGAGCGTAACACCTGCCAACGAGGAGTTTCACTGGGAGAGCGTAACACCTGCCAACGAGGAGTTTCACTGGGAGAGCGTAACACCTGACAATGAGGAGTTTTACTGGGAGAGCGTAACACCTGTCAACGAGGAGTTTCACTGGGAGAGCGTAACACCTGTCAACGAGGAGTTTCACTGGGAGAGCGTAACACCTGCGGCTGCAGAGGTTCACGCTATCTCCCCCAGATCCCCTCCCTGCTGAACAGGGACTACCCCGACCGACCAGTAGGGGTCGCTGTTGCAACGACTCATTCCCACCTGTGAACACTGACAATATTGTGTTCATATGGACGACGACGACAATGCCGGAGGCATAGATATATAGCACTAGATGGCTCAAGGCGGAGTCTCCCGCGCATCACCGGTGGCCATCTTGCCATCTTTGGTTTATTACAAACGTTGTTAACTCTTTGACTGCCAAACATGTAATATCTTGTGTTTCACCGCCAATGCTTGAGCGCCAAAAATGTAATATCTTGTTTTTAGATCCTTTGATCTTTTTCCTTTGATCCCCATTCTAAACGGTCAGCCGGATCATTCTAGGTGTCCCTGGCTCATTTGCCTACGTTGGAATTGCAATGCCGATCGAATCTCACCAGGTGGCAGTATCGCCTACCTTTTTAACTCTGATAGTCCGGTTCAGACATTGTCACTACTGATCTCTTTCTGTCAAGACTCGCTCTGAGGGGGAGGAGCTCTTGCAGAGCAATTGCTAGGAGATCTGCTCACCTCAAAACCTATAGTTTCCCGTAAACACGAGTAATTACATATAAACGAGTAATTGCGATCGCCGATGCGATCATTGAAATTATTCTTTTTGGAGTACCTTCTGGCTAAGGTAAGGTATATTCTATGTCTATTTTATCGAACCTGAAACATGTTTCTGTATTTTACCGGACCTAAACCAAGCTTTTTCTAACGATCGGGGTAAGACTACCCCCCCTTGATGATTTTGTGAAGGCACATATGTGATTTGATTTTGGAGTATTTGGGGTTTCAGGGTATCAACCAGAACGATTTGGGCTTATTGCATATAACGCGTCTAGATTATTTTGGAAATGGGCGATGTTTAGCGTGTAATAAACTACAGTGTGTAGAAACAAACTATTTTTTACATGTTGGACTAGAAATAGTGTGTCAAATGAGCCATAATAGCTATAATATACAATATACAAAGGGCGGCTACATGGCGTAGTGGGCAAGGCGCTCGCCACGAATACTGGAGACGCTGGGCTCGCCTGTTCGGCCGTATTAGGGGTGGGAAACTGATGGGTGGGGATCGGGCGTTGTGGACAGCGACTCCTACAGGTCGGTTGGTGCGCCTGCGCAGTAGAATCAGGAAGTGTCGGGGGCAGCGTGAGCCTCCCACGCGTTACTCCTCGCCACTGAGAGATCGAGCTGCGCAGGTGAAAAGATGCGACTGCTGTTACCTCAAGTACCGGAGGGGACTTGTGCTATGTATGACTTAGTCCACATTGCAGCCGGCTTGTGGGATGCAAGAAACAGCGTTCGTGACAGGGGAGGGTTGAATTGGATGATACGAAATTGGGATGGGAGAAAATATAGAAAATGGAGAAAAAGTGGATAAAAAAAAATATACAATATACAATAGCTCCGCAAATATCGTGAAATATCGTGAAAATGGTCAATAAAAGCTGGGGCTAGCCAGTGCAGATAGGGAAAGGGCATGGCTCTCAATGAGTTAACCTTGAAGAATTTTTATATATTTGTTTTTATATCAAAGTCCATTATAAGTATGCAGTATGATAACTACATCTCTGACGTTTTTAACAAACCAAACGGTTGAATTTAGCAAGCTATGGTTATTTCAATAGTACATGCACCATAGACATGCATGTTATGAATTTGCGTGCTCCACCCTCGCAAGATGGCCGCCATGCAGCGTGGGTAAGCCATCTAGTGTTATATATCTATGGCCGGAGGTACCGCTGCCGGGAATTTAACCCGGGTCTCTGTGGTGGTAGGAGATTGATTGATTGATTGAATTGATTGAAAACTTCATTAACAGATTGCAGAATGGGTACAGTACAGTACAGCTCAATACATACATTTACATTTAGTCATTTAGCTGACGCTTTTATCCAAAGCGACTTACAAGTTCTGACATACAATTGTTAAGGGGATGCAGACCAGAGAAATACTTTCATCTTGTTTACATCAGGGTCCCCCATTGTGGAGAGTCCCCCAGGGTCCCCCATTTTGAGAGTGCTTAGACCTATAGTTTTCATCTGTAGTCCCTGCCTAACATGCTTATCTTTATTATTAATAAACTAAACGATTAAGATGTAGCAGTCGTAGCTTCCAATCTCAGCATTTGGGAGAAGCGGATGTAGGCCTACTCCTCACCTCTGCGGGGGGGGGGGGGGGGGGGGGGGGCACAGAGTCCACCATTTGAGAGGTCAGCTCTTCCCAGAACGGTCCTCCTGTGTTCCCTACCTCTGATCAGACACAACAAGACGAGGTTGAGGTGATTGAGTTTACCTTGTGAGAGTGTTGATTGGTCAGACCACAGACACTGTCACAGTGGGAACCAATAGGAAACAACAGGTGGTCCTGGGTATGATGATGCTTAAAGGGGCAATTCACCAAAGAATAACGCTGATTTATTTTGCACATGATCTCGCACATATCCCAAAGCTCTAAATTGTTTTACATTCATTTAGTTTGACAGTTATTGAGAGTTAATGAATTTGAATATCTCCTCCCGTGATGTCATCAGAGGACGCAGAATCCTTGTGTTGTGTTAATTACAGCTCAGTGAAATGATGTCGATGGAAAAAATAGAGATAAGGATTACAATAAGGATTGCTATTTTTCATCTATGTACATCATTTCATCAAACTAAATGATTATGTGCAAAACGGTTAATAGCCTTGGGATATGTGTGAGATTATTATTATTGTTGTTTTTCCGTGAAGTGCCCCTTTAACTCATGAAGGTTTCTTTGGAAAGAACCAC
The DNA here is from genome assembly GCF_963971535.1 of Notolepis coatsorum. Classification (NCBI taxonomy): domain Eukaryota; kingdom Metazoa; phylum Chordata; class Actinopteri; order Aulopiformes; family Paralepididae; genus Notolepis; species Notolepis coatsorum. The sequence goes on along the minus strand of NC_140166.1, from coordinate 179,282,488 downwards.
GCTGACACTGGAGTCTTCTCAGAAGCTCTTTACCTCCCGCTAAGAGTTGTACAAAATCAGGACACAGGCCCACACATGCACACACAAATGCACACGTGCACGTACACATGCTTACACAACACACACACATGCACACATACATACACATGCACGCACACACACACACACCACATTCTGGAACGCCTTCAACTTCTTTCCACAAATGACAGCTAGGATGACAAAGGACAGTACACTTCCAAGCAGAGAAAAGGCTTTCTTCCCTGTGAGACAATAATGAGACAAGGCAACATTACTGACAATATGTGGAACGTTAGTCCTATTTTTGTGCCGTAATGGGTTGGGTTTTTTCTCTCTGGGACACAAAGTACCGGTAATAGTAGTCAGTAGGGGTGTAACGTACACAAAAACCACGGTACGGTACGTACCTCGGTTTTGAAGTCAAGGTTCGGTACGGGTTTTCTGTACAGTGGGGGAAAGTTTGTCTTTCCATGTTCCACTCAGGGGTGATGTAGTATGCCGTAACTAATTGTACTTGTAGGGCTGTCAACGAATATTTTTTTTTTCTTTTTTTTGTATTTTTTTGTATTATTATTTTTAAACAAACACATAAACAAACATGACAACACACGATAAGATATACAAGCATTAGTTGTCAGTGCACATCCAATGAGATCACATTTTCTATATTTTCTCCCATCCCAATTTCGTATCATCCAATTCAACCCTCCCCTGTCACGAACGCTGTTTCTTGCCTCCCACAAGCCGGCTGCAATGTGGACTAAGTCATACATAGCACAAGTCCCCTCCGGTACTTGAGGTAACAGCAGTCGCATCTTTTCACCTGCGCAGCTCGATCTCTCAGTGGCGAGGAGTAACGCGTGGGAGGCTCACGCTGCCCCCGACACTTCCTGATTCTACTGCGCAGGCGCACCAACCGACTTGTAGGAGTCGCTTGTTCACAACGTTCGATCCCCACCCTTCAGTTTTCCCTCCCCGTAATACGGCCAATGTGTATTACTGCGGACGACCAGCTAAACTGAAAACAATGTGGAGAGCTGGATTCGAACACGCGAATCCTAGCGTCTCCACACTGGTGGCGAGTGCCTTGCCCACTACACCACCTAGCCGCCCCCAATGTACAGTTTCTACGCCTAATGTATATACTCTTTTCTTTCTGGACTCTTTTTGTATCACAAACAGTACTGTAATTGCAAATCTGGTATGTCATAAATGTATAGATGTAGCAGTACTGTCTATCTGTATGTCATGTATGTCATATATGTTACGATGAATTGAAAATGGGGGACCCTGATGTAAACAAGACGAAAGTCTTTCTCTGGTCTGCATCCCCTTAACAATTGTATGTATTGAGCTGTACTGTACTGTACCCATTCTGCAATCTGTTAATAAAGTTTTCATTCGTTCATTCATTCACACCTGTTATCTAAAAACCTACACACATATGCTCCAGCTCGTACCCCCCCCCCCCCCCCCCCCCCCCCCCCCCCTTCCGGACCCTCCATTGGATAATCCATCCATTTTCCCTCACTCCTAACCAGACATTACCATTATATGCTAGCTTTTATTTTCTCCACCACTTCTAACCACAATGTCATTTTGGATTAATTGAGACCCAAAATTCTTGCTGTAGATATTTCTTGATAGATCACATCGAGATATGTAATAATCCAGACCTTTCGGCACATTTTTTCCGGTTGGAACCATCGTGATGCTATCAGCTTTTTAGCCACTGTGATACCCGATAAAACCAATCTCTTTAGCTGTGGATGTACTGCACACTCAAAAACATCATTCAGCAGTAGTACAGAGGGGTGTACAGGTATATTCCAAGTTAAGAGATTTGATAGTTGCTGGGTCACCTCTTTCCAGAATATCTTAACTGGTGGGCAGTCCCAGTACATGTGCATAAATGTCCCCTCGTCCCCATTTCTACATAAGGAGCATTTGGAGTCTTGTATAAGACCCATTTTTTTCAGTCTTATAGGAGTCAAGTATGTCCTGTGAATATAGTTAAGATTGATTTGTTGATGGTCCGGGTTCCTTGATGTGAATCGAATATTTGCCCAGGCTTCTTGCCAATCAAAATCACTTTCCAGGTCTGGTATATCCCTCCTCCAGACGGAGTCTAGGTGGAGGGTTTCATATGAGGACGTTAGTAATTGATGATAAAAATCTGAAACAAAACCTCTTGATGTCTCTCTTTCATAGAAGAATTTGTGGTATCTGTGGTGTACAATTGGTATATTTAATGGAACACCGTGAGACTTCAAACATGCCAATAACTGTGCGTAAAAGTAATATGTGGACTTGGTGAGATTACATTTTTTGCGTATTTCATTGGAACTACAAAAACCCTGTTTATTGAAGACGTCTCCTAATGAGTGTATGCCTTGCTTTTCCCATCTAGGGAATCTTATAGGTTGTTTTCCTATCCAGAGTGCATTGTTATTGAATAAGGGAGTATGATTATGCCATTTATGTAGGGTAGAATATTTTTTTTGTGTTTCGCGCCATATCCGGATCGCATGAGTGATTATGGGGCCAAATTTCCGTTCGCATTGCTTAATTGGTAATTTGGTGTATACTATGCCCTTCAGCTTATGTGGAGCTACTATATTTTCTTCTCAATTTCTCCAGGATACTAATGCTTGGGTATCAAACCATGTTGTTAGTGGTCTTAAAGTGTACGCCTTAAAGTAGTGGTAGAAATCTGGAAATGCCATACCTCCGTCTGCTTTGTTTCTCTGTGCGGTGGATCTTTTTATACGTGGTGGTTTGTTATTCCAAATACATTTGTATGTGGAGGAGTGTAATTCTTTCCAGTAACCCTTTGGAGGGGGTAACGGTAGCATTGAGCTGAAGAAGTTGATTCTAGGTAGGACGTCCATCTTGATTATTTATATACGTGCCTGTACTGAGTTTTTAAGTTTCGACCACCTGACAAGGTCGTATTTGATTTTGTTTTGGATTTTTATGTAATTGTGCTTCACCGTTTGGCTTATGGTGGGGAATATCTCAACTCCCAAACATCTAAATTGTTTTACCATCTGTATCTCTTTTGGGAGGGGCGTTAAGTGGGAGGAAGGCCGACTTCGGCCAATTTATCCTAAATCCCGATAGATCTCCAAAGTCCTCAATCAACGAATATTTTATATTGAAATGAATAATCGACTTCTAAAAAAAAGAAAATTATTATATTAGATTGTGAAAAAAACAGCCACCGGTGGGCGGTCGTTAGTGGTTAACATACCGTTGTATTCGTTCGGTACACTACACAGCCGTTCGGTACGGTACGGTACACACTGAAACTTGTTCGGTTCGGTACGGATACGTGTACCTTTACACCCCTAGTAGTCAGACTTTCTGAACAGTGTACAGTAACTCCTTCATTATCTTCTTCTAGGACAAAGAGTTGTCTAATAATAAGAATTACTTCTACAATCAATTGTGCGTTACAGCAGATGAGTGCCCAATATCAGTATGGATGCATCCCTCTCTGTATACCAATTGTGGTTGTGGGCAAAACACACACACACACACAGTCGTCTCTGAGCTGTGCGTTCTCTCAGCGACTTTCAGTGTTGCCGTGGACAACAGCTCCTCCGTAACATCTCCTAGGCAATGCTTCAGTAGCTCCAGCGTGCCGGCACTCTCCCTCAGATACCTGGCGCTCAACGCAGGTCAAAGGTCAGCCAAACTTAAAACATTCAAAATTCTCGAAATTCGAAATTGTTGCACTGTTTGCTAATACAATAGCTGACAGGAAGTAAACTTGATTGAGGCCAAAGCAAAGCTGTTCCCCTAGCAATGCAATTTCACCGAAAAGGTTTTAATTGATTGATTGAAAACTTTATTAACAGATTGCAGAATGGGTACAATACACGGCTCAATACACACAATTGTTAAGGGGATGCAGACCAGAGAAAGACTTTCGTCTTGTTTACATCAGGGTCCCCCATTTTCAATTCATCATGACATTTATGACATACACGACATACAGATGTACTGTTACATCCAGACATAGGCCGGGTGGGGGAAACTGTACAACTGTACAAGCAAAACTGTACATTGGAATATCGAGGACACCATACTTGGTTCCAAGAAGAGGGTCTTGTGTATTATTGGGTTAGGACATTTACTGTACATTGGAGGGGGTTGGGTTAGGACATTTACAGGGGCCAGTTTTGAATTGCAGTCTCTCGTAGGTGCTCTTTGAGAGTGGTTTTGAAAGTGGGTAGTGATTCACATTCCTTTACAGCTTGTGGTCTAGGAACAGTAGTGGTCCTAGTATGCTTCCTTGTGGAACACCGCAGCTCACTGTGAGGGGGGGGGGGATAGGGTACCATTTACCTCTGCCACATGAACATTGGCAAGCTTTCCATTTTTGCACAAAATGAGTTCCCTTCTACCACTAACATGATTGTTTAAGCATTTTTGGTTGAAACAAAGGTAGTTATAAGGTTTTTAATTTGTCATAAAAAAGAACTACATCTACCACTGCCTGTTGTTCAGTACGCAGCGCTATTGGCTGTCACCTTATCCCCGTCACGGGTCATAGTACCAAGCTAGCTAGCTAACGTTAACGTTACCCCGCTAAATGCTATTATGTAGCATTATGTCTACCATTTTAAATCGGGGCATGTAGAGGAGTTTCGGGAACGAGTAAAATGTGCAGGTCCTCTTCTCAGACCTGTGGGGCAAAGCACTGCACGCATCATGCCGGCTAGCAAGCTAGCTAGCTACACGCCACGGCATGTTGATAGCACGATAGTAGCCCCTTTCGTGACTGTGATGCACGTCACGAAAGGGGCTACCACGATAGCTAACTAACGTTAACGTTACAAGCTCAAACACCTTATAACTACTACTACTGTCGTGTCCATAAGTTCCCTGGCAGAATATTTTGTTTGTGAGGACAAACGTATACAAAGAAGAGAGAACCATTTTAAATCGGGGCATGTTAGGAGTTTCGAGAATGCCGGCTAGCAAGGGGATCATCCCTATGTTCCCCGGGTCCTATGTTCCCCAGGTTCTATGTTCCCCGCTTTGATTGATTAATAGATTGAACATTTTATAAATTTTTATTATTTTATTAATTATTAATGTCCGCCTTGTTTCGAACGGTTAAGCTTAGGCCCTCTTTCGAACTGGTTAAGGTTAGAGTTTGGAATCAGGGCTGGTGGTCTAAAATGTTCAATCAATCAATCAATCAAAGCGGGGAACATAGAACCCGGGGAACATAGGACCCGGGGAACATAGACATGCTCCCCTAGCAAGCTAGCTAGCTACTAACGTTATAAACTATACACAATATGTACAACGACACAATGATTTACATTAGTATTTACAGTGATTTAATATGCAGCGAAATAACGTTATACGATTTAAATTATAAATACAAATATGGTAACGTGGTTGTGGCTTTTACAAATAGTGGTTAGCTTTAGAGATAAATGGCTATGATCACGGAGCACTAGTGTTGGGTGAAACAGATACTAGCCACAGATTCAGGGTCAGTTATTTTCCCATTGTACGAATTGTTAAGCTTATGGAAGGGAAATCTGATCCTATTCTGCGGCTAAAGCCAGGCGTCTACGCTGTGGTGACGTCAGTCAGCAGCGCGAAATGGTAGTGTAGTTTCTCAGTGAACGAAAACATAAACGTTGTTATTTTGCTACCTTTACGATTAATTGTGAATATTTTCATGTTGAGCTATAGATTGTGGATAAATACGCACAGAAAGGTACACCATGCCAACGAGCCGATTTAGAAATGGTCAATGGGGAAATACATTGCATTCCACAGAGGGTGGAACAGGAAAAAACTAAAATGACGTAACCACTACACCTCCCTATTGGAGACAACTGTAACCTGTGTTCCAGGTGGGTAATACACTACAAAACACACAGAAATGTTGATAATGGTATATGAAATGTCGAGAGCCCAACGAGGTTATGTTTGAGTCGAGTTTAAGAGTTTAAAGCGATGGAGTAAATATTTGTTTGAAGAAGTTGGCCGTCATGTAATGATGCAGGGTCTCGTGGCACGTTAATCAGTAAGTGTCGGAGTAAATATCTCCCTAATCGTTAAGTGTCGGAGCTAAGTATCTCCATTTGGTGATGAGGTTGTGTTTTGAAATACATACTGTTTGGGTTAAATTGCTGTTTAGTAAATGGATATATATTTTGTACAAGTGTTAAAGACGGGTTGAGGGAAATGGCATTAGTTCACGCTAGCTAGACGTTAGCAAGACACTTGATGGCGTGAGCCTGGTGCCTCGTGCGCTCTCTCTCTCCCCCTCTTGCTCTCTCTCGCTCTCTCTCTCGCTATTTCTCTCTCGCTCTCTCTCTCCCGCTCTCTCTCTCTCGCTATTTCTCTCTGTCTCTCTCTCTCTCCCGCTCTCTCTCTCCCGCTCTCCCTCTCTCGTGCTCCCGCTCTCTCTCGCTCGCTCTCTCTCGCTCTCCCTCTCTCTCTCCCGCTCTCCCTCGCTCGCTCTCTCTCTCTCTCTCTCTCTCTCTCCCGCTCTCTCGCTCTCTCTCTTTCTCTCACGCTCCCTCATGTCCTCCCTTTTTATTTTCTCTCTTTAATGTAAATATAAATCTATTCTTTTGGGTTTTATCATGGTCACTGATTAGCAAGTCTTAGTGAGCAAGTCTTAGTGAGGCTGAGAACAGCCATACGTATAAATGCACTTTCGATGCCCGTTAATTAAAGGCTCAAACAAACTTGAGAGTTAAATACAAATGAGTGACACAGAGGTTATGAGGTGTTTCTGTGTACTATATAGTGGATCTGACTGATGATAGCGAATGTTTAATGGATGTTGATGGTATTTGAACTGTTTGACAGACAAGGAAAATAACAATTTGTATTAAAAGAAGACAGATAAGACTGCTCTCTTCCAAAGACTGAGAGGAACAGAGGGGACTGCTCCCTTTCATGTGCTTAGATTAAGACACACCAAATGTGCATTAGGGCATAATTAACTACAATGTGCAGTATATAATGCTGGGTAACTACATTTGGAAGGACCATGGTATTAAAGTGAACCTGGGTTTATTACAAAAGGTAGAACATGTATAATAACCATGCTATTGAAGTGAACTTGGATGTATTATAGAAGAGATAGAATGTATGATAATTAATACTATTTGATATGAAAAGAATGATTAATGTTGTTGCAATAAATGCACACTTGAGAGATGACTCAGAAAAATGAACATCACGTCTACTGTATGTCTCCTTTTGTCCTTAAACCACTGTAACCATGTGTTCCAGGTACTATATATCTGCTACTAGGTGCCATATTCTGGTACCTGTAACACTTGCATAGCAGTCTTCTAAACCATGTATCTTGGTGCTCTGTGTGGTTTCTCTTCATGTTGTCTCTAAATTGAAAATTACCTTGAAGAAAACGTTTTCTGCCAGTGAACTTTTGTCAGCGGTGAAAGTGACATAGAAGAGAATGTGTCTGAGACCCTGATTATGAGGCATCCTCCTCTGATGAGAATGAGACCCTTAGTGCAGATGCTCCTGTTGTCTCTCAACCACAAGCAGATACGTTACTTTCCAAAAATGGAAAGTTATCATACATATCAGTATGCACCCAAAATACAACAAAAATCCCTTTTAAAAAAGATCCACTGAATGACATTCAGAGTTTAAAATGTCAATATGTTTCTAAGACCCTAAACGTGGCAAATCTGTTGCTCAATCAAATAAGCCTCCTCTACTATAACTGCTATTAAGCAATTTTACTTCTCATTCCATTCGTTTCGTACAGATCCATGTCTGCTTATTTTCCCAGAGCTGGTGACGGAAGTAGCTGCTAGGGAGTTCCACGTCTGAGTTCATTCCCGTCTACCATGTGTACTATTATCAGTATTATTATTGATAGAATATAATGCCATTCCACTATTATTATTATTATTATCTTCTAATCTACTCTATTATTATTACTATTTCTATTATCTTTTTTCCTGCCTGTACTTCCTCTCCCCCCTCCCCCATGCTGCTATGACACCTGCATTTCCCCAAGCGGATCAATAAAGGAACACTTGACTTGACTCACCCTCTTTGCCCACACTATCCCCTAGAAACCTTTGAGGAACACAGTATTATTCACATCATACATACACATTTGCCTTTATCAATTTTAATAACGTAATTGCTCAAACAGAAAGCAATGGGGTCGGGAGATTACTGACCTGGACATGGACATTCTCGCGCTTACACAACCAAATGAGTCAAGAGTACCCTGTCAGCTGCCATTGAGGAGAGTGCAAAGTGAGGTCTCGTTTTTTAAAATCACTGTCAACAGACATTTATGAAAACCGAGCCCTGGAAGACTGGATACACGACAACGTCGACCTTCAAAAACGTGAGTGGTTTCTTTCCTATGGAGAGAATCCCTGGTTGTGGTGATTGGGAGACATCATCAGAACCCTTGGCAGGAATGTAATCTGTTACATTCCCCTGTTAATTCACCCCCACCCCACCCAACCCCCTCCAATGTACAGTTTCTTCCCCTTCGGATGTATCTATTTTTTTTATGATCTCTTTTTCTTACACAGTACCGTATATTTGTTTGTCTTGTATGTCATAAATGTCTTGATGAATTGAAAATGGAGGACCCTGATGTAAACAAGACGAAAGTCTTTTTCTGGTCTTCATCCTCTTAGCAGTTGTTAGTATTGAGCTGTACTGTATTGTACCCATTCTGCAATCTGTTAATAAAGTTTTCAATCAATCAATCAATCTTATACCGCATGGGCAATGACAGGGTAGTGGTTCTCAAAGTGGGGGTCCAGGGTACCCCAGTGGGTCCTTGAGGTTGTTCCTGGGGGTCCCAAGGTCAATGAGGAATTGTTTAATTTCACCATGATTTTGTTGACTAGGAAATGTATGTTATCACAATGAGAGAATGTACCAGAATAACTTTTCTGATGATATGTAGGTAATCTCCCGACCCACAGTATAGGTTGATTGATTGATTGATTTTTATTTATCTCGAACCAACACACATAACTATCACACCAAATTGATAAAAGCAAAAACAATATAAATACATACGCATACATACATATATCTATATACACACATACATACAAACACACAAACACACATACAAAATAAAAAGAAACCAAAACATAGAATCTGGTTCGAGAAGGGGCAGAAAGAAGCAGTGCTTATAGTCCTGCCCCTTCCTTACATCACACAATTCACAGATTATTGCTCTCTATCTATAGTAAATGATATAGTAAAAGATCAGAGTCCCTGTTAACAAAACCAATGGGCGTCTGTGGGCTGTGTCTCTAGGGTCCTTGACATGATCAAGTTTGAGATCTGCTGTGTTAGGGATACTAATCAATCTGACAAACTCTATACAGTGTCATACAGTAATGAGGCAAACTGGAATTTTATGAATAAGACTTTGCATAATCCTGAGAATATTTAGAACAGACTGTTTGTTTAACATGCATGAACAATGTACAGTAACGCTGGCCTACAAACCTGAGTCGGGTTGTATAAGCCTCTGATCAATACCAGACAAACACTTGTGATTGAGTCATTCAATTGTTCACCATTGTGTCTTCTCAAGGAAGTTGCCCCCCCCCCCCCCCCCGTCTGACTGTATGTAGATGTAGCAGTACTGACTATCTGTATGTCATGTATGTCATATATGTCTATATGAATTGAAAATGGGGGACCCTGATGGAAACAAGACAAACGTCTTTCTCAGGTCTGCATCCCCTTAACAATTGTATGTATTGAGCCGTACTGTATTGTACCCATTCTGCAATCTGTTAAATAAAGTTTTCATTCATTCATTCATTCATGTGTGTCATTGCCAGACTGGGAGATTTCCACCATGCAGCGGTTGTGCTGGAATGTGGACCAGGGAGAGACGTGTTCACCGCACATCTGTCATCTCCATGACAACTACCCTCCATCTATTGCCCGCCTACCAATGCCGACAGGCCTTTGCCTCATGTCGAGAGCATGGGATTCGCTGACATTTCTGCCCATCCTCTGTGTCTGAGGTGCTACACTGCATTCATGACTTTTACTCGCAATATTTTTCTGAACACAAACGACCACTGTCGAATAATGTGGACTGTGGAGGCAAAACTGTGGAATGATTAATGAATGTCTGTATTGAATATACCATTTTTTGAAAGTCTATTTTCTAGGCTTGATCGCCCTCTTATGGACGGCTCCTCTTACTGCACCTCGATGGGGCTCCTAAACTGTGCTGCAGCAACATCAGCACTAATTCTTGATCCTTCACACGAGAGTGAAGCCGAGTCAGACGGCTTCCAAAGTCTACTGTAGAAAACTACTCCCCAACACCAAGTTTTCAAGATAATTTACATTTGGTACTGAATACCCGAACGTACAAATAAAGTGTGATTCTGAGAGCCTGTGTGAGCAGATGTTCCAGTTAAATCCCTAAAGCCCTGTGATTGAAAGCATCATCTAACAATAGAAATGTTGATTGAGAATGTCTGCCTTTCAGATTAAAAGGAGTAATAGAGCCAAGACGCCTGACCTGTTAACAGCGAATAAAAACGTTTCTGACACGTCCTGAAAGGTTTAGAGTCCTGAAACGTTAAACTTCACACTGCGAGAGCATCAGGACTTGGCTGAGTCAGGCCTATATTTCATCATCAGGAAATAGATGTGGTCTCAGAGGCAACTGAGCAGAGTATAAGAGAAGCAATAAAACCAGTAAGTGATATCAAAGATAGAAACTCACTTATTATTAATACAGTCGTTCCATAGCCACGGCCATGTCAGGATATAACAGAGCTGATTACAGTAAACATTATATATGAATATATATGGATATATGTTTTTTTTACTGAAATGTTAAATTGGTGTACTTTGGTTGTTATGACTTCATATCCATATGTAGCTTATATTCTAATCAAATGAAGTAAGTAGTGCTGCTGTCTACTAGTACGAGTGCAACCAGTTAACTCCTGTGCTACCTTCTGTCTCTGAGTAGTCCAGTCCCATGCTGTCCAGTGCTGGCATTGCAATAACGTTTATAATCATCCTGCCAGTTACTTACCAGTTACAATACTGCCCACCTCCCCGACAGGCCCACAGACCTCAAGCAACTAACTGCAAGTCTAACTGGAAGTGCAAGGATGCAATTTTTTCTGAGAAGGCTTGTTCCATAGTGGTTCCACACACACACACACACACACACACACACACACACACACACACACACACACACACACACACACACACACACACACACACACACACACACACACACACACACACACACACACACACAGATTCAGACACTTGAACAAACAAAGAAAAGTGTTCCACACATGCCCAGGAACAGGCACATATTGTCACATGTCTCACAGCTGAGCGGCACAAAGCTGATTTATCTTAGTAAGGAACAGACATACAAACACTGGATTATGGCTGCAGCTAAGCAAATAAAGACCATGTTTTTATCCCAATCATCCACATTCTCTATGCAGTATTAGCTCTGGCATGTTTGTTTCAGTAATCTGGGCCTCACTCCCACTTCCCTTTATTATATGAATAGTTGGTACGTAAGTAAGTAAGTAAGTAAGTAAGTAAGTAAGTAAGTAAGTAAGTAAGTAAGTAAGTAAGTAAGTAAGTAAGTAAGTAAGTAAGTAAGTAAGTAAGTAAGTAAGTAAGTAAGTAAGTAAGTAAGTAAGTAAGTAGGAATATTTAATTGCACACAATTATATGCCCACACATTTATTCATACACGCCTAATGTAACAGCTAACTAAATTGATGTTAATAATACATAATTAAGACTTCCGGTTACCGCTCGGGTCGGATGGCTGCTTAATTTTTAAGCTCCTCAACAACTTCACAATTTCTACTATTACCACGTTAATTTCACACCATATGTTCATATTATACTCCGTAACAATGTCCAAACAGAAAGCGAAGACGACTGGAACTCTAAAAGATGAGGATAAGGATTTTATCAGAACTTTATTACGTGAGGAACTTGAAGCTAGCACGCTGAAATTAGCTAACAGGCTAGACTCATTCCAATCGGAGCTAGCGACCATGACCATGCGGCTCACGACGGTAGAAGAAGAGATAACTACACAGTAAATTTCGCAGAGTAAATTTTACTCAAAAACTGAGTAAAATTTACTCTGCGAAATGTACAGTTAAAAATGACTCTGAGACCAATTCCTCCGAAATCACTATCATACGAGATAAAATGCATCTCTATGAACAGAAGGTGGCCGACCTAGACTCTCCTAGAGGACTGAAACAGGAGATGTAATATCCGAGTTTACGATTTACCTGAAAACGTTGAGGGTAAATAAGTAAGTCAGTGAGTGAGTAAATAAGTAAGTCAGTGAGTGAGTAAATAAGTAAGTCAGTGAGTGAGTAAGTAAATAGGTAAGTCAGTGAGTGAGTAAATAAGTAAGTCAGTGAGTGAGTGAATAAGTAAGTCAGTGAGTGAGTGAGTGAGTGAGTGAGTGAGTGAGTGAGTGAGTGAGTGAGAAATTAAGTAAGTCAGTGAGTGTGTAAATAAGTAAGTCAGTGAGTGACTAATTAAGTAAGTCAGTGAGTGAGTAAATAAGTAAGTCAGTGAGTGAGTGAATAAGTAATTAAAGTCAGTGACACAAATTGAATAAGCTGGTGAGGAAGTCAAACTGGACAATCTAGAATTGGTGTCAGAGAGAAGGATGAAGAAACAGTTGGACGCTATACTGGAAAACCCCTCCCATCCCCTCTGGCGCAGTGTGCTACTACTACATGTATACTATTATTGATAGAATATACTGCCATTCTATTATTATTATTATTATTATTATTATTATTATTATTATTATTATTATTATTATTATTATTATTATTATTATTATTATTATTATTATTATTATGTCCTATTCTATTATTATATTCTATTATTATTTGTAAATTATATTATAGTATTTATATTATATTATTTTATATTATATATTATTATTTGATATTTTTATCATTATTTATATGATATTTTTTCCTACCTGTACCTCCCCTCCCCCGTCCCCCATGCTGCTATGATGCTGGAATTTCCCCTAGGGGATCAATAAAGGAGCACTTGACCTGACTTGACTTGTTAGTAAGTAAGTACGTAAGTAAGTAAGTAAACATTTATTCACACGACTGAGACAAAACCAAACAGCCTACTACAGATTAATCCTTTACCGGCCAAGTAACCATTTTTGGCCACTTCCCCATACAATATATTTAGCCAGGTGGGAGAGGGGGGGGATCTTTAATCTATGAAAAAAAACTTCTTCCAGCCAATCAGCACAGGTCAGGCTATGACACAGATATTGTCACCATCCCATCTGACCAATCAGGATAGACCCTGGGGATCTGCAACTTCCTTCTTTTCACCACATCAAAAAAAATGCAAATTTTTGCACCTGCTTCTACTCTTCAAAATCCATTATTTCCTCAACAAGTCATGGTGAGTTGATAACATTTACTCATTTTTGCAGTTGAACAATCATTGTAAAGGCTGAGATAGGTGTTTTTTGCATAGGATTAGTGAAATCAGGATTTGTTGTTAGCTAAAAAGTGGTGAAGCCATAAACGGTCATATGCCCCTTCAGGTGAAGTGACATAGTGTCCATTTAGACATATGCCCGATGCATCTAGTCAGTCACACTTAGGGTATTACTTCTACCATGTAGTATCCTGTAGTACCCTGTAGTGCCATGTAGTACCCTGTAGTACCACGTAGTGCCATGTAGTACCCTGTATTGCCATGTAGTACCCTGTAGTACCATGTATTGCCATGTAGTACCCTGTAGTGCCATGTAGTACCCTGTAGTACCATGTATTGCCATGTAGTACCATGTAGTACCATGTAGTACCCTGTAGTACCATGTAGTACCATGTAGTACCCTGTAGTACCCTGTAGTACCCTGTAGTACCCTGTAGTACCATGTAGTACCATGTAGTATCATGTAGTACCCTGTAGTACCATGTAGTACCCTGTAGTACCCTGTAGTACCATGTAGTTATATCGTTTTGTCCGCTATTCTTATTTGGGCCTTTATTGGCTACTGTTGCCATGGCAACGCAAATTCAAGAAAACTCCCAATACATTTTCTTATTTATTTTATGTTATGAATCAGCCTGCCAAGTTTCATAGATATGCCCCCTAAGGAAAAACATGCCCCATAGCCCCCACATTTTTAGGGGTACCGGTCGAGGGCCTGTTTACGGACACTTTAGTTAACCTTAATTTACAGGGGGAAATCAAATTTATTTTTATTTCAAAATTGTAGATAACTTTTGAAATAGCACCAAAATAACATTCTAGAGTTGAAATTGTGAATTTCCAGGTATTTCAAGAAGTGACCGGTAAAGGGCTCCCTGGTCATGTTTTCTACTTTCTTGAAATGTTTTGTGTGTGTGTGTGTGAGCACAGTGGTGTCTGTGTTTATTATTATTTCATGAAATTGGGAAAATATCTTCATTTTACATATATTTTCATTATGTCAAAAGCTTATGATTTGAAACACTCTAAAACAAAAGTTATTAGTATAGGGTACCCACGGTGTGCCTGGCGTCCGTTTTCATCAGCACCGCTCCCATGTTAAAAGGCATTTTTTAATCTGCTCTCATTCGTTCAATTCTAGATAGAATTATCAAATGCAATGCCTCTACACACTGTCAGGCGTCAGACAAATTTTTAATGGTGCTGTTCACAATGTAGAACACACGGTGGCGCAATTGCTCTACAGCTCACTTTGCCGGCAACTAAGCAGGCAGGGGGCGGTGATCATGCTGCCGGAATGTGGCTGAAAGTACACCACTCTGCTCCGGTGGGGGGGGGGGGGGGGGGGGGGGGGGGGGGTGCGAGACAGCACTCAACACAGAAGAACCATAATCATCCACCTCGCTCCACCTCCCTCTCCCATATCGCATGTCACACCCTGAAAAAAGAGCCCCCCAGGCCCGCGTCGCTTCTATGAGGAAGTGTCACTAGTGCTCCATTCGCGGAAGTACTCTGGTACTCGGCCGACAGCGACCTGTGTTCAGAATTATACCGGGAGATTGACTAATGCTCGCCCGCAGAATATAATAGTAATAATCAGCGCTTACTAACGTTTAGTGCCTCCGCTATTTCTGACCGAATTAGTCAACCTTTCTTTTTTCTAATGGCAGATTCTTATTCATAGGTATTTGGTCGAGTTTACACACGCTGTAATGTGGTATCAGAAATGTATAGAAATATGATAAATATGACTGTTTCTCCATTTTTTTCAATAAAAACGGACGTGGTATCAAACGAACCGAAATATCTTTATAAATTTGTTACAGAAATATCTTGAGATTAGGCTATTAATGTTAATCATGGGGGACATTTAAAAAAAAATAGTAAACAGTTAAAATTATATGGCTTTGATCCAAGGCCCATTTTTGTCAAAATCCTAGGGAGTCACAAGGGTTAAGAAAACACATGCGTGGCGGTCAGGTGGCGTAACGGAGATTGCATTCGTCACCAACCCCGGAGCGGCCACCTGTCACCAGCTTGGCTGGCCGTTCACACTAATACAATTGGCAGTATTAGAGGGTGGGAGAAGCTGGCGGGGTGGGTCCGGGTCATTGTAAATAGCGACTCCTACAGTTCGGTCGGGGCGCCTGCTAAGCACGGATAGGATCTAAGTGGGATAGTGTGATCCTTCCACACGCTACGCCCTTTCAGTGAGAATCCGCGCTGCCAGGTGAAAAGAAGCGGTTGATTGGCTGGACGTGTGTCGGAGGAAGCACATGGTAGCCTCCACCCTCCCAGACCGACTGTGGGGGGTAAGTGCGCAGCGACCAGGAAGGGGATTGGGAATTGGCATAACGACTAACATTGGGATGGGAGAAAAAAGGAGGGGGAAAAAGATCAATAAAAAAAAGAAAACACATGCGTAATAGTAGATTTTCAGGAGCGTTTTAAAATGTGTGACTGAATCGGACAATCTGAACTACCCCCGACCTTCCTATCGTCCTCCCTGTGTGATCTCCTGAGTCCTCCCCCCCCCCCGACACCTCCTCATGACCAGTGACCGTGACATCTGTCTGGGTCAGTAGAGACTACAGGACCCCCCTGCCCTCCTGCCTCCCACCATCTCCCCATAATTTCATCCCTCTGTTCCAGGAGAAATATTTGTCTTCCTGTTCCAGCTCGGGACAGACCTAGGGTCGGCTGGCGAGGGGCGGCTGGCAGGACACCGGTCCTGGACGTCCCCAGACAGCCGCTGTGTTGGCGCAGGGCCCCAGGCCAGACAGACGTGCATACAGAGGAGCTGATCGGCTGGAACACCACCGTCCCACTGCTGCCGTTAGCGGGGTTCAAGTTCAACTGAGAGGTGCACTATAACTTCAGTTATTTACAAACACACACACACACACACATACATACATATACACACATACATATGATACATACACACATACATACACACAGCTATAGACGGAGTAGATGTGAATTCTGATCAGGACAGGGCTCACTGCAAAAAAAATTAAACGCTATACTGGAAAGCCCCTCCCATCAGCCCTACTGGTCTCTGACAAGAACAAGTTGCAGGTTGAACAAACCCTCAGCTCGGAACCTGGCTCGCTGATAACAAACTATCATTACACCTGGGTAAAACAGAGTCCATTCTCTTCGGATCAAATAACAAACTCAGCAAGACCAACGGCTTCTCTGTTACAGTGGGTGACAATATTGTCACAAGGAAAGATGAAATTACATACCTGGGTTCCATCCTAGAGGCAAATCTTTCCTGTGACAAGATGGCATCCAATGTAATCAAAAAAGTCAACCAACGAACAAGATTCTTGTACCGGATCTCCTCTCTGGTAAACAAGAATACCCTGAAGACTCTAACAGGATCACTCATTCAAGGGTACTATGACTATGCTTGCACCTCATAGTAACAAAGCGCCTCAAAGGCACTAAAAACAAGATTACAAATATCACAAAACAAACTGGTCAGACTACTGCTTGACCTTACTCCTAGAACCCACCTCACCCTTGCCCATTTTGACAACCTAGGATGGCTTAGAGTAGAGTAGAGAACAGAGTACAGCAACTTGCAATGAGCCTGGTCTACAAGATACACTACACCACACAGGTACCCATATACATGTCGAAATACTTCCCAAAGGTCAGTGAATACCACGACCACAACACCAGAGGGAGCTCCACAAATCATGTTCAACCCAGATTCGGCTCAAACAAGGGACTAAACACGTTTCATATCTGTATGTTGTGTATGTCATAAATGTCATGGGGGACCCTGATGTAAACAAGACGAAAGTCTTTCTCTGGTCTTCATCCCCTTAACAAGTGCTCCCCTTGCTCGAAAAAGAGATCTTTGATCTCAAGTGACTACCTGGTAAAATAAAGGTAAAATAAAATAAAAAAATTGTCAATCAATTCAATCAATCAATCAATCCCCTCTGGCACAGTGTGCTACTACTACATGTATACTATTATTGAGAGAATATACTGCCATTCTATTATTATTATTATTATTATTATTATTATTATTATTATTATTATTATTATTATTATTATTATTATCAGCATCATCATCATCATCATCATCATCATCATCATCATCATCATCATCATCATCATCATCATCATCATCATCATCATCATCATCATCATCATCATCATCATCATCATCATTATTATTATTATTATTATTATTATTATTATTATTATTATTATTATTATTATTATTATTATTATTATTATTATTATTATTATTATTTTGTCCTATTCTATTATTATTTGTAAATTATATTATAGTACTATTTATATTATATTATTTGATATTATATATTATTATTTGATATTATTATCATTATTTATCAGATTTTTCGTGCCTGTACCTCCCCTCCCCCGGTGAATTCTGATCAGGACACAGTGATCAGCTCACTGCAAACATAGCGTTACACTGTGTTGGGAAAAAAGAAAACAAAATGTTAATACAGAAAAATAAACTGATTAATTATAAAGAGAGGGGGAGGGAGGGTCTTCTTCCTAAGTAAGAAGGAATTTTCTTGGAACTTTTACAACCAACAACAATTTTAAACATTGTGGCAAATCTTCAAACAAAGCACAGAACAAAATGTCAAAGCTGTTCTGCCCTTTTTTCCCTCATACTAGTTTTTCCTCTTGAGGACAAATATTTTTCCACTTCTCTCTGGTCATTCAAAATGTGGTGGACAGTTGCTTGTTAGTATAGAGTTAGACTGCCATCTAGTGGTTGTTATTTAGCAATTAATTGTGTTTTGTGAGCATGAGGGACCAGTCGGGTGGTGCGGTCTGAACTGTGCCCCAAAGCTGCTCCCTTTCTCTTCCCACTTTACCTTCCAAACAAAACCCCCATACAGCTCAGAGCTCCAGAGTCACAATGTACATGACATATGTGTGCCTTGCAGGCACTGGTAGAGTATTTATTTTAAATTATGCTTGCAGATGTTGAATGTAAAACAAAAATTCGAACAATACATGACATTTATGTCAATTAGCTACATGTGTTCTCGTAATAATGCTCTTATTGTTCTCTTCCTTTGTGGGGAAAAGCTTTTCTTTTGCTTTGAAAAGATTATGAATGCGGAAAAAGCCTTCTCTGAAAAAATTGCATCCTTGCACTTCCAGTTAGATGAGAGAGGGAGAGGGAGGGAGGGAGGGAGAGAGAGAGAGAGAGAGAGAGATAGAGAGAGAGAGAGAGAGAGAGAGAGAGAGAGAGAGAGAGAGAGAGAGAGAGAGAGAGAGAGAGAGAGAGAGAGAGAGAGAGAGAGAGAGAGACACTCTGACTGACACTCTGGCTGACACTCTGAATGACACTCTGACTGACACTCTGACTGACACTCTGGCTGACACTCTGACTGACACTCTGGCTGACACTCTGACTGACACTCTGAATGACACTCTGAATGACACTCTGACTGACACTCTGGCTGACACTCTGACTGACACTCTGACTGACACTCTGAATGACACTCTGACTGACACTCTGGCTGACACTCTGGCTGACACTCTGGCTGACACTCTGAATGACACTCTGACTGACACTCTGGCTGACACTCTGACTGACACTCTGGCTGACACTCTGACTGACACTCTGACTGACACTCTGACTGACACTCTGACTGACACTCTGACTGACACTCTGGCTGACACTCTGACTGACACTCTGACTGACACTCTGGCTGACACTCTGACTGACACTCTGGCTGACACTCTGACTGACACTCTGAATGACACTCTGGCTGACACTCTGGCTGACACTCTGGCTGACACTCTGGCTGACACTCTGGCTGACACTCTGACTGACACTCTGACTGACACTCTGACTGACACTCTGACTGACACTCTGGCTGACAGACAGACACTCTGGCTGACACTCTGGCTGACACTCTGACTGACACTCTGGCTGACACTCTGACTGACACTCTGGCTGACAGACAGACACTCTGACTGACACTCTGGCTGACAGACAGACACTCCGGCTGACTGACTGACTGAGAGAGAATGAGATGGTAAAAGGGGGCCAGGAGTGTGTCTGGTCTGGGTCGGCATGAGAGGTTTAGCAGCTGCTCCATAAACCCATAAGACTCAGGGTTGTGGGGGTCAAACCACCGGCATGAAAGAACCGCTATTTATTTAATGTGACATGGCCTGTTACACTTGCCCCCTGTGAGGCCAATGTTACTCCAGCTCTCAGATCCACAAAGAAACACTGCAATAAACATCTGAGAGCCCAATATGAGCCCCCCCCCCTCTCTCTCTCTCTCACACACACTCTCACACTCTCTCTCGCTCTCTCTCTCACACTTGCATGTTCTCTCTCTTTCTATCTGTCAGTCTGTCTCCCTCTCCCCTTTCTCTCTCTCTTTCTGTCTGTCTGTCTGTGTGTCTCTCTCTCCCCCTCTCTCTCCTCCTCCTCCTCTGTAGGGTGGGAGTGTTACAAACACTGAGGCGAGGCCAGTCGAACACGGGACTGGCGCCCGGTTTGATCGCCTGTTTCCGTGAGAGTATCGACCAGACCGCTCTGTAACAAGTCCCCACGGAGCCGTAACCTTTGCGAGACTCACACCTGCACAAACTGCACACCGCCCAGCCGGCCCAGCGCTACTCACTCCTGTCATGGATGGCTGCTATTCTCATTAAACAAATCACCCACATGTATTTCTATATAGTACATTCCAGCAGGGTCCAGGCAGGCAGGGGCTCCCTGGTTTAAAGCAGGCAGGCCAGAGCTCACGGCTCTGATGAATGCTTCCAAAGTAACATATAACGTGAAGCTATGAAGCTTCATTGATTACAATTTCAATCATTTTATTATCATAGTCTACAATGACGATTAACGGTTCATCAACATGCATAATCATAGAAATAAATCACCTTTTATTTTTTGTTTTTACCATCAAACATGTTTCTTGGAGAGGCGACTGGGTGGCGTAGCGGAGATTGCGCTCGTCACCAATGCAAGAGACTCCGGTCTCGACTCCCCGAGTCAGCGTTACCTGCGGCTTGGGCCAGTCGTCATACTATCTCAATTGGCAGAGGTAGTGGGTGGAAAGTCGATGGGTGGGGATTGGACGTTGTGGACAGCGACTCCTACAGGTCGGTTGGGTGACGCCTGTACAGCAGAGACAGGAAGTATCGGGGGCAGCGTGAGCCTCCCACGCGTTACTCCTCGCCACTGAGAGTCCGCGCTGTCTGGTGAAAAGATGCGACAGGCTGCCTCCTCGTGTACCGGAGGGGACACGTGATGCAAGGCTTCCTCACTACAGCCGACCAGTGGGAGGCATAGTCTAGCAACGTTCAAGACAGGGGAGGGGAGAATTGGCAATACGAAATTGGGATGGGAGAAAAATAGAAAATAAGGAGAAAAAGTGGATTAAAAAAAACATGTTTCTTGGGAAATCCAAAAAGTTATCAGTTTTAAATAGTTTTAGTTCCCCAAAAGTATGTGGAATCTGATTTCTTGGCTGTTTTATTTGTTTGTTTGTTTGTTGTTTTTATTTTTTTTACCCTGTAACTATAACAGATTACAGTTGAAATGACTGTAATCACATTATAGATAATCCTCTGCTCCCCAGCCCAGTTGACACAGCCATTCACAATGTTGTCTTTTTCAGTGTGGACCTATAAAGTTCTCAAAAGCAGCTCAAATCACCTGACATAAGGATTGTTAGGAGTGCTAAAAATATAGGCAACACGCTTGTGTCTTCATTCATTGCTTTGATCACAGCTGAGGTACTTACAGAATTGTTTCAAATTAGACCTATAATGTACATAACACGCTTTCCTTCGCCAAGCATAGAAACACACACACACACATAGACACACACACACCTCCATGAGTTTTATGCACACTTGGGTGTTATCCCTAACAGCTTCTCTTTTAAGCCAGTCTCTGTAGTTTACATGATCACTCTTTTAAAAGGTCTCAAGTGCTCCAAGGCAAGTGGTCTAGAGTAGACAATATCCCAGCCAGGTTTTTAAAAGATGTAGCTGAGTTGATAGCGCCACCTATTACACATGTGGTCAACCTGTCCTTGGCACAGGGCATTGTCCCAAGCGACATGAAACATGCCAAAGTCATCCCCCCTTTTAAAAAAGGGAATAGGTCTGACCATAGTAATTATAGGCCCATCTTCATTCTCAGTGTCGCCTCCAAAGTTTTAGAAAAGGTCATTCACGAGCAGCTCTATGAGTACATTACAGACTCAAAATTATTATATAAATTTCAATCAGGTTTTAGGTAATCAAATTCCACCGATTCTTGTTTACTTTTTTTAACAGATTTTATCAGAGCTGAAATGGATGCTGGCAAACTCTGTGGTATGATTTTAATTGACCTTCAAAAGGCTTTTGACACTGTCAACCACAGCCTACTTTTTAACAAACTGTCAGCCCTTGGTATCAGCCCTGTTAGCCTAAAATGGTTATCCTCGTATCTCTTCGATAGAGACCAATTGACAGACATCCATGGCCATCACTCATTTGCGTTACCAGTGACTTGCGTTGTGTCCTGGGCCCGTTATTGTTTTAAATTTATATTAACGATATGCAAGCCGCCTGTAATGTGAACCTGTTTCTCTATGCGGATGACTCTGCTATCCTTTCCTCCGATAAGGATGTGGACAAGCTGCAGGCCACTCTCAGTAAGGAATTCTCTACCATCAAACATTGGCTCATTGACAATAAATTATCTCTGCATATGGCCAAAACAGAATACATCATCTTTGGTTCCCAACCCAGGCTGCGTAAGCTGGTCTCGCCCAGCATAAATCTCGAGGGCCAGCTTTTTGTGGCAAAAAAAGTCTATAAGCTATCTAGGTTGCCACCTAAACAGCAGCCTGAGCGGGGAATCCATGGCTCTCAAAACTATGAGCAAGGTGAATGGCAGAACTATATTTCTGGCCAGAAAAGCACATTTATTAGACCCTGAAAGTCTTCGCATTCTGGCAAATTCACTTGTTTCTTGTTGTTTTGACTATGCTATCTGTTCTTGGTACGGAGGTCTGACCAAAGTTTTAAAAGAAAAGTTACAGGTTTCCCAGAACAAACTCATCCGATTAAATCTAGGACCAGCCTCCAGAGCACATGTGGGCAAACAACACTTCCAGTTGTTGGGCTGGCTCCCTCCAGGTCCATTCAACTTCAGCTCAATATAGTTCACAACATTTATAACAATAGGGGCCCCAATTATCTTACAAATTATTTTCAGTGGAATAGGAACATGTATACCCATAACACCAGAGCCAGCATTGCCGACCTGTGTTCCAAGGTTCAAAACAAATATGGGCAAATGTTCTTTTAAATTCTGGGGAGCCACAAATTGGAATTTGCTACCTTCACAGCTAAAATGCATTAGTAGCCAACACAATTTAAAGAAAAAAGTCAAATCATGGCTCCTTGTCAATGTTAAAAACTAGACTTAAAAAATGTTGTCTGATACATTGTTGTCTGTGGCTACGTTTGTACTGCACTTAAAATTGACATGTCTATGTAGTTTGTCATAGATTATTATTATTTGTGGTCATGTTCTGTATTGCTTATCTGTCTGAGACCAAGGACCACAATGGAAATAAGGCTTGACTTTTTTGTCTTTCATCCTTGATGTTTTCTGGAATCTTGCATTTTTTTAAATGTCAAATAAAATAAAATCACACACACACGCACACACACAAACACACACACATTTACAAAAGGGAAGAAAAAGCCACGACAGCCTCTGAAGGTTTTAACGATGTGTGAAAAGCTATTCTGTGAGAAACATGGACCAAATAACCCTCCTCTAGGCCCCCTGGTGTGTCATTGTGATTTCTTATAATTCGAGAGGAAACGATCACCAGAACCTGGTCCAGACACATTTCTGGAAACCAGGCTGTACTGATTTCATTATGAAAATATTACTGTATGAACAAGTTAGCCAGGGGCCACAATGTTCTCTGTATGCTTTGAGCCAACCTCATCGTTTCAACCTCACAGCACTTGAAAGGTTTGACGCCCAGATGGTCACTAACCGGCGATGCGTGGCTTTGCTGGTGACAAGAGTGCCATCAAACTCTGGCATTTATCAACGCTGGCATTGACCTTTTTTGAGTAACAGACATTCTATGTGAAGCTCAGAGAAGCGCTTTTCTTTAAAAAAAAAAATCTTTTAAAGGATTTTCAACTGTTCGTCACTTGCGAAAGTCCAGATGTGCAATCAATTAGAACGGAGAACGGGGAACAACCTTGACAAATCTGTATGTTGGGAAACGTAGTCGCCAAAGATGAAGTAGTCTCTCTGCGATGCGTTAGCCATCAGAGACGAGAGGAAGGAAGTGTTTCGCCATGGTATCTCAGAGAGTGGGCCGGCCGGTCTCTGACCTCTCCCTTGAACTGAGGTGAACGCTTCTGCTCTCACGGCAGTTTAGACTCAGGCCAATAGGGCCATCGCCTCTGGTCAGCCCCCCACTATGACGCCACAGACTGGACAGCGTCTAAATCCAGGCCCCCATGGTTCACTATAGCCAAGAAGTTGGGTTCAGGTGCTGTGATACATTTAGAATTGCCACACACCATAATCCTCTGACCTATGAAGTCACAGCCACGTGTCCTCTTTTTTCCCCCTGTCTTTCTCCCCCCCCCCCTATCTCTCTCTCTCTCCCCCCCCTATCTCTCTCTCTCTCTCTCTCTCTCTCTCTCTCTCTCTCTCTCTCTCTCTCTCTCTCTCTCTCTCTCTCTCTCCGTCTCTCCTGGTCCCTGCTGTCGTAAACTTCTCCCTCCTGTGTGGCAGTCAGTGTGTATCCTCCTCCATTCCAGATGTTTTTTTACGGCTCTTCAGGGACCCACGGAGAGCCTGAGTCTCCCAGAGATGCAGCAGTGGTACCCTGGCTTCTCCATTGGAGGGGTGACTCCATCAGAGAGAGCGGAGCAGAGCGCCCTGACCAGCCACATCCTGTCTCTCCGGCCAATCGTCATCGACGCCACCGCCCTGAACCAATGTTGCTGTTCCATTCAACGAATGGAATAGTGAAAAACGGTGGGTTGATATTTGATAACATGTCACTTAAATACTACAGTATATAAATAATGCATGTTGTCTGGTTGTTAGCGAAAATAATTGTATCCACGGCACTACTGTGCCTTTCCACCTCCCCTCCCTCTCTCTCCCTCGCACTTTCATCCTCTCCTCCGTCCGTTTTCGCTTTCTCCGTGATTTACGCACTACAGTCTGGTCACCCGTAACCATGTCAACGTGTGCGGTGATATACGGCCCATGAATATCCCCTCCCTGCTCCCCTCTCTGGCTGCAGGGCCAGGGCGGGTAGTTGGGCTTGAGAACCCCGAAGCTGGTCGTATCATTCTGAGCACATGCAGAGAGGCCCTGTGAGCATCTTGAGGGGGGAACATCATATGGTCCAGTGGTGTTGAAGACGAGGAGGACTCCAGGAAACCTAGTTGGACTTGGCCCTGAGTCTGTATGGGAGGCGCTCCAATTATAACAGAATCCGGTCCAACTTGGGTCGTGCTTTAACGTCTCACTTCTAGCTGCTGCTGAGTTCTTGTCGCCCAGGTTAAATAGGAAACAGTAGTCTCGCCCGATTACAACCGCAATGTGGCTCTATCCCGAACGATGTACAGAATTATGGAGTACAAAAAAAAAAAATTAACAGTGTGTGTGTGTGTGTGTGTGTGTGTGTGTGTGTGTGTGTGTGTGTGTGTGTGTGTGTGTGTGTGTGTGTGTGTGTGTGTGTGTGTGTGTGTGTGTGTGTGTGTGTGTGTGTGTGTGTGTGTGTGTGAGAGAAAGAGAGTGAGAGATATAACAACACCTTCAGGCAGTTCTTACTAATTCCACCATCACTCAAATACAACACAGTTGTGGGTATGTGTTTCACGCGTGTGTGCATGTACATCTGTGTGCGTGTGTGCGTGTGTGTGTGTGTGTGTGTGTGTGTGTGTGTGTGTGTGTGTGTGTGTGTGTGTGTGTGTGTGTGTGTGTGTGTGTGTGTGTGTGTGTGTGTGTGTGTGTGTGTGTGTGTGTGTGTGTGTGTGTGTGTGTGTGTGTGTGTGTGTGTGTGTGTGTGTGTGTGTGTGTGCGTGCGTGCGTGCGTGCGTGCGTGCGTGCGTGCGTGCGTGCGTGCGTGTGAGAGAGAGAGAGAGAGAGAGAGAGAGAGAGAGAGAGAGAGAGAGAGAGAGAGAGAGAGAGAGAGAGAGAGAGAGAGAGAGAGAGAGAGAGAGAGAGAGAGAGAGAGAGAGAGAGAGAGAGAGAGAGAGAGAGAGAGAGAGAGAAAACACCTTCAGGCAGTCTCTACCAATTCCACCATCAATCAAATATAACACAGTGTGTGTGTGTGTGTGTGTGTGTGTGTGTGTGTGTGTGTGTGTGTGTGTGTGTGTGTGTGTGTGTGTGTGTGTGTGTGTTTGTGCATGTGTGTGTGTGTGTGTGCGTGCGTGTGCGTACGTGTGTGTGTGTGTGTGTGTCTCATGCGTGTGTGCACACTTATAATGAATGACTAGACACATGCTCTGAGTCTATAACTCCCAACTCTTTGCAAAGAATATGAAGCCTTTAAAGTCAGGAAGTGTTTGGGGGAACCCTTTGCTCTATGATTTGAGGGCTCATAAAAGCAGTAGATCTTTTAAGAGAAACTTTGAAGATCTTTAATGCAAGCAAAGGCTGCAGGTTTGGATGTCTTTGTCACATGTGGACGTGGCCTAAGGGGGGCTTGGAGAGAGGGTCCGATAGCCCAGTAAGTCATATTGTACATCACAATCACCTGTGGCCCTTGAAATGCAGGTATACAGAACAAGACGATCAGTCTCTTTATCACTTCCGCTCTATTCTTTTACGATCCAGGACCAATTGAAACTAATGTCTAAGACAGATATAAGAGTGAGGTTTTAGATTAAAGGATCAATAGGCTGCCGCAGAAAAAAAAAAAAATAATTTGTTTCTGTATTTTTGCTCCCATCCCAATTTAGTCGTTATGCCAATTCCCTTCCTGGTCATTGCACGCATTGCCCCACTGTCTGCCTAGGGAGGGTGTAGAACTACCACATGCCTCCTCCGATACATGTGGAGTCAGCCAGCCGCTTCTTTTCACCTGACAGCGAGGACTCTCACTGGGGGAATGTAACGCGTGCGGAGGTTCACGCTATTTCCCCCCGATCCCCTCCCTGCTGAACAGGCGCTACGACCGACCAGTAGGAGTCGCTGTTTACAACGACCAGGATACACACCCCGCAGGCTTCCCACCCGCTAACACTGCCAATTGTGTTAGTAGGGACGACTGACCAAGCCGGAGGTACCGCTGGCGCTGACAGCTGGATTCGATCCCAGTGTCTCTGCGGTGGTAGGCGAGTGCATTCTCCACTGCACTACCCAGCCGCCCTGGGCTACTGCAGATTTTTGACAAAGAATTAAATGTCTTATTATATCTCAACACAGTAATCGATAGTACTGAGGAAGTTTGACACCGAATTGAAAATAATCTGTAGTTCCGGTAAGGGGCAGGAGCAAAAACAACTAAATCCAATCAAATGACTGACAAATGAGTGGAATGAGTGACACATACTACATTTACATTTACATTTAGTCATTTAGCTGACGCTTTTATCCAAAGCGACTTACAAGTTCTGTATGACAAGCCATCAGGAAGGGCACAACTCTATCAGCTGAGCAACAATGTTCATCAAAGTGTTGAGTGCTACAGTGTAGGTTTGTTTATTAGGACAAGTGCATGACAGTACGGTTAGTTAGGGTTAGATATTTTTTTTCTTCTTTTTTTCTTTTTTTAATTCAGATAATGGTTGAAGAAGTGCGTCTTTAGTCGACGGCGAAAGATTGGACGTGTTTCGGCTGTCCTAACTGGGGTGGGTAGTTCATTCCACCATTGTGGGGCAAGGACTGAGAATAGGCGACTTCTCTTTGATGACCCTCCCGGAGCTTGGATAGGAATAGGTCTGAGGCGGCCAGAAGATGCAGAGCGTAGGGGTCTTGAGGGTGTGTAGTTAGAGACCATTGACCGGAGGTAGGCGGGAGCGGTTCCCTTTGCTAGGTATGCTAGGTCGAGGGCCTTGAAGCGGATTCGTGCTGCAATGGGGAGCCAGTGCAGGTCCCTAAGAAGTGGGGTGACATGGGCGGCTACGTGGCGCAGTGGGCAAGGCGCTCGCAACGAATGCTGGAGACTAGGCTCTCGAGCCCCGCTCTCTTTCAGTTTAGCTGGTCGTCCACAGTAATACACATTGGCCGTATTACGGGGAGGGAAACTGAAGGGTGGGGATCGGGCGTTGTGGACAGCGACTCCTACAGGTCGGTTGGTGCGCCTGCGCAGTAGAATCAAGAAGCGACGGGGGCGGGCCCCTCGAAAGCCCAGACCCCCGACGCTGAAAGATCGAGCCGCGCAGGTGAAAAGATGCGACGGCTGTTACCTCGAGTATCGGAGGGGACTCGTGCTATGTATGACTTAGTCCACATAGCAGCCGGCTTGTGGGAGGCAAGAAACAACGTTCGAAGACAGGGAAGGGTTGAATTGGACGATATGAAAAATTGGGATGGGAGAAAAAAATTGAAAATGGGAGAAAAAGTGGATAAAAAAAAAGAAGTGGGGTGACATGGGCCGACTTCGGTAGGTTTGAGATCAGGCGGGCCACTGCGTTCTGAATGAGTTGAAGAGGCTTAGTGGCAGTGGCCGGGAGGCCAGCGAGCAGTGCGTTGCAGTAGTCGAGGCGGGATGACTGTTGATTGGACGAGGAGTTGGGTGGCTTCTTTTGTCAGGAAGGGGCGGATCCTTCTGACGTTGCTCAGGAGGAATCGGCAGGTTCTGGTTGTCGCTGCGATGTGAGCAGAGAAGTTCAACTGGTCGTCGAGGACAACACCAAGGTTCTTGGCGGTCAGGGACGCGGTCACAGCTGCATTCTCGACTGTGATGGAAAGGTCGGTCAGGGGGGAGGATTTGGCCGGCAGGTGGAGCAATTCTGTTTAGCTTAGGTTCAGTTTGAGGTGGTTGGTCGTCATCCAGGCGGAGATGTCGGACAGACAGGCCGAGATCCGCTCAGAGACGTGGATATCTGAGGGAGGGAAGGAGAGGAAGAGTTGAGTATCGTCGGCATAACAATGGTAGGAGAAGCCATGAGACGTGATAATGTTACCCAGTGATTTAGTGTAGAGGGAGAAGAGAAGGGGTCCTAAAACCGAGCCCTGGGGGACACCCGTCCGCAGGGGGCGGGTGGCCGACAGGGTCCCTCTCCATGACACTTGGTAGGAGCGGTCATTGAGGTATGATGACAGCCATGTCAGCGCAGAGCCAGCCACTCCCATTCCTGCGAGGGCCGCGAGGATCTGGTGGTTGACTGTGTCGAAGGCTGCAGATAGATCTAGGAGAATCAGGACAGAGGAGAGGCCTTTCGCTTTTGCTAAGTGAAGAATACTAGTTGCCTATAGCTACTTAGCAGGGGCGTGGCTCTCGAGCACTCCCGATGCGTTCTGATTGGGAAGGGCGTTGTTGAATTCGGTTGAACCCTTTCACTACCACACTACAGAAGGTTAACCTTTCACTACCACAAAGGGTTAACCTTCTGTAGTGTGGTTGTGAAAGGGTTAATAACCATTTGTCATGTGGCAGTGAAAGGGTTAACCTTCTGTATTGTTGTCGTGAAAGGGTTAACCATTTGGTAGTGTGGTAGTAAAAGGGTTAAGGATTTGAAAATATTTAATGATTTAATAAGTATAAAGTTCTGCCCAAAATCAATGACTGCCTATAGCTTTTTCAAGAAGTGTGAATTTTCTTTAGGCATCATCGTATTCACCAATCAAAGAATGTTGGCGATAAAGGGTTAAATATCTTTTTTTCCCTCCAGGGTGGGGGGTGTGAGGGGGGGGGGGGCGTTGAAAACAGAATGGCTTTCCTTTGCATGGGTCTTTCTTTATTATAGTCCCCAGTAGAGACAAACCAGAGCCAAATCGAGAGCCTCTCTCTCCCATCTGTATCCTTCCAGATCTCCGGTGCTTCCAGGCTCTGTGGTTACGCCCTCCACGACTGTGACTGACCGCTAACACCTGAGTAAACATTCCTCTGGCTCATACAAGGGACAACAGGACCGGGACAGGCTCTACAGGCCCAAACCCATCTGCATCAAAATAGTGGGAGTGCTGATCTAGAGTCAACCTCTGTCTTTTAGTTTGAATAAGGACATGAAGACAAGTGTGCCCGGTTCACTGACCCCACCCAACCTCCTCCAATGTACAGTTTCCATGTCAAATGTATGTCAGTATTCCAATGTACAGTGTCCCCCCCCCCCCCCTACCCACCCCCCCCCCACCTCCAATGTACAGCCCCACCCCACCTACCCAACCTCCCCCAATGCACAGTTTCTATGTCAAATGTATATACTCTTCTTCTGGATTTTTTTAGTATCACAAACAGTACTGTATTTGAAAATCTGGTATGTCATAAATGTATAGATGTAGCAGTACTGTCTATCTGTATGTCATGTGTGTCATATGATGAATTGAAAATGGGGGACCCTGATGGAAACAAGACGAAAGTCTTTCTCAGGTCTGCATCCTCTTAACAATTGTATGTATTGAGCTGTACTGTACTGTACCCATTCTGCAATCTGTTAATAAACTTTTCAATCAATCAATCAATCAGATCAGCACCGCTACTCTGGGAAGCTCTGTGAATACAGGCCCTGGTGCTGGGAGTCATGAGCTGACCGGGCCACTGCGAGTCAGAAAGGGTCAGATAGGACACTCTCTCTGTGTGGGAATGTGGTGAGACGAGGCATGGCAGAAGTTTCCATGTCATGTGTTTCTGCACGTTCCACAGAAACTGTTTTTCCATAGATACGTATTTCTCCCAGCAGCCTGCACCGGTTCGGTCAGCAACAGGGTTAACTGAGGACTCTTTGATTTGTTTGAGGAAGAGCATGAAATTGGCTGGAGGACTTCAATCCAATAACTTGCTGTTGGGATCCATGTTTACATTGGAGTGAACGACACTACCTGTCTCTTTCAGAATATGATGTGTTCATGCTTCATACCATTCTCAGTTCCCCCTCAGTGTTTTGCATCAAGGATATACGGTTTCAACGTGGCAACATAAACATTCTAAATGGGATTCACTAAAAACCATGCATCTCACATACCTCATGTTAAATTGGGGCGTGAGGTCCAAATGAGGTTAAAGTTTGGGTTAAGGTAAGGGGTGGGTTTATACACGAGATGCCTGGCTTTTAGGGAGTTCCCATTCTAAATGGTCCCAAGTTTATTTTACTGTTGCAGTGTTTGCTAATATCAATGGTAACTCTAGCGACAGGGTGACAGTGGCTCAGGAGGTGGAACGATCGTCTGGTTGGCACCTTGCATGTCTGCATCTGCCGTCAGTGTGTGGATGTGAGTGAATGGGTGAGGCATAAGTTGTAAAGCGCTTTGGATAAAAGCTAAATGCTCTATATAAATGCAGTCCATTTACCGTTACCATTTGGTTGTCACTAAATGGCCCAAATTTCTATATCTTTGAAAATGTATCACGAAAGTTAGATTAGGGTGGGACGTGAGGTCTCTGCTGACGTTAAGGTTAGGGTTAAGTTAAGGGTTAGGTTAATAAACTACTTTTTTGTTGAATCTAAGCTGCTCCCTGAAACCACACATGCAGTACATTTTATTCTTCTGTTCTTACACAAAGTTACAGCCACCCAGAATCCTAGATATCCAGCTATGAAGCAACCATATAATCTCCAATCAGCACCCCCCCCCCCCAAACAGGAACGAGGGACACTAATCAAGAAATTATAATCACTTCTAGACAAACACGATTTCCATCTAATCAACGAAATGCGCTTTTTTTCTAATCAACATTCAAGGACAAACGTCCAATTAACAAATGGACACGATCCACAAGCAAGAGACGTGGTGGTCAGTGAGCGAGCTAAGAGTCTGTTTTAATCACCAAAAAGGCCCCTGGCGGTTGCAAGGCTTGTTACAGCAGGCTTCTGCTCCACGGAGCGGAGAGCCAACTGTGGGCACTGGATGGGGGACTGTGTGCGGGACCGGGCCCGGCCCCGGGGAAAAAGAGATCTAATTAGACTGTGTTAATTTGTGGCTACAGTAACAACACTGGGCCACCATAGGGAGGGCGTTGCCACTGGAATGCCCCGGGTCATTTTTAAACAAGTTGATTTAAATGTAAAGAGTAAAGACACACACATACACTTGCATACTACTGATGCACATTCGCACATTCACACCCACACACACACACACACACACACACACACACAGAGAGAGAGATGTGTGCTTTCTATTTATTCTGCCTCTTTGTCTCTTGATAAGGTCACGGCTCAGGCCCTAATTAAAAACTCACACACAGTTAAGCTCAAGTTTGCTGATAAGCAGACCTTCAGAATCCAAGGACAACCTCAAACTTGAACTTTTCTTTCCTATTTGAGATATGTCAGCTGCAGAGTAACTCTTGTGCAAAACCAATTGCCTCACACGTCCACCTTTATGATGGGCCAACAGCGCCACCTATTGTTGAGATTTAGTACAGCAGATAGATGAGAGAAAAAACGGCTACATGCCAAGATAAACACCCACACTAAGTATAGGGAACATTGGCATGCTGTAAAACTGTTGGATCAATCTAATATAACTCTACTGCAGTAAAGAAGAGCACCTTATCGACTTTTCGTCTTCTTCGGTAGTCATATGATTCAGAGCATACACACACACTGCTGTCTACTGCTAACATATACCTTGTATTGTATAGTCTGTATAGATATAATATATGTTGTGCATTATGTTTAGTTTAGTTTATAGTTTATTTATAGTTAGTATATATATAGAATATACGTTGTGTATTATGTTTAGTTTATAAACATAATAGTTTAGTTTATATAGTTTATATTTATAGTTTGTATAGATAGAATATACATTGTGTACTATGTGTCCAAATCTACTACGGTTGAGCCGGGAAAAACAAGCATCTCACGTTTTAAAAACCTTTAAAAAGCTGTGACAATAGAATAATCTGAATGTGAATCTGAATCACATAGTATCATTCAAGGGACAGGAGTAATGCCATGATTTATCGACGCCACAGGATCAACGCCACAGGATATTTTTAATTTGGAAAGGAAGGTTGAGGCTCTACTGTACATTCTCTACAAAATGTACAACTTCAATAGTAGTTATTTGAGGACACGGCATACAGTATGATTAAAACCAGAGTGCAACCATGGTGAAAAAATAGGCTGGCCTCTGTGAATTCATAGCACGCTTGCATGCAGTACTAAG
Organism: Notolepis coatsorum; assembly: GCF_963971535.1. NCBI lineage: Eukaryota > Metazoa > Chordata > Actinopteri > Aulopiformes > Paralepididae > Notolepis > Notolepis coatsorum. The sequence goes on along the minus strand of NC_140166.1, from coordinate 179,249,622 downwards.
CGAACCCTTTCTAAATGTCCTGTCGGCTTGAAACCTAAGCCGTTCTATGATTACAGTGTTGGACTCGGGTTAACTACTTTTTGGCTGGAGAAGGTTATATCTGATACCCAGTTTGAGTACAAGAGGGTTTATTTTTATTCAACCGCTCGTTCGGTCAGTAAATCAGTCTTCTTAAACAAGTCTTTCTCTGTAGTAATTTCCATGCATATAGAGTGACACCACTGACGAATACAACCCAGATTAACGTCCAACCAAAGCAAAACACACCTTAAAATAAACAGGGCAGAAATCAGCATGTCTGTGGTTATGCCTTAAACATATTAATATTGTCATCACAAGAAAGCATAGTGTTTTATTATTTCTAAAAAGCCATCATATAAGGCACAGTCCATCATTTTGTATTTAGCACTCAACAACACAACATTGTACCATTATGTAAAAAAAATATTTATTTTCACTAAATTGAGTACAACTTCAAACCGATCAAGGTTCAATTAAAGGGGCACTTCACCAAAAAACAATGCTGATTTATTTTGCCCATAATCTCACAGACATCCAAACACTCTAAACTGTTTTACACACATCAATTTAGTTTGACGGTTATTGAGAGTAAATTAGTGTGGATATGGCCACCAGTGATGTCATCGGGGACATTGTGTTGTGTTAATTACAGCTCCATGCAATGATGTAAATGAAGAAATAGGGACTGCTACTTTATCATTTCATTGAGCTGTAATTAACACAATACTAGGATTCAATGTCCCCGATCACTGATGGTCATATACGCATTTACTCTCAATATGTGTCAAATTAAATGAATGTGTGCAAAAGAGTTTTTGGATGTGTGTGAGATTATGTGCAAAATAAATCATCCTTGTTTTTTTGTGTGAAATGCCCCTTTAAGTATAACAGTTTAGTGCATCGTGCTGAATAGCTGATACACCATTGACATTACATTGATTGCATTGAGATGCTTCTGCAACAACCAAAAAAGAAAGGTTACTGATCTTGGATCAAATTCAAAAAAGATTTCAATGTCATAAGAGCATAATCATTTTCTCCAACGTTCCATAACAGAACATTCCTGGCAAACATGTTCTAATAGCACACTTAATTGATTTTCAAAACACTATTATCAAAAGCCACAGCACCAAAGAAAGCACCTAAAAATAAACACGACTGATCACACTGAAAGTTGCTTTGTCTGATATCAGTCACTCAAGTATTGGTGGAGTTGAAGTTGTGACCATTATAGCACCATGTGTCCTAAAAGGAATCTACTGTTCAGAAGTCATATTTTTACGATATATAAAGGGAAAGAGAGAAAAGTCTAAATGGAATAAAGAGATCAGGAGGACTAAGAAAGTGCTACAGTGTGCAGGTCTAAGTTCTTCAAACATATATCTGTCCATCACTGAAATACTGTTTTAGTTATGAATAACCGATCATAATTCAAAATCATTATTAAACATACAGTTACACACAGTTATAGTAGGCTACAGTACAAGAACAATACAGCTATAGCTGACAGACTACTGCACTCCAACAGTAACCTCATATATGTGATTAATGTCATGATCACTAGTCTATAGGCTACAATGTAAACATCTGGACAGCCCTCTGTGTTGATGACTGACAGGGACTTGTGTCTAAATGCTCTTACTTCAAGTAGTGACTGCCCACAGACAAGGAAAGACAAGAGACCAACAGATTAAAGCTTAAAATCAAGACTTTCTTTACATGATCACATGATGCAGAAAGTAGACCGCTCTCCCTTTTCACGCCGCGGTAACAGTTGCCCCGGGTTTACAGTTGGCTAGCTGAGAGACGGGCAGGAGACAGGCTTCTGGTGCTACTAAAGGCCTGTGAGAGACAGAGAAAAGAGATGTACTTCTGAGTGATCTGTGTGTTAATAAGTAATAGTAGTAGTAGTAGTAAAGTATAGTAGTAGTAAATAAATAACACAACACTGAGACGTGACCCATGGTGTTGTAGTACTTACCATTTGGGACCGGGGGGTAATGCATGTTTGTTTGGTGGGAAAAGTGATAAGGATTCTTAACTTCAGATTCCAATTTATTTTAGCTGTGAAGTTTAGCTTGAGTGTCGGTTGTCATGGAAACTTACAAGAGTGCGAGTTGGACTGATGGAGCGTGAACGCACAGGGCTGGTGCTCCGACTCCTACTTCGGCTTCTCATCTAAAGAAAACACATGCAAGAGTCAATGGGTGCTTACAGTCAACCCTGTAAGACCCTTGGTTGCAACATCACTTTTAGCTTTTAGCTATTAAAAAAAAAGTATTTAAATGTTTTTTTTTTTTTTTTTGCACATTTACATAGTCAATGGGTCCTGTTGTTCAGCCTGCTATTGGGTGGTAAATGTGTTTATAGGTCCCATATTCAGGCCTCTGAAGTTGATAATGTCAATTTAATTTGGGCCTTACAGGGTAACTGCGCAGCTCAGCTTCGCTCAGAGTGAAACACGCACAGAAGGAGAGAGCAAAATATGAGCAACTACTGACCAAGGCGTTAAGTTAATTAACTTTGATTGGTATTATAGCGGGACTATTATAGGCTTATTTTCTTATAGCCCCTTTCAAACATAACAACATAAACATTCTAAATGGGTTTATTTCCTGTTGTAGTGTTTACTAATACAATAGCTGACAGGAAATAGACTTGGGGCCCAAGCTGTTCCCCTAGCAACGGAATTATTCCGCATAAATGAAGCTAGTGTAACAATTTGGTTTGACATTGACTTTCTTCACATTTGAGCAAAATCCTAATTGATGATTATCTCTCATGTTGAAATTGGGGTTTTATTTTATCAACACATTTTGCTTTTCTTTCGAGGCCAAAAGGAGACTTGTTGTCATGTTTGTGCTGGACTATGGTGATATTACAGTATATACATGCATGCATCTTCACAACACCTGCATGGATACTGTCTACCATGGAGGATATTACAGTATATACACGCATGCATCTTCACAACACCTACATGGATACTGTCTACCATGACTGAGGTTGACTACACACTAAAAACGAAAAAAAATAAAACCAGAGCCTTCCCCTGGTTGAACTATAATGCGGCCAACAAAGAAAAAAGGAAATGTCGTGCAGCTGAGCGAAAATGGAGAAAAACAAAAAACACTATCTGCTGTGATATATACAAAGACGCTTTAACTGCCTATAATAAAACCGTCCACTTAGCAAGGAAAGTCTACTTCTCTAAAATCATTACAGAAAACGCTGGAAACTCCAGAATCCTTTTTTCCACTATTAATCTACTACTCAACACTGCCCCTACACCTCCTCAGTCATCAACGGTTAAGTATGAAGAACTTGCACTATTCTACAACAAAATAACATTGATCAGGGCCAGCATTACTCATGATGAAAATAAAGCTGATTACAGCAAACCGCGCAATGTAACCATGAGAAGATTCACATGCATCACATTAGATGAACTCTGCAAAACTGTCTCAGAATGTAACTCCTCCACCTCAGACATTGATCCTATACCTACAGCTTTCTTCAAACGGGTGTTTAATAGTGTGTCAAGCCCTGTGCTATATCATCAACACTTAGAACTGGTATTTTCCCAGGTGCCTTTAAAACAGCAGTTGTAAAGCCATTACTAAAAAAACCTAACTTGGATAGTAATGTATTGGCATATATGTAGTTAGGTGTATTTTTTCCCTACCAGCTCTGCTGTGGTTTTTTGTTATGTTTTTGTACGTGCTCCCATTGTGAGCTATTCCTTGTTTTAGTTTGCTGCTGCCTTTGAAGTAAAGACTTTTTTTTACTACACTTCACCCCTGGCTCCACGTCTCGTCTGCCTATTGCCTTTTCTCCTCTTCCTGTTCTGCGCTTGGGTCCTCCACCAACACTATCCCTAACACAACTGTACATATTTGCTGAACCAAATTATACAGCTATTAACTCCATTACAGACTGCTTATTGGCAATAAATAAATGGATGAGTAAGCACTTCCTGAAACTAAACGAGAACAAAACTGAAATTCTAATTATCGGCAAATCTGAGGTCACAAGTCTCTGGGTTATCATATAGATTCAGAACTGAACTTCAATTATCATATTAACAAAGTGACCAAAACATCGTTCTTCCATCTCAGAAATATAGCAAAAGTATGACCATTTATTAATCAAAACGATGCTGAGAAGCTAATTCATGCATTCATATCTAGCCGGTTAGACTACTGCAATGCACTTTTCACAGGTCTCCCTAAGAAAACCACAGAGGCTTCAGCTAATCCAAAACTCTATAGAACCAAAAGGAGAGAGCACATTAGTCCAGTCATAGCTGCTCTACACTGGCTTCCTGTAACATTTAGAATTTACTTCAAGGTCCTTCTCCTTACATACAAAGCTCTAAATGGACAGGGACTTGCTACATCGCCAACACTCTGAGTCTAATAAATTACAGGCCAGCAAGAACACTGCGATCATCAGCTGCTGGACTACTAGAGGCTCCCAGAAACAGTCAAAAGCTGCCTTTATCAACTACGCCCCCAAAACTATGGAACAAACTGCCCAAAAACATCAGGGAAGCCAACTCGCTAGACATATTCAAAAGACAGCTTAAAACCTATTTCTTTGCTCAGGCATTTAAATGAAACATCATGGACATCCTGACACAAATTGTACTTTATCTGCATTTTTCTTACCCTGCCTACTTTTATACACTTCCTATCAAATTCATGTGTCGATTCTATGCTAATTTTATCTCACTACCTCCTATGCGCTGGTCTGTTGTAATTCCAAACTGATGCACTGCTCTGTTGTATGTTAGATACCCTGTTGTATGTTAGAACTATTTTATGTCCGTTCTATTTTATTATTTTTAGCCTATTTTTAAACTGAATCAAACCGCACTTTTTTGGCTCTGTCTATTCTATTTTTATTATTTGTATTACTGAATGAAACTGTAAACAGAGAGGCCTATTGGGTGCTAGATCCTAATGTGAAACACTGTGATTTACCTTACCGTGCTACCTCTCTATCTTCTTTATGCTCGCTTATGCCTGTATTTTTTTTACTGTTGTGAAGCACTTTGAACTGCAACTTCTGCATGAAAAGGTCTATACAAATAAAGTTATTATTATTATTATTATTATTATTATTATTATTATTATTATTATTATTATTATTTTAAAGCCCTTACTCACATTGCTCTTTGTACGCTCAGCTTGGATGGTCTGCCTTGTTTAATTTAATTAAATTTATAAGGATATTCTTGGTTTGCTTCCATCTCACCTACGGATCTACATCCTTCAGAAAAGTAGCCTACGGGGAGTTATTGTCTTCGCTCCCAGGACTTATTCCTACTATCTGTCCCTAAAGGCTAAACCCTGTACTGAATTGGGAAAAGGTTGTTTAAGTTGCTGCTCCCTCTGCTTGGAATCAGTGACCTGAATCTTCAGGAGCTGGTCTCACTGGATGCATTTAATGTAATTCTTAATGATTTGGAGGCACATCAGGCTGCAGATGTTTTTATGTCTACCCCTGTATGATCCCCGATGTTGATGATTTGTGACCAATATTGATAATTTCTTTTATATTTTGTGATTTGCAATTCATTTTTATTTTATTGTAAATTGTTACAATGTTTTTTTTACGTCTGCAACCCTGTTAATTTAGCTGCTGCCTGCTCGTCCAGGACACTCTTGTAAAATAAACACTTCCTGAAGAAACACACTCCTCAATGTCAGTTTCAGTATTTAATAAACGACAAAGATGAAGACACCCTGAAACAGACACAGGCAGCACAGTCAGCTGACAACTTATATCATGAATACACAGTAACACTATAGTAACACATAAATATATATATCTATATAATGCATATATAATATAATATATAATATGTATGAACAGTAATAGTGCATCAAGCATCTCACGTGAATGAGTGAACGAACGTCTGTCTCTCCAGGAGGCGAAGTGAGGAATGAGGACTAAGATGGCCGCTCAGCAATACCAGCGCAGTGCAAGGCATATCCGGTCGGATGCTGGTAAGACGCTGCCCTCTAGTGGCCGGCGATAAACTCTTCATCCCCCCCAGACCGGAAAGCTAAGGGTCGGAATAGATTAACGGTCTAAATCCCGTATCCAGCTGCCGGACTCGGGCTCATAACGTGCAGGCGGCCTCTTCGCGCGGCCCGGCCGAGCAGGCAGGGGCAGTGTCGGTGGCGACCGCGGCACCGGGAGCGGCGTGCCCAGGAAGGCACCGGCAGGAGCGGTGAGGTCAGGGGCCGCCCCATCTGCAGGCGCCGCAGGGAAGGCGCCCATAGCCGCGTCGCGGGGCCCATCAGCCGGCTGCTGAGCAAACTCCTGGGGCATCGCGGGCGGGGGCTGACGGGTGGGGGCCAGGGTGGGCACAACGGGTGGGGGCAGACGTCCCAGGGCAGTAGGTGGCGGCGACGGCGCAGCCGACTGCTGATGGGCGCAGGGTGTGGCCGGTGTGTAGGCGCGGAGGAAACGCCGGTTGCGCAATGTCAGACGCCCCGAACCGTCGACCCTGACCCGATACTGGTCGTGGCCCAGTGACTCCACCACCACACCTGACCTGTCCCATTTGTGAGGGCTCGGGCCCTGCTGGTTCTGGAGGAATACTCTCTCGCCGAGTGCCAACGGGCGGAGCGGTCTTGAGTGAGTCCCCAGAGACTCGGTGGTACGGGACATACGGGTCCGAAGGGCGTCCTCCTTTGCCGCCCATGCCTCGCGCCACAGCAGGCGGATATGCGGGTTCGAGAACTTCTCGAGGCGGTTCACGAAGGAGAGCGAGCCCCGAAGGGGGCGGCCGAAGATGATCTGCGCTGGCGAGAGGTTGCAGTCGGGGTCAGGTGTGTTTCTCAACTGCAGCATCGCGCGCAGGAAGCGGTCCTGATCAAGGCTGCCCGACGGGCCGGTGTTGGACATCAGGAGGCGCTTAGCAGCCTTCACCGCCACTTCTGCCCTCCCGTTCGACTGCGGAAAGCTGACGGAGGACACACGGTGCTTGACGTGCCATAGGCGGAGGAAGTCCTCAGTGTGGCTCGCCTTGAATTCCGGACCGCCGTCGCTCAAGAGCTCCTCCGGTACGCCGAAAGTGGCGAAGAACGAACGGAGGTGTTGGACCAGGCCTGCTGAGCCTGCAAGGGCAGTACCAGCCGTAGAGCTCAGGACCTCTACCCAGCCCGAGAGCCGGTCCCCGACAACTAGGTAGTGGCGGCCCCCATAGTCGAAGAAGTCCGCAAACACCGCCTCGAACGGAGTGGATGGGGGCGATGATGGCAGGGGGGGTGTAGCCGCCTGTGACGGAGCATTGCGGTTGCAGTCTGCACACCCGTCCCTGGTGGCTTGAATGTCCCCTGACATCCCGGGCCAGTAGACTATCGCTCGGGCATGCTGCCCCATCGCTGAAGTCCCCTGGTGGGCGGCGTGGAGATGCCGAAGGACTCTCTCACGGAGGGATGGGGGAACCACGACGCGGTCCTGATAGAGCAGAACGCCGTCCTGTACGTAGACGGACTCACAGACCGATGACAGGCTCGCCAGGGCGGGGTCGTTGACGTCAATCCCACCCTCCTGCTCGATGAGGCGGAGGAGGTGGCCAAGGCCCTCGTCAGCCGCTGTCTCCCGTGCGAGGAGGGGCCAAGAGACGGCACCGAGCTCTCATGCATCGTCACGGATGGAGGCCATGAGTGCTGACTCCACGGCGTCAGGCTCGCTCGGCAGCCACAGTGAGATGCCGTCCGTCAAGCCAGAGGGGGAAGGGTGCCTTGAAGTGGCGTCAGCGGCATAGTTGCTCTTGCCAGGCAGATGCACAATGTCAAAGCGCCACGGGAGGGTGCGCTGCTTGAGTCTAAATAGACGCGAGTTCGTAATCTCATCCAGCGTGCGGTCGCCAAAGATCTTCACCAGCGGCTTGTGGTCGGTGACCACGACGAGGTTGTCGGACCCCTGCGTGAAGTACCGCGTCTGTTCCAGACCCCAGGCCACGGCCAGGGCCTCTCCTTCGACAGCCGCATAACGCTGCTCCGCAGGGGACAGGAAACGCGACCCTGCGAGGGTGATCCTCCATCCTCCTGAGCAGCAGTTCGGTATGCCCGAGGCACAGTGACAGTGTTGCTGGAGCAGGAAGTAGCCAATGCCGAGCTTGGACCAGTCAGGGCGGAGGCAGGTACGCTTCTGCATGTCGTAGATCTCCACGCCCTCACGGATGGCCCCAATTATGGCCTGCTTGGACGTCTGGAAGGCCTCCTCCAGAGCGGGGGACCATCGGAACACACAACGTGGGCTGAGGAATGGCTTGAATGGAGCCATCGTTTCACGCAGCTGGGCATAGTTAGCCACCTGGTTAACAAGGCCGAACCAGCTCCTGATATCCGTCGTGGAGCCCGGTGTAGGGAAGTCCCGAATGGCGTCTAAGTATTTCGGGAGTGGTTCGATGGTAGACTCTGACACCCTGAAGCCAGCGAAATCGACGCACCTCTCCGCGAATTGAAGCTTATCCGGGTTCAACACGATGCCCGACCGGCCGACACGCGTGAGGAAGTCGATGGTCCTCCACCAGTGTTGCTCCAGGTCAGTGTCATAGTGGATGACGTCATCCACACAGCGTTCCTTGCGCTCATAGTCCGAGAGGACGGCGTCGAACCGGCGGTTGTAGCCATCCCCTGACGACAGGAAGCCCTGTGGTGCCCTGGTGTAGCGCCAACGACCGAAGGGCGTGATGAAGGTAGTGAGGTGGCGATCCGACTCACGCAGGGGGACGCTGTGGTAGCCGTTCCAAGCGTCAGTGACGGTCTTCCAGGTGCCCTTCGGGACACGACGTGCGAGGTGGAACGGGGACTCTGTGGCGAAGGTTTCACGTTGGCAGAACTTGTTGAGGGGGGAGAGGTCCACGGTTCTACGGGGGGAACCGTCGTGCTTCCGAGTGACTACCATACGATGGCACCACGTGACAGGCTCGCCGTATGGCACACGTTCAATGACCCCAAGGGCCTCGTCCCGCAGGAGGTCATCATGGACCCTCCGCTGCCAGTGTAGAGGCACGTTGGCCGCGGTGTGGCATGCCTTGGGTGTAGCTGCGGGATCCACGTGCATCTCGATAGGCGGTCCTTCCATGCATGGCAATGCCCGATGAGGGCAGGTGTTGAACGTCGACGAGGCATATCTCCCGAGTAGCCAACCTTTCATCCGGCTGTTGTTCTCTGGCGTACAGGGGAACGGCAGTGCCGCGGGGCGTGCGGGGGGGACCGTGCGCTGGGGGCATGAGCACTGTGCGTCCTGGGGGTCACCTGGCCCTACGCAGCCGCCGTTGGTTGACCTAATAGCATTGACGGACAATGGTCGGTCTGGCGTGTCAGCCGTGTCAGGGCTACGCCCGTCCCTTGGCCCCCCTGTAACGTCGTCCGACGGGAAGTTCGTAGGCAAGAGGCCGAGGTTGAGCAACGACTCGTAGGAGAGGAACATGGCCCGGACTGAGCTGCTCACGTATACCATAGAACGGCAGGACGTAACGCGCCCCCCGCTGCAGGTCGTCGAGAGCCTAGCGAAGAACGCTCCCTCGATGGCTATGGGGGATCGATTGGCGGCTGACAGGCTGAGGCTGACGGGTCGCAGGTCATCCTGCGTGAAACCGCAGGCCAGGAACTCCTCCAGAGACCAAAGGTCCGACTGCGCGCCAGTGTCTGCGACGGCAGATATCCGAGCCCCGTTGGCTGAGCCCCGGTTGCTGGTGCCATCTCCCCGTCCGACTGGCATGTCCACCGAGATGGTGATCAGTGCTCGGGGGTGGTCTCTCAGCCTGGCTCGTCTCCATTCGCCCTTGGAGAAGATGTGGTGCTCGAGTCTGACAGGTGCAGGCCTGTTGACACAGCCATGCGACGTAGGGGCGTGGCGTCGGCGATGGCTCCCGCAACGCCGGCCAGGGCGGGCTCCAGCTTGCACCAATGAGACCTGGGAGATCAGCTCCGACCCCACGGCGGCCTGTTGACCGTCGGATGGTGGCTGTTGACGCCTCTGTTGTCGGCGGGCCCTGTAGCAGCCGATGCACACTTGGTGAGGCTTAGGATTCCACCCGCGAGGCCCCTCCGTGAAAATGTTAAAGATGCTCTTGCATTCCGGGCATGACGCACGTTTAGCCCCGTCCGCAGGGCTCGGGCGGGGCTCGTCTGTGGAGTTGTCTTAAGGCGCCGGAATGACGACATGGCTGACAGGGAGGACGACGGGAGAGCGTTACGGGCCATCTCCTTGTTCTCGACGAGCGCGATTACCTCGTTAACTGGCTTGACTAGGATGTCAGTCGTCCCCAGCGTCTCGCGGCGTATGTCCGAGTCATAAATGCCATTGAGCAGGACATCGCGGACAATGTGGTCGGTGTAGTCGACGTTTGCACCACATACGCATGCCGCACTATATGCGCATGTCTCTGCTTTGCCCCGCACTCTGGCAGCGAGCGCGCGGAATGTCTCGTCTCGTTCCTGTCGCAGCTGAAGTAGCTTGGTGCGCAGGACACATGTAGCGACCGGGATGACAGCCAGAGAGCGCATGACGGCGATCAGGTCCTGCAAAGGTCCGGTAGCGGCGCCGGGGGCGGCTTTCAGCAGGCTGTCTCCAAGCACAGGCCCGGCGCACTGAAACAATTGGACGGGGGCCTGGGCATCCTCTATGCCTGAGCCGGTGCAGAATACATCCCAACGTCGGATGAACACATTCCATTCCTCTATTGACACGCCCACGTCAACCCTGGGCCGATCGAGTCTCGGGCCGCGAGGGGCTGGGGCCTGGGCCGGCGCGGCCATGACAGGCGCTGCGCGCTGGTGGGCAAGTCCATGATTGTTCAACATAGCAATGGCGAGTGCTTCAGACACGTCGCCGGATGTGAACTCACAGGCGGGGACAGAGCATCCAACGACGACCATGGTGTCTTCATGAAGAAACACACTCCTCAATGTCAGTTTCAGTATTTAATAAACGACAAAGATGAAGACACCCTGAAACAGACACAGGCAGCACAGTCAGCTGACAACTTATATCATGAATACACAGTAACACTATAGCACAGAAAGACTCAGAAGTAGCTTCTATCCCCAGGCCATCAGGCTGCTAAACGAACAATGAATGAACACTACACAACAACAACCACCAAACACACATAGCACACACATCCACACGCACACACTCACTTTAAACAAACACACTGTAGCACCCACTACACACACTTTATAGCACACACCCACTTTAAACAAACACACTGTAGCACCCACTCCCCACACTTTATATTTATGGATGAAGGATTGCACTACAACTCGTACACCTTACTGTAAATTGTACCTAAAATTGTACCTCATCCCATTTCTGCTTTGCACTAGATAGTACTGTACATTAGTACACTGCATAGTATTGTGTATTGTATATTATATGGTAACTCAGAACATTGTACATATGTCTATACCGAACAACTGTGACCTCATTCTTCTTCTAAATTCATGCTATATTATGTTATATTGTTATTTGATACTATCTTGTCTAGCACAGTCTCTGGAGCGTAACAGTAAGAAGCATTTTGTATGAAAGTATTCTGTACTTCTGTATGACAACTATTAAAGAACTTGAACTTGAACTTGAACTATAGTAACACATAAATATATATATCTATATAATGCATATATAATATAATATATAATATGTATGAACAGTAATAGTGCATCAAGCATCTCACGTGAATGAGTGAACGAACGTCTGTCTCTCCAGGAGGCGAAGTGAGGAATGAGGACTAAGATGGCCGCTCAGCAATACCAGCGCAGTGCAAGGCATATCCGGTCGGATGCTGGTAAGACGCTGCCCTCTAGTGGCCGGCGATAAACTCTTCACTTCCTGGTTAAATAAAGGTTCAATAAATAAAAATAAACCTCAAGGCACACTTGGACTGACTTCCAAGGCCTTCCAGTCAATCCAGTGTGCCTAAGCACTTTGGGTTGAGAACCACCGGACTACATTAACTGTATTGAACTACACTAAACGAGTATGAGCCGAGGGCCCGAGGCTAATTCTGATGTGTAGTGTAACTCAGAAGGAACTGTTACTGTTTGTTGTACCAGAGCTCCTCTTCTGGTCACAGCCTCTCCCTTCACTATCACGATGTCCCCTTCCAGCAGGGCAGGCCACACGTGGTGCATCACCAGAGGAGCCGTAAACTCAGAGTCGTAGCTACGCCGATACCTGCCGGACGGAAGAGAGGGGGGGGCAAGAGAAAGTTGTGTCCATGAATGTGTGTGTGTGTGACAGCACGGACCCGTGTATGAGGAGTTGAGTGTCATAAATATGTTGAGAGTGACATCTAGTGGTAGAGATAGCAAATCCACATCTAAAGAAATGCACATGATAAATAGGGCTTGAAACTAACTTTATAACTTTAGACCTGCCACTGTGCCACATGATCCGATATTTCAGCCAACTTTTGACCAGATATTTAAAAAGATATACATATTTTTTTATTTACCAGCTAAATTCGAATAGGAGCCAAAGTCGTTTTTTACAATAGAAAGAATGGATCAAAAGAACTGGCTGGCAGGCAGTGTTGCGATGCTCATATCAACACTGGTTGCACGCACGCTAATGACGCCACGTGCACGCACGCACCCAGGCACGTGCGCATAAGTGTTCCCTCGCATAAGGACAGACTAAAAACAGTGCCTAATTGCCTCTACGAATGGAATGTAACACGGTAACACCTGACGACCGGCGCTATTGATATGCAAAGTAGCCAGGTAGGTACTGCGAGTTGGCGCATCAGTCGAGTGCAGCGCATTCCTGTGTGCACACGCATGTACATCCGTGCGTGTGCGTGCATGCGCTTGTGCTCACAAAACGTTGGTTGCACGGAGTGCAACCTCGTCCCATGAGCAACGCATCACTGCTGGCAGGCTGGCTACCGAGCAATGTGGCTAATAGAACTGACACAAGGCTTTCATTAATCAATACATTTGGGGGGGGGGGAGCAATATTTTATTCCGCACCTTTCTAAAAGCTATAGATAACTTTTTTTATGGAGAGTAATCCTAAAAATAAATAATACATCCACAGAGCTTTAACCTGTTCCACCCGACAGGACCGGATCCGGTCCCAAAATGGCATCTGGTCATAAATCAATATTTTTCAGAGTATTGCATATTTTTTGCGTTTTTTTTCCACTAACATGTCACAAAAGCATGTAGAATGTATATTATCATCAATACGTTAGTTTAGCAATAGGTTAAAAGTGCCATTAGATAGTTTTAACTTCTCGATTTGCTGAAGCAAGACGGCGACCATTTTGGAAACTTTGAATCATGGGAATTGTAGGTTTTTTGTGGCCATTTTGACGAGGGCATGCATAGCTGTGGATCAGCGTTGGAATTATTCCGAACTACACTTCCTGGCAGATTCTGTGGTGGTTCAAAGTTCAGCGTTCTGAATGAATTATTTCAATAACTGTTATTATTCGGGATAATAAGCCACAAAAGGTAAAGTTTTTGACAAATATTGAAACGCGGTTAGTTTCTCCTCCCTATTGTTAGCATGTAGCAACAATTAGATCTGAAATTAGTTTCAAAATGGTTGCACTGTGGTGAAAATAAAAAGGTACAGTGAATTACAGTAGATATCATTATCTGTTCTTATGCACGCCTAGTGATACTAAATCCAAATTGAACTCGGGCATTTGAAATATAATATATGTATATATATATAAATGTGCGAATTGGCTATAATAAGGTAATTTATAAGCATCATATTCTATATTCTATAATAATATTTCAAATTGCATTGGTCCGGATAGGAGAATTCAGTACTGTATCTACAGAACCTTCGGTTTAATCATCTTCCCTTTATTAATTTCCTTTGATTTTTTTTACACATGATCTCAAGAGGGTACTGAACGAGTTCAGTGGCAGTTTTTTAAGTTTGGTCATTATTATCATGGTGTTATTCACTGTCAGATGCAAAGAAAAATCATAATTCATATTCTCCTGTTTCATCACAATTTAAGCAAGCCTAGTAATAGACACAATATTTCTGACACTGTGAATATATTCCACATAGATACCAGGAATATGCAAATGGTCCTTTAGAAGTGGAGAATATTCCATTTACCTAGGTATATATTTTAGGCGAAAATATTCGGGTGCGGAATAAAAGAATTGGCCCCCCCCTCCCAAATGATTGATTGATTCATTTATCATTTAAGAAATTTGAATATTGTTGTTTACGTGTTGTGTGCTACTTCCCATTTCCCCATGTGGAATGCACTTGATTGGATAAAGGAGATGCCGGTGCTCTAGTGTGACATCTAGTGGCTGAATCTTATCTATAGCACCTTTAACCAGCCATAGTTGAAATGTAACTAAAACATATTTTTTTACTAGTGTGAATCTCACACCCCTGGTGTTGTGCTAGTGTGTACGTTCATATACAACCATGGTGCTAAATCAAGCTGACTAACTTGACGTCGTTGAAAAGTTCCCCGTCGCTGTAGAAGGCCAGGTCCAGGGGCGGTTCCAGTGTCTGCATGGCGAAGGCCACTCTGCATGTCTCCCTGATCAAGGTACTGATGACGATAAAGTCCACCTCTGGAGGGAAGGAGATCCTCGGGTTCGTGTTCATGGCATTGATCACATCCTGGGGAGGAATAGCGTGGAAGTGGAACGTTTGACGTGTTGTTAAAAAACGGATACAACTTGCAGTTGTTTTCCTGTCGGGCTTGTGATAATTGCTACGGTTAAATCGTTGGCCAAGATGAACAGTTTAGCTAAATGATATTCTTTTTCTATGTTTGGAAGTTGTAAAGAAATCTTGGTCAACATTTTATTCAACCTTTTCCCATCCACAACGGTCAGTCAAGATGCTTATTCTTTGGCTGTAGTGACAGGAAATCAATCGTGCTTTTGCTGTCAAGTTGAAACCATCTTGTGTATCCCTACATACAACACATAGCCTATGCCCCGAAACTCCATCGATTTAACTGTGAGTGTTACCCACAGTCAATACCAAGTTATCTTGTTGTTATCAAATTACATTGAAGCTGGCCTGCACGTCGTAGAGGTCCAGGTTTCTGACGATGTAGTCCACTGCTGCATCCCCCAGCGACTCTGGGCCCAGGTGTGACGGGGACAGGGTCTTGCTCACACGCAGCTTGAACTGACAGTAAGCCAGCCTGGCTGCCCGAAAGGCCTCCTGAGACATCATGGATACAAACAGATGGTAAATGGCGCATTTATATAGTGCTTTTATCCAAAGCTCTTTACAATATTTTGTTCCTCACATTCACCCATTCACTCACACATCCACACACCGACAGCTGAGGCAACCATGCAAGGTGCCGACCTGCTCATCGGGAGCAGTTAGGGGTTAAGTGTCTTGCTCAAGGACACTTCGACATGCTGCCCAGGAGGAGCGGGAATCGAACCGGGAACCTTCCGATCACCAGATGACCGCTCTACCTCCTGAGCCACTGTCGCTCATGATGAGCGGGCAAGACATATTGTGATAATAATCCCTGACTGCACCCTTAAAAAGGATATAGTATTTTCAACACATTTGTATGTCCAGTTAGGGAGACCACCACCCCTTGTGCCACAATCCAAAACAACATGAGTTAAAGGGGAACTATCTTATAAATAGCCTTTTCCAGTGTTTAGCATTGTTTTCTAGCAATGTGGGGTTGTACCAACACCGTCTATGTCTCAGATTCTCATTTTGGCGCACTCCTCCAGTTCACATGAGACTAGACCCTCCCCCACTGAACCAAGCCATAGACCACCGTAACACTTCCGGGATTCTGAAATCAGGGAGGAGATTGCGGGGGGGTCAAATGATTGAATGTGGACGAGAGCCGTGATGTAAGTGGTTGCCGATACTGCTGTGGGGGTGCTAGAGACATGATCGAATAGACGTTTATGCGCCTCGCTCTCCTGAACACGGCGTGACCCATAACTAATCGATCAGAACTAAATCGGCAGAGAAAAAGCCCATTTTAAAGCACCTATTCCGCATGGACATGCGCAGAGTGCCCATGGAGTCTGGACGACGCGAGATGACGCTCGAATGAATGTGGACTGTTCCATCAGAGGGGGGAGCTTCGATGGTCATGTAAGTGGCTTCAGGCCGCTGCACTTAAATATAAACATTAGTCTACCTGGAGACTCAATGAGGTAATTGTAGATGTCGCCATAAGACGCGTCTGGCCATTTAGTGGGATAATTTTTTCATTATCCTGTTCGGCTGAAAGGACATTGGCCACCGAAGCTCCCCCCTCTGATAGAACAGTCCACATTCATTCGAGCGTCATCTCGCGTCGTCCAGACTCCATGGGCACTCTGCGCATGTCCATGCGGAATAGGTGCTTTAAAATGGGCTTTTTCTCTGCCGATTTAGTTCTGATCGATTAGTTATGGGTCACGCCGTGTTCAGGAGAGCGAGGCGCATAAACGTCTATTCGATCATGTCTCTAGCACCCCCACAGCCGTATCGGCAACCACTTCCATCACGGCTCTCGTCCACATCCATTCATTTGACCCCCCCGCAATCTCCTCCCTGATTTCAATGTAACGCGGAAGTGTAGTGGTCTATTCTGAATGTTGGTCCCCTGTGACGGAAGCAGAATTATTTGCATAATGATATGCGTACCTCCGCCCCTTCTGTGGTTTAGTTCCACCACTCACAATCAACAATTCGCTCAACAACGGAGCGAGTGGGAATAATGCGGAAGCGGTTTCCCTGTCACTGACACTTCCTCAAAAGGGAGAAAAAAAGAGAGAGAGAGGGAGAGAGAGGCTCTCATACGGTGCGACTCGTCTCAGAGCGATATCTCCTGTCTCGGTCTCTGCATTTACACAGTCGCGAGTCGAGCCGCTCACACACGCGCACACGCACGCTCTCTCTCTCTCCTCTCTCTCGCTCTCCCTCTCTATCTCTCTCTCTCTCGCTAGCTTGTTCTCTCTCTCGCTCTCTCTCGTATCAGCATTCACGTCAACCTGTTGCAAAATATCATAGCGCACGCTCCAATGCGTATTCCGATCCGCGCAATAATATTCACAGGGGTATATATTGTCATTTGAAACAAGTTACCAATGCATTGTCCCGAGGGATTATGCCCCCCCCCCCCCCCCCCCCCCGCGGCGAAATTGATTAATCCCTCTCTATCTCTCTCTCTCCCCCAAAAGGTATCTGCCAGTACGCAGTGCAGTGCAGTGGGTGACTGTCACTCAAAGCACATTGCGAGAATGGGCGGAGAAAGTCAAGATAGACCGCGCTCTCAATAATTTACACTGGGTGCTGCAATCCCAAAGATAGAAGAAAGCAGGAAGCCGGACCAGCACTCTCAGGTTTCAACCAGTTTTAATCGCAGCCGAATACAAACATGTTTCGGAACAGGTGTTCCTTCGTCAGTGTTAATGGCTAGCAATGTTAGCTTGTAAAGATGGATGCTATGTACAAGGTGGGCAGGAAGTGACATCAATGCAGGTGTGCCTGGAATTGCTAGTCAACTTTGACCGTAGGAAGGACATTATAATATAATATGTTATAATGTGAAGTCAACTCAAAATAAAATACTAGAAACAAAATAAACCGTCACTCTTCACCATAGCTAATAGTGCTAAATAAATGAGCCAATTGCAATATTTGCAAATTCTCTAAGAAAAGAACAACAGAAGGAAAAACAGGAGGAAAACATTTCCTCATTCGTAAAAATAATAATAATAATAATAATAATAATAATAATGATAATATAATCATAATAATGATGGTAAAAGTAACTTATTATAGGAAACAGGATAACACATTATCTTCATTCATTCCCTTTGTATGTTTGTATCGGTGTGTGGAGTGAAGTTGTGGAATAATTTACCTGAATACATCAAACTGAGTAAACATGTGGCACAATTTAAAAAGCAGCTAAAAAAAATTAAAAATACACATTAGAGAAATACAGAAATGAGTAATGAGGATAAACAAAGTTATGTTATATTGTGTTATGTAGTGCTGTACTATATTCACTGCTGTCAAGTGAATCAAGTTTATATTTTTTAATTTTTTAATATAAGTAAAAGTATATTCTATATTGTAATATACTAAATTATGTTATATCTAGTCAAATTAATGGAAGAACAAACATAAATGTAAGGGGGTAGGGATCAATGGGTCTCATTCACCAACGGACTTAAGACAAAAAATTTGCTCTTAGGGCCATTTAAGACCTTTTCGGGCCGATTTTGGGATTCCCCAACAGTCCCTAAACTTGGATTCCCCTGACTAAGAGCAGGACTTAGGAGCGCTGAAGAGCAGTCTTAACTTGACAGACTGTTGTGCTCCGTGTTCTTACGGGCTTTATTTGGGAGGAATCATAGTGATTCCTTCATGTCAACTATACAGGCCTCCTTGGAATTAATTTATTAATCATAATTTAAATAAATATGACAATATTTGTACGATAAAAGATTACGCATTTGATGTCGGAAAAATAAATAATATGGATTCATCTGATCAGGGCAGCTGGATTAACCATATCTGAACCAGCTATTTTGGACAAATGTATAATTACTTGGCATTTGTATTTCTTATTTGTTAAATATCTGTTTCATTGATGAATTATACATTTGGAAGAATGCAGGTTATAGCCAGCATGTAATATATCCCATTGATTGGTACAATGGGACAGCCATTTGTCATTTTATATATAACCTGCATTCTTTCAAATATATCATTAATCAATAAAACAGATATTGAAATACACTATGTAGCCTACTACACCAACACTGCAAATGACAGTGGATACATAAATAAGAACTAACGTAATCATGTGGATATATCTATAGTGAGACTGCATTCATATTCCATAAGTCTTGTTGCACCACACATGCACACTGTATAGCCTACGTGTCTAATGAATGAACAGTAGGCTTATATTATTCGAATGACTTGTTTCATTAGGATTTAGTAGATACTATATGCTCTGCCCTATACGTACAGTAAGTACAGTACACATATTAAGGCCGCCACAGTCGGGCGTACCATGAGCGGACTATACTACTATAGGGCAGCGCAGTATCTGTGATCTCCTAATAAAACAAGTCATTAGAATAATATAAGCCTATACTGCGTTCATTCATTACACATGTAGACTATACAGTACTGCGCGCGCGTGTGTGTGTGCGCGCGCTGCGGCAGGTGGCCACGAGCTGTACGTATTCACGCGTTGGTGAATCAGGGTGTACTTGTCAGCGATTCTGTCTTAGTCGGTTCCAAGATGGTTGCCCTAAGAGAAGTCTTTGGGCAATGTTGGTGAATGAGACCCATTGTGTCTCTTCAGGGGGGCGTGTGAGAGGAGCTGTTGTTCGCATGGCATTTGAACTCTGAGGCAATCAAATCGCATTGTTCATACGCCATTTGAACTCTGGGCCAATCAAATTGCGTTTTTCACAGGGCATGTGAACTCTGAGCCAATCAAATTGCTCCCGCCAACACAGTGATCCTGCTTCTATTTCAACAAGAATTGTTCCAGATCTCTTGCTGGAGAACCAGAGGTGTGGCGAGTGAGATAGTACTGTCCCTGACCAGACATATAGATGTGTCAAATATACACACATATCCTTTTTAAGGTCTTTTTTACTCAAGTACTGTACTTAAGTACAATCTCGAGCTTTACGTATTTTCATTTTAGGGAACTTTATACTTTTACTCCACTACATTTCAAAGGAAATATTGTTATATGTATTTTTACTACATTTATCTGAACTCATCAGTTACTAGTTACTTTGAAGACAAAGACTGCATAGAAAACATGGCAGAAATGTATTGAAGATTATATACTTTCACATTTGAAGCCTGTCAACTTCAGGGCGGCTGGGTGGCGCAGCGGACATTGCGCTCGTCACCAACGCAAGAGACACCGGGTTCGAATCCGGCGGCGTTGCCTCCGGCTTGGGCCGGCCGTCATACTAACTCAATTGGCAGAGTTAGCGGGTGGGAAGTTGAAGGGTGGTAGTCTGGTCGTTGTGAACAGCGACTCCTACAGGTCGGTTTGGGCGCCTGCACAGCAAAGTCAGGAAAAATGGCGGGGGCAGTGTGAGCCTCCTACACGTTACTCATCGCCAAATGAGAGTCCGCGCTGGCAGGTGAAAAGATGTAACAGGCTGCCTCCACATGTATCGGAGGGGACATGTGATGCAAGGCTTCTATCCTCCCTACAACCTGCCAGTGGGGGGCATATGCGAGCAACGATCAGGACAGGGGAGGGAGAATTGGCACGAGAGGTAAATTGGGATGGAGAGAAAAATCACAGAAAAAGGAGGAGAAAAAGTAGATACAAAGAAAAAGCCTGTCAACTTCAAGAGGACGTAATCAGAGCAGCATAACTGGACCACATACCGCTTTAACATGACCTTTAATCAGAGCAGCATAACTGGACCACATACCACTTTAACATGACCTTTAATCAGAGCAGCATAACTGGACCACATACCGCTTTAACATGACCTTTAATCAGAGCAGCATAACTGGACCACATACCGCTTTAACATGACCTTTAATCAGAGCAGCATAACTGGACCACATACCGCTTTAACATGACCTTTAATCAGAGCAGCATAACTGGACCACATACCACTTTAACATGACCTTTAGATGTCAGTGGATCAAGGGTTGAATGCTCCCAAGCACTGGAATACACAAACGTCATGTAGAATGCATACTTTTACTTTAGATACTGAAGTACATTCAATAGCAAATACTTCTCTACTTTTACTCAAGTAGAATTTGAAAAGAGGAGTTTTACTTTTACCAGAGTACTCATGTATCTGGATATGTCTACCCGAAGGAACTGTGTACTTCTTCGACCACTGTCTAAAACAGTCTGAAACACATTGCGGCCAGGCGGCACATAATAACGGTCGTACCACAGTGGCGATGAAGATGATTCTCCGGACCATCTCCAGGTCGTCGATGTAACGCCGCAGCAGGGTCTGGGCCTCCACGCGCTCCACGCCGTACAGGTCGCTGAAGCGGGACACGAGGCGGGCGTGGCGAGAGGAGTTGGTGAGCTGGGCTCTGGTGGGAGACTCACCCCCCAGAGGGCTGGGGGCACGGCTTCGTCTGAGAATGACGGGACTGGGAGAACGACTTCTCACCAGCCTGACGGAGAGGGAAAACATCAACAAAAGAAACACACCACTTAAGTTGAATTAAGTTAAGTTGTGCCTGTATTAATACCCTTGGGGAAATTCATTATCTGCATTTGACCCATCCTACATATTTAGGAGCAGTGGGCAGCCACACACAGTGCCGCGCCCCGGGGACCAACTCCAGTTGTAATGCTAGTACCTTGGTCAGGGGCAATGGCAGGAAGCCTAACATGCATGTCTTTTGGTGTGGGAGGAAACGGGAGTCCCTGGGGGGAACCCACGCAAACACAGGGATAACATGCAAACTCCACACAGAAAGGCCCCCTGCTGGGACATTCTTGCTGTGAGACAACAGTGCTGACCACTGTGGCACCATGCCACCCACTTCTCTTGTGCGTTTGTGCATGCATGTTTGCTTCTACTCATGTACAATAGAGAGCATCCTGACCGGCAACATCACCTCCTGGTTTGGGAATAGCACTGCACAAGACCGTAGCAGACTACAAAGAGTGACACGTTCAGCCGAACGCACAATTGGAGGGGGGCTTCCCACCCTCCAGAACATTTACAACAAGCGGTGCAAGGGGAAGGCTAAGAGAATTATTAAGGACTCGAGCCACCCGAACAACTGCCTCTTTGAACTGCTGCGGTCAGGCAAGCGATACCGGAGTCTTAAGGCGAGCACAGAAAGACTCAGAAGAAGCTTCTATCCCCAGGCCATCAGGCTGCTAAACGAACAATAATCGCTAAACGAACAATAATCACTATGCAACAACCATCAAATGCACACAGCACACACACCCACACGCACACACTCACTCAAACAAACAACACACTGCAGCACCCACTCTCCACACTTTAGATCACACAAACACACTTACACTTTATATTTATTGATAAAGGATTTGCACTACAACTCGTACACCTACTGTGAATTGTACCTAAATTGCACCTCGTCCCATTTCTCCATTTCTGCCTTGCACTATATAGTATTGTATATTAGTACACTGCACAGTATTGTATATTGTATGGTAACTACGTCTATTCTGCATCGAACATTGTACATATGTCTAAACTGAACACTGTGACCTCCTTTTTTTACTTCTAATTTTACTATGTTTTTATTTCATACTTATCTTGTCTTGCACAGCGCAACAGTAAGAAGCATTTTGTACAAAAGTATTCTGTACTTCTGTATGACAACTATTAAAGAAACTTGAAACTTGAACTTGAAACTTGTGTGTGTGTGTGTGTGTGTGTGTGTGTGTGTGTGTGTGTGTGTGTGTGTGTGTGTGTGTGTGTGTGTGTGTGTGTGTGTGTGTGTGTGTGTGTGTGTGTGTGTGTGTGTGTGTGTGTGTGTGTGTGTGTGTGTGTGTGTGTGTGTGTGTGTGTGTGTGTGTGTGTGTATGTGTGTGGGCTACAACTGTAAACTTTTAGTTTTCATATTTGGAGGTCTGGGTCATGTTCATAAATTGGGTGTTAGAGGCCTTCAGATGGCCAGTCTTCCGAAGGGAAGAGCCAAACAGTTAGCAAGATATTGCTCAGTGTCAGCTATTATTGGCAGCCGCGCAATTTGGAGAAGACGCTGCTATTGATTAATTGTAGGGATGTCCGATATTATCGGCCTACCGATATTGGCATTAAAAAATATATATATATATTTTTTTTACATTTCTATAACCTTTATTTACCCAGGCAAGCAAGTAAGAACAAATTCTGATTTTATTTATTGTCAAAGTATGCATAATGTGTTAATTCCACAACAAGAGATATGTAACCCTGCATATATCGGTATCTGTTGATATCGGTTGATATCGGTATCGGAAATTAAGAGTTGGACAATATCGGTATATCGGTATCGGTAAAAAAGCCAACATCGAGCATCCCTAATTGATTGATTGAACATTTTAATTAACAGATTGCAGAATGGGTACAGTACAGTACAGCTCAATACACACAATTGTTAAGGGGATGCAGACCAGAGAAAGACTTTCGTCTTGTTTACATCAGGGTCCCCCATTTTCAATTCATAATGACATTTATGACATACACAACATACAGATAATACAGATATAAAAATCTAATAGAATCATCTAATCTAATCTAATCATGACATTTATGACATACATGACATACAGATATACAGTAGTTATATTTGTGACATACAAGATATGCAAATATATACAGTACTGTTAAACAGAGATCCTAACAGTAAATATATACATACGAGGGGGAGGGAAATGTACATAAGGAGGGGGTGGGTGCAGGGAAGGAATGGGGTAACATATGCGAGGGGCAACATTCAACAACAGGATCGAGGATATGGAGAGTTTGGATGGAAAAACATAATCAGATTCTTTATAACCCCAGAGCTGAAGGGAAAATATGCACCAACACAAAGAGCATGCTGGAGGATGTGTGGGAAGGAGGGGGCAAATCACACGCACATATTCTGGGGATGTCAGAA
Organism: Notolepis coatsorum; assembly: GCF_963971535.1. NCBI lineage: Eukaryota > Metazoa > Chordata > Actinopteri > Aulopiformes > Paralepididae > Notolepis > Notolepis coatsorum. The sequence goes on along the minus strand of NC_140166.1, from coordinate 179,225,988 downwards.
GCTGAAGGGGTATTGGGAGGAGATAGGGGAGGCAATGAACAGAATATTAGGATACGGGTTACCACAAACGGGACTGGTGCTTTACTTAGGAGACCTGACACACGAGGGAATACAAGGGGGGGACAAATATTTAATAAAGATAATGTTGATAGCGGCCAGAAAAGCAATAACAAGACTGTGGTACAAGGAAGACCCACCGACAATAGCACAATGGGTAGGAATAGTAGGGGAGATACAGGATATGGAGAGGATAACACACATGCTGAGGTTACAGGAAGAGAAATTTGGAGAAAGATGGGGAAAGTGGGAGGATTACAAGGGGAACGAAAACGACATCACAGAGGAAGAACCAAATGCAACACAAGAGGGCGAAGGGTAAAGGAGGAAAGAGGTTCAAGGAGGGTCTCTGAACCCATGTCACAAAATGCTGCTTTAGTTAGCTTTTTTATTTTAATTTTTGTTTAGGGTATGACAACTGTTTTATGTTTTTCCATTTTATTATTTGTTTGTGGAATTTCTGCTCAAGTCAGTATCTTTTATTTTGTTTTTGAGTATTACATTTTTTCTTTATTGTTTATGTCTGTTTAATAGTGTTGTTGATGTTATTGTATATGTTGTGTTGTATGTCTATAAATGTTTAATAAAAATTTAAGTTTAAAAAAAAGGAGGGGGTGGGTGGGTGGGAGGGTGTTCGGACATTTAGGGGGGCCAGTTTCGAATTGCAGCCTCCCGTAGATGCTCTTTGAGAGAGGTTTTGAAGGTGGGTAGGGATTCAAATTTTTTTACGGCTGTGGGTAGGGTGTTCCACATTGATGTGGCATAATTGCGAAACGTGTTAAGTCCCTTGTTTGAGCCGAATCTGGGTTGCACATGATTTGTGGAACTCCCTCTGGTGTTGTGGTAGTGGAATTCACTGACCTTTGGGAAGTACCTCAACATGTACATGGGTACCTTAGTGGTGTAGTGTATCTTGTAGACCAGGCCCATTGCAAGTTGTTGTACTCTGTCGTCTACTCTAAGCCATCCTAGGTTGTGAAAATGGGCTGGGGTGAGGTGTGTTTTAGGTGTAAGGTCAAGCAGTAGTCTGACCAGTTTGTTTTGTGATGTTTGTAGTCTTGTTTTTAGTGCCTTTGAGGTGCTTTGGTACCATGAGGTGCAAGCATAGTCGTAGTACCCTTGAATGAATGCTCCTGCCAGAGTCTTCAGGGTAATGTTGTTTACCAAAGAGGAGATCCGGTACAAGAATCTTGTTCGTTGGTTGACTTTTTTGATTACATTGTTTGCCATTTTGTCACAGGAAAGATTTGCCTCTATGATGGACCCCAGGTATGTCATTTCATCTTTCCTTGTCACAATATTGTCACCCACTGTAACAGAGAAGCCGTTTGTCTTGCTGAGTTTGTTATTTGATCCGAAGAGAATGGACTCTGTTTACCCAGGTGTAATGATAGTTTGTTATCAGCGAGCCAGGTGCAGATTCTGCCGAGTTCCGAGCTGAGGGCTTTTTCTACCTTGTCAGGGCTCTGGTGGGAGACTCACTCCTCAGAGGGCTGGGGGCGCGGCTTCGTCTGAGCATGACGGGACTGGCAGAACGACTTCTCTCCAGCCTGACAGAGAGGGAAACCATCAACAAAGAAACACACCACTTAAGTTGAATTAAGTTAATTTGTGTCGATATTAATATCTGTATATTATCTATCTGCTATCTGTACCCATGAGCTGTATGCTACTTGTCTGGTTCATCATCCTATGTGTGTGTGTAACTTTGGTTTCCATTGCCAATTTGGGCACAAATGTAACAGAATAACCCACAATGTCCAATTGCACTGATAATATTTGTGTCCTTTAGACATTGTATTTATGTGGACATAAAGTGTGTGTGTGTGTGTGTGTGTGTGTGTGTGTGTGTGTGTGTGTGTGTGTGTGTGTGTGTGTGTGTGTGTGTGTGTGTGTGTGTGTGTGTGTGTGTGTGTGTGTGTGTGTGTGTGTGTGTGTGTGTGTGTGTGTGTGTGTGTGTGTGTGTGTGTGTGTGTGTGTATGTGTGTGTGGGCTACAACTGTAAACTTTTAGTTTCCATATTTGGAGGCCTGGGTCATGTTCATAAATTGGGTGTTAAAGGCCTTCAGATGGCCAGTCTTCCGAAAGGAAGAGCCAAACAGTTAGCAAGATATTGCTCAGTGTCAGCTATGATTGGCAGCCGCGCAATTTGGAGAAGACCCATGAGCTGTATACTACTTGTCTGGTTCATCATCCTATGTGTGTGTAACTTTGGTTGCCATTGCCAATTTGGGCACGAATGTAACGGAATAACCCACAATGTCCAATTGCACTGATAATATCTGTGTCCTTAGACATTGTATTTCTGTGGACATAAATAAAGTGTGTGTGTGTGTGTTTGTTACCTCTCCTGCAGCATGGCCTTCTCTGTGGTCAGATAGGACACTTCATCTCTATACAGGCGATTCTGCCTCTCATAGTCATCGAGGGCATCCAGCTTTCTCTTGTAAATCTCCACCTGCTCATATGCAGCACGCACACTAACACACACACACATCAATATGTCTGTTCTGTAATATACCGTATATGGTGGTTATTTACATCTATTGTGGTACGTATATTATGGTTAGGCCTACTCTGCTTTCAGCTGTAGTATCTCATCTTCTGTGGCCAGCAGAGTTGTTGCTGACCTGTTCTTTGTGTCATCCAGTTCCATATGGGTATCATACAGCCTGGCATGACAAAAATAAACAAACAAATAAACAATGAAACACATTTTTGAAAATAGAGCAATTTCTGATTTTGCAGCTTGGCCAATGATTGAGAACGAAAGGTTATCCTATAACCTAGTTATATGAATACTGGCTGAGCGTCTCGCTCTAGCCATAATGAGATATCTCTTATCTCCAGCACCTACTGTGCTCATGAACAAACAATTGCACTCTCATGCACGTGACCAGGCCACGCCCCTGCGCCCTACTATATGACACCGGACATGGTCACACTCCCCCTTCCTCAGAAAAAGTTTCCAACACTGAAAACCCAACCAAGGGACCTCAGGGCGCTAAGAGCGAGACGCTCAGCCAGTATTCATATAACTAGGTTATAGGATAACCTTTCGTTATATTATCATACTGGCCAATCGCGTCTCGCTCTAGCCATAATGAGATATGGGGCAGAGCAGACGCGTGGCCCGACATGTGTACCCCCTGAGGGCCCACAAGCCCTACTACCAGGGGGAGGGGAGTCCCGTCCACCCGCCCGTCCTAACGAAGGGGGGGAGGCAGTCAACTCCACCAAAGTGCGAAAAAGAGGGAACCAGAGACCCCTAAAAACACACAGTACAGGCGGGACCACGTGTGACACATCACCCCGTGGCACACACCCACACACCCCTGCTAACCCACCGACAGGCGGGACGCAGGGGAGGTCCCAGACCTCAGAACCACCTGGGAGACAGAACCCCCAGTCATGTCCATGAGGTAAAACTTAACGAAGGGACCCGGGGAGGACCAGGAGGCCGCAGCACAGATGTCCTCCACCGAGGCCCCCCCTAACAAGGCGGCAGAGGCCGCCACTCCACGAGTGGAGTGCGCCCTGACACCCCCAGGGGGGGCCTGTCCAGCCAATGTGTAGCAAAGGGCAATCCACCGTAACAAACAAAAAGTTGATCGGCAGCCCTGAGATCCCGAGTCCGACTGAGGTAAACCCCCAAAGCACGGACAGGACACGACAGACGAAGGCTCGCCTCTAACCCACTAGCGTGAGGAGGCGGATTAAACGCCTGAATCACAATATCCCCGGAGCGAAAAGAGCTCCGGATATTCTTTGGCACGAAGACTGGATTAGGCCTCAGAGTCGCACCGCTATTGGCACGAATAGACAGGCACTCAGGCCGCACCGAGAGAGCACACAGCTCACCCACGCGCTTAGCGGAGGTGACGGCCAGCAGGAACGCAGTCTTGAAGACAGCTGCTCCAACGGCGCCTGCTCAAGAGGCTCAACGGGGCCTCAGACAACCGGCCGAGGACCAGTTGGAGGTCCCAACTCGGAGACAGAGAATGTTCCACCGGCTTGAGACGCCGAGCGCCAAGCAGGAACGTCCCACGAGAGGGTGGCTGAACAACGTTCCGCACCCACACTCGACCATACGCCACTCCCCAGCGTAAGCCGTGGTAGAGGACGGAGCGCACACGTACCGGATAGCGTTAACCACAGTCAAGACGCATCCCCACCAGATTCACACTGTCAGCAGCCAAGCCTAGAGGCTGCCCCAGAACAGGAAGGCAGAACAGAGTTCCGCGTGCCTGAGAGAGGGCCCGCGGTGACCACGGAACAGGCCACGGCGGGGCCACACAGAGCTGAATCAGGGCCGGGGACCACACAGCTGTGCCCCGGCCCGGCACGACAAGGACCAAGTCCCGCGCTCCCGACGTACCTGCCCCAACAGCTGAGCTATCAGGTGTAAGGGGGGGAAAGCGTACAGAATCCCGGACGGCCACGGAATCGGTCCCAGACCTGCCCGACTATGTCTGGACGTAATCCCCACTCGTCAGGGTGAGGACCGCCCTGCGACATCACACCTGCACCCACATTCACCCTGCCGGGGATGTGGAGAGCCCTCAGGCAGAGCAGATGGAGAACGCCCATAGCCAGAGCCCGACCGCCGCCCAGTGCAGACGGGGGGAGCGCACTCCACCCTGTCTGACAATATACGATGCTGACGTCGTGTTGTCCGTCCTGACCAAAACATGCTTGCCCACCACAAGGTGGTCGAGCCGTTTGAGGACCAGAAGGACTGCCTTCAATCCCAACACATTGAATGTAGCTCAGACCGGGCAGCATGGCAGCTGCCCCCTACTGCGTTGGTCTGACACGTCCCCCCCCATCCATGAGGGAGGCGTCGGTGAAGACTGTGACGTGTGACAGCCTGCTGCCCAAGGGGACCCCGCAGGTGAGGGCACCAGACCCTGCCCAGAAGACGAGGTCCCCCAGTACTGACATGGGAACCTTCAGCCGCTTCCATATGTCTCACACCGGGTCCATTTCCATACTGGAAAAAGCCACCTCTGCATCCTCCCCATGAAGAGGCCAAGAGGGACCCCAGCAGCAGGCGCATCACGGACAGCGCCGTAACCATCCTAGGACGGAACCTCCCGAGCACGCCGAGAACCCAATCACTCGCCGCCGCTCCGAGAGGGATGCCCATATAGACCTTGAGCTTAGAAAAAGCCCAAGTACTCCACCCGTTGACTGGGAAGAGGAGAACTCTACTTCCAGTCTACAGCAAAACCCAGGCTGGTGAGACACCACCTGCCTGGTATGAGACCTGGCGATCTACCCTGACCGGCCAAGGACCAGAACGTCGTCCAGGGCAGAATACACTTCGTAACCCCCGACGACGCAGAGGCCCCAGTGCGGTCTACACGCACTTGGTGAAGATGCGGGGAGCCAGAGAATAGCCGAACGGCAGCCTCTGGTACTCGTACGCTAATCCCTGCAAAGGAAGCGTAGGTAAGCCCTAGGATGGAAGATCGGGATGCGAATACGCATCCTACAGGTCTATGGAGGAGAACCAGGCCCCCACCTGACAGCGTCTAACAGGTGGGAGATGGTCAAAATTCTGAACCTTCCATGGGACAGGTCCAGTATGGGTCTTGTCCTTGCGGGTGTTTTGCCGGGGGAGCTTGTGGACGCGACAATAGTGGTGGTTGTAGGGTGTTTGAGCTTGTAGCGCTAGTTAGCTCATAGCTACCCAGCTTGTTAGCCAGCATGAATACCCGATTTAAAATGGTTCTCTCCTCCTTGTATACCCTTGTCCTCACAAGTATTCTGCCAGGGAACTTATGGACATGACAATAGTATTTATAAGGTGTTTGATCATTGTGTCGTTGTACATATTGTGTATACACCGTTGCGTTAGAAGCTAACGATAGCTGCGAGCTAACTAGGCTACAAGCTCAAACACCCTACAACCACCACTATTGTCGCGTCCACAAGCTCCCCCAGCAGAACACCCGCAAGGACAAAGGCACACAAAGAGGAGAGAACCACCCCAAATCGGGCACTCATGCCGGCCAACAAGCGACCTGCGTCTATGCCTTCTACATTGGATGTTGTTAGCACAATAGCTACCAGGCTAAGCTGCGTTAGCTTCTAACGGTGTACACAATATGTACAACGACACAATGATTTACATTATTACATATGGTAACGTGGTTGTGGCTTTTACAAATAGTGGTTAGCTTTAGAGATGGATGGCTATGATCACGGAGCAATAGTGCTGTTAGGTGAAACAGATAGAGCTTCATTCATCACTCGGCTATAGTAGTAGCAAGGCTCTGGCTGCCGCTAGCTGGTGTGTGACTCTCAGGCGTAAGCGGGGCAAGGGGGGCGGGCCAGCATAGGGTCACGTGGGCTTAGTAGCCAATCAGGCCAACCCCGGAAATCAAATCCGTTGCGGAAGTGGTACACGCGTCCAGGGTAACTCAGGCGGGGGAAACATGGCAGCTGGTTGAGGGCCTCGCCACAGCCCAGGCCCTCACACCGCCTCACACCGCGCAGCCAGAGGTGAGGCGGTGTGAGGGCCTGGGCTGTGGCGAGTTGTGTGGGGCCTAGGTCAAATACCGCCCGCGCTCCTGCGGAAAGACCAAGGTCCCTCTGCGGAGAGGGGAACCCTGAGGGAAAAAACGTCTCTCCTCCTCAAGGGGAGACTGATCCAACCAAGATGTCTGTAAACAAGCGTTGACAGCATCCTAGCCCTCCCTGCGGTTATAGCTTGCGGCTAGGTCAAAGCTAATAACCTCAAAACCTCACGCGATGTTTCGACGTCGGCTGGCCCTAAGGCCCCGCCACCCGACACCATTTGACAGAAAAAACAGCAATTCGAACAATGTTACTAGTCTAATTCTAATTCTATACCGTGGCGGTATAGGCTTAGCCTCATGGCTCCACTAACACACTGCAGAATGGGCTAGCCCATACACACAAATGTTAAGGGGATGCAGACCAGAGAAACACCAGTCCCGCACACAATTCATAGATTCACAAAAAGCACACCAGCCCTAGGCCTCAGCCCATCCACCCATGAAATGGTAAACAAGCCCCCGTCAAAACTCCCAACAGTAGACACCGATTGACCGTCAGCATGAATGGTTAAGAGGAGGGAAGACCTTTTAGAAAAGACAGCCCTCGGCGGGGAACAAGAACGGAGACCCAGCATTGTAGCATTAGCCGCGCGCACTAGGATAGCCGGGAAAACACCCAAAACAGAGTCATGACGACCATGTTTTCCCAAATATCCTGCCCCTCGCGCCAATACACAACTCGGCTGTCTCACGGGACAACGAGCAGTATCACAAATGCTAGCATTAATGCCTGGCAGAGCAGGCCTTACCTGTGCGCGACCTAGACCGACAGCTAGCCGCCGCGCGACGTCCCTCGGTCTGCTGTCACGAGACGAGGAAACCCAGGACAGGCCTGATGCGCTGTTAGGATGTGCCGAGAAGATTCCAGGGGCTGGTGAATCTCCGGCGAAAACCCAACATTGTGTAATTTCTCTCTGCATTTCATAACAACTAGTTCATGGAGTGCATTGCAGCGTCCATGTTGGAAACAAAAAAAGAGGAAGGGGGAGTGTGACCATGTCCGGCGTCATATAGTAGGACGCGGGGGCGTGGCCTGGTCACGTGCATGAGAGTGCAATTGTTTGTTCATGAGCACAGTAGGTGCTGGAGATAAGAGATATCTCATTATGGCTAGAACGAGACGCGATTGGCCAGTATGATAATATAACCTTAGCTCAGACAAAGAACCATATATCTAATTTAGGTTTTCAGAAGAATTTATTTTTTCAAAGATTATTATTTAAAGACGGTAAGTTAGTGTTCACAGATTGAGTACTTTCTTGTGATATATCACACTCACACTCCATTGAATTTACAACTGCAAATACATGGGCCATCCAATATATTTTAAAACTGAGTTGTGGTCCTTCAATGCAAGGGTTCAGGTGATACCATATAGAAAACGATCAAGCAGGTGTGGAAGAGACTCACTCAGCTTTGACTGAGTCCAGCTGCAGGCGAGTGGAGCACATCTGAGTCTCCATATTCTGCATGTCACTGTCATGGGAGACAGACAGCTCCCTGATCATCCTGTCCTTCTCCACTGACTCCTGAAAACACACAACAGATACACTACTTAAATGGTACAATTTAATACAACATAACCGTTATAGAATAGAAGTGTTTCGGGGCGGCCGGGTAGCACAGCGGACTAAGCGTCTGTCTACCACCACAGAGCCAGTGGGATCGAATCCGGCTGTGGTGCCTCCGGCTTGGCAGACCGTCCATACTAACACAATTGGCAGTGTTAGCGGGTGGGAAGCCGGCGTGGGTGGGTCCTGGTCGTTGTAAACAGCGACTCCTACAGTTCGGTCGGGGCGCCTGCACAGCAAGGGAAGGATCTAGGAGAGGTAGTGTGACCTTCCACACGTTACAATCTCCCAGTGAGAGTCCGCGCTGCCAGGTGAAAAAAAGCGGTGGGCTGGCTACACATGTGTCGGAGGAAGCATGTGATAGTCTCCGCCCTCCCAGACCGATGGTAGGGGGTAGAGTGCGCAACGACCAGGAAGGGGATTGGGAATTGGCATAACGACTAACATTGGGATGAAAAATGGAAAAAAAAAAAAAAAGGGTGTTTAGCAGTAGATATTACTGCTTAATATCAACACTCATATCTATCTATCTATCTATCTATCTATCTATCTATCTATCTATCTATCTATCTATCTATCTATCTATCTATCTATCTATCTATCTATCTATCTATCTGTCTATCTGTCTATCTGTCTGTCTATCTATCTATCTATCTATCTATCTATATATATGATAAGATTTGGTTTGGAGCTTGCTTTTCTTTTGTAGACTTAGTGATTTATTAGTGAATACACACACACACACACACACACACACACACACACACACACACACCTGTTTATATATATAATAAGCTATGTAAAGAAATTGGCCTTGTGATTGATGAGATGACCTGGATGAGTTGCAGACTGGTGTCACCAGAGACCGCGGGTCTTGCTGTTGAAAAACATGTTCCCAGCCAGGGAAGCAGCCGGCCTTTAAGAGTGTCCACTCCAGCATAATGTCCACCTGGTACACAAGGTCAGTGGTGAGCAGATAAAATGGTTAGTGATGGACCTATACTGCCAAAAAAGAGCTAAATGTGTGCTGTGGGGCTATACCTATACCTTCTGTAGCAGTGAGGTTGAGAATGGCGAAGAGCTGGCCCTGTATCTGGGAACTGAGCTCAATCAACTCACAGCACCTGTTCAGATTCTGGTCACATGAAATAATCTGGGAGGGTGAACATGACAAACAATAGTCAACAACCACTTTATACTTTATATAACTTTAAACATTATACTACATTGTCACTGTACAAAACCTTCATCTTTCTCCTTTGGACAGTTTTACAAACAAACAAACAAAGCCAATTCCAGGCAAAATATTTACAAAATATTATTTATTTATTTTTTCTCTCTTATGTGTGCTTCACAAGATTTGTCATCCATTATAAAGGGGGGTTCGGAAAACAGAGACCGGGTATGCTGTCTCTACCACAGAACTATGATATCTACATACAGGGGGCAGGCTTCCATGCAAGAGACGAAATGTCGAAATGGTCAGTAACCATGACGACTGGCGTCCATAGCAACCAAACTTTGCCTGGAATCAAAACAAGTGCATTCCTTTGCTATATTTACATTTGATTTCCGTTGTTTCAGTTGTATGAATGTAGTCCCTTGTAGAAAAAATATCGAATAATGCGTTGTGATTATTACATTATTACTAATGTGTTGTGGCGTGGGGAAGAATGTTTTCCGCCATTCATTTCAAGTCATTATAAATTATAGGAGTGAATAGAACAAAACCGGTTAGAGGTATCTGATTGATTGATTGATTGATTGATTGATTGATTGATTGATTGATTGATTGAAAACTTTATTAACAGATTGCAATATGGGTACAGTACAGTACAGCTCAATACATACAATTGTTAACTTAAGGGGACGCAGACCTGAGAAAGACTTTCGTCTTGTTTACATCAGGGTCCCCCATCATCTGCAGGATGAAACTCAGACCTCAAATTTCAATGTATTATTTCATGCAGCTCACTATGCTTAAATAACAAGTAGCAGCAACAAGTAGCAGCCGATACTTGTGATCAGTGGTTCGGTGAGATTTAGGTCAGTGATTACTTATTGATGACTTACATGATAGTCCTTGTACCAGCTCTCAAGTTTGTCCTGCAAAACACTGAAAGACGATTTATTCACCAGTCTCCTCAAAGTGTCGGCCATGTCCTCCCTCCCTAGCCAATCCTCCGAGGTTTAAATTGCTCCAAGACAACCGTGGGATTTAATATGTTACGAGCGCCCGTAATCCGCGCGCACCCGTCTTTATTGACCGCTGTAAAAATTCCTGTCCTTGTCCTTGTTATCCCCAGTTCCCCACCTTCGATGCCGAACAAGCACCGCCTCGCTCGAATTTGTTGTGGCAACGCACTTAGCTATCACCAGGCACATTACTCCAGGAATTCGATTTCCCTGCAGGTTATCATGCAGGATATGTGTGGGTCTGTCAACCATCCCGTTTACCCCGGGATTGTACTGTATTTCAACCTTCCTTCCCGCCGTCATGGCGTTAAAATATTTTCCCGTATTTATACCGTTTTTTTACATTTTTGTTTTATTTTTACAAAATGGCTGCAATTCCCCTCTGTGACGACAGGTGGCAGCAGTGTAGATTAGAACGTTAGCACAGGAAGTCAGACCAGAAAACGGGTGCGACCCGAAGAAGAACAGCAGATAAAGGAGGGGTTTAGCAGAAATTTATTACATTCTACAACTACCTACCTAAAGGCAGAGAAGCGATCGGCAAAGTGGGGTTATTCCCGGAGAGCTCACTCTCGGCCGTGGTTTCTCAGTGTATAATGTATGGTGCTCTCCCTCAACATGCAAGTAGGGTGAGACAACACCATTCTTTAGTCCAAATAATACCCTACTTTATACTATATTATTGTCATTCATTTAATGTAAAGTCAGTCTTACATTGGCACTGCTTTTTTTGTAATGTTGCATTTACCCATAATCCATTGCTGTATTAGACTGTGCCTGTAGTACTTTTGTAAAGTAATGAAGAGCAAATGTAAAGTTAATCAATACAGAATGAAACAATATCTTTATCTATATCACATGTCAAAACTACTTTAATAAAAGAAGATTTCCGTTTTTCATTTCTACTCATTCATCCAAAACAAGACAGCAATTCTACTTCTGCATGCACCAGGAGAATTGAGCTCATAGCACAGATTTGGAGTTGATAGAATGGACATTGCTGTTCTTAGGAAATGTTGCACATGGTGGAAATAATGGAAATGAACATTTCTAACAGTAACATTTAGTGTATGTTTAAAGTTGATACATTGAGGCATGGTAGAATTTCACTTTATATTACAGCAGTATCCGTTTTTAACATTACAATTAGTGTCTGACACTATAGACACATGTTAAAAGTCAAAGTCAACTTTGTCATTTTCCAATTTGTGCAAGACATACAGAAAAATTCAATTACGTGCCCCGCTTCCCACGGTGTATATAGAAAGAGACAATAAACACAAAAGTAACATATAGGACACAATATACAACACACAGGACTATGTACAATATAAACAGTGCCTACAATTAAATTAATTAATTAATTGATTAAATAAGAGGTAAAAGAGAATTTAGTGTAAATATTCCTTAATTTGTGTCAACGTTATGAAAATACTATTGTATTCAACAAATTAATTATGATACACCACTCAATGTGCCCTTTCTATCTATTCTAAATCTATGGCCTCACATTCCACAGCTGCGCAGTGCAGACAATAGGCTTGTTCGAGATGGGATAGGCGGACGCAGATCTGCGCAGGTTTTACTACGGCCTCGCCAAACGCGTTGCATGACGGTTAGAATATTGTCCGACTTGCTCTGAAAATCTGACGAGACGAGGCGCAGAACTCTCGCGGGAGCGAGCCACGCACAGCCTTCAGAGCGAGGCTCCACAGTACCTCTCACTCGGCTGCTCCCGGCTGGGAAGCGACTTGCTACGGTCGCGCAAAGCGCCTATTAGCTCAGAAAAGTTGTCAGTCACCAGCCATGTGACAGCCAGGGAGTTATGAGACGTTTGATTGATTGATTGATTGAAAACTTTATTATGTTATGCGTTATCATCATATCATCATGATAAACTTCAAGCTGTCAGACACACATACACACATGCGTCGTCTGTTTTGCCTCAATACTGTATATATAATTCTGTTTTGCCTCAATATACACAGTATACATATATATTGATGCAAAACAGAATTATTCAGCAGTGTGTTGTGTGTGTGTGTGCGGCCAGGAGCGTGCAACAAGATGGTACATACATTATGGTATATGAATAGTATATTCCACTATAGCAGTATATGGTGTGCTGTACACTGTACAAGCAAAACTGTACATTGGAATATTGACAAAGCCATACTTGGTAATTTACTGTACATTGGAGGGGGTTGGGTTAGGACATTTACAGGGACCAGTTTCGAACCTGGATGTGGAACATCCTACCCAAAGCTGTAAAGGAATGTGAATCACTACCCACTTTCAAAAACACTCTCAAAAAACACCTACGGGAGACTGCAATTTGAAACTGGCCCCTGTAAATGTCCTAACACAACCCCCCTCAATGTACAGTAAATGACCAAGTATGGTCTTGTCAATATTCCAATGTACAGTTTTGCTTGTTCAGTTGTACAAGCAAACCCACCCCTCCTACCCACCCCCCCCCCCCCCCACCCAACCCAACCACCTCCAATGTACAGTCCCCCCACCCCCCCCCCCCACCCCCACCTACCCAACCTCCTCCAATGTACAGTTTCTATGTCAAATGTATACTCTCTTTTCTGCTGACTCTTTTCGTATCACAAACAGTACTGTATTTGCAAATCTGGTATGTCATAAATGTATAGATGTAGCAGTACTGTCTATCTGTATGTCATGCATGTCATAATTATGTTATGATGAATTGAAAATGGGGGACCCTGATGTAAACAAGACGAAAGTCTTTCTCTGGTCTGCATCCCCTTAACAATTGTATGTATTGAGCTGTACTGTACTGTACCCATTCTGCAATCTGTTAATAAAGTTTTCAATCAATCAATCAAGTATTGTAACGAAGTACAATTACTCAAGTACTTTACACCCCTGAGTATATACCAGTATATCTGGTATAGAGTGTCAGTAATATGGGTCTCCCAGTCCCTCCGCTCTGCGCTCTGCAGTAAACACAAAATGCATAATTAATGCATAATAATTTGCTGATATCAAGTATAATAACACTTACAACATCTTTAATGACCTCTAACATAAAATGTAAACAATTTTGACAGTTCTGCACCTGAGCTGCCTGTTTTTGGTAGTAAGGGATTGTCTGTTCTCGGCTACTTCAGACCTCATATGCCCCGCCTGGAAGTTAACTATGGAAAATGTGAATGGGCATGTATGTTTCCTATTTTGGGATATTGCTGCTTTGCTCCCCCATTGGCTGTTTGAACCTGGACTAGACCACCATTCATAATCACCGGAACGCTGAGAATTTGAACAAGATTAGTGTAAAGAATGAACCCCCCTCAGCCCCCTGAACAATGATGTCCTGTATTTCATGTATTTTCACACAATGGTGATTCATTGTCCATGTAATGTCTCACCACAGACCGTTGTGTCCCCTCTGAGACCATGTGAAATGGTTTCTCCCACTGTCATTCCCCACTCCCGAAGTTGTCAGGCGCAAGTAGGAGGGAGGGACTCAACATGGCGTCTGAACAGGTCTGTTTTGCTTCAAATGTATTCGTATTCTTAAATAGTCCTGCTTTGGTAACACTTTTTATTAGGTTGAAAAGCATATTGTATTCTCTTTCATAATCCGAAACCGCGAAAACGATGATATGTGTGTTCTTATTAGCTGTGGTGGCCGTGAATATACGATATACTGTCTTTAGCTCTCAATTATTTCATGAAAAATGCAATAAACGCAGCTGGTCGGTTATCTGAGTCTGACCACCCATCGGGTTAATATTATTATTATGTATACGGAGCTTTCGCTTCATGTCAGAAAATATGGCCATTTTGCTTAAACGGTTGTAAAAATGTGTGTCATTTATTTTTAGTTATGCTCACAGACAGACACAGACATGACGACTCGGGCATCCAGCATGCATTCCTCAAGGCAGCAGGCACAGGCACAAGCAACGTCTAAAATAACGGCTACACGATTGTTACCATGTAATAATAACTCACTACGTTTTAGAATACTGTAGAGAAGAATAATACTGATCTGTGCACACTTCGTCACCGTCCAGCCCCTTTCGTGAAGTTGTGATGCACAAGGGCTACGTCCAGCCCTTGTTTCTGCTCAGTCTCGACTCTCGTGTAGTGATGATGATACTATTATGAGGTTACTTCTTTGTAATTGAGTGGATTTTAAATGATTGCATTTGTATCAATGTTCGTGTATGACGTCTGTAGTGTCAATAGTTTTTTTTGGGGGGAGGGGGGGGCAAAACAAAAGGTTGAGCTCAAGTTTGAGAGATTGATTTGCATTGCAGGAGAGCTCCAATGGGCCAGTGAAGAAGTCCATGCGAGAGAAGGCCATCGAAAGGCGAACCATCAACAAGGAACACAACAGTAACTTCAAGGCAGGATATGTGCCCATTGAAGAGGAACGCCTTCATAAGACAGGACTGAGAGGACGCAAGGGAAACATGGCAGTCTGCATCATCGTCCTCCTCTTCCTCCTCGCCCTCATTAACCTCATAGTGAGTAATATACAATAAACAAACAAAAAATGCACCAGTCTGGTCTAAAAAAAAAAAAAAAAGTGTAGACAGTGGCTCAGGAGCAGTTGTCTGGTAGTCGGAAGGTTCCTGGTTCGGTTGCCGGTTCGATTCCCGCTCCTCCTGGGCAGCGTGTCAAAGTATCCTTGAGCAAGACAAGTGCAAGACTTAACCCCTAATTTCTCCCGATGTGCATGTTGGCACCTTGCATGGTTGCCTCTGCCAGCCCATCGGTGTTAGTGAATGGGTGAATGTGAGGAACAAAAATGTAAAGCGCTTTGGATAAAAGCTGCTATATAAATGTACCATTTAAATTCTATTCTGGATTCAGTTTTCCTGAGAATGATGTAATAAGGTTAAAGAAACACGGCAACATTATGGAAAATGTGCTTACCAAAGTTGCTATTGCATGCACTTATTTGTGTTTCATTACACATATATGTGCATGCTTAGCAACTGTTTCGCCTGTTTTATTGCAACACTACTATCACCGACATCTAAGAAGGGAGATCCCCCCTTGAACGGCCCTTCTAAGGTTTCTCTCCTCCACATTGCCTGTGGTGCATTTTTTCCTATTGCTAGGTTTTAATGAGTTTTTCCTTACCTTCACGTGGGGTAGGCTATGTCTGGGAGTGTTGTATTCATTTATTTAAATTTTTTTGGACTTCATGGTGTTCTTGTTTTGTTCTTGATTTATTGTGATGTTTCTTCTTGACTTGTTTAAAGAAGACGTGTCCGGCCCATGGGGACATTAACGTGTGTTGTCGGGGCCTTACAAATAAATTTGATTTGATTTGACACCATCTTCTCGAGAGTCAGACAAGAAGATGGATACCAATTTCCTCTCTGTGCGTTCAATAGAAAGCTATGTGTTCCTTTATTAAAGGAGTCTGTATTGTATTGCTTGATCATGAAATGTGAATTGAGTTTGGCGTATTCAAATCAGTAACACTTCTCTTATCCCTCAGATCACTCTAGTGATATGGACAGTGATCCGTATTGGTCCAAATGGCTGTGCTAGTATGGAGTTCCATGAGAGTGGGCTGCTGCGCTTCAAGCAGAAGGCTGACATGGGCATTGTCCACCCACTGCACAAGAGCACAGTAGGAGGCCGGAAAGACCAGGACCTGATCATCACTGGCAACAACAACCCGGTGAGAGATAACACAACACACTTTCAGTAAACATTTTATAGTTCTGGGTGAGAGATAACACAACACACTTTCAGTAAACACTTTATAGTTCTGGGTGAGAGATAACACAACACACTTTCAGTAAACGCTTTATAGTTCTGGGTGAGAGATAACACAATGCACTTTCAGTAAACACTTTATAGTTCTGGGTGAGAGATGACACAACACACTTTCAGTAAACACTTTATAGTGCTGGGGTCCTATGGTAGTGAAAACCCTGGAAAAATCATGGAACTTGATATGTGTATTTTCCAGGCCTAAAGAAATTATGGAAAGTCACAAAATCTAAAAGGTTTGGGGAATACTATGAAAATGTGTTGAACCCCCCAAAGATGTGGGACATTCAAATGAGCTATTTCATTTGAACATCGACGCAAACAAATATTGGTTATGGAAATTACACTATACTGAATGACTTGTCAAAGATTAATCATGTAAATTGATTAGCCAGAGAACGTGTCCACCGGTAACTCCCATTGCTGAGCAAACAAAAAACATGTAAACATAATCCATCAATAACAACACTTTGATTAAACATGTTTAAGCCTTTCACTACCACACTACCAAAGGGTTAACCCTTTCACTGCGACAATACAGAAGGTTAACCCTTTCACTGCAACACTACTACAGATGGTGTGGTAGTGCTTCTGTAGTGCGGTAGTGAAGGGTTAACCTTCTGTAGTGTGTTAGTGAAAGGGTTAATATTTCAAAATAGCTCAATATTTGAGTATGTTTTCCATTCATTTGATTTGATTTGTCTCGCTGTTCCAGGTTGTGTTCCAGCAGGGCACCACTAAGCTGAGTGTGGAGAAGGAGAAGACCGTCATCACCAGCGACGTGGGCATCTCCTTCACTGACCCCCGCACGCAGACCACCTTCTTCAGCACAGACTTTGAAAACCACGAGTTCCATCTGCCCAAAGGAGTTAAAGTGCTCAGCGTCAAAAAGGCTTCAACAGAAAGGGTATGTCAACAGGTCGTCATACAGTGTTGATTGATTGATTGAAAAGTTTATTAACAGATTGCAGAATGGGTACAGTACAGTACAGCTCAATACATACAATTGTTAAGGGGATGCAGACCAGAGAAAGACTTTCGTCTTGTTTACATCAGGGTCCCCCTGTTTACATCCCCCTGTTCTTATCAGAGTGTGGAGGCGTAGGGATGGGCACCGCCAGTAATGTTTTCCCAGATCGAGTACTCTAGCCAGTGTTGTAGTACTCAAGTCCAGGATTCTTGACTCGAGTCCAAGTCCTGGACTGATTCTCAGGACTCGTGACTCTTTACTTTACTTTATTTGTTTATTTAGATGGGACAGAGCATATTAACTCACTGGAGGCCAAACCTGAGATAGTCCGGGTTAACTCGCCATGCTCTGGGTGCCAAACCAGAGAAAATCCGGGTTTTAATCCATATTTCTTTTATTAGCGATATCTAGGGATGTCCCGATCACGTGATTTTCCGAAGATCGGGATTGGCAAAAAAAAAAAAAAAAACATGACCATGTTCACGTCTTAAACTCATACTGAGGCCTTAGTTTTGGTTTTAAATTGCATATCATCATTCATTTATTTATTGTCACACAGAGCAGAAGAACTTTGCCAAAACAAACCAATAGTATCCAGCTGCAGAACGGCAGACCAGCCACACTCTCAGACCCAAACGCATTTCCTTTGATTTAATTATACATCAAATGATTTATGTCAAGGATTGCAATGCCTCGCTTGAATGAAGTTAACTTTTCACCTGGATAACGTCAACATTCAGGGTGAATGTAATGTGAGAAATTGGGATAAAAAAAATTATAAATAAATAAATGTCTTTTGTTTTGATCAGATCGGGAAAGATCGGTATCGGTAGATACTCAAAATCACATGATCGGGATCGGAACGGGAGCAAAAAAATTTGATCAGGACATCCCTAGCGATATCCATTCATTTTTCATCCATCCAGCCTGACGTTATCATTGGGAATGGGTCTGAGCTCGCAAAGGGCAAATACCGCCACCTATCGTCTCCCGGATGGTATTGCACATCATTGGATTGGTTGGGACTGTGCAGCAAAAAAAATTGTCCGGTCCAGGTTTTACTTCTCGGGGATGCAGCTGGATACCATTGCATTTGTTTGTTTGTTTGCGATCAATATTTGGAATGGCGATCAGGAATTGGATTAATCTTTTTGCATGACATCAGATGTGAGGTAAGGCCTTTATGTTACAAGTCTTGGGGTAATCAGATGTTCCTATCACCGCCATCGGAGTGTGTGTGTATGTGTGTGTGTGTGTGAGGTCGCGCCGACCAAAGTACGGAGAACCGACTTTTCAGACCCGCTGCTCTTTGTGCATAAGTACACATATAATAGTGATAATCTAGCGTTTATTTGAAAACTATTCATAAATCAAGCGACAAATGGCACGATTTCTAAGGAAATACATTTAAGCTCGATTTGCTGGGGTTTATTGAGATGAGACAGAATGCTCTAGAAATATATTGATATTCATCACGGTATAAAATGGAAATGTATGTATGAAAAAATTATCTGTTTCGTGCATGTTGACTGGAAGCAACTCATTGACTACCATTTATAAGCATTTTAATAGTCATAGAAACATACATCTTAATTATCACAGTTCTCCTTTAATAATAGAATGTCAGGGTATCAAAGTCAGCGGTAATGAATAATTCCTAGGTTACGGATACTCGACCGGAGCTCTGCAGGGAGTGAGAAGAAACAAGGCGATACTGGTAAAAGCAAATGGTAGCTGGAGACGATGGTTTCCCTCTGGAGCTCCAAGCTCTGGAGGAACTGTAGACCGGTCGGATAATTCTGTCGTCGCTGGAAGAAAAGGGGTCTCGTACGGAACCGGTCCTTGTAATCTTAGCGCCCGATGGCAGGGTTAATAGCTATTAATCCAAAAGCCCGTTGGCATAGATGGTAGCTAGCTAGCTTCGTTTGTACTGGAAGCTAACCCGCAGACGGTCTCCAATGAGTAGTTATATCCAAATGCCGCTGGGTTTAACTATACGTTTCTCCACGTTACTTCGCTTACACAAGTCACTATACTGCGCCAATAATGGCTCTACAATATTATAGTCGTATCTAAGTAGCCATTAGCTCTCTGTAACGATACACTGCTTGTAGGTCTGTGTACAACTGTACCGGACGTATCACGTTCTCGCTCTGCTACTTCTCCTGTTCTGTTACTGCCGACTGGGGCTGCTTGCACCATCTACAATATATACTCAAACAGATCCCTATGGGGCTCAGCCGATTTACCTGTCCAGAATCAATGCGCCTGCTATGGGCAAGTCTGAACTTGTCTGAACATGTCTAGAAACCATGTCTAGGAGAGCTCGTCTCTGGCGCCTACAACGTCAAGGGTGGGACCCAATGAGGCGAGCGAATAATACTATTATGCAAACAGATGGCGTAAAGATATATATCTTATATATATAAACAATATACAAGTTATACAAAATAATAAACACAGACTTTCAGTGTTAATCTGGACCTTCATAACATACTGTATATATATTAGAGGTGGGCATAGATTTTTTTCTTTATCTAGATTAATCTATCTGCAATCCTGGAGTTAATCTAGATTAAAATGGCTCATTCGAAGTCTGCCGAAGGCATTCAAAATGTGTGTTCTACGCAGTGTTGTGCTAGTTACTGAAAAATAGTAACTCAGTTACTTTACTAGTTACTTCATTTCAAAAGTAACTCAGTTACTTTACTAGTTACTTACACCCAAAAGTAATGCGTTACTGTGAAAAGTAACTATTTAGTATTGCTCCCATTGATGCCCTTACAGATTCTTACAGTCAACATCTGTTGATCATTTTGACAGTTTCCACTAATCTCTCTCCTAGTATGTCTCTTGCTCTTTGTCTCTCATTCTCCCCCTTTCTTCCTCACTCCCCCTTCCTTCCTTCCTTCCTTCCTCACTCCCCCTTCCTTCCTTCCTTCCTTCCTTCCTTCCTTCCTTCCTCACTCCCCCTTCCTTCCTTCCTTCCTTCCTCACTCCCCCTTCCTTCCTTCCTTCCTTCCTTCCTTCCTTCCTTCCTTCCTTCCTTCCTTCCTTCCTTCCTTCCTTCCTTCCTTCCTCCCTTCCTCCCTTCCTTCCTCCCTCCCTCCCTCCCTCCCTCCCTCCCTCCCTCCCACACACACACACACACACACACACACACACAGAGAGAGAGAGCGCGCTTAGGTTCTAGGTTGAAAATAAGTGCACGCTAGGTTGAATGAATTGATGAACAATTGATGTCGCCGTTGGAACGTTTCATTATAAGCGCCTTGCAAGTTGCAACGTTGGTTAAGATATGAAAATACTTGCCAGTAGTGTAAGGATGCATTAGCCATTAGCTAGCTTACTTACAGAGACTTGTGGTGGAGGTTGTAGCTGTGTTCAACTTCGAACGAGCCTGCCAGCTTGATTTGAGCCAGGCAGAAAACGGGTTCAGAAACGAAAGTTTTAATCCACACCACAATATGTAAACAAAGGTTTTAACCATCCACAACAGAATACTGCAGTCCAAATGTATTTACGATGCTTGATTCTTCTCTCAGACCGACGCAATGTCTTGAAACTATTATGTTTATTGGCGATGTGAGTGTAGTAGCAGTGTGTAAACAAACACGCCCACAACATGTCTCAGCACACAGGAGTTCTACGCACACACAGAGTAATTCAACCAGGTATACATCAGCTAATGTAATTCGCTCCCAGACCCAAGGAAAGAGAAACAAAAAAGACAGGAACAATACGAAAACAGAAAAAAATACATGCAGGCCAACCAAGCAGATCGAGAACAGACAGACATAATACACCAGTCATACTACAATACAAAACTCATGGATTGTTTATGGCGGGTGGGTTTTGAGCATGGCCTTAAAGGTCCGTAGGGTGCTTGCAGATTTCAAGTTGAGTGGGAGCTTGTTCCAGAGTGTCGGTGCTGCAACTGCGAAAGCCCGGTTTCCCTTCGTCACCAGTCTTGTGTGGGGGATTTTTAGGCAGATTTGGTTGTTTGATCTGAGGGATCTGGAGCTGGTTGGTTGATTGATTGATTGATTGATTGATTGATTGAAAACTTTAATTAACAGATTGCAGAATGGGTACAGTACAGTACAGCTCAATACACACAATTCTCACTCATCTTGTTTACATCAGGGTCCCCCATTTTCAATTCATAATGACATTTATGACATACACAACATACAGATATAATAATCGAATCATGATTTAATCTAATCATGACATTTATGACATACATGACATCAGTGGCGTCGCGTGGGTAAAATAACTGGGGATGCCAATCTTTTTAAATAATTTTTTTTTTTTTTTTTATATAATTTTTTATTTTTTTTATTTATATATATATATATTTAAGCCAAATAATATTGTGACAAAATAAAAATGCACACTAAATAAAAATACACATTTCAAGTGTAAACATACAGCTATACTATTCCATGGGCTAGATTTAATAAGATTCAAGCTGAGTAAAGCTCTTCCCACACCTCCAGGGCGGCAAATTTGCAGAGGCTAGAGTACTTAGTTTGCTGACGGACCAGTTTTAAGGTGTGGGAAGGGCTTTAGTCAGCTCGAATCTGATTGGCTAGTATTGTTTTTGGACTCCACATACATGAATCACATGGTGGAAGCTGGAGAAAGACACACCTCCCCTCTGCCTCCTCTCCTCTGCTGCAGTGACTGCCTCAGTGAGTGCACTGTGTCTCAGTGTAGAGAGAGTGAGAAGGAGAAGAGGGAGAAATAAAAAAAAATAAAAATTATAACACAGAGATGAAAAATAATGATTTTTTATTATTATTGTAAACTATATATATATTAAAGAAAATCCCATATTTCATATTAATTCATATTTTAATAATGGGGTAGCCTGGCTTCCGTTGGCTTCCAGGAGGATTCGCCACTGCATGACATACAGATATACAGTACTGTTACATTTGTGACATACAAGATATGCAAATATACAGTACCGTTAAACAGATCCTAACAGTAAATATATACATACGAGGGGGAGGGAACTGTACATTATGAGGGGGTGGTCGGTTGGGAGGGGGGTTCAGACATTTACCGGGGCCAGTTTCGAATTGCAGCCTCCCGTAGGTGCTCTTTGAGAGCGGTTTTGAAGGTGGGTAGTAGTGTTGTCACGATACTGGAATTTCGACTTCGATATGATACCTTGAAAAGTATCGATACTTTCGATACTTTCGGTACCAAAAAAAAAATTATAATAATTTTTTTTTATTATAATAATTTTTTTTTTTTTTTTTTAACAAATTTTGCTTTTGTTGCTGGTTGATTCTCCTCAGCTTCTCTCTGGTACTATACGAGAAGATAAATACACTTTTAAAACCCTTTGTTTATCTTTAGATCAGAGAGAGAGAGAGAGAGAAAGAGAGAGTGGCTGCTGGAGATTTTAGGTCTACTGAGCGCACCTTTCTAGTTATGACCCGAAAACAAGGGTACTTGAGAGAGAGAGAGAGAGAGAGAGAGAGAGAGATTTCTCCAGAGCTATGCTCGGAGCATTTATTAACGTTACATTTTCAACAACATTGCTGCTAATTGGACACTTCATGGAGGCGGGGTAACGTTGTGTCGAGTTCATGCGTGTCCTGGTGTAGGATGGGCTCCGGCTCCGCTCGACCTAACGTTGGAAACGGGGTAGTTGTGTCGAGTTCATGCGTGTACTAGTGTAGGATGGGCTCCGGCTCCGCTCGACCTAACGTTGGAAACGGGGTAGTTGTGTCGAGTTCATGCGTGTACTGGTGTAGTGGGCTCGGCTTGACGTTACTCCGTTTCCATGAAGTAATAGGTGGCCAGCTAGCTAGCATTAAGCTAACGGAGGAACGACAGCTAACGTTAGCTAATAATAGCGTTGTTTACAAACTGAAGACAGGGCTGCGCTGCCCGGCTGTGAGGGGGAGGAGGCTGCAGCAGCTTGTGTCTGTTGCTCTGAGCGAGGAGGAGCATAGATATATATCTATGAGGAGGAGGAGGAGGAGGAGGAGGAGGAGGAGGAGGAGGAGGAGGAGGCGGAAGGACAAGGCTCTGGCAGCGCGTCTGTCTGTCAACAACTTGCGGGAGCAAGCCAGCTGGTACCGATACTGCAGAAAGTATCGGTACTTCGGGAAATGAGTATCGAAGCCGTTTTAAATATTCAGTATCGATATGTATCGATACTTCGATATTTTTGACAACACTAGTGGGTAGTGATTCACATTTTTTACGGCTGTGGGTAGGGCGTTCCACATTGATGTGGCATAATTGTGGAACTCCCTCGGGTGTTGTGATTGTGGTATTCACTGACCTTTGGGAAGTATTTCGACATGTACATGGGTACCTTAGTGGTGTAGTAGTGTATCTTGTAGACCAGGCCCATTGCAAGTTGCTGTACTTTGTCGTCTACTCTAAGCCATCCTAGGTGGTCAAAATGGGCAGGGGTGAGGTGGGTTCTAGGAGTAAGGTCAAGCAGTAGTCTGACCAGTTTGTTTTGTGATGTTTCTAATCTTGTTTTTAGTGCCTTTGAGGTGCTTTGGTACTATGAGGTGCAAGCATAGTCGTAGTACCCTTGAATGAGTGCTCCTGTTAGAGTCTTCAGGGTATTCTTGTTTACCAGAGAGGAGATCCGGTACAAGAATCTTGTTCGTTGGTTGACTTTTTTGATTACATTGGATGCCATCTTGTCACAGGAAAGATTTGCCTCTAGGATGGAACCCAGGTATGTAATTTCATCTTTCCTTGTGACAATATTGTCACCCACTGTAACAGAGAAACCGTTGGTCTTGCTGAGTTTGTTATTTGATCCGAAGAGAATGGACTCTGTTTTACCCAGGTGTAATGATAGTTTGTTATCAGCGAGCCAGGTGCAGATTCTGCCGAGTTCTGAGCTGAGGGTTTGTTCAACCTGTAACTTGTTCTTGTCAGAGACCAGCAGGGCTGAGTCGTCCGCGAACAGGAACAAGTTGCAGTCACAAGCTGATGACATGTAATTTGCATAAATTAGGAACAGTAACGGTCCTACTATGCTTCCTTGTGGAACACCACAGTTCACTGGGAGGGGGGGGGGGGGTTAGGGTACCGTTTACCTCTACCATCTGTTCTCTCTCCCCTCAAGGTAGGATTGCATCCAGCTCACTGATAAATCAAAACCAATTGCTTTTAGCTTGTCAATCAGAATGGAGTGATTGACAGTGTCGAAAGCCTTTTGATTGGACCAGGAGGCGTGAACACTTAAGGTAACTAACTTGCGTTCAGCATTTCTCTGATTGGCCACGACGCCCACGTGACCGTGCGCTAGCACGCCCCCGCGGCAGAGCGGCAGAGGCGCTCTCCTTCGCGAATATGCTCGTTCAGAACGCTCTCCAGAAAAACACAAAGCTGCCATCTTTAATGTGTCACATAGGTCGCATAGGTAATATTAATAGGTTGCCACGGCATTATGCATTCGTAATCCCCCCTACATAATAACCACGCAGGTTAATCAAGCAACGCTCGCGCAATACCTAGCTTAATAATAAGTAGGCAATTGGCACAAGTGTAAATTATACATTCGTCACTTTTTAACATCGACGGTTTACCTTGCTGTGGAGCCTATTGGTGACAAGTTCGAATCACTTCAATTTATTTTTTTCTTTTTTTACGTTTAATTAATTTATCATCTCTATATAAACGTAACTAGCTATTCATATCAATCGAGGTACAGTAGGTTACATGATTGATTGATTAACTACATCACAATGTTATTTCGCGTGACAACACAGCACAGCTGTCAGAAACTGCACATTGAGGGGGTTTGAATCACTGTACATCAGTGGAGGCTGCTGACCAAATTTTTAGGTGAAGCACAAATTATTATATTATATTATATATTAAATTATATTTTTTAAACACCCCCAATGCTGCAACACCCCCATTCCTCCCAGGTGTCAGGCTCCTCATTCGCTTCCATTCATTTTGGGGACCATGTTTAAATATCAGAGATGAACGTTATTTCGATTGATATGAATAGCTAGTTACGTTTATATAGAGAGATGATAAATTAATTAAACGTTAAAAAAAAAAAAAAAAAAATGGAAGTGATTCGAACTTGTCACCAACTGACCATAGGCTCCACAGCAAGGTGACGAACGAGTTGAGCTAACCGTCGATGTTAAAACTGAGTGACGAATGTATAATTTACACTTGTGCCAATTGCCTACTTATTATTAAGCTAGGTATTGCGCGAGCGTTGCTTGATTAACCTGCGTGGGTATTATGTAGGGGGGATTACGAATGCATAACCTGCGTGGTTATTATGTAGGGGGGATTACGAATGCATAATGCCATGGCAACCTATTAATATTACCTATGCGACCTATGTCACGTGACACATTAAAGATGGCGGCTGTTCTGAACGAGCGTATTCGCGAAGGAGAGCGCCTCTGCCGCGGGGGCGTGCTAGCGCGTGGTCACGTGGGCGTCGTGGCCAATCAGAGAAACGCTGAACGAAATGCTGAACGCAAGTTAGTTACCTTAAGTGTTCACGTGACCAGGAGTTCTTTTATGTAGGCTGGGGCGAGACCGTTTATGGCTTTGTATGTGAACATGAGGATTTTGAAATGTATTCGTTGTTTTACCGGGAGCCAGTGTAGGGATACAAGGACTGGGGAGATGTGGTCCCTCATCTTGGTGCCCGTCACGAGCCTGGCGGCTGCGTTCTGGATACGTTTTTGTATTTTCTTTTTTACCTACTTTTTCTCCTCCTTTTTCTGTGATTTTTCTCCCATCCCAATTTCCTCTCGTGCCAATTCTCCCTCCCCTCCCCTGATCATTGCTCGCATGTGCCCCCCACTGGCCGGTCGTAGGGAGGATAGAAGCCCATCACATGTCCCCTCCGATACATGTGGAGGCAGCCAGTCACTTCTTTTCACCTGCCAGCACGGACTTTCATTGGCGAGGTGTAACGTGTGGGAGGCTCACACTGCCCCCGCCATTTCCTGTCTTTGCTGTGCAGGCGCCCTGACCGACCTGTAGGAGTCGCTGTTTACAACGACCAGACTACCACCCATCGACTCCCCTCCCGCTGACTCTGCCAATTGAGTCAGTATGACGGCCCAAGCCGGAGGCAACGCTGACAGCCGGATTCGAGACCGGTGTCTCTTGCGTTGGTGACGAGCGCAATGTCCGCTGCGCCACCCAGCCGCCCGGCGGTTAATGTATTTGTCTGCCACACCAGAGTAGAGGGCGTTGCAGTAGTCCAGTCTTGAGAATATGAGAGTGAGGATGACCCTTTGAAGGCCGCTGGGGGAGAGGAATGTTTTTATTTTTGCGATGGTGCGCAGCTGGAGGAAGCAGGACTGAGCCACTGCTCGCACCCGTCTGTCGAGTTTCAGCTCAGAGTCAAAAAAAGACCCCATAATACATAATACATAATTTAATTTCGTGCAAGGGCAGACACGTCTGTTCCACCTACATGCGGATTCACGTCGATACCCTCATGTTCAATACCTAAGATGCCTAAAGAGACGCCTCGAATCGTGCGCTTTGCTTACACAGATTTTACATCAAATTCCAGCAAGAGCACTACTAGCTGTTCGATATGTAACTATTGAAGAGAAGACCGGGATAACCTCAAACTTCAACAGACATCTGTGGAGTGGACTCAACCTTGATGACTTGGACTAGGGTAATGGGGACTCGACTCGGACTCAACTCTGGCTCTTCTTAGGTGACTTGGACTTGGACTCGGACTCGAACACTGGGGACCTTTTTCGCGGTAACGCTAGCAAAGAGGCTGGATTATAGGACGTTAGCTGTCCATACTCCACAGCTTCCAGTTGTTGTCTTCCTGCAACATCTTATGCCTTGCAGGATTTCAGAGCTAGATACGATAAGATAAGATAAGATATTCCTTTATTGATCCCCTTGGGGAAATCTGGGTGTCATAGCAGCATGGGGAGGGGAGGTACAGGTATGGGCATGGTAATAGTAGAATACATAAATATAGGCAATGCAATTATAGTAAAGATCAAAATAAGCAGTAGCAGTGTAAACAATATAATTAACTGTGAATATAATATGAGTTATATTATACGTTACAATAAATATGGCAATAAAACACTTAGAATCTGAATAATACTATGAGTAAGTAAAGTAAACAGTATACACAGGTGCAGTATACATAAGGTACCCTAACTGGCATGATATTTGTACATTATACGATGTAGTCTGTGCAGTTTAGGTGGTAAGAGTCAGACAAAGACACACTTAGTGTTCTTAGTAGGTATAATAAGGGCCAACTTGACTTAACAAAACAATAAATCTATAAAGCCCTTGAGGAGGCTGATACCGGCTAAAACATATAGTTGACACGTCTGTTGCTCGTGCTGGGTACTCGTCTGGTGAAAGAATGAATGTCCACAAGGTCCGTTCCAATAATACCCCAAATGGGTTTATTTACATCATAAATACCGAAAGCACAATTTGCCTGTGATATGAGTAAACGGCAACGCTAATATGAACAAACAAACACTATACACTACAAACAAAACGATAACCAAACAACGTGTCGAAGTGACGTGACGACGGTCAAAAACTGTTAGGCTCTGCCAGTAACCAAACGCACCTGCCTGTCAGCAGTCCCGTTACTCATTAAGTAGCTGAGTATGTCACCTACTGGTGAGCAACGGGTACTGATGCCACAAACTCATTTTGGCAGGCTGGCAGGCACAATGTATACAGGCAGAATTCATAAATACATAAAAACAAAACAAATGCATAAAATATAACACATGGCACTACAACCATGTAAATTGGCTCTTACAGTAGGGTTGGGCACCGAAAACCGGTTCCAATATATTTGCATTTCGATTCTTAAAGGTGACATGCATTATAAATGTCATTTTTCAGTCTCTAGCATTGTATTATTGTAATAGGAGTTAGTATCAATGTGTTATTGGCGGATTGCTCTCATTCAGCTCAGACCATTTCCTGCTCGATTTAATTAGGTCGTTCTGATTTGAGGCGCATGCTGACGTCAGTGGGCGCTGGGTAAGCGGACAGCCCACACAGCGATAGCAGAGCGAGTGGAAACCACTTCCTCAAACTGCGAGGCAGATAGTGAAACCCGACACCTAGACTGCATGCACTCTGCGAGGGAGAGAGAGAGAGAGAGAGAGAGAGGGAGAGAGCCCGCGTATGCGTGTGCTTGTTTAGACAGTGTTTCATTTTCAGTCCCGCTGAGTCCGGGGCTCGCTCTCGCTTTCTCTCTCTCTCTCTCTCTCTCGCTCTCGCTCTCTATCTCTCTCTGTCTACCAGTCGCAGACTCTGTGGATGACTGCCACTGAAAGTGCTTATGGGCGGAGCCCAGCCAATATCAGCCTGAAATCTTGAGGCTGGAAAATTATGCTTTTGAGTACTCCATTAGAAATATAAAACAATGATTTATTTTTATAAACCTTACAGATGTCTTCCATAGACTCACAGGAATTGTGTAAAGTTGCCCAAATAATATTTTTTTATTATTTTTACTTTGTTAATTAATACCCAAAGTTACCCTTTGGTTACAGCAACCAAACTAAACTGTATCAAGTCAACTGAAAATGTGAATAGTATGAAAAAAATACGTTTTAATTTTTTTTTTATTCTCCTGCGAATTAAGCTGTGGCCTGTTTTGACCTGCACCTCAAAGAATCGGAATCGAGAATAGTTTAGAACAGGAATCGATATGGAGATTCGGAATCGGAACCGGAATCGTTAAAATCCAAACGATGCCCAACCCTAGTTCTTAGTAGATTTCTGTTTCAGTAGCAAAAGAAAAATCAGTGTTAACCAAAAAGAAAGAAGCATGCTCTAAAACCGCTGGAGTTCAGTTCAGTACTGGAATAATGGATTACTCACATCCATCCCTGATACATGCATCATTCTGTACCGGGTATGGGGCCTTTCTGTGGTCCTTACTGAGACCCTTAGGACTCGAAACACTGCCAATAATCAACAGTGTGTTGGAGCAACCGAGTATGCAGGCTTTACTTGAAGGTAGAATCTGTAATACTGAGTATGCAGGCTTCACTTGGAGGTAGAATCTGTAATACTGTCGCTGTTTTACGGCATTACAGAGTCTACCGTTGATATTTAATTAGTGTTATTAGTGTCAAAATAAATGACATGACATATTTGCTTCAGTGTTTTACACATCATCCAGAAAATGAATACCTGACGGGACTCTCTCTTTGTTTCCAGATCACCAGCAACGCGTCCTCTGACCTGCTCATCAAAGGTGACAGGGCCATCATCCGTGGCAACGAGGGAGTAAACATCATGGGCAGGACTGTGGAGTTCAAAATGGGAGGAGACATTGAGCTCAGAGCCGTAAGTATCAGTAGGGAATTAACAAAATGCTCATCTCATGATAGGATAGAAAAAAACAATTCTAACCTTCTTTTACTATTATGCACTTTGCTAACCAAGTAATCTACTTTGCCTATATTACTACCTGCTATGCTAATATGTCTATACTACTATGCACTCAAGACTGTAGCACTCAAGTTCAAACAATGTTGCTTAGCTGTCAGAGTTGTACCCTTCCTGCTGACTTGTTGTACAGAACTTGGAAGTCGCTTTGGATACAAGCGTCAGCTAAATGACATGTAAATGCAAAATGATGATATTTGGGAATGGGGAGTGCTGATCCGGTGGGTTGGGGTGGGGGAAGAGAAACATTGACGTAACGCATCAGAACCACAGGTCCTGGAGCACAGACAACACCTAGGTGCTGCTGAAATGAAACAAGACTGTCATACTAAACAACGCCATGTGCAGTGCACCAGTAGAACTTAGAGTAGGATACACAATGCATGCACTACTACGCCCATAATATAGTGTAGTATAAATAGTATGATTTAGTTATAGTATAATAAAATAAAAATAATACAATTATATAGAAGTATAATATAGAATAATACATTATAATATATTATACATTATAATATAATATATATATATATTATGTGTGTGTGTGTGTGTGTGTGTGTGTGTGTGTGTGTGTGTGTGTGTGTGTGTGTGTGTGTGTGTGTGTGTGTGTGTGTGTGTGTGTGTGTGTGTGTGTGTAAATGAATGAACCTCAGTAAATATGCAATTTAACTGGTGGATACACAAAATGTATTTATGTTAATTTAATTGTGTTGATGTTTCCATTTCTGCAAAATAAGTATGTACATTTTGTTTGGTTTGGTAAACATTGCACTATAAACAGTCTATCAGTGTATGTGTGTAGGGGCAGGTACAATAAGAATTTTCTTCTTCCTGTTCCTTTCGGCCATGGAATTTAGTGGATCATATTAAGTGAACTGTTGGACTGTAACAATTCCATGTACGAATAAATTAAAATGAAATGAAATAATCACAATAGGCCTAATCACCAATCCTCCTAATCAATGAATGAATGAATGATTTAATTTCTGTCTTTTTTTATTTTTTTTACAAAGCATAGTAGTAGAACTTACAAAAAAACGAAAGAAATAAAATGACCGAAAAGGTGTAGGCTGAAGCCGAGGCTTATAATTGCCTACCCTTTTTACGTTACACTATTTACACACAAAAAAAATACAAAAAAGAAACATACCTAATTCAGTATATAATTTAGCAAAGGTTACAAACGTTTCATAGTTTTATGTACAAAACGTATACACATTTATTTATGTTTTTTCTTTTTTTAAATACGTTTTTTTTTTTTATATATATATATGTTTTTCTTTGTCCCTTTTTCACTATTTGAACACAACTATGTTATAGATAAAATATAACTAGGATAATAATGAGGTTTTATATTTATGTATCACCTTATATTTGAGTAATTTCTTAAAAGTATGTAGCGAACTACACATTCTTACTTCTTTGTCAAAGCTATTCCATAATTTTGCCCCTTTAACACTTTGACGACCGTTCGGCGCCGTCTATTATATGGTGCTAGAGCTGGGGTTCCCAAACTTTTCAGGCCAGGGCCCAGAAAATAAGGCGTCAGAGAGCCGCGGCCCAATGGACATCGTCAGGCCTTTTTTTTTTTTTTTTTTGCCAGGTGACCGATTTTTTAAGCCAAATATCACTTCAATCCTATTAAGTTAGTTCAAGTTAGTTATTCATTTATATGTGCTATTTATGAGAGGGCTAACTTGTTGCAAAATAATAATGATAATAATAATAGCCTCATTAAAATACTATTGTTGCTTCGGTTGTTTTCAGCGTTTTATGTGCATAATCTGTTATTTAGTTTGAAATGTTCGTTGAAATAAGTAGATTTTTCGTTTTTGTTTATTTATTAAGTTAATATAAAACCATATAGTCACATTTTAGAATACAATAGAATAGAATTTTAGAATACAACTAGAAACACTGTCCTGGCCTGCTTCTAAGTTCAGTGGCCTGACAAAAAAAAAAAAAAAAAAAAAAAAAAAAAAATTTAATCATCTCGCGGCCCACCCGTGGCTGCTCGCGGCCCACCTTTGGGTCGCGACCCCGACTTTGGGAACCACTGTGCTAGAGGACCAAGGTTTGTTGACAAACCGATGTGTCTTTGTAGAGCTATATCTATACTTTATAGTATTGCTATCTGTCCATTCTCATTGTCACTTGCGTTCATAAAGAGTCCCTTCAAAATGGCTTAAAGAAAAAAAATCCATCAATAGGTTGTCATTTTATAGCGCCGTGAATATAAGCTTTATCGCCGATTTCGTCTCATATATTTTCTGGAAAGCTACTTATAGAGCTAAAGGCTACTAACGTTATATTCAACGGCATTTCTGTTGTATATATTCTAATGAAATAACACAAACTGCTTATGAACTGGACTATCCCATAGCATCTATGGATGAAAGGGGGGCGGCGGGGAACGTCGATTAGTATTATTGATTACCAATCGAGTGTCCGTGGAAGTAGCCACATTCACTGATCGAATGCTTGCGTCTCACAACAATGTCTAATCCGGCTGTAATTTAGGTGAATAAGGTCTTACCGTCAGCCCGTGGGATACCCTACAGCATTTCCCCGTTATCGACCGGCATCTGGTAGATCGATATGTCCATTGGTTGATGATAAATCCCCTTATTCCATGGTGAGATCTGCGATTCGAAACGTGATACACGGTTCATGATGTTCGCTTGGGATTAGAGTAATATGATACTCTGTTGGAGGGTAAAAAAAAAATCCATTCGCCCACAATGATACTGCAGTGGAGTGATGGCGCCCCTAAGAGGATCTGGCCGGTATTGCATGTTGCCGATTCCACAGAGTCGATCGGCGATCTTGATCCGGTTATTAATATGGAATAAAACAATAACAACTTGCCACGGCTATATACGTGGCTCTGGTCCACAACGCATGGATTCGAAACACGTATTAACTCTTGCTGGTCCCCATTGTGTTAACAGATATACATCGACTTTTTATATTTGTCCTTGCCTTTGCGATATTGAATACACAAGTTCCCCTAAGTCTATATCGGCTCTCTCTAGTCTGGAACAACTACTGAATGCAACTTGGAAGTGAGTGCTTAGGTGCTTTGTACATTATTATTGCAGTGCTAAGATCGACAAGATCTTCCAATTTTAAGACATTTGATTTAATAAAGAGTGCGTTTGTCGGTTCATAGTAATCAGCTTGATTCACAATTCTTATGGCTTTCTTCTGCATTATGAAAATTTGGTTAGTGTTTGTTTTATATTAGGGATGTTCGATATTGGCTTTTTTACCTATACCGATATTGTCCAACTCTTAATTTCCGATACCGATATCAACCGATACCGATATATGCAGGCCCCCCCCCCCCCCCCCCCCCAAAACGGAATAATTTCAGGTAATTGACATTACATATCTCTTGTTGTGGAATTAACACAACATTATGCATACTTTTGACAATAAATAAAATCAGAATTTGTTCTTACTTACTTGCCTGGGTAAATAAAGGTTAAATAAATGTAAAAAAATAGATAATTTTTTTTTAAAACGATACAGATACAGATATTTTCCACATTTGAATGCCAATATCGGTAGGCCGATAATATCGGACATCCCTATTTTATGTGTTTTTCCCCATAACTCCACACAGTAGGTTATGTATGGAACTATGAGCAAACAATACAACAAATGGAGTGAGTTCTTGTTTAAGATATATTTAATTTTATATAATATTGCAATGGTTTTGGATGTTTTTCTTTTTACGTTTTTTATGTGATTTCCATTTTAATTTATCATCAATTGTCACTCCCAAAAAATTATTTTCATACACACGTTCAATTTCAACATCATCAATCATTAGTTTCACCTGATAATTAGTTTCGATTGCTAATTTTTTTTTTGTTTATCATCAATCATCAACACGACACACAGAATGAAAATAAAAAGCATCTGCATACCTTTCTGTTTATTTATCCAAAACAGTTCTCGGACCATCTCCCCCTGCTTTGTTTCAATCCCAGGGGCAGAACCTTTTTCCTTTCATAATCCAAAACCAATCGATTCTCCCAAATGACTTTCGCCTGCTTAGGGTCCAACTGTTTTGAAAAAGACCAAATCAATTTGACATTTTGCCAGTTTTCCACCATGTTGGCGAGAGTCACCTAATGTATTTCACATGGTCTGAAGAAACTCATATGTGCAAAACTCCAAACTATGTGTTCAGGTGTTACATTTCGTTCCTTGCTTACGTTCTGCTCTATGGGTTGACCTCTTTGTCACCTATTGTGACCTTGAAAGCTTCCGCTACATGTACCTTACACTTGTCCGGCCACACCCCTTTCCGCCTATGCATATAAGCGAGGGGTGTGACCGAACTTCCGCCTTCCCTCTTCTTTCACTTCAGGAAGTGTTTCGCTATATACGCACACGACAAGCAAGTGGTAGTAGCTTTGGATTCGTTTTTTGCAATTTTTAGTCCAAGGATGGCATCACCACTGGGACCCAGGAAGTATTTTTCTGGGCTCCACCAGCGATTCTCTGTCACAACCTCCTCTGTGCGCCATGGGGGTTCCCTACTCCCACGTTCGTGGCAAGAGGGTGAGCCCCGGCAGCGTGCGGAGCTGGGTGCGCACCGCCCGGAGACCGTTGAGCACCCTTCTTCAATGAGGAAGCCCTCCGGCTCCGGCGTCCCCACCGGGAGACCCCCAGCCAGCCCGGGCACGGTCTCTTTGGTGGAGGATGACTTGCGGCGCAAACTCCTCGCTTCTGCTCGCTCCCGCCGTTCGGTGGTGAGCGAATGTGGCGGGTGGTCTGGCGACGGAGTACAGTACGCGGGACCGGAGGCGTTCCGTTCTGCGGAAGAGCTGGCCCCGGAGGGAGGTTTCCTCTCCATTGCATCTGATGGAGAGACTGAAGATTATATGGAGGGGGCGGGGGAATTTCTCTTCGACGTTCTGCTCTCACTCACTGAGGACCCCTGATTGTCTTCCGAATGAAGGTCAAGACTCGGGAAGGCGGAAGTATGGTCACACCCCTCGCTTATATGCATAGGCGGAAAGGGGCGTGGCCGGACAAGTGTAAGGTGCATGTAGCAGCGGAAGCTTTCAAGGTCACAATAGGTGACAAAGAGGTCAACCCATAGAGCAGAACGCTCGCAAGAACTCATGTAACTAGGGTTATAGGATAACCTTCCTTATGTTGATGTTTCTCAAGATTATTATTTTTTTTTTAATCTAATTTAGATTACAACATTGTGACAAAATAGCCTGATATTCCTACTTGAATAAGTGATTTACTTTAATGGGAAATAAGAATGAAGTCTCGCTGATGACATAATGAAACAATATCTGAAAAAACATATATTATAAATAAACTAACTGTCTTTTTACTACTATGTACCCTACTACTATGCTACTATACTTATACTACTATACCTATCATGCTAATATGTCTATACTACTATGCACTCAGAGTGTAACACTCAAGCTTGTTACTATTTGACGAACAATGCAACTGACCCTTAGCTGCCAGAGAGGTACCTCTCTTGCTGACTTGTTTTGTAAATCGCTTTGGATAAAGGCGTCGGCTAAATAAAAAAATACTAAATGATGATGACTTGTGATGACGTCGGATGAATTAAGATTTGTCTCTCTGCAGGAGAACAGCATCATCCTGAACGGCTCGGTCATGTTCAACGCCAGTCGCATCCCCAACTCCTCGGGCGACATGTACTTCGACGAGAGTCTAGAGAGGTACAAGCTGTGCATGTGTGAAGACGGGACTTTGTTCCGTGTCAGGGTGAAGTTCCCCAACATGGGCTGCCAGACATCGGAGAACCCCTGCGGACCGGCTCACTAAGAAACTGGGACAGCGTCAGCTGTTAGAATACCCTGCAATCAGCCACAACTGAGCTCTGCTAAACCACTGGTGTATTAAAATCATAGGACATCCTACGTGACATCCCAGCATAATGGTGTCTCTGTAATACACTTTGAAAATCTTCTTTTTCTTCTTTTTGTGCGATTGTGTTTCACATGGGTGTTTCACTGTTTAACAGTACTGTATATTTGCATATCTGTATGTCATAAATGTCATGATTAGATTAGATTCTTATATCTGTATGTTGTGCATGTCATAAATGTCATGAATTGAAAATGGGGGACCCTGATGTAAACAAGACGAAAGTCTTTCTCTGGTCTGCATCCCCTTAACAATTGTGTGTATTGAGCTGTACTGTACTGTACCCATTCTGCAATCTGTTAATTCAAAATGTCAATCAATCAAACTGTAAATTGTATTTCATTTCTGCTTGGCCAAAGATATACAAGTGTTTTCCGTTGTTTTGTAGATGTTGCGGACTGCATCTGAGATAGTCGACATTACCGTGGCAACACTACAGTCCTGTCCCTCATTTGACTGTGCTTTACACTGTCCATTGGTAGCGATTACTATTTATAATAACTTTGTTTTTCTTGTCTTTACCATCTTGTATTAATATCAAAACCCACTTGGAGAGGTTGTCTCTGTTGTTCATTGTTTCTGGCAGCTGTGTGCGATACATGTCTCATTATAGACACCAGCCAGTGGTAATAGTGTGAGCTATTTTAATAATTATTATGCAATGGTAATAAGTTATTGAAACGCACATATTTGTGAATTTGGGACAATGTGGAACTAGTAGGAAAGGGTTTAAACCGTCCAGTATTACTGTACAGCAGGCCTATAATGTAGATGTCTTTCTACACACCGTGGTCTTGCCATCATGCATGT
This sequence comes from Notolepis coatsorum, assembly GCF_963971535.1. Classification (NCBI taxonomy): domain Eukaryota; kingdom Metazoa; phylum Chordata; class Actinopteri; order Aulopiformes; family Paralepididae; genus Notolepis; species Notolepis coatsorum. The sequence continues at coordinate 179,189,635 of NC_140166.1, read as the reverse complement.
GCCAAACATATATTTTTACGATGAATGAGATTTTAATATTACTATTTTGTTGGGGAAAGAATTCTGTTTTTTATTTAATTTTTTTTTTTGCATCATTTGAAAAACAAACTGGAGGGTGCTTGCACTAAGTTACACTAATGTTAATTATTATCACGAAGTTAACGTGTTTGTTTGAATCATATATTTAACTTTGTTTGAAACCAGTATTACAGACTGCATTGATAGAGCGTTCTGTGCAATACAGCGTAGCCCTGATGCAGTGCTAGAAGTAGATTTTTGAGTGTTGTGCCTGTTTTATAACATACAGTACTTAAGTTAAAAGGTTGCTGATAATGTAATAATCAAAGCATTATGGACTTGATGTCTGTTGTAAAGGAGCAGCATTTGAGCCAATGAGTCTCCTGTCATTGACTTAGTGGAAATAATGTTCTACGAAAGAAAATTGGCATTGGGCCAATAGTTTCAATAAAAGCATACAGTGTTTGAATGTTTTTTTGCTCTCATTATTGATGCGAGACTATCATAGATATGAGTGAATGTATCTAGAATTTACACAATCGAATAACATATTGTAGTGTTTAATTATTAATAATAAACAAAGCCGGGTCATCATGGCACCCTTGATATTGAACTTCTCCAGTTATCTATCAAGTAGGAGGGAAACAATCTTAGTAAGACATTAACCAGACATGTAAATGATTGAAGGAATGTCCATAAGATTTTATGTCATCTTAGTGTATGTGCATGTTTCACTGGACGTGACTATACACACACCACAGACTTTGAACTACTGGAAACAAAGTCAAAATGCTGTGAGCGGAGAAAGTCACAAGTTTTCTCTGGGCTCTATGAAGTGTGAACACAGGTAAGTTTCAGGTTTTTTATTTATCAACTGTATTTCTTTGTACATGATGGTTTCCTCTGAGTTATACAAGAGCAGACAAATCATTTGTTGGCGAGTGATACATTTTTTTATTTATATCTTTGCATCTTTTACTTAAGAAATATTTCCAACCTTACAGTATAGATTGTATTTAGTTTGTCCAATTGCATTGCTTGTGGAAAACATGTTGCTTGTTCGACACAGAACTCTCAACTCTGGACCATTTTGCTCCATCTGTGCTCCCAGGGCTGTTTGTAATGGCAGAGTCACAGTGGCTGTTCTTGGCTGCCGTGCTGCTCCTCGTGTCTCAGGGGTCCCAGTGTTCCCCTGTTCTCCCTACCCGTCCTGGGCCATGCCCCTGTCAGAGAGGTCCCCTGCTAAACTGCTCCTCCTCTGGTCTCTCTGTGGCTCCGGGACGCATCCAAGCCACCGTCACCGAGCTAGATCTGTCTCACAACCTCCTGAGTTCACTAACACTCCGCCGGCCAAACCGAAACATCCAGAATCTATGGCTGGGAAGCAACGCTATCACACACCTGTCTCTATGTATGGGGAGGACCGTGACAAGCCAGGATGTCAAAAGGGTCGGTCCACACCCCTCCGGACCACAGAGTAGACGGGCATGTCTGTCCTGGGCCCCTGCCCTACAGCTGTTATCTGTTGAGAGAAATCAGCTATTGCAACTCCCTGAGGGTGAGTCAGTCCTACACACACACAAATACAACATGGCATACTCTACATTAAATTCATATTATTAATTAATTGTTATTTTTTTCAGTTTTTCAAATGGACTAGCAATCCGTTAAGTTCGTAATTCTGTTGACAAATACACACACAACTTAACAACACATTGTACATAGGTACAGTACGCGGAACACATGACTAGGCACAGCACGTCTCTCTCTCACAAACACACACACACACATAGGAATCACAGCTATATATATATATATATAATATATATGGTTTTTGGTCTAATAATTCTTCTAATACTTTATTTTATGGGCTTTGTGTTAAGATTTTAATTATGGCAACTTAATTTAGACTGCTGACAGGTAAACAAACACACAACATAACAAATGGTTATTAATTCATCTTTGGGACTTTGCTCTATTCAGAAATGATTACACACGTCTCCAGATAATGACACAATGCTTAGCAAATTATTGTAGAACCTTCAGCCAATCACAGGGCTTGTTCGCTGACATTCCAATGGCCCATAAGAGGTTTGATTGATTGATTGAAAATTGTATTAACAGATTGCAGAATGGGTACAATACAGTACAGCTCAATACACAAAATTGTTAAGGGGATTCAGACCAGAGAAATACTTTCGTCTTGTTTACATTAGGGTCCCCCATTTTCAATTCATCATAACATATGACATACAGATACAGTACTGCTACATCTATACATTTATGACATACCAGATTTACAAATACAGTAGTTTGTGATACAAAAAGTCTAAAAGATAGAGTATACATTTGACGAGGAAACTGTACATTGGAGGTTGTGTAGGTAGGGTGGGGTGGGGTAACTTTACATTGGAGGGGGTTGGGTTAAGACATTTACTGTACATTAGAGGGGGTTGGTTTAGGACATTTACCGGGGCCAGTTTCGAATTGCAGTCTCCAGTAGGTGCTCTTTGAGAGTGGTTTTGAAAATGGATAGTGATTCACATAATTTTACAGCTGTGGGTAGGGCGTTCCACATTGATGTGGCATAATTGCAAAACGTGTTTAGTCCCTTGTTTGAGAGGGTGTGTATGTAATGATTGTCCTTTTAAAGAGCAAAACACATCGTAATCATCAGTTTCAAAGTGACTCAGCATCTGCCTCATCCTGCCGAAATTCCGTCTGATGTGGTCGAACCTGTTGGGTTTCAAATAATTGCATTTATTAACCCTTTCAGGTGTATGATCTGACATTAGTGTGTGTTGAGAACTGAACGTTCTAAAGATGCTTTGATTGATTGATTGATTGAAAACTTTATTAACAGATTGCAGAATGGGTACAGTACAGTACAGCTCAATACATACAATTGTTAAGGGGATGCAGACCAGAGAAAGACTTTCGTCTTGTTTACATCAGGGTCCCCCATTTTCAATTCATCATAACATATATGACACACACGAGATACAGATACAGTACTGCTACATCTATACATTTATGACATACCAGATTTGCAAATACAGTACTGTTTGTGATACAAAAAGTGTCCAGAAAAGAGTGTATATACATTTGACGTAGAAACTGTACATTGGAGGAGGTTGGGTAGGTGGGGTGGGGTTGGGTGGGGGACTGTACATTGGAGGTGGGGGGTTGGGTAGGGGGTGGGTGGGGTACACTGTACATTGGACAAAGCCATACTTGGTAATTTACTGTACAACTGGGTTAGGACATTTGTGGGGGCCAGTTTCGAATTGCAGTCTCCCGTAGGTGTTCTTTGAGAGTGTTTTTGAAAGTGGGTAGTGATTCACATTCCTTTACAGCTTTGGGTAGGGCGTTCCACATTGATGTGGCATAATTGCTGTCACGGCGGCTAATGGTCACCAAAGGCTAGCAGGTGGTAGAATTCGGAGAACCCCCCCCCCCCCCCCCCCCAAACATACAAGTTTAAACATTAAGTTAGCTAGAAGTCTGTGTGTGCTTAGCCAGAGCTGTCTGTTCACAGTCGAAGGCTTCCTCCCTGCTTGGTATTCAGCTCACAAGGACTTCAGTTTCAGTGACTCTCTAATGAAGCACAGTGCCTCACTTTCAGCCCACCAGTTGTAACGGCGGTGTCTGGCTGTGTGAAAGTCAACTTGTCAGAAGTATGTGTACAGAATCCCAGAAGGGACCCTGATGTAAACAAGACGAAAGTCTTTCTCTGGTCTGCATCCCCTTAACAATTGTATGTATTGAGCTGTACTGTACCCATTCTGCAATCTGTTAATACAATTTTCAATCAATCAATCAAAACAACGTCTGGTGGGCTAGCCCGTTTATTAACAACAATATAAAAATGATGACTTATTACTATACGATGTACAAAACTATATAAATAAAATGGTGATCACAAACACTAGCCACATCGTTACTAGAGAACTAATAATATGACAACAAGTTGCCGCTTGACGCTGCTGTCAGACGTGAAGCAGGAAGTGAAAATACTGGCTCAGGTTAAATAAAACCAAACCTGTAGCTACATTAGGCACAAACAATGGAGCGCCACACAGTGGCCAAACATGGCACTGCAACCAAACAACAACAGAAATAGAATAGGCCCATTTGTGACCGTTACACAGTCTCAGCGAGACACATCTTTATATAGGGTGGCGAAAAGAGAGAGACAGGAGGAGAACCTGAGCAGTGAGGGGGAAATTCTTCATTAATTAGTCATACTGTACGCTCTCTTCCAACTAACCCTAAAGAAACATTGTTAAGTGTAAGTGGCGGCTACGTGGCGTAGTGGGCAAGGCGCTCGCCACGAATGCGGAGACGCTGGGCCCAGCGCTCCACATTGCTTTCAGTTTAGCTGGTCGTTCATACTAATACACATTGGCCGTATTAGGGGGTGGGAAACTGATGGGTGGGGATCGGGCGTTGTGGACAGCGACTCCTACAGGTCGGTTGGTGCGCCTGCGCAGTAGAATCAGGAAGTGTCGGGGGCAGCGTGAGCCTCCCACGCGTTACTCCTCGCCACTGAGAGATCGAGCTGCGCAGGTGAAAAGATGCGACTGCTGTTACCTCAAGTACCGGAGGGGACTTGTGCTATGTATGACTTAGTTCACATTGCAGCCGGCTTGTGGGAGGCAAGAAACAGCGTTCGTGACAGGGGAGGGTTGAATTGGATGATACGAAATTGGGATGGGAGAAAATATAGAAAATGGGAGAAAAAGTGGATCAAAAAAAAGTGTAAGTGTTAATATGATTGTATGTAACTGCACTTTAACTGTTCCACAAGAGGGCGCTATAGGCGTAAGGGGACGCAGCTATTGTAGCTGACGTCAGGTAGAAGGTATAAAAGGGAATGTTCCCTCCCCCTCTATCTCTTTCACTCTAACTCTCACGAAGAGTAGGTCTCGTGGTACAAATGTGCATAAGAAAATAAATCACACCGGTTAAGGCTAAAGAGGACCTTGTCGTCATGAACAGTTATTGTTTGCTCCCCAGGTGACTCTGTCAACAGGTTATGGGCCCAGATCACGGAAGAGCAAAAAATAAGGATAGCTAGTTAGCTGAAAGTATAGGCTAGTTTAGCAGCGGGAGCACCGCGTGACTAAAGCTAAGCTAACGGGCAGCTAAGCTACGCTACCATCAAAAGATGGCGACAAGAGGAAGGAGCAAGTGGCCCTCGTTTAACGGAAGGGCAGAAGAATACGAGCTCTGGGAAGAGCGAATGTTGTGCTGTATGCACGGAGTGGGGCTGAAGAAAACCATCTTGACGGCCCCCACAGGAGAAGTAACGGCGGCCGCGCAAGCCCTGGATACAAAGTTGAATGCTGACGCATACTGCGAGCTAGCACCACTCCTAGACAACACAAGCTTGGGGCTGATATTCCTGGACACAAAGGACAAAGGCAGAGAGAGTCTAATAGTGTTAAGAGAACACTACATCGGCAGAGGTAGGCCCCGGATTGTATCCCTGTATATAACGTTGACCGTGCTGAAGAAAGCAACAACAGAGACTGTGACTGAATACGTCATCAGGGCAGAACAAATCATCACGGCGCTCAAGAGTGCAGGAGAAGCACAGAGCGATGGACTAATGATGGCGATGGTTATGCAGGGACTACCGGAGATGTATAAACCATTCACACTGTTGGTGACACACAGTTCAGCGGACATGTCGCTGGGGGAGTTCAAGGCCAAGCTGCGGAACTTCGAGGCCTCAGAAGACACACACCCGGTCGCCGAAGAGGCGGGAGAAAGGGTAATGAAGGCCCGAGCAGCGCCAAAGAGAACGACCGGACCCCTGACGGAGATGGCGTGTTGGCGATGTGGAGGAAAGGGTCACGAAAAGATAAATGCACAAAAACGGTCTGGTATAGTTTCTGTGGAACTTCGGGACACGCGGATGTAACAGAGGTACCGCAGTCTATCCACAGTCACAAGGGACAGTAAGTGAAGTGGCTGTGGACGTTAAGCGGTACTGCAAGTAAACTCACTCCCCAGAGGCATCCAGACCCAATAGCAAGAAGTGAATTCACCTCTTGGTACAGTGGTCTGTGATGCCGCCCGCGACGCGGGAGACCGGGGTTCAACTCCCACTCAGGGCGATCCCTTAACAGGGATTGAATCGAAAAACACAATGCAGAGTAAGATCACACCGGCTACACGTGGTGCCGTGACCCGGATGCCCTGGGTGGAGTGAGTTTAGGGGGGTGAGTGTAACGGAGGTACCGCAGTCTATCCACAGTCACGAGGGACAGTAAGTGAAGTGGCTGTGGACGTTAAGCGGTACTGCAAGTAAACTCACTCCCCAGAGGCATCCAGACCCAATAGCAAGAAGTGAATTCACCTCTTGGTACAGTGGTCTGTGATGCCGCCCGCGACGCAGGAGACCGGGGTTCAACTCCCACTCAGGGCGATCCCTTAACAGGGGTCGAATCGAAAAACACAATGCAGAGTAAGATCACACCGGCTACACGTGGTCCCGATAGACGCGGATGCCCTGGGTGGAGTGAGGGGAATGTAAACAAACATGTGGGTTTTGTAACAGCTATATCTATACTTTATAGTGTTGCTATCTGTCCATTCTCATTGTCAATTGAGTGCATAAACCGTCCCTTCAAAATGGCTTAAAGGGGGAAAAAATGCATCGGTAGGTTGTCATTTTATAACGCCGTGAATATAGGCTTTATCGCAGATTTCGTCTCATCTATTTTCTGGAAAGCTAGTTATGGAGCTAAAGGCTACTAACGTTATATTCAACGGCATTTCCGTTTTATATATGCTAAAGAAATAACACAAACTGCATATGATCCAGGCTGTCCCAAAGCATGTATGGATGAAAGGGGGGCGGCGGGGGACGTCGATTAGTATTATTTATTACCAATACAGTGTCCGTGTAACTAGTCACATTCACTGATAGACTGCTTGCGTTGCACAGCAAGGTCAGATCCGGCTGTAAATTAGGTGATAAAGGTCTTACCATGTGCCCGTGGGATACCCTCCAGCATTTCCCCGTTATTGATCGGCATCTGGTAGATCGATATGGTTGATGATAAATCCTCTTATTCCATGGTGAAATCTGCGATTCGAAACGTAATACACGGTGCATGATGTTCGTTTCGGATCAGGGTAATATGATCCTCCATTGGAAGGTAAAAAAGAAAATCCATTCGCCCACAATGATACTGCAGTGGAGCGATGGCGCCCCTAAGAGGATCTGGCCGGTATTGCATGTTGCCGATTCCACAGAGGAGGGTAGATCTGCAGAGCCGATCGGGGATCTTGATCCGGTTATTAACACTTTGATCGCCATGGGTTAAATTCATAATTTACCATCCCTCGCCAGCTCTATTTGTCTATGGAGAAGTTCCCCTTCTTTGCAGGGCTATAACTTTTTAAATTCTATTGCTACATTGCCATTATTATGGCCCATTCAATGTCCTATATGTATTGTTCAGGGTGTAGCAACGTTAAACTTTTTCATTCACATATTCATACTAAAATATGGTCTAAAGTATAAGTATGTTTTTATCGTTTTCTGCAGCTTTCTTCAGAGCGTGATTTATAGCCCTAAATGCATTATATTGATGATCAAATACAGTTTGGTAGGAATCTGTGCGAGATAAAAAGTTTCAACTGGACGTGGTTCTAGACGTTTCTACGCATCATCTGATGATGACCGGATGGGCGGGGGATCGTTTATAATTCCGTGGGCAGCGTTAGATGATTCATCCAGAGTGGGTCATATGTTCATCAGATCAGTTAGTATAGAATACGTTAGAATATAACGCTGAATCTTACCGTGGCTTCCTCGCGCCGCTGGCAGATGAGCGTGGAACAGATTTTTTTCTATTATGGGATGTAGAAATGCCCGATCCATTTCCAGGTTGTATAATAGTATATACGTCCAAATAACGTTGTTTATTGAGTTAGGGCGAGCAATCTATTATCCAGTGTTTCAAGATGGAGTCGCGGGAGCTATAGAGAGTGGCCGGACCACATTTGGATGAGTACTACCGGTTCAAAGGTTAATATCCGGTTGACGATCTGCTGATCGGCCACCAGATGGCGCTCTTGAACCGCTAGAGAGTTGAGAGGAGATCAGTACTGTGTCTCAGGGCTCCGGAAAGGAAATATGATTTCGATGACAGATTTTTGAAATATTGACATCAAAGACGAGTTACGGCGTCTTCGGCAGAATGAGCATGGCTCTGAATGACGTGAAAACTCGTTCCCGGCGATCATAGTTGTAACTGAGGGGTACAATTCCCTGACTGTATTACTAGATATGATACTTACTACCACTACCTTTGTACTTAATATTCGGCCACCCAGTACACGGCATAAATATATTATGATGAACACTGTCATGTAGATGAAACGGATCCAACACAAATGTACGAATTAGAAATAGGTCTTTATTTCTACACAGCGATGGTGTGTAGAGCAAGCACTTAATCAAATCAATCACATTTATGAATGGAATTAGTATGCACTTTTATGGCAAGAGTATTCGTCGGTATATCAATAGAGAATGTCCAATCTCTGAAGGCGCAGGTGGTACATATACGACCTGGAATAGTTTAAGGAATAACAGCAATGATACTTTAATGATTATATACTGGATACACTAGAGGGGGTTAATCCGGTCGCTTGTAAGCCGACAGGAGTAGGAAGGGGGGGGGGGTAGAATCCGACTGCCTCATCCGGCCAAGGGTATCCCAGGTGAACCCACTGTAGTGCCGTTCAATGCGCCGGCGATCCTTGGACCACAGATGAAAGCAGGTGGACTCTTTGTGGGCCGGCGTCATCCGGTCCACGGAGGAGAGACGTGAAGCGACCTCGTCTTGCAGAGCGTCTCCTCACCTTGCGTCCTCTCCAGGGGGGGGGGTTCCAACACACGGCAGTGTCGGGGGTCTTTATCCATGGAATAATCAATGTATACAAAGCATAATCCGTGCCTGGGAAGGCGGGCTGTCGTCGGTAGAATAATCCGGTATACAGGTCCACTCGCTCGTCGGCTCTGGGGCTCCTCGGGTGCAGCTTCACGTAGGGTCAACCACCCTGGGTAAGCAGCCAGTTCTCTGCCCGAAACGATGGGGTACTGACTACGGTAGTATTCTCACCGCACGAAGCACTATATATTAGCAGACTATTATTAGCTTAATAGACTACGTCCAACTCGACGATATAGTGCCAAATATGACTATTCAAATATTAATATACACGATGTCTCAATACCGATGGTAGGCGAACTTGGCCTTACTCCCACACGTGGCGTCGCGGGGAGGCTTTACGTCTGTGACTCTATTGGAGGGTAAGAAACTGGACTGAAAAGGAAGTCCTACTTTAGTAGCGCAGTATATATACGCACTATGAACAAATAGTCCCATTAGTGGTGCGGTAGTCAGATTCCTACGCGGAACTAGGACTTGTTCGTACATGTGGAGCGGTACGTTTGAACTGGGTCTGAGGGGTATGGCAGCCTGGCACCAAGGTCTCGACCAATAGTAGAATGGAGACTATTATGGGATGTTCAGTAGGCTAGAATGGATATTCAATGCATATTGTACAAGGAATATACAAGGGATATCAGGGAATATTAGAGAATATACAAATACAATTAAATATATATATATAAATAAATATATATATTCGGTTTAATCTGGCCCTTCACAACAATAGTGTTAATATGGAATAAAACAATAACAACTTGCCACGGCTATATACGTGCCTCTGGTCCACAACGCATGGCACCGAAACCCGTATAAACTCGTGGCTGGTCCTTAATGTGTTAAGTGTAAGTGTTAATATGATTGTATGTAACTGCACTTTAACTGTTCCACAAGAGGGCGCTATAGGCGTAAGGAGACGCAGCTATTGTAGCTGACGTCAGGTAGAAGGTATAAAAGGGAATATTCCCTCCCCCTCTATCTCTTTCACTCTAACTCTCACGGAGAGTAGGTCTTGTGGTACAAATGTGCATAAGAAAATAAAGAGGACCTTGTCGTCATGAACAGTTATTATTTGCTCCCCAGGTGACTCTGTCAACAAACATGTATTCCTATATCCGCAGGAAAAGAATGATCACTGATTTGAAAAAATAGAATTCATCTGTAATAAAGTAATGAACCCCTAGATGGCTTATTTATTCACGTGTTTTGTGACATTCTGCAGCCGTCGTGTGTAGATTCAGAAAGCACGCAGTGCTGGAAATAACAGTGCTGTTGTGGCTACACACTCAGTCAGCTTGTAAAGCTCAGTGAGGAATGTCAGGCTGCCTCAGGATAGTACAAAGGTGAGCATCATGGGCCCTCTGTGATCATGGCCACAAACATGCAATTGACCCGGTTGCAAGCCTTTTCTTGATCCAGCTGAAGCGACAGTTGTGATTGGAGGATCAGGAAAAGAGGGCGGGCTATATATATTAGTATAAATAGTATGATTTAGTTATATTATAATAAAATAAAAAGAATACAATTATATAGTATAGTATGTAGAAGTATAACATAGAATACTACATTATATAAATATATAGATAAATGTGTGTGTGTATAAATGAATTAACCTAAATATGCAATTTAACTGATAAGATTCAAAAAAAAAATTATTTATGTTAATTGAATTGTGTTGATGTTTCCAGTTCTGCAAAACAGGTATGTATTTTGTTTGGTTTGGTAAACATTGCACTTAGTCTATCAGTGTACTGTACTGTATGTGTGTAGGGGCAGGTATAATAAGAACTGTTCCTTTCGGCCATGGAATTAAGTGGAGCATATTAAATGAACCATATGTACTATTTTTTTTTTTTTACTTAATTTTTTTAGCGTTTATCGCTTTTCTGGTCAAGCATGACCGACAGTAACAGGTTGAAATGGGATGTAGAGCAGGGGAAGACATTCTGAGAAATGACGGCGGGTCCGGGAATCGAACTTGTGTCCCCCAGATCCGTGACGAGCACGGTTTTCCCCGACGCAGAAATAGCGCCGAGATATGCGGTGAGCTACGGGAGCTCCCCACCATATGTACTCTTGGACTGTAACAATTCCATGTACGAATAAATAAAAATGAAATGAAATGGCATGTGTCCAGATGGCAGAATTCAGTACTGTATCTACAAAACCTTCTGTTTAATCTAGATTTTTTTTGTACACATGATCTCTTTTCATGTCTGGTAAATTTTAGCATGGTGTTATTCACTGTCAAAGATGAAACATTTTATATTTTCCTTTGGTTCATTACAATTGACTCAAGCCTAGTAACAGACACAATATTTCTGACACTGGAAATACATTCCCTGAGATCCATAGATGTCCCTAGATAAGAGGTTAATGGTGTTACATCTTATCCTGAGTGACCAAGTCAGTATTTTGAGACACTGGCCATACAAGGTCATATAATAAATCTTACCATGCAATTGCGTTTCTCCATCTTTGATTAAAGTATGTGTTATAATAATATAATAATAGCATTTTTAGATTATATATTAGTGTATAAGGCAGTGCTTCCTTCCTCTCTCTCTCTATCTCTCTATATTGGGTTCCAAACACAACCGTGATAATTAGATTATCATTAGATTGAGACTTTAGGATAGATTTAGGATTATTAGATTATATATTGCATATATTTAGCATTTCTGTTTTTTTAGATTATATATTAGATTATACATTGGAACTATATTTATTGTAAGGCAAAATAACTGAGGGCATACATACCCTCATCTCGCACCTTGTTGCCCATATGCGCATGTCCAGAGTTAATAATATTTATATTGTTTACACTGCCTTTTTATTCTATTTTTACTTCTCCACTGTACTAAATTATGTGACCTGTACCTGTATGTCTTATACTACCTGTACCTCCCCTCCCCCCTCCCCCATGCTGCTATGATACCTGGATTACCCCAAGGGGATCAATAAATGAATAATCTTATAAATTAATACAAGGTAATATAATAAGGCTTACCTTGTAATTGCGTTTCTCCATCTTTGATAAAAGTTGTTTGCTAAGGTAGAGCAACGAACTGCTTTCTGTTTTATGGCAATAACGTTCGCTAAGGTAGCGAAACTAACTGCTTTCTGTTTTATGGCAATAACGTTCGCTAAGGTAGAGAAACTTCCGTACTTTACGCCAGACGTGCGGGAGTAGAGAAACGTCCGTACTACGTACGTTACGCCAGCGCGGCATGTTGGTGCCAGAGGCTTGCCGCTTGAGAGGCTCGCTCCGGGTATGCAGCTGGACCCTACTCCCCTGATCCTTCACTCTAGCCTCCATAGGAAACAAGACTATTAACCGTTCCTGTTTTTATCCTTCGCTTTGGTATTTTAATATGTATGCTAAATAAGTATATAGTCTATACACAATGATTCATTAATCATGACAATGAAATGACTGTACTATGAAAGGTATTTTGTCTAATACGTCCACTGCACAAATTAAGTTCCTTGTGAAGTCATTTGAATTTAGTCCACCAAAGAGTTGTATAGATCAAGTCTGCTCAGGCAGACAGCATGTGTGGTGCTGTATCGCCAAGTGATCAGAGAGCCTATCACATGAGCTTGCTACCCAGTGTCAGTTAGGAGAGCCTAACGTGGCTATTTAAATTATCTGCTATTGTTGTTGCTTACCTGCTGCCTCTGCTAGTTCATGCCTTCAACCTAGAGGGGGGGGGGGGGGGGGGGGGGTGCAGTAGACATTGTTATAACTTTTGGTATCTCAACCCCTGGTATGGAAACCTTGGGGCCAAAAACTAACTTGGCCAGTAAAGTTATAGGGGAACCGAACCAAACACAACTGTCTGAGTTATATGTACTCTCTAGAATAGGGACATGGCTAAGCAAATATTGTCTGATACTCTGCATCCCCTTCATGGTGAATTTGACAATCTTCCATCTGGAAGGCACTATAAAGTTCCCCTAGCCCCCCAAAAAACATAGTTAAGAAGCATTCCATTCCACATACCATTGCTCTGATGAATTCTTAGCTTTTCCTTCTAACCATGGTACTGGTTGGGTACCTGAGGCTCTGTCTGTGTTTGTGTTGTTTTTCTTGTCTATGTATTGGGCTGTTTTTGGGCCAATGTCTTTTGTGCCTGTATGGTGTTTGTACTGTGTTGTCTTGTTGATTATTGGACACATTTCCACGAAGGTGGACAAATACAAATATCTATCTATTGCCCCCCTGCTGTCATATTTGGCTGGCTTTAGATTAAGCTTGGAAGGTAGTGATAAGAAACAAGAGCATCTAACCACAAATAAAAATGTATATATTTATTCTCAATAAAGGTTTTATTTAAATATCTAAATTGTCTGAATTAACTTTATTATGTTCTCTCCACATTGAGCTCTCTTGTTTGTGTCGTGTCATCTAGGGCTGGGAGGCAGCGAGTCCCTACGGGTGCTCCAGCTCTCCTACAATAGGATCTCAACCCTGCGACCTGGGGACCTGAGCAGTCTCCTGCAGCTGAGAGAACTCCACCTGCAGCACAATCACCTCACCAGCCTCCACCCGCAGGCCTTCAGGAACCTGTCTCAGCTCAGGGTATTACTGCTCATGTTTTAGGATAGATAGGGATATCACACACACCACCTGATTTAGCAACCTTTCAGTGTGGTTGTTTGTCATCCTCTGGTGTTTCATACATCAGGGGAACCACTGACTCAGTCTATTTCAGCTATTTATCTTTTTATAGCTTCACCAGCTAACCCAGATTATATCACCACACAGAGTATTTCAACACCATACTCTTAAATATTATTCAAGAAAATTATTCTCCAAATAAACACACATAAAACGTGTTGTTGACTATAGAAATCAAATCACATTTGCCGACATCCATATTCATTATGTGCCTCCTCCAAGGTCCTTAACCTGAGCTTCAACTTGCTGAGCTCCCTCCCTCCATCCACGTACCTCTCCCTGCGCAACCTGAGGGCTGAGGTGGGCCTACGTGGGAACAGATGGCGGTGTGACTGCAGTTTGCGGGCCGCAAGGAGATGGATGCTCTACGACGGGGACAGGGGTCAGCCGGCCTGGAGGCTGGTGTGCGACTCGCCCCCCGCCCTCTCGGGTAGAGACCTGCTACAGCTGGAGGAAGGTGACCTCACCTGCACCACGGCTGACACCGGGCCGGCACTTCATCAGGATGTGACGGTGCACGAGGGGTCCGAGATACTGCTGCAATGCAGCTCTACACATAAAGGTAACATGGTGATACAGTACAGAACCCCATTTCCACAACTAAGAATGCTTCCTTGTGAAAAACACAAAACTTGACAAATGTAATAATTAAATAACTGTGTAGCCCACTCTAACTGAACTTCATTGTTGTTTTTGCTGTAGATTCAACATGGTGGACACCCAATGGTCAAGTGTCTGTGACGAGGTCCGAGACTGGCCTGCTGATCCGTGATATCACAGAGAGAGACACAGGACTGTATGTGTGCATGTCTGAATCACAGCAGCAATTAGCATCTGTATTCAACCTGCAGATCTGGAAGACGGGAAGAACACGGAGGAAAACAAGAAGCCCCGGGAGCTCACCCTGGGGAAGCCAATTAGTAATCCCACTACAGGGCATTTGGGATAGGGTGGCCCAAGTGAGGAACGCCACTGGGACGACACAGTCTGATGACCTGGCCCTGGCTGTGAGTCTGTCTGTCATCTTCACCTTCCTGGTTGCCTTCATCCTTGGCGTCCTGGCCAGACCTCTTATTGACATTCTCTGGAGGAGGATCTGCACCAAGAAATCCTCCTCTGCAACCTACTCCGTCTCCTCGGCGGAACACAGGCCCTATGACAACGACGGTTACTCTGACGGAGAAGAACCAGGGGAAATATCGGCTCACAGGGAAAGGAGAGTGACGTTCTCCACGGTGGACTTTAGAGAACACAGCCAAGCTAGCAATAGCAATGTGCCTTATTATGACACGGTGGCCAGCGTCAATCAGGTAAGCAACCCTGAAGGTGCGGTTAAGGACTCCCGTGTGAGTGTTCAGGACTCTGGAGCGACCTGTGTGGGTGTTCAGGAGGGAGGTTCCTCATTATCCTCCTCTGTGGTTGGGCAGGAGAAGAAGAAGCCAGAGGGTTCGGACAGTGACAGCAGCTCACAGCAGGACAGTCCAAAGGACGAAAGGAGAGGACAAAAATACCTCCCAGATGTCACTCATCCAGGCACCACCCATAGCGTAGAGTTTGAACACATCCCAGACCCTGAAGACCTGAGAGAGAGAAGAAGCTCATCTTCAAACTCTTCACACTCTGACCAGGAGAGGAATAAGGAGCAAATGGCTCAGAAGGTAGAGGACACCCCTCAGCAGAAGTCTCAATCCCCTACTGTCAGACTAGTAGAAGTGCCACAAATCGCCATCGACGGCACAAGTGAGATCCCCGGATTTTCCTCCGAGCCCTTTGCAGATTGGCCACCAAACAAAAATGAATTGGAGATGTGGAATGACAGTGGTGACAGTTTCGAGTTCACCGATTCGTTCCGAGGTGCCTCACCAAGGTCCAGTAGTCTCCTTGGTTCTTTGGCCCATTCGAAGCAGAGCACTTTCTCTCCTTCAGATAACCGGAAGCGCCCTGATAGTACCAGCTCAAGCTCAACTCTCAGTAGTGATGAACCAACTAATTACACTGTGAACCCAGAGAGAGAGGAAGACGAGGATACAGAAGCAAGCCAAAATACACAGTTCACACATGATACTAAACCAGATAGTGTTAACCCTTACCGCACACAAGATGTCAGTTTTGAACAGAAGATCCATAGTGAAGACCCATTCAAACCATCCGTTCCTGAAGAGGGATTTAATCAGGGTGACTCTAGATGGGAAACCCAAAGTCCCCCAATGGGATCAAGGCATTCTCATTCTTCCACCTCAGGTGACGAGTACACAGCCAATGAAGACAGCAATGAGGAAAAGATCAGAGCATCTGATAAGTCAGCCAGTGTCGTGGTAACAACAGAGGGGGACAGAGCTGAGGAAATCAGCCCTGCTCCAAGGACATACATAGAACCCAAAGCAAAACAGCCTGATCTGACACCAGGTGTCCCTTCTGTCAAGAAGAAGCGAAAAGCACCATTACCACCCGCAGCAGCTGCTTCATCCTCTTCCAGCAGTGAGAGTGATACCGAGACTACAGACCACATGGTTAGACAACACCGTGACGGAGCAAAGGAGGGCACCACAAGTGAAGAACCAGAGACGCGGTGGCCTGACCTCAGCCACCAAAGTATCCCTAAAATCAAGAGGCGTCTTGACATCAAGGCACCATCACCTGATACGTCATCCTCCGGTGGTGGGAGTGAGGACGTGATGGGGACTACTCTCAGCAAATTACAAATTACAAGTCAAAGGACAGAAACGGAGCGGCCAGACCCTGGTCTAAGCAGTGTTCCAAACACCAAGAGGCATCTGGACGTAAAAGCACCATCAACACCCAAATCATCCTCCAGTAGTAGCGAGGACAAGAATGCAGACCACAAAGTAGAACAGGGAGAAGAGGAAGCAACGGTTCCAGAGATAACATACAAGCAGCCCCCTAATAACCCTGCCCCTCTGCCTCGAAAGAGAGCAGTAGGAATAAAGTCCGACAGCTCTGCAAGCAGTGCCGATGAGAGGGAGGAAAGAGCCAGGCAAGACCTCAGCAGCACATCAACAAAAGTAGGTCCTGAACCTGGGTCAAAATGGCCTGACCTAGCTCCTGTCATTGTTCCCCGTATCAAGAGGCGTCTGGATATCAAAGCACCATCGCCGCCACACAGTGAATCATCCTCTAGCAGTGAGAGTGACAATGAAACAAAAGACCACACTGTTTATCAAGAGAGGGACAGAATCGATGTGGGGGTCACAAGTCATGAACCAAACACAAAGTGGCCTGAGATCGATCTCCAAAGTATCCCAAAAATCAAGAGGCGTTTGGATATCAAAGCACCATCACCGCCAGACAGTGAATCATCCTCTAGCAGTGAGAGTGACAATGAAACAAAATACCACACTGTTTATCAAGAGAGGGACAGAATCGATGTGGGGGTCACAAGTCATGAACCAAACACAAAGTGGCCTGAGATCGATCTCCAAAGTATCCCAAAAATCAAGAGGCGCTTGGATATCAAAGCACCATCACCGCCACACAGTGAATCATCCTCTAGCAGTGAGAGTGACAATGAAACAAAAGAACACACTGTTTATCAAGAGAGGGACAGAATCGATGTGGGGGTCACAAGTCATGAACCAAACACAAAGTGGCCTGAGATCGATCTCCAAAGTATCCCAAAAATCAAGAGGCGTTTGGATATCAAAGCACCATCACCGCCAGACAGTGAATCATCCTCTAGCAGTGAGAGCGACAATGAAACAAAAGACCACACTGTTTATCAAGAGAGGGACAGAATCGATGTGGGGGTCACAAGTCATGAACCAAACACAAAGTGGCCTGAGATCGATCTCCAAAGTATCCCAAAAATCAAGAGGCGCTTGGATATCAAAGCACCATCACCGCCAGACAGTGAATCATCCTCTAGCAGTGAGAGCGACAATGAAACAAAAGACCACACTGTTTATCAAGAGAGGGACAGAATCGATGTGGGGATCACAAGTCATGAACCAAACACAAAGTGGCCTGAGATCGATCTCCAAAGTATCCCAAAAATCAAGAGGCGCTTGGATATCAAAGCACCATCACCGCCACACAGTGAATCATCCTCTAGCAGTGAGAGTGACAATGAAACAAAAGACCACACTGTTTATCAAGAGAGGGACAGAATCGATGTGGGGATCACAAGTCATGAACCAAACACAAAGTGGCCTGAGATCGATCTCCAAAGTATCCCAAAAATCAAGAGGCGTTTGGATATCAAAGCACCATCACCGCCAGACAGTGAATCATCTTCTAGCAGTGAGAGTGACAATGAAACAAAAGACCACACTGTTTATCAAGAGAGGGACAGAATCGATGTGGGGGTCACAAGTCATGAACCAAACACAAAGTGGCCTGAGATCGATCTCCAAAGTATCCCAAAAATCAAGAGGCGCTTGGATATCAAAGCACCATCACCGCCAGACAGTGAATCATCCTCTAGCAGTGAGAGTGACAATGAAACAAAAGACCACACTGTTTATCAAGAGAGGGACAGAATCGATGTGGGGATCACAAGTCATGAACCAAACACAAAGTGGCCTGAGATCGATCTCCAAAGTATCCCAAAAATCAAGAGGCGTCTGGATATCAAAGTGCCATCGCCTCCACCTTACTCATCATCATCATCCGGTGCCAGCTTTGATAATTCTGCGGCCCAAGGTCCGCTACCAGCTGAATCAAGCTCTTCCAGCAGTGAGAGTGATGGTGAAAACAAAGATTACGTGCTTAAACAAGAAGGGGAAGTAGTTATGGTAAAAGTGATAGGTTCTCTCACTCCCAAGATGGCTCAGAATATCAAATTGGAAAACCATGCTAGTATCACAAATGAAAAAGAGAGGACCTGGGCTGAGAACATCAGCCCAGCACCAAAGGTAAACCAAGATACAAAGTGGGCAGGTCTAGGCCTCAGTATTCCCCACATTAAAAAGCGTCTGAATATCATTTCACCTAAGGATGGACCACCCAAGGTACCAACAATACCTCCACCCAAGTCGTCTTCTTCCAGCAGCGAAAGCGAGGATGAAAGAAAGGACCCACAAATTATTAAAAAGAAAGGGTTCACATATAACGAGGAATCATCTCTGAGCCATGTAGACAAATCAATGAGTGTCTCTCTCACTTTGACGAGCGCCGACAATATTTATTCCAATTACTCAGGCGAGGTAAGGGACAGGTCAACGATAGACTACAGCTTCCCCGCAACTGAAGCGAAGCCAGACCCGGGGGCTATGTGGACTGGTCTGGGTGTGCCCAGCGTTAGGAGGCGCCTGGATATCAAGATCCCGGAGGAGGCTCCGCCTGCAGTGCCACCATCACTACCGCCTGATTCCTCCTCCAGCGGTGAGAGTGAAGATGAGACTAGTAGAAGTAAAGGATCTGGGGGAAGGGCTCAGGCAGCAGGCTTCCCCACGACTGACGCTAAACCCCACCCAGGGTCGATGTGGACTGGTCTGGGGGTCCCGGGCATTAAGAGGCGTCTAGACATAAAGATCCCAGAGGAGGCTTCATCTGCCGCACCATCACCGCGACCACTTGATTCCTCCTCCAGCAGCGAGAGTGAGGATGACACCTCAGGGTTGAGGGAAAGAGCTGAGGTATCGATTGTCATGGACAAGGAGTCACCTCAGAGTTCCGACTCTCTGTATTCAAAGAGAGTTGTCCATATACATTTTGATCAGTCAGATAGCAGCAGAGTGGAAAGAGAGCCTACATCAAAGTGGCCCGATCTGGGTCTCGGCCGTGTCCCCCGTATAAAAAGGCATCTGGACATCAAAGGACCGTCACCATCACGTATTAAGTCATCGTCCAGCGGTGAGAGCGAGGGCGAGGCAACTGGCCGAACAGTGGGACAGGAGCGAAACAGAACCGATGTGGGTTTTGCAAGTCAAGAGCCAGAGATCAAGTGGCCTGATCTGGATCTTCAAAATATGCCTGAACTACAGTGGAAGGGTATTGGACGTTACTCCCCGGGTGCAATCAGCATATCACAGGAAGGTAGGGCTGTGGAGTCTGCACTCAGCACCTCCCACCTGAGACAGGTGGATGTAGACATGAAGCTAACTCAAAGAGCTCCACCTACAGTAACAGGAGGTCCTCCACCTTCCCCTTTGTCTTCGAGTAGTGAGAGCGGGGATGAGATAGCACAAGATGGAGAGAAGCCAAAGATTACACTGTCACACGAATACTCCTCTATCGGTCCTGGTAGCGTTTCTCTGGCGCATCAGAGAGCTGTTGATATGAAGTTTGACAACTCGTCTACCAGAACGGACGTGACAGACTGGAAGGCCAGATCAGAGGACAGGAAGGAGAGGAGGGGTATGACTACTCTGAAAGCCATGTCATCAAACAGACAAACATGGGAGACTGTACAGGAAGAGCAACTGACAGTTAGCTACTCTGTAAGGCAGGACCAGAGTATAACCTACCCAACGTCGACCATCTTTAAGAGCTCCGAGAAGCACCGCGAGTCCCTTGCCAAAATGTCAGCACCAGAACCTCCCATTTCCACCATTTTACCAGATGAGGTGCGGGCTGCAGGGTCAACGCATCGGATCTCTCGCCTCAGGAGGCATGCAGTTGTAGGTTTCCAGGCTGGCCAGGAGACTCCGCCTCCTGTCCCTGAAACAGCGCCACCAGTGGAGGTGGCAGCAGGATCCACGTGGAGGTCTCCACAGAGACAGGACTGGAGTAGCATGGGTTCTCATCTGCAAAAGGAGATGTCTGTGGATGCATACGTATCTTCTTCAATGTCCTCAAAGTCAAGGAGAGATGAGGGACAGAGCCCATCCTTTATTGGCGCAACTCCATATCATGCGCACACAGCGCCAAAGCGATACCATAGTGTGACTTCCAGTACTACCACAAAGACACTCAGGACTGACTGTGAAGAGAGCGATACCTCCTCCACCATCTCAAAAAAGCACCCATTGTTTGACCACTCCAACTCCATTAGTGAGGTTTGATAAAGCAGCCAATGCACTATATTGGTAAACGATGACTAAATAAATTCAGCAGATGATTGGCATTGCTTGTTGAGACCTTGATTCATTTGCTGAATATTGTACAAATAATGTTGTGATATATTGACATTAGTATTGTACAAATAATATTGTCATATATTGATATTGTAAATGAGTATTTTGTTAATGTAGGCCCAAATTTGGCTAATGAAATTTACCTCCAGATGGTGAAACTTATTCTGATTCACCATCAAACAGCAACTCAATGTTCCTTGGTGGTGTTTGTGAGAGTGATGTGCTAGAAGTGGTTAGAAAGTTTAAGAAAAAGAAATCCACTGATAGTAACACTATTGACATGTCAACTATAAAAGAAGTCTTTGACTCTGTCCTCAAACCATTCACTTATATATGTAACAAATCCTTTTTGATTGGTATTTTTCCTGATAAAATGAAAATGGCCAAGGTGGTTCCAATCTTTAAAAGTGGTGACATACATACTATATCAAATTATAGACCTATATCATTGCTACCTCAATTTTCAAAGATACTCGAAAAATTATTTGTAAATAGACTTGATGGCTTTATTGAAAAATATGGATTATTGAGTGACAATCAATATGGTTTTAAGAGGGTTGTGTATTCCTAAAAACATAAAAAGGTAAGAACTAATGTAAAAGCTAGATGAGTTTCAATTTTGGGAGCTAAATTGTGGAACTCTTAGCGACGGGTTGAAGTTGTGTACCTCTCAGGGGAGATTTAAAAAGGCCCTGAAGGATAAAATAATTCAGGAGTAGTTTTGAGTAAAACATCAAACATTTATTTTCTCTTTTCTCTTGAAGAAAAAGAAAAAAAATTATATCTTGCAGCATATTTTTAATTTTTCTTTCTTATATTAAAGTATATTTAGTTTTTAAGAATTGTAAAGGATAGGCAAAAATAAGCATGTGCTTCAGCCTATTCCTTTTTTCGGTCATTGAGTTTGGATTTTGTGTGTGAGCTTACTTTGAATATGTACATTTGTGATTTTTTCTTTTCCTTTTGAAAGTCCACACGTGTGTTTTTGATTTATCTGTAAACAAAGACCGAAAATAAAACTATTCATTCATTCATATTAGATCTTAACTTGGAGACGAGTAGTAATCATAAGTAAATATTTGATTAATCATTTTCAAGTCTGAGATTTACATGAGGGATAAGACCTCATGTCCACATTTTTATTTGTGTGACTTATTACTATTTTCATCCACCCCATAAATGTTGTCTTCCTTGAGAATCAATTTTGCATTGAAAATCTTTTTTGGTTTATAGTCATGCCATTAATAAAAATCTTTCAAAAAAGGGACCCTGGTGAATACGATACTAATCTTGCATGACCCCCCTTTGTTTCACCTCTGGATGAAAAAAGAATGTCATCTATAAGCCCAACAACAGCAGTGTAGCATGGGAATTATTGCTTGCTTAGTTGAGGATAATCTGTAGATCTGTATTGAAGAGCCAAAATATATAACATTAAGTTAATAAACCCATTTATTTTTGTATAGACATAGGTTATAGTGAAAACAGACATGTACACACATACATACTTTACATACATACAGTATATACAGTCAGGACAAGGGTTGTTTATCCTCCTGCATTATCATGGAAGAATACAATCTGAATGAGTTCCTATACAAGTGTTTAGTAACCAGCCTAACAACTAAGTCCATCTCTAAACACAGTTTATACTCGTGATGACTGACACGGCCATCACCAAGCATTAGAACAAATGTTACAATGCAATCGAACATTATGGCAACAGAAACTTTGAGCAGTTCATAATGTTCTGGGTTTCATTCATCGACATGACAGTTGATATTGTACTCCTTTTACCTTCAGCACTAATTCCAATGCCAAATTTAAAATGTACGAGGAGCGCGTGGTCGAATAGTCCCCAATAGGCCAATTAGATCCCAACAGGAGTTGCGGGTGGGGAACGACAACAACATTAGACCCTGTACACTAGAGTGGTGGCTCTCAACCAGTGCCCTGGGGCTGAGGTCAGTTCAGGTGTGCCTTGAGATCTTGCTCAAATATAAAAAGAAAATAAACATCAAGCAAAAGAATATATTATCACCTTCATTCAAATATAACAAAATCCTCCTATGATAATGATTTTCAAATTATTCAAAGTTTAAATACATTTTTGCTACTTGGCTAGCAGCAACAGATAAAGATCCCACATCTTCTCTTGTATTATCATCATTGTACACTTTATGTGACATTTATACAAGCAGGATCGCCGGGTGAGCCTGGGAACCGTTTTCTTTATCAGCTCTGCCACAGCGTCAAATGGGTTGAGAGCCACGGCACTAGAGGCTGTTGCAAATAGGGACTTACAGTGTGGTGGGTGCAAGACAGTGGTAAGGTGAGGGATAAATGCAGGAGGGAACAACCTGTGAGGTTACAGGTGTGTTCCAGGTCTGAATAGACACCATCATGGTTTTCAGAGTTAAGATAACATGACCGTGAATATCAAATGAAGCACAAAAAAAAACTAAAAGCACTTCCACAAATTCCTGTACAAAACAAAAAAGAAAAAAAAGGTTTTTTTCCTCCTTAAAAAATCTCATCCATTCACAGAAGGCTCTGATGGAGCATGCATGCAAATATTAAATCTTCTGACGATTCAGCATCACACCACAGCCAGAGACAAAATGTTATACATGTGTTACAAGAACATTACACTAGAAAGAAAAAAAAACAGCATATACCACAGTCCCAACCCTCCAGTGTCCGTGATTTTGATTAGACCCTCAGGATGACAACAAAGGGATGCGTTCGGGGGGAGAAAACCTACCTCTCTAAAGTCTAAAAGGACATCACCCTGAGAGGGCCACTGTCTTCCTTTGTTGATCTATTAACACTGTCGGCGCTGGGGGAGAGATGCTACTAGCAACGGGAGACCTGAAACTACCAGTGGACTAAGGAAGATACAACAGATGTTACATGTCAAGACAGAAATAGACACCAGTTAGCTCTATTTAAACTCAAAACATCTGCCCAACAGTCTGAATTCATCCTGAAAAAATCCCTGACCACTGAGTGCGTGTGTGTGTGTGTGTGTGTGTCTGTGTCATGCGCGTGTATGCTTGTATGTGTGATACACAAAGTGACTTCCATGTATTGAGGCACAAAAATACTCTTACTAACACAGCGTAGATACATAAATTGGCCACAGGAGTCGACCAATGAATGGTGGTCAGAGCGGCAGTGACTGACTGACCGCTGTGTTGTAGCAAGAGTAGGTAAGCAGCAATGCTGATTTTAGTGGTATGAGGTCAACTGAAGCCTTCACGTGGGGAAGGGGAGCAAACTGTAGGACAAGCTGGAGCAACAGAGTGAAAGGGGATAAAAACTGGGGCTCAACAAAATAAAATCAAAATGGCTGGCACAAATCAATAGTAAACTGCACAGGCCTCGACAGTCCCCGTTCAGCCTTTTGACACAGTGTGCTTCTTGAAGAATTCCAATCAAACTCAAAGAAAAGAAAAGAAAAAAGGAGAAGAAACTATAGAACTGATGGTTATCTATCGAGACAAAAGCACAAGTTTCAAGTTCAACAGACAAGATATACAATATTCAAATGTGCCTGGGTCAAAAGTAACCCTGTTTTTAAGACTAGGAGAAAATGCTTCGTCACTTCTGTTGGGTTCGTCTGTGCTGGAGACAAGAGGGGGGAAGGGGTGGGGGTGTGAGGAGTGTGGCTCTCTCACACACGACACCGTTTTACCCGCTCGTGGTACCATTTGGATCCGAACACA
Organism: Notolepis coatsorum; assembly: GCF_963971535.1. Lineage (NCBI taxonomy): Eukaryota > Metazoa > Chordata > Actinopteri > Aulopiformes > Paralepididae > Notolepis > Notolepis coatsorum. Next base: position 179,165,196 of record NC_140166.1, on the reverse strand, counting down.
GACAGCAATAGGACACGTCACAGTGAGGGAGAGCGATTCCATAGGGGCTCGCCACCAAGCGGACCACACTATGCAACGCCGGTGGGGAAACATCACTGCACAATCATCGCCCCCCCCTAAGCCTTTAGCACTCTGGGCAGCATGCACCCAGACTGGGATTTGAACCCCCCGCCCCCCAAAGCCCCTCCGTTTCCAGGAAGCACCCACCGTCATCGCCGACATGCCTCCATCCCATTTCTGCATTGTTTACTTGTTAGTCGTCGATTCTCTTTAGTCGTTGTTGTCATGGTCGTCAATTTTTTTTGTTTTTTTTGTTAAACAAGTCTTGTAGTTGGCATTTTTTTTTTTTTTTTTTGCTCTGTAGCTATGACATCTCTCTTTCTTTATACCATTCCACAAATTCGTCCAACAAAACTGGCCCTGGCGAATAAGAGAGACAACAATGATTATTTGCACAGCACACTATCTTCTGAGATGCTGTAGTCAAACAGTGTGTGTGTGCGTGTGTGTGCGTGCGTGTGCATGTTTTCATATTTACATTTAGTCATTTAGCTGATGCTTTTATCCAAAGTGACTTACAAGTTCTGTACAAGTCAGCAGGAAGGGTACAATTCTGGCAGCTAAGGGTAAGTAACATTGTTCGTCAAACAGTGTTGAACTTGGGTGCTACCGTCTTGAGTGCATAGTAGTATAGACTATTAGCATAGTAGGTAGTAATATAGGCAAGGTAGATTCCTTAGTTAGAAAAGTGCATAATAGTAAAAGACAGTATTAAGGTTAGTATTTTTTTGTGTACATGTGTGTGCATGCGCGTGTATGTGTGTGTGTGCATGCGCGTGTGTGTGTGTGTGCATGCGCGTGTATGTGTGTGTGTGCATGCGCGTGTATGTGTGTGTGTGCATGCGCGTGTATGTGTGTGTGCGTATTTACTCACAAGCACCATCCTCGTCATAGTTACTGAGGTCCAGGTTGATTGTCCTGCTGAACTCTAAGACATTGCACCACTGGTCTTTGTTGATGACCTTATACTTGGATTGCTGAAGGACAGACATAAGTACTTCACTTTAGTTCCCACAGCGTCCCTATTGAAAGTCAACATAGAGCTATAATCTTAAAAATATATATAAATTTAGGAGACATGCTTTGATCTACACTATTGTGAAGGGTGTGGGAGCCAGTTGTTATTCCTGGACATGGAAAAGGTCTTGAGGGGGAAAAAAGGCCTAGACCGCAATATTTACCCCGACAACAACGCAGAAATTCCGGGACCCATGTCAGTAACACGAGTCGTAATAATAGGAGCCGTGGACGACATGGCCCTTACCTCTAGAAACTGATTAAACACAGGAAACAGCGGCCACGTCTTTCCCAGGAGAAGACCCAGCATGCACTTGGCTGTGTTCAAGTCCAAACTTCTCTGGTCCTTTTCCTGTCCAATCAGCGAACAGACAGGGGTCCGTGAGGGGTCAAAGCCAAAATGTCAATCAATTAACCATTATTCACATGGCGGCCATTTTGCTTTTATGTCGCACTCCGTTTGGGATTCCTTTCCACCCTGAAAAGGAATCCCAACCTGAGCATGACATGCAAAATGGCCACTGTGTGAATATGGTCAGTAGGTATGAGAGACACCTCAGTTAGCTCATTGTCTGCAACACTAGCTAAAAAGGGACCCGACAGAGTAAACAGAGATCAAAATCTCAAATCCATTACTTTATGTGTTCATCACCGTCGTTGGTCACAATCCCTTCAAGACGCCTGTATGTTTTCATTTACTATAACTTCCATTGCTTTCCTGAAAATAAGCAAATAACACCAGGCTGCACACTTGGTACGTTTTTGCAGTGCAAGCCAAACTGGAAAAGTATAGGCCTACTGACATTTTGAGCATAATGTCTACAGTATGTTTAGTTTGCAGAAACCCGATTTAAAAGGAACACGCCGACATTATGGGAAATGCGCTTCTCCAGAGTCAGACAAGAAGATGGATACCAATTCCTTTCTGTGCGTTCAGTAGAAAGCTATCCGCAAGCTAGCCTAGCTTAGCATAAATGAATGGAAGCGGATACGGACCACTAGCCTAGCTTAAAAGTCCGGGAGAGGTGTTTTTGGTTAGGCTAGCTGGTCCATATCCACTTCCATTAATTTGTGCTAAGCTATGCTAGCTTGCGGCCGGATAGCTTTTCTTTTAACGCACAGAGGAAATAGCTATCCATCTTCTTCTCTGGAGAAGACGGTGAGCGCATTTCCCATAATGTCGCCTCGTTCCTTTAACAATATAATTCAAACAGTCGTTTAGTGGTGCGTCTTTGTTTCACTCACCCGAGCAAAATCGAAGGCATATCTGTAAATTAGTTTAAAACTGGTGGTGTCGTTGAGGACAGATCTCAGATAGTCCAGGGAGTTCCTCAGCCTCTCCGTTGAGTCACACCTGACAACGACACACACACTCAGTTCGGACAGTGTATTTTAAGTACAAAAACGTCCCGTAACCTGGTCTGTAGCACTTTTTTAGTTTTGAGTGAGAGCAGTTTTGAAGAAGATTTAAAAGTGATTTAATAGTCAATATTTTATTGTGAAAATACAATTGAATTTTCCATTAGTCAAAGTCAGCATCAGCTTTATTGTCACCTCTCGTAATGTGCAAGACATACAGAGACATGCAATTGCGTTTCCCCCTTCCCACGGTGTATATAAAAAAAACAAGATCTAATATAAACATAAAGTAACATATAGTACATTATAAACATAAAGTAACATATGGACAGTATACAGGACTATATACAATGTAGACAGTAGCTAAAAAAAAGTGAATGTAAATATAGAGGTAACTTAAAGAAAAGTTACAAAAGAAATTGTGTATGCCATAAATTAACGTTATAGTACTTAGCCATAAATTATAGTACTTAGAAAGAAAGAAAATCTGAATCAGCAGGTCAGATTTTTTAATCAAGCGTGATTCAACCTTTTTGCAATAGGCCACTCCCATGATCGCTTTTAGCCAATTGGTATGAACACACACACACATACACACACACAGAGCTGCTGGTTGCAGTTAAAAATTGGAATCGGTGCATCTCTACTCTACACACAGACCAGCTGCTCTACCGGGTTCTAAGGCAGTGATGCTACAGACAGGATGATGACAAATTGCATGGAGAGACCATAACTTGCATGGAGCGAAAGGAAAGGAGGACTTACTGCAGCGAGCCCATGCCCCTCAACCACTCCTGTAGTGTGAAATATCCCATACTCTGGGCATCCAGCTTCCAGGCCAACACCAGCATCACCACCTGTACACAAACAGCAGGTATTAATGCAGAACATTATCCTTGGCTTGAGACGGCTTCCTTGAGCAAAAGTCCTATTTCACTATTCCTTTGCCATGTAAGCAAAATGTCTTGTGGCTGGGGAGTTAGGTTAAATAGAAAATACGAGGCATTCAATATTACATTTATCAATCCATTTTATAATCATTACAACTAGAATGAAAAGGCGGTTAGGTGGCCGAGAACGGAGATTGCGTTCGTCACCAACCCCGGAGCTGTGAGCTGGATTCGCCTGTTCGAATCCAGCTCACAGCTCCGGGGTTGTCACCAGCTTGGCTGGCCGTCTGCACTAATACAATTGGCTGTATTAGAGGGTGGGAGAAGCTGGCGGGGTGGGTCCGGGTCGTTGTAAACAGCGACTCCTACAGTTCGGTCGGGGCGCCTGCTAAGCGCGGATAGGACTTGAGGGGGATAGTGTGGTCCTCCCACACGCTACGCCCTCTCGATGAGAATCCGCGCTGCCAGGTGAAAAGAAGCGGTGATTGGCTGGACGTGTGTCGGAGGAAGCACGTGGTCGTGGTAGCCTCCACTCTCCCAGATGATCTGACTGTGGGGGGTAAGTGCGCAGCGACCAGGAAGGGACTGGGAATTGGCATACGACTAACATTGGGATGGGAGAAAATCGGAGGAAAATGGAGGGGGAAAAAGATAAATAAATAAAAAAAAAAAAAAACTAGAATGAAAAAAAAAAGTGTCATAACATAGCAATTTACAAATGGTAATTTCTATACAGATCGTTTTCCGTGAGATTAAATCATTAAATGGCATTTACCCCTCTCATGTGCTTTGCTTAGCTTACACAGTAACACAATAGTGAAATAGTACTACAAATCATATCATTAATTTAACAACCAAGTCTGCCAAGCTCAAGCATGTCTTATAGAGAACGATAGTTATGCATGTAACTGAAGTTCTATGAATCCTGGATGACCACCAAAGGCGGTGCTTAAAGCACTGGATCTTCAGTCTTGCGCATGCGCAGGTCGAGATGATCACAAGGATTCCGAGTGACCAACTGCTCTGGAGGTTATGCAGGATTCATAGAACCTTTATATATTACATACATAACCATCGTTCCATTTCATCCTTCCTGACCGCCAGAGGGCTTAAAGCACTGGATGACTCATACCAACATGAGTCATGAAGATTCTTGAGTACGTACTTTCTTACAGTAGAAGCAGAGCAATTCGACACATGGGTGTGGGGTGGCAACCTTCACTTTGTAGAACCTGGAGAATGTGCCCGGTGATGCCCACGAGCCCATGGCACATATGGTTTCCAGGGGCACTCCTCTCAGAGCTGCCCATGATGTGGAGACACTCCTCTCAGAGCTGCCCATGATGTGGAGACACTCTTCTCAGAGCTGCACTCCTCTCAGAGCTGCCCATGATGTGGAGACACTCTTCTCAGAGCTGCACTCCTCTCAGAGTTGCCCATGATGTGGAGACACTCCTCTCAGATCTGCACTCCTCTCAGAGCTGCACTCCTCTCAGAGCTGCCCATGATGTGGAGACACTCCTCTCAGAGCTGCCCATGATGTGGAGACACTCCTCTCAGAGCTGCACTCCTCTCAGAGCTGCCCATGATGTGGAGACACTCCTCTCAGAGCTGCCCATGATGTGGAGACATGAAGTGGCAGCTTACACCTTTTGGCAGGGGGTCGTTTTTTTGCCCTGTATACGTGGGAAATCACATCCACGATCCAGTGAGACAGGCGCCGTTTTAACAAGAGCACCTTCCTAGGGCAACCATAATAACCAACAAATAGTTGGACTGACTGCCGTAAGCTTGTGGCAACATTCACATAGGCTCTTAGGGTCTGTACTGGACATAGCAGCCTAAGCTTGTCATCCCCCTCTCCTACCGGGGGGTTAAACTGCCAGCTGGATACACCGATCGAAGTGTGAAAGCACCTTCGGGAGGAATGCTGTATTCGGCCACATCGTGACACTAAAAAGCCATCCGAGTTCCACCTCAGACACAAGTTACTCACTGACAAGTCAACTGACAACCACCTCAGCTCTGCCTGTAGCAAGGGCTCAAAAGGAGGTAAACCGAGCATCCAGCCCTAGGGGCAAGTGCCATGCTTGGAGCCCTCGGGGTGCACAATCTCAGAGCCCCCTTTAACTCATTCCCCGCCAACAACGAGTTTACTCGTTATTGGGAGCCATGCGTTGAACACCAACAACGAGTAAACTCGTTATTTGGTCGTTTTTTTCTTTTATTCGATATTTGTATTCATTATTCATCCATTGACCTCGGTGTTGCCATAGGAAAGGATTCCGAGTTCGCCAAAGTGCAATACCTGCCGCATCCTGCTAGAAACCTTATATCTCACCCTGTGTTACACTTGAATCCCTCCGGGCGCTAAATTTAGACTGAGCCGAGTAAATCGCTTCATCCGACCACTTCGAAACGCATCTGGCACACTCTATCCATAAGTTATGCCAAATTATGTCCGGGACCAGATGGACACAAATACTGGAAATCGCGATCAGACAATTGGAATATTCTTTTTGGAATAACCCCGATGTAAGGACTATCTGACATAAATTTCAGCCTGATCCAACAATGTTTTCATATCAATCCAGCTGATCAGTGTGTGTAGTGTTCAACATGAATGCCGTTACTGGCCATCAAAGCATAAAAAAAACGACCCCCCCCACCCCATTTCATGCATTCATGATGAAACATAATACCTATTATATACATTTGATTTGGAAATAGTAGCGTGTCCAGGCAAGGAACGCCAATGCTTATAGTAGAATACACATAGCGCCCTATAACTCAGCTTTTCAGGAATTATCCCGGATCACTCCTAAACTATAACGCGCAAGCGTATGCATGAAAAAAATCTTTTTTGCATGTTTGACGGAAGAAAGTCACTGTCAAATGACCATAGTGTTGTCTCCATAGCTATAATATAAAATATAGATATAGCTCTCCAAACAGTGACGGCGACGCACAGTGAAAATATGCTATGGAAACCTGGCACGTTAGCCACAAGGACCAGGCTAATGGCTGGCGCCCAATGTGTTAACACTTTGAACTCCAGAAAGGCAGGCACAGGGCAGTGTACTGGTTCCTGATTTTGGCCTGACTGAATGCCATTCAGAAAATAACTTCCACCGCTTAGTGTCCTGTAAACGGGTGGAGAGTGCCCTGGCATTCAGAATAGTCCTGACAGGTTCCACACAATCACTCAGCAGCAGCAGCTTAGAACAAATCCAGGCCCAGACGAAGTCCGTCGCATTCCTTTCTTAGCAGAAAATAAGTGGAGTAGTACAACACCTGGATACGCAAGAGGATCTACAGGCTCTATAATGCTCTTGGTCAGGAGGGTGGATACTGTAGCTCCTGGCTCAGAGGGTTTCTTTTGCCAAATCACTGATGGTCATTTTGACCAAGCTGGAGGCCGGCATCAGAATTTAAGTTTAGACTCCTAGGCTAGGGTTGAAACCAGTGGTGCAGTGCTCATGGGACACGGTAGCACTCCGTTCCACCTCCTTTCTGAGCAGAAGCACGCGCACGCACACAAAAATGCGTTCCACAACTTTCACTCGACTCGTCGTGCCCGTGCGCCAAGTACCCACCTGGCTACTTGTCTTTGCATAACAATCAATCAGCATAACAAAGAACGAGAAGAGCGAAAACAAAATACAAGCCCTGTACCAATTGGTGGGGGTTTGCTTGAGCTGTGGAACCTCTCACTATGTGACAAATGGTCCTGACTGGAAGGATGAGACATTTCTTAAGTTGTGCTTCAGAAGGAAACTGTCCTCCTCTGGAAGATAAGGGTGTTGTACAGAGGGCTAACATTTTCAACAAAGGCCAATATTGATTAAATAACTTTGATAAAGCAGGTCTTACTGTACCCATTGGTGGGGGCTTGCTTGACTGTTTTGAAACCACTGAAAATTTTTAAATGGTGTAATTTTCTTTTTTTTCTCAAAATAAAGAAGTTCAAGTAAACACAAGTTGTCTTATATTGATTATTTTAAGTTTGCTTTTGTGTTTGTGTGTGTAAAACAATTTCTTTAATTGAATTAACTTAAACTAGAAAAGTAAATACAAACTAAATTAACAATGTAAGTTACATTGTTAATTTAGTTTCTATTTACTTTTCTAGTTTAAGTTAATTCAATTAAAGAAATTGTAACTACAATGTAACTACAATTACATTTAAAACATTGTTTGTTTTTCCACCATATCTGTTGACAACAATATAAAAAGCGTCCGACCGCCGGCCCCAAAACCTCAGCCCCTGCCTCCCGGGCCTCCACCCGATGCATGCTGCTCATAGGCTTTAGACAGTAGGTCATCTGTGACCAGACATTGGGGTTGAGGGCACCTGGCATCAGACCTCAGAGCCTCCTCAGGAAACACTAAGAGGGAGGCAATAGTAGGCTCAATTACAGGCATGCAGTCAAGACCAAACCTTGCCGCATCCTGCACGGCTGCCAGGGTTCGGCCATCAGTCAAGGGGCAGGAGTGAACCCCAGTGTTCCTCCAGCATGCATGTAACTCTCTCAGATATTCCTCCGAGGGAGGAACAGTAAAGGTGGCGGGAGCCGGACTGCGCCTGAAGAAAGCACTCACAGGGGCTGTTGCAGTATAATCAGCCGTAGGCAGGCCATGGTCATACGAATGATGGCCCCCATGGAATCATCCTCTGTGCCATCCAAGGAGCTACGAGCCAATTGAGAACGAGAGCCCGGCTCCATGGCATGGGAGGCCAACTCTTCCACAGAGTCATTAAAAAGTGAGTGGCTGAAGCTGCCACTGAAACAATGTCCTGACATGGGTGGAGTGGGTACATCGACATCATCATAATGGTGGGATAGGAGGAGAGACTTCATATGGCCCAGCTCAGTAGTTAGGCAATCTACTCTAGAAGAAAGCCGCTCAACACTTAGGAGTCAACTGATCCGATGAGGCGAGGCCAATATCCAACAGGATACCGCAAACGATTACCACCAACCATAGTTGTGTGGCATTAAAGTATCTTGTAGGAGTTCCTTGGGGAGCGAGCACACTACCATCACCAACAAAGAATGTCAGCATTCACTAGTTAGCTTTGAGTGGGAAACACAACTGCTAACTGTGAAGACAAATTAGGACTCACTGGGATGTATGCTGGGAGCTAAATCACTGCCTTCACCAACAAAAGTTGTTGTCAATATTCACCCAGTCAGCTGTTAGAGAGAAAGCGCCACTGTTTACTGTGATGAACAAGATAGGGGACACTGTACCCAATGCTGGGAGCGAAAGCACTTCCTTCAACAACAAAGGTTACTTACTAACAAAGGTTACCGTCAATATTCACTAAGTTAGCAGCACTACTGCAGTGCTAACTGTGAAGAACAAGATAAGGGACACTGTACCCTATGCTGGGAGCGGGGAGAGCGAAAACACTGCCTTCACAACGGATGTCAACATTCACTAAAGTTACTACTGCTTACCTGTGAATAAACAAATTAGGAACAACATACCGACAGCAGCTAACACTAATGTTAGTGTACGGTAATCTACAGTCTAAGCTTTGTACTTATCCAGCTGAGACCAATCAGTTGGTGATGAGGCTAGAAGCCACAATTCTGTGTAGACATAACACAAAGTTCATTCCCTGGAGAGGGTTAGGTTGTCACAGCCCTTGGAGGGCGACTTGCGGTCACAAGGCTACCAGCGACACGCTCTTGAGTAGCATAATTGATTTAGCTTTAACTAATGCTACAAGGTCTGCAAGAAGATGACAAGGAACCGAGCCACTGATGACACCAGAAGATACAGTATATCCTAGCTTGGGTCATCAGGTGTCACACGTGACTGTTGGTACAAATACTTGACCTATAGATGCACGAGATGGAAGGTCCAGTGCTTTAAGCACTGCCTCTGGCAGTCAGTAAGGATGAAATAGAAACCCTTTAAAAAAATGTCCCCCAAAAATAAAACAAGTCAAAAGACGCTAAAGAAGGGCAGCTGGCTAGTATAGAGGTAAATTCCCAGCAGCTGTACCTCCGGCTTGGTCAGTCGTCCCTACGAACACAATTGGCAGTGTTCGTGGGTGGGAAGCCGGTGGGGTATGAGTCCTGGTCATTGCAACAGTGACTCCTATTGGTTGGTCGGGGGGCCTGTTCAGCAGGGAGGGGGATCTGGGGGAGATGGTGTGAACCTCCATGGGCGTTGCGCTCTCCCAGTGAAACTCTGAGTTGTCAGGTGAAAAGAAGCGACTGGCAACTCCACATGTATCGGAGGAGGCATGTAGTAGTCCACACCTCCCCAGACCGGCAGTAGGGCAGTGCAACGACCAGGAAGGGAATTGGCATAATGACTAAATTGGGGTGATGGGAGCAAAGGCAAAAAAAGAAGATAGAAATAAGAAACCTCCTTACATTCTCTGGTTCCACTCCAATGTCTTCACAGAACTTCTCCATGCCCTCTGGCCCCACGACATCATCACAGCCTGTTTCAGACAGACAAGCATCCAGCCATTATCCGTATTATGGATGTACCAATATCGACACTGGCAACAGACCAATACCCGGCTAAAATAGGGTATAGAGATACTTTCTCCTAAACTAAAATAGGATACATAGAGAGCCACGTGTAACATGTTAAAAACAAAGCAAAGCCACTTGTCTTTCTGCATTCTTGACACAGAAATATGTCAGTTGTCTCTCATGGATCTTTTTTAAATATCTCAATAATTTTTGTCCAATGACCCTAAACTAGTGGCCTAAATCTATAGGGTTCGGTATATAAAATGGATTGGATCAGTACTGGGTAACGGACGACCCTTTTAGAAAAGGACCATACCAGTGTTACTACACGTCACTGTCCATATAGTTTACATACACCTCAACCATTTCCCCAAAAATTGCTTTATCTTTTAGATATTGTGTTTGTTTACATTTTGTCCATATCCAATCCAGGTAATTTTAGATAAAAACAAACAACTGAACAGTGATTTTGAAAAGGGTGAATAACCTAACGTTATACCTAGCAACTTTGAAGTCTCGGAGTGTTTTTAGAGACCATTTCAACATGAATGGCAGTGAGACGTTTCGAAATATATACACAAAATGTGTTGAAGATAGAGGCAATCTCTGCTAATGGCGAGAAGTCAAAATTAGAATGATATGGTCCTTTAAGCTTAGCACTCTGTAATCCATATGGTAATCCATATAGCCTAAGAGACTGGGCTTACCACCCGAGACGTCCTATCGTCACCCTGTGAGATCGCCGATAGCGATCCCACCGATCTCCCACATTTCTCCTCCATCTCGCCCTCTTTCCCCATCCCTCCCTCTCCCATTTTCTTCTGTAGATTGGGTCGACGGTGGCACAAGCAGGTCTAGGAACATGAGACACAATTTCTCCTGTGGATTGTGTCGACTATTACATCCGCTCGTCGGATCGCTGCGTTGTTCATTGTAGCTCAACAAATACTAATTTGTGTGATCTGGCTGAATTGTCAAGACTCTGCAAATGCAACAGACTTGGGCTGGAGGGGGTGAGTGAGAGAGATAGTGGCTGAGAGACATCCACTGCAACTACATTAGAGCGACCGGTGGAATGAAACTCCAGGGCAGTCGATTCCAAACCTAATCAAACTATAATACTGTAGGTCTGTATGCTTTTATGGCATTATAAATGCTCTAGTGTTCCATCTCATTGGGAATGAGTCAACAATCAACATATTAGGTTATCTTATTGAACTATTGCAAATATTAATGCAATGTTTTCAGTGCCGTTTCCACGGTGGCGCACTCATTTTTGGCAAAAGAACTTCATTGATAAGATGACAAACATCCTTTTAGGTGGATAGAACTCCTGTACCAAGTCCGCAGTTCCCTGTGCTCAGAATTCAATCAAGTAGCAAGACAGGAGGGCTACAGTGAGAGCAAGGCACCTGAATATTAATCAATATCAATTTTGAATTCAATCACATCACGCTTAACACAAAGCCTATTTAACGGAACAGGCCACTGCTTAAACGCCAGTCAGTTGTTTGGGCTCAAATGACTGAAAGAAAATCGTCATGACATTAGCAAAGGCATTGGCAATCGCTCTGAAGGTCGTTGATCCCCGAAGTCATCGTCACGACCGTACAATACACTTTGTATAAACACATTTGTAGTCAAAGGACGATGCTGGTTATTAGAAATGGAAATACTTTACCTGCATATTCATAAAACCACTCGAGGCATCTTTTACTGGAGAACGTCTCCTCCTCACGGATTTGCGATGTCTCGTGTTTTCTGAAAACGCTGCTGATTGAAAGAAGACATTTTCAGTCACAGTCTGAGCGGCACCACACCACTCCAGCACACACCCATGACTACATTTGTCTGACTTTTCAAATCTGTAATAATAAACATGTAAACAATTGTTTCAACGAGCCAATGTTGAAATATACCAACATTTCAGTCAATGGACCATCTTCTGGGCATTTTAAAAGTTATTGCTGAGAAATTGTCTGTTGGGTGAGCAGCATACACGCTCTGCCATAAGGCGCCTTCTTCGCTGTTCTAGTTTGACTGGAGAAAAGCATAATTGATCACTATGCTATCACGCCGTCTCTGGCAGTCTTTTTTTTTAACTCTTTTGTCAGACTTAGGAGGAACAAAGCTGTAGTACTTGTCCTGGCGACTCTTCTTGGCCGACATGTCATCTCCAACAGTGGGTCTCCTCTTTTTCCTCGGGGGCATGGTTCTAGAACGACAGGCTAACATGGATAGAGGATGAAAGGAGAGAGAGAGAACATTATAATCAATTCACAGACTATGCACTTTTTTGTTTTGCCTTTTTCGCCACAATTTAGGCATGGTGCCAATTCCCAGTGTGTGTCACGGTCCTGTCTGTTGCGCTCTCATCTCTAGGTGTGGGGAGGGTGTAGACATCCATGTGTCTCTTCCGATACATGTGGAGTCGCCAGACGCTTCCTTTCACCCGACAGCGAAGGGTTTCTGAACAAGGCTCCCTGGCCAGTAGGAGTCGCTAACGCACCGAACAGGACTAATGTGAGGAGTTCGGCAGCCGGCGGTAATGTGGATGCCTTCTAGGCATTACTGTCCTGTCTTTGGCAACACTAATGTCAGTACCGCACCGGAAACTAACTAATGTTAGTTAGCTAGCTAGCAACATCCCAGCGATGTAGCAGTCCTACATCATCATTTTGTCATCAATGCACAATTTATATGTTTCTCTGCCTTGAAATGCTTGAATATGTGTGTCCGTGCTCAAACTATTGAGACACTAGATGTTACCAAGATGGGACGGTAATGTGGCTAGAAGGCCTTTACATTACAGCCGGCAATGCTCTGTGTGCGTTGCATTGTGGACTCCTCACATGACCCACCAGACGTCATGACAGCTTTATGGAACTCTGCCATTGTGTTCGTTAGGGACGTCAGACCATGCCAGAAGTACCGCTACCGGGCATTGAACCCGGATCTCCGCGGTGGTAGGCGAGCACTTCTACACCACCTGGATGCCCCAGGCGATGCACATTTATTCTCACAAAACTATTTGCATGCCCCCGCATTGGAAAAGGATTATAAGAAACATGTAGTTTCTGCCTTCAGAAAGTTCTATAAGAAGCAGATAGTTCCTGCCGGCAGATAGCTTAGATACCTTACTCATTTATGGAAGATATAAAAAAAAATGTATCCACTTTTTCCTCCTTATTTTCTATTTTTATCCCATCCCAATTTCGTATCGCCAATTATTTTTCCCTTCAATTCTCCCCTCCCCTATCTTGAACATTGCTAGACTATGCCTCCCACTGGTCGGCTGTAGTGAGGATAGAAGCCTTGCATCACGTGTCCCCTCCGCGTCTATTCTTAACCCAAACGGTTCATGCGTTTTGCTAATCTGATTGGCCACTGACGTTTCTGGTCATGTGACATGTGCGCCCAATCGCGTAACGCGCCCATTTCCGCCTCGACCAGCAGCAAACCCTAAACCTAACCCTAACCGTTCTATCGCCATGCTCTAAGACAAACTCTAACCTTAACCAACTTCGAAAGAGTGCCTAAGTTTAACCGGGGAAATAACTTGCCGTCACACGATTGGTGCGACCAGAAACATCAGTGGCCAATCAGAGCGCAAAACGGGAAAGCGGAAGCATGCACCGTTTGGGTTAAGAATACAGGCGTCCCCTCCGGTACACGAGGAGGCAGCCTGTCGCATCTTTTCACCAGTCAGCGCGGTCTCTCAGTGGCGAGTAACGGGTGGGAGGCTCACGCTGCCCCCGATACTTCCTGACTCTGCTGTACAGGCGTCACCCAACCGACCTGTAGGAGTCGCTGTCCACAACGTCCAATCCCCACCCATCGACTTTCCACCCGCTACCTCTGCCAATTGAGATAGTATGACGACTGGACCAAGCCGCAGGCAATGCTGACTCTGGGAGTCGAGACCGCAGACTCTTGCATTGGTGACGAGCGCAATCTCCGCTACGCCACCCAGCCGCCCTAATTATGAAAGATATTATAACGTTTTTCTAACATTGAGACAAGGCTCCCCGGAATTGCCGTCTCATCATGCAGGGGTCTCATTAACACATGGCGATGTCAGTCAGTAATATAGTATTGAAGGTAAATACACAAGTGACCAGTCAGCACCTGAGGAGCGGCAGTCCTGTCCAACGTCCTCGGTCAGATTCTGTCAAGAAGAGATATACACAAATATGTATACAGACATATCCTCATGCCCACATATATCACACACGTTCATGACAACACATGCATGCGGACAAAATGTATATTTACCAGCCTGTGCGGGGTGTGGTAGATCTTATGGATACTGGCCAGTGTAGACAAATGGGAGTTCAGCTGAAAATCTATTTGCACACACAAAAAGACAATTGCAACAAACTCACACCATACCAGTGTAAATACAGGTGCATGTGCATCACAACTTATACTCAAAACTAAAGCCATTTGTCTAATAAAAAAAACAGTGAGTGGTTCACCAAATTATTCTACACATGGAAAGATGAATCCACTTTCCAACTGGAAGGCAGTTGTGGTGACTGGAAGATGACATCATCACGGCACTATACCATATCTAGGCCTATAATTAGATTGGCCAAGGGCCGATCAAGATAGAGCTATAGTATTGGAGTAGGTATCATGAGAAGATTTCCCACACCTCGACACGTGAGATTTCAAGTTAATTAATTAGGCATATATAGACAGAAACGGGATCATATACGCGTGAGGGAGTATATGTGTGTGTGTGTGTGTTCTCCTCGAAATGCATGTAAAGGCAAAAATATTTATGTGATCTCATACTACCTTAGTCAAATCAAATGTGATCTAACCATTTGTGTTCAAACGCTGTCACCCGATACAGTCGCTTTTAATTCGTTTCCACTGGTCAAAACGGGACAAATCAACACACGGCCGACTAATAGCACTAGCTGCATACCTAAAATAGCAGTGCAGACGGACAACTTGCACAGAGTTTACAAAGTATCTGGAGAGTTGGGGACATGGGCCTTGTAGTCCATTTCCTAGATACAGGTCATAGAAACCGCCACTGAGGTTCTGAAATTAAACTACAATTCCCAAGCCGAAAACATAATTATTTCATTCAGCACCCCTCTCCCCTCGCTCACCCCAACTGATGAATGCATTTTACATTGTTGCAAAAAAATTAACAGTCTGTCTAACAGCACTCTGGTATCGCAGATATATATTGCAACAGCTGATGTATAGATGGCGCACAGTCCAACAACACTACTGCAGCACGCAAAGAAAGATGTTTTACACAACTGCGTCACAATTTTCATTCTCTGTAATTTTCCGCAGTTGCCTAGAATATTGACCGATTTACAGTAGCATTATTATGTTGTCCCCAAGTTTGAGCTGACATGCATATCCCAGCCTCGATAGTAATCCATACGGCGATCAAAACACGTCAATTATGGCCGAAAATCATGTTAAATTGAACTCACGTACGCGCTATATTCAACTGAATGCTAACGTTTCATGAAACAACGACTTCGGGAAAGGAGAACTAGTGAATAGCAAGTCCAAAGTCACCAGCTACTAGTTAAAAACAGCTGAAAATACACTATTCTTCCTTTGTTGTCGCCCCAAGACAACACTTGAAATACAAAGAGAGTAGCATTAGCACGGAATTCATGCGTTAGCAGCTTCTGTAGAACCACAGGGTAAAAGTAGACACAGCGATAGGATCATCTGCTCGGTCTGTTCCTTGTCCAGCTCAATGCTGTATCGCCGATGTGCATAAAATGACCATGAAAAGCCACTGTAACGTTACTACTTACTTGCCGCATCAGAGTGCATTTTTATGAAACACACAACTGTCTGTGTGAAGTCCGCAGACCGGCCAGTGGGCGGGACATGTCAACCTAAACCACGCCCATCGATGATTTAGGTTGAAAACGAGCCCAGTGGCCGTGCCCCTGTTCGGCGCCGATTGGCTGATAAAGGTGTCATCTAACCGAGGTGTAGACAAAGAGATTACAGCCCTCCCCTGCACAAACGTGACAGGTTGGAGTTCCAAAACAGGTCGTCCCACTGAAGTATTTCATTGGTTTGTGAACTCAACTCTGCATGTGTCAATTTCCTCGTGCAAGCCCACGATGGGATTCTATTGGTCAATTCAGGCAGAATAATCCTCCCTCGCATCCGCTCTTTGGGTTTGTTTGTTGTGATACCAGTCTAGTCCAAATGTGGGACTGACCGTCTTGCCCTCCTTCTGGGCAGTGCAATTGGCTTCAAAACAAATTACCCTCTAACTGTTTGGGTTCCTCTAGCTCAGAACAAAAACTGTACCCAAAAGCATAACTCTACTCTGCGTGGTCAGATGTCGGTCCATCCCCAAGTAGATAAAAACGAACGAACCCAGTCCCTTCACACGTTGGTTGTGAGTTTGGATTGGTCAGGATGAAAACAGCTTGCTTTATGGGTGTGATTTTCTGTTGTTGGTCCTCTTTAGTTGTTTTGAATCGCAGTGAAGTGTATTTGACACTGCAAAGTAGGGTGACATGGCCGATGTGTTCTGTGAACCCAGCTATAACAAAAGTCCCCCCCTCTCAAGGAAGTGTATTTGATTTCTAAGATGGAAATGAAAAGCATCCAATACTAGAATGTATAAATTATCTAGGTCCTCCTGGCTATGCACTACTCACAATTGATAGCGCACCTCCGAGAGCCTAAGCACTCTGCAGCCGATACGTGTGAGTCCAAAGCAGCATGATTACTGTACATCACATACGGACAGTATCTACAAATTCTGCCATGCATAAAAAAAAAGACTATCTCTCTCTCACACACTTATTCTTACTGTATACCTTGACCGTTTCCTTTGTTTTGCAGATATGTGCCTGGTGTATAAATTAATTTACGATCTTGCACCACAACCACTTAAATGTGTCTCATTCTGCAGGGATACTATTAGCCTACTGTCAGACCAGAGCATCATTCTGCAGGGATACTGCTAGAGAGACCAGAGCATCATTCTGCAGGGATACTGCTAGAGAGACCAGAGCATCATTCTGCAGGGATACTGCTAGAGAGACCAGAGCATCATTCTGCAGGGATGAATGAATGAAAACTTTATTTAACAGATTGCAGAATGGGTACAATACATACAGTACGGCTCAGTCAATACACACAATTGTTAAGTGATTGCAGACCAGAGAAAGACGTTTGTCTTGTTTACATCAGGGTCCCCCATTTTCAATTCAGTGACATTTATGACATACACAACATACATGACATCTTGACATTTATGGCATAGGGACATACATGACATACAGGTGTAGCCGGTGTGATCTTGTCTGCGTTGTGTTTTAGTCGATTCGACCCCTGTTAAGGGATCGCCCTGAGTGGGAGTTGAACCCCGGACGCCCGCGTCACGGGCGGCATCACAGACCACTAAGCAAGAAGTGAATTCACTTCTTGCTTCCGGGTCTGGATGCCTCTGGGGAGTGAGTTTACTTGCAGTACCGCTTAACGTCCACAGCCACTTCACGACTTGTACCTCGTGACTGTGGATATACTGTACTGCGGTACCTCCGTTACACAGGTATATAGTATAGTTACATTTGTGACATATACGATATACAAATATACAGTACTGTTACCCAGAGATCCTAACAGAAAATATATACAATGGGGAGGAGACTGTACATTAGGAGGGGGTGGGTGGGTGGGAGAAAATATATACATACGGTGGGGAGGAGACGGTCTATATTAGGGTGGGGGTTTGGACATTTACGGTGGCCAGTTTTGAATTGCAGCCTCCCATAGGTGCTCTTTAACTCATTCAGCGCCACACCGTTTCGCAATTATGCCACATCAATGTGGAACGCCCTACCCAAAGCTGTAAAGGAATGTGAACCCACTTTCAAAAACACTCTCAAAGAACACCTACGGGAGACTGCAATTCAAAACGCCCCTGCAAATGTCCTAACCCAACCCCCTCGAATGTACAGTAAATGACCAAACTATGGCTTTGTCAATATTCCAATGTACAGTGTACAGTGTCCCCCACCCACCAACCTCCTCCAATGTAGTTTCTACGTCAAATGTATATACTCTCTTTTCTGGACTCTTTGTATCACAAACAGTACTGTATTTGCAAATCTGGTATGTCATAAATGTATAGATGTAGCAGTACTGTCTATCTGTATGTCGTGTGTGTCATATATATGCTATGATGAATTGAAAATGGGGGACCCTGATGTAAACAAGACGAAAGTCTTTCTCTGAGCTGTACTGTACTGTACCCATTCTGCAATCTGTTAAAGTTTTCAATCAATCAAAACCGCTTAATCCACAAGATGGCGCTAGTGCGCCACCGCTCTAAGTCAATGGGGGGACTGTGAGATTTGAGTGTCCTTAAAATATATCTTAAAGTATAGCTATGGGTCTAATACACCCGTCGATTATCAGTTAGTTGCATCCAGTCAACGTGTACGAAACGGATTGTTTTTTCATCTGTACATTTCCGTTTTATAGCCTTTTGAATATGAGTATAACTTTGGGTGCCTCTGAGTAATTCCAGAAAAATACGGATAATAGCGTTTTAGTGGAATACACTAAACACGTTGTAATTTTTCACCTGATTATCGTATCTTCCTGAAATCAACGGTAGATTATCAGTATTATCCTTCCTCGTGCATACATGAAAGGAGCATTGGACCGTGGGGCTCCGCCGCAGCCTCTTCAACACACACACACACAGCCACACACACAGCCACACACACACACAGCCGCGATTGCGGTAGAAAGACATATCAGGGGTGCTCCAGTAGCACACCATGTACCGCGCTGCGTCGCGGAATACCGTGCTGCGTCACGGATCTGGTTGACTCCGAGTTCGATTCCCGGACTCGCCATCATTTGCCGAATGTCTTCCCCTGCTCTCTCTCCCGTTTCACCCTACAACTGTCGGTCATGCTTGACCAGAAAAGCGATAAACGCTAAAAAAAAAAAAATTAAGTTAAAAAAAAAAAAAAAAAAAAAAGACATCAGATCAACGATCAATATAGTTTTCTTACCTTGTGTCTGATGTAATGCAAAAGAAATAATCCAATTTTCTCATCGCCATTTGAAGTACTGGGCGCGGAGGTCCGTGCCATGTTCAACAGCATTGCATATTGAGGGGGGGGGACGGGGACTCGCAGATGCATCTGTGTATCTGCCTACCTCGCCTGAGTATTTAAACCACGCCCGCACGGCTTGGATTGTCCCAGAAAAGAAAGTAGACCATTCCCAATGGGGTGCAATACCAATTGGAAGGCGGTGGTATTTGCCCTTTTGCGAGCTCAGACCCATTCCCAACGATAACATCAGGCTGGATGGATGAAAATGAATGGCTATCGCTAATAAAAAAAATAACGATTAAAACCCGACTATAGGCCTACTCGGGTCTGGCGCTCAAGCGATGGCGAGTTAACCTGACTATCATCGTGACTGACGCTAAATGAGTTAAGAGCGGTTTTGAATGTGGGTAGGGATTCACATTTTTTTTACGGCTGTGGGTAGGGCGTTCCACGTTGTTGTGGCATAATTGCAAAACGTGTTTAGTCCCTTGTTTGTGCCGAATCTGGGTTGAACATTTGTGGAACTCCCTCTGGTGTTGTGGGCGTGGTATTCACTGACCTTTGGGAAGTATTACATGTACATGGGTACCTGAAGTGTATCTTGTAGACCAGGCCCATTGCAAGTTGCTGTACTCTTGTCATTATTATCTACTCTAAGCCATCCTAGGTAGTCAAAGTGGGCAGGGGTGAGGTGGGTTTTAGGAGTAAGGTCAAGTAGTAGTCTGACCAGTTTGTTTTGTGATATTTGTAATCTTGTTTTTAGCGCCTTTGAGGTGCTTTTGTGAGGGCTGGTGGAACCCTGCACGCTTCCCAACGAGGGGCGTGTCGAACAATGAGTTTCACGCACCTGAGAGTGGTTGGCAATCAGCTCGTGGAGAGCATAAGGATTGCCGACTGCCTTCCACTCTTTGCCAGGTCGTTCTGTACGCTACCATCTACCGCCGTTTCCTGGAGTGGGACATCGTCTTCACTCTCTATACTTCCACAGGAGCAGGGGCGTCATTTTGGTATGGCAAGGTATGGCACTCGCCTTGGCAAATAAAACATTTAAAAAAATTAATTTTTTTTTTTTTAATTTTTTTTTATGTTGATTTAGAATTTGAATGTCAACATTATGAACGAAGCTTCGAACTATTCGGTACAGCCCTAGCATGTTTTGATATTGTCAATTATCTCACTTTTACTAGGTGACTTTTACTATAGGTGACTAACTCATGCCACACAAAAAAAGGAAAATGGACATAGACGTTTTTTAATCAAAGGGCAGCAGAGACAAGTGATACAAGGACACACGGGTAAGGTCTTACAATGGCTTAGTGATTATAACAGTGCAGTTTAGCATTCAGTAACCCATACTTTTTGTGAACGTGTTTTTGATACTACATTCTGTTGAACACACACCTCAAAACCGTACCTAAGGAAAATTGGCTCAATTGCAAGAAAAATAATAGACAGTTATGATATTACATTCTGCTCAGCATAATATGTATGCAAAATATTGTGGTGCTGCTTTAGTCTGTTGCCACACATTTCTATACTAAATGCTGTTGTAGTCCTGTGTAGCTCAATGGATAGAGCATATTTGTCTCCTTTGTTCATTAATGTTACCTAAATGTCATATAAGTGAATTGTATAGAAACAACTCACCAAAAGTGACTATTGCAGAACTGATTTGACAAAAAAATTTAACAAGGGGGGGGGAAACCCCCCTTGACCCCCCCCCCCTCCCTCCCCCTTGCCTTTTACTGAAATGACGCCACTGCACAGGAGGATCCCTATGTCCTCACTCCAGACGTCATGCCATCTACATTGGGGGTCATCCCTATGTTCCCCGGGGTCTATGTTCCCCGCTTTTTCAAAAAAAAAGGGTCCTATGTTCGCCGCTCCCGAAATAAAGGTTCTATGCTCCCCGGTCCCGCCCGCTCCCGAACAAAAAAAGGGTCCTATGTTCCCCGCTGAAATAAGGGTCCTATGTTCCCCGCTGAAATAAAGGCTCTGCTGTCAGCGGCGGCGGCAACAGATTCAAGTTCATCGGGAAATGTCCGTCAGTCACTCGAGTATTTTAAAGTGTTGTGGATAGTTGAGGATGTTGGCATTATGCGTGAGTGGTCCCAGAATGACCTAATAACATTATTAGTTGAATAGTTACTGTACAGGAATTACAGGAATCATTTGAATATATGCGAGTTACGTGAATATAGCTTGCCCGGGGACACAAACCTTCAATACGCATTAACAGCTCCGTCTTTTAATACACACTTATATCGTACAGTAACGTCAAATAAGATATTGAAGGCTAAAGGATGAAGTTACAAAGGGAAAAGGGCAAAAGCAATTACTCTTTGACAATGCTAAAGCGCACAATAAAAAGAAAAGATCCAGGCGGAATTAAATATGCCATAGGAGTAGGGTTTTAAACTGACGTCAAATCGGAGCAAAACAAGCTGAATCCGCTTCAAGAAGACGCATGACATTGGATATACTAATTACAACAAGACATTAATTAATTGCATTGTTACTGTTCACATGTGTGGTGCCGTCATCGCCCGTCACAGTCATATTTAAGTAAGGATAGTTTGAATGACACTTCAGCACCAAGGCGCTGTCCACCGAAGTTACAACGAAAAAGACGTCACTCGCCACTTAAAGAAATCAAAAGCGTGTATTTAACAACCTCAAAAACGTTAAAAAACACGCTTTATATTAACTTAATAAATAAACAAAAATGAAAAATCTACTTATGTCAACGAAAATGTCCAGTAGGCCTAACTAAATAACAGATATACATCTCGGGACATTTTTCTTCTGTTGCGGCATGCGGGACAAAGGGCTAAAGAATGGGACTGTCCCACACAAATCGAGACGTTTGGTCACCCTAAAACACACACACACATACAAAATTACACATGTTGCACCATCTATCTACACCCTCACACAACTCTGTCGCTTTTTCGGGAGTAGCGGGGAACATCGGACCCTTTTTTAGTCGTGCCGTGTACGTTTGAGAACACTACCGTAATGACAGAGAAATGAAGCAAGCTGACATGGTCGGCCCTCACACAACGTCGCTTTTATATATATATATATATATATATATATATATATATATATTTTTTTTTATAAACATTTAAAAATTCGAATGTTGATTTAGAATTCGAATGCCAACGTAACAAACGTTTGGGCTCAGCCCTAATGTATGGTATATGTAATAATAAAGTATATTATATTTAGCTCCCATTTGAATAATATAGACATGTCTAAAAACATGACATTCTTTAGAAGTCGAATAAAATACATTTAACTTAAATTAAAATAAATAAAATAATAATAACTTAGCTCACCTTTCCACGGCTAAACGGTAGGCAAGGCATCTTGTTTGAGAAATGCAGGTTTCAATCATTTAACAGTTGATCTGTTCAGTCTTGTTCCAAAATGCGCAATGAGATCTTCTGAGAGAATTGTTGAATAGATGTTCTAGAATGTTTGATTATGACATACTGTGACATCACAACATAACATCATACTGTGACATCACAACATGACATCATACTGTGACATCACAAAAGGTAGAAGAGGCAGAGGTAGAAGAGGCAGAGGTTGTCATAATCACGGCGAGAGCCTCTCTTCCCTCCTGCTTCCACACCCTTATATGGGCAGCATCCGACCCCAGCATTCCCACGCTGCCAGAGGGACATCAATCAGCGCGGCTGTGAGGGATTCCCTCATCAGCAGCCCCTACTTCAACCCACGGATCCTGTCGTCCCTCGTCGCAGTGTTATCCTAACAACCTAGGTACGACGACGCACACTGCTGCCCTTTCCCTATTGCCTGCCTTGTCCTAACCTTTGTTCTCCCTGTGCCCAGGACCACCGCTCCCGAGCTACGCTGTCTCCCGAGACACCACCCACCTGGACGTCCCTGTGCTGCACGAGAGGAGTGCACCTGCTCGCACCTAGTGTACATTCCTGTACATTTCATACCTGTCTGCTTGGTGCCTATATTAAAACCAACCTAAAACGTTCCATTCTCCCTCTTCCTGTGTTCTGCTATTGGGCTCCGCCACTGCTGCCCTAACAGAGGTAGAAGAGGCAGAGGTAGAAGAGGCAGAGGTAGAAGAGGCAGAGGTAGAAGAGGCAGAAGTAGAAGAGGTAGAAGTAGAAGAGGTAGAGGAGGCAGAGGTAGAAGAGGCAGAGGTAGAGGTAGAAGAGGCAGAGCTGGGTAATACTGTGTGAAAATAAAGTTTTTGTTTATATCAGTAAGTGTATGTTAGTACTGGTATATACTGTACGGTCTCTAATCCCTACTCAGCCCTCTCTTGACCAGGACGAGAGGGGGGGGGGGGGGGCTGACGGGCCACAAGCCCTTCATCGCCGCCTGGTACGCCCCGCTGGAAGTGTGCACCATCAGGTACGACGTCACCGCCAACCTGGACCACCTGTTCCAACTCCAAGGCAGTCAGCGGTGCTTCAACACGGATCAGACCGTCAGCATCTTCAACCACGACCAGCTCGGCTACTACCCCTACTACACGAAGCAGGGCGTCCCGGTGCACGGGGGCGTGCCCCAGAACGGCAGCCTGCCCCGCCACCTCCTCAAGACCTACCAGGACTTCAACCACTCCATCCCCTCCAAGGACTTCCGCGGCCTGGCCGTCATCGACTATCAGCACTCTGAGCACTGGCGCCCGCAGTGGGAACGCAACTGGGACTCGAAGGACATCTACCACCGCGGTTCGCAGGAGCTGATCAAAAAAGCCTACGTCAACGTGACGATGGCGCAGGTGGAGGAGCTGGCGCGGCGAAGCTTCGAGAATAGCGCCAAGGCGTTCATGCAGAAGACGGTCCAGTGTGGGGCGCAACTTCGCCCCAACGCCTTGTGGGGTTTCTACCTCTACCCAAGTTCAAGTTTCTTTAATAGTTGTCATACAGAAGTACAGAATACTTTTATACAAAATGCTTCTTACTGTTACGCTCCAGAGACTGTGCAAGACAAGATAAGTATGAAATAAAATAACATAGTAAAATTAGAAGTAAAAAAATGAGGTCACAGTGTTCAGTTTAGACATATGTACAATGTTCGATGCAGAATAGACGTAGTTACCATACAATATACAATACTGTGCAGTGTACTAATATACAATACTATATAGTGCAAGGCAGGAATGGGACGAGGTGCAATTTAGGTACAATTCACAGTAGGTGTACGAGTTGTAGTGCAAATCCTTTATCAATAAATATAAAGTGTAAAGTGTGTTTGTGTGATCTAAAGTGTGGAGAGTGGGTGCTGCAGTGTGTTGTTTGTTTGAGTGAGTGTGTGCGTGTGGGTGTGTGTGCTGTGTGCATTTGATGGTTGTTGCATAGTGTTTATTGTTCGTTTAGCAGCCTGATGGCCTGGGGATAGAAGCTTCTTCTGAGTCTTTCTGTGCTCGCCTTAAGACTCCGGTATCGCTTGCCTGACCGCAGCAGTTCAAAGAGGCAGTTGTTCGGGTGGCTCGAGTCCTTAATAATTCTCTTAGCCTTCCCCTTGCACCGCTTGTTGTAAATGTTCTGGAGGGTGGGAAGCCCCCCTCCAATTGTGCGTTCGGCTGAACGTGTCACTCTTTGTAGTCTGCTACGGTCTTGTGCAGTGCTATTCCCAAACCAGGAGGTGATGTTGCCGGTCAGGATGCTCTCTATTGTACATGAGTAGAAGTTCCTAAGGATCTTCTGACTGACTTGGAACTTCCTTAGGCGCCTGAGGAAGTAGAGGCGTTGTCGTGCCTTCTTCACAACACTGTCAATGTGTGTGGTCCATGTCAAGTCCTCGGATATGTGGGCTCCGAGGTACTTGAAACTGTTCACTCTCTCAACCGGTGCCCCGTCGATGCTGAGGGGGCTGTAGTCCTTGACCCCCGACCTCCTGAAGTCCACAATCATCTCTTTTGTTTTGCTGACGTTCAGGGAGAGGCAGTTCTCCTGACACCACTGTGACAGGTTCTCTACCTCTTCCAGGTAGGCCCTTTCGTCGTTGGCAGAGATCAGGCCCACCACTACTGTGTCATCAGCAAATTTGATGATGGTGTTGTTCCGCTGTGCTACGCAGTCATGTGTGTACAGGGAGTAGAGGAGGGGGCTCAGAACACAGCCCTGGGGGGCCCCTATGTTGAGCGTGATGGATGAGGAGGTGCAGTTGCCGGCTCTTACCACCTGGGGTCTGCCCGTCAGGAAGTCCAAGACCCACTGGCAGAGGTCATAGTTCAAGCCCAGGTCCCTGAGCTTGGCTATGAGTTTGGAGGGGACTATGGTATTGAATGCTGAGCTGTAGTCGATGAACAGCATTCTCACATAGTTCCCCTGTCTCTTGTCCAGGTGTGATGCTGCTGTGTGCAGCACATGGGCTATGGCGTCCTCCGTGGACCTGTTGGGGCGATATGCAAATTGCAGAGGGTCCAGGTTGATGGGGAGGGAGGAACAGATGTAGCCCTTCACTAGCTTCTCAAAGCACTTCATGGCTATGGAGGTGAGGGCTACAGGGCGGTAGTCGTTGAGGCAAGCGGGCGTAGATTTTTTGGGTACAGGGATGATGGTGGACTTCTTCAGACAGGTGGGGATGACAGCCTGTTCCAAGGACAGGTTGAAGATGTCAGTGAATACCTGACATCTACAACTACAACTACAACCCACGCAAGGGCAACTACACGGGCTCCGGCGCCCCGCAGCAGATCCTGTTGAACGACAAGCTGCTGTGGCTGTGGAACAGCAGCACGGCGCTGTTCCCCTCCGTGTTCATCAGGAAGAGCGACACCAGCAGCATGAAGAACCGCCTCTACTCCCAGCATCGGCTCCTGGAGTCCATAAGACTCTCCTCTCCTCCCTTAGCTCCAAGGAGTACGACCTTCCCACCTACGTGTATTTGAGACTGCATGAAGGCGATGGCTTTTCTCACAACGGTAAGAGTTGATGTGAAACTGAAATACGGGCTTCTTGACTATGCATCTGAAATATACATTTTCTATTTGTATTTGTATTACTGGCAATGTGAAAAGGAATGTATTGGCTAAAAGATAAATGCCAGAGAGTGTTGGGTTGAGTGGTCTTTGAAATACAATGTTCATACAACTCCATCCACTCCATTCACCAGAGTCTCTGTACTCGCCACTAACAGCAAACAGTATTCCTTTGTTGCAATGGATGGGTATTAGTATACTCTTGTCATCCATTATAGTAGTAGCCTACACACTTGATACTGTCTGTGCCAAATGTTACTATGAGCAATCTAATATAAATAGAAATGCATTATTTAATCTTAAAACAATTCATGAATTTATTCCAGAAAGACTTGGTCTACACCATTGGTGAGAGTGCTGCCTTGGGTGCGGCTGGCTTTGTGATTTGGGGAAGCAACGATCTCACCTCATCCAGAGTAAGTGTACAGTATTTCCTATCCATACACAGAGGTGGAAAGTAACCAAGTATTTTTACTCAAGCACTGTACTTAACCTTATGTAGTGTGGTAGTGAAAGGGATAACCCTTTGTCGTGTGGCAGTGAAAGGGTTAACCTTCTGTATTGTCGCAGTGAAAGGGTTAACCCTTTGGTAGTGTGGTAGTGAAAGGTTAAAGTGAAAGTGTTAAGGTACTTGTACATCAGTATTTTCATTTTAGGTAACTTTGTACTTTTACTCCACTACATTTAAAAGGAAATATTTTACATGTATCTTTTTACTACATGTATCTGAACTGTTTGAACGGTGCGTATTATCCTAATCAGCCTGTTGATGTTTATATATATATATATATATTTAAACAGCCTGTTCTCACACAACCCCACTCTTTTCATGCCAATTTAACTTGTTTCCCCTTTCCCCCCATCGCCTGTCCACAGCCCAAATGCACCAGTGTGAAGTCCTTCCTGAGCCAACAACTGGGCCAGTACATCACCAACGTCACCCGCGCCGCCGAGGTCTGCAGCGACTTCCTGTGCCAGAGCAACGGTTGCAGCGTCCGCCGGAACGCCCACGCCCAGCATTACCTGCACCTCAGTGCAGACAGCTACCGCATCCAGCCGGCAGGGGACGGCGACTTCGTGGTCCACGGCTGGCACTCGCAGCACGAGCTCCAGCTGCTGGCGGAGAGGTTCCGCTGCCACTGCTACGAGGGACATGAGGGAGAGAAGTGCGGCGAGGTGGCGAGCGGGGCCACGCCGCTCGGCGACCGACTTCACTTGATGTCGTTGTTGTTACTCATGTCGATGTCGTTGTTGTTGTTGTTGTTGTTGTTGTTGTTGGCACTTTACATAACGTGGCGGATTGGCAGTAGAAGAGGCAGAGCTTCGGTAGAAGAGGGAGAGGTAGGAGAGGCAGAGGCAGAAGAGGCAGAGGTAGAAGAGGTAGAGAGGCAGAGGTAGAAGAGGCAGAGGTAGAAGAGGCAGAGGTAGAAGAGGTAGAGAGGCAGAGGCAGAAGAGGCAGAGGTAGAAGAGGCAGAGGTAGAGAGACAGAGGTAGAGAGGCAGAGGCAGAAGAGGCAGAGGTAGAAGAGGCAGAGGTAGAAGAGGTAGAAGAGGCAGAGGTAGAAGAGGCAGAGGTAGAAGAGGTAGAAGAGGCAGAGCTGGGTAATACTGTGTGAAAAAAAACAAATAGGGCTTTAATTCTATCTATATATTGTATTAAAAGAAATGCACACCCGAGCCACTAGAGGTCGGCAAAGTGGCATGGAATTAACACATTCAGGGCCATTTGGATCCGTCTAAAATCACTCTAGATGGCCAGCATTTCTAAACAGACTTGCATAGTCCGTGGGGCTGTTTGTAGAGCTAAATCGATACTTTATAGTATTGCTATCTGTCCATTCTCATTGTCAATTGAAACCATAAACCGTCCCTTCAAAATGGCTTAAAGAAATTATTTTTTCATCAATACGTTCTCATTTTATAGCATCTTGAATATAAGCGTTATAAGGGATTTCGGCTAGTATATTTCCTGGAAGGCGAGATACAGGCCGCTAAACTACTAACGTTAAATCCAATGGCATTTCGGATATACAGAAGCTAGAGTTAAAAATCAAACTGCATATGATCGATATGATGGTCCACCATGAATGCATTAAAAGAGGGGGGGCAGGGGACCTCGTTTCTGATTATTGATTACCAATAACCGCGTTAGCCTCAGTAGCCACATTCGCTGATCGGGTGGATGGCTATGATAACAAGCCCTGATCAGCATGTAATTTACGTGAAAAAGATCTTACCGTGGGCCGGTTGGATCCCCCAAAGGATTTCCCAGTTATCGATCGCCATCTGGTAGATCGATATGTCCATTGGCTGATGATATATTCCTTTACTGCACACTGAAATCCGCGTCCCAAAACGTATTCCAAGCTACAGGCTATAGGCATCGCTTCATGTTAGCAGAAAACTACATTGGAGGTCCAGAAAAAACAAGACAACTTCTGCCACAGGGAACACTGCATTATCGAGATAGCGCCCCTAAGAGGATCTGGCCGGTAATGCACTTTTTCTAATTCAAAGAGTAGGGTACTTCTGCAGTGCTGCTCGGTGACATCGAGTAGGTTATTACAATGGAATAAAAGCCAAAACAACCTTGCCATGGACATGTCCATGGTTGGTCCTCAACCGTTGGATCCGAAACACGGAGATCTCCGTGGTTGGCCGGGAAACGGTTAAGAGGTTCATGTTTTTTTTATTTTATTTTTTTAGCCAAGAGTAAAGACCATAACCCTATCAAAACAGTAGTCAAAGTGTATATTTTCATTTTTACCGATGTTTTATACGATTGATCGGAAATACGAATTTATAGAAAAAATGCTAATTATATCTCTTTTATCGTAAAACCGCAAGGAAATTACTAAATCCAGATTCAACCCTGCCATTGGAAAGAGGAGCATTTTCCCTATCCATAGATGTATGATTTGGCCATAATAAGGTCAAGGTCAAGTTCAAATATGAATTCATAATTAAAATCGATTATCATTTATTACTGCATCTACAAATCCTTCTGTTTAATTATCTTACCTTTATTCATTTGCTTAGATTTCTCTTACCCCGCAGATTTAACATGGTGTTATTCACCGTCAAAGATGAAAAAATAAATCATAATTTATATTATCCTTTTCTTCATTACAATTTACTCAAGCCTAGTAACAGACACAATATTTCTGACACTGGAAATACATACCCTCAGGTCCCTAGATGTTCCTAGATACCAAGAACATGCAAATTGACCTTGCAGAAGTGGAGCAATCTTTCATTTACTTAGGCATGTACCTTTAGGCGAAATCTCTGAAAATAGGGCTACCACTTAACAGGTTTTAACAGTTGATCTGTTGAGTCCTGTTCCAAAATGTGCAATGAGATCTACAGAGAGAATTGTTGAATAGATACACAAATGTTCTCTAGAATGTTTGATTATGACATCATACTGTGACATCACAACATGATTGACATCATACTGTGACATCACAACGGAACATGTTTGAGTTCCATTTGAATAATATAAATAATATGTATGGTAAGGCTGTCCCCGAAGCCTGTTTTTGGGATTCAAACTTCGTCAGGGTTCGTTTTTTAATAATTTTCTTTTAATTAAATAAAAAAAAAAAAAAATTTAATACATTTTTACATACATATAGCAAAGCAAGCAACAGCATTTCAGAGTATAGGTTTCTCCTGACAACAAGGCTATGATCTCTTGTGTGTCTCAATGATAAATACAGTTGATATATATTCACTTTTCTGACCCCCGTTCTTTGTCGAGATAGGCTGGTCCAACTAGCATAGAGACAGAGGGCCTTTTGAAACAGGTATTACAAGTCATTGATTTATTGAGAAAGGGGACGCTTCGTCACCCCTCAAAATGTTAATTGAATCAGTCTGGTTGAGTGTCTGTGTGTGTGTGGTCTTGTCAAACCGGTGTGTGTGTTTCTGTGTGTGTGTATTATAAATGTATACATTTATAAATGTATTTGTAAAATGGCCCTGTAAATTACTGCCTATTTCTGTAAGGAAGCATCATATCAAATTTGGTGGCAATACCTACAAATTAAGGTGCAAAAGTGTTTTGTGCAAAGGAAGTCATTTTGAGAAAATGGCCATTAACTTTAGTTGTAAAACTTGAAAACGTAATATTTATAGTTGCTTTTGATGATTGTTGTAAACGTTTTATGAAACTACAGTAGTTATACAGGCAAAATATCTATATTATCTAAAAGTTCAATCCAGTTCAAATCACCATTTCCAGTGGTAGTGCCTCACCTTAACACTTTCAGTGCCAGCCATAACGTTGATTAATGTCCTTGAATGCCAGCATCCACTTCAATGATAGCGTTAAAAACACATAATCTATGTTTTAAATTATGGCTATGTGTCTAATCTGCCCGTCGCTTATCAATGACTTGTTCCCTCATAAACGGCATTTATTGGAATATTCTCGAATACACTAGACACGTCGTCATTTGTCGGCCTATTTATGAATAGTTTTCAAATAAACGCTAGATTATCGATAGTATATGTGTACTTAAGCACGCTATAGAAGCGAGCTGAGAAATCGATTCTCTCATTTCCTCCACAGCACACACACACATATACACATACGGGACACTAGCCCCTTTCGTGACTTTCGGTTTGCAAGCCTGTGGCTTTTGTGACCGGAGTCACTTGCCCACCCGCCCCGATCACCCAGTAGCGAAACGACCAAGCGTCGTCAAGGGGCTCGCGGTGTGTCAAGAATACATCAGATCTGAATTTCAAAGATACCCAGCGTACAATATGGGTCTAACACAGCTTCACGATGGGGTCTGGAAGCTCGGAGTTGCTAATAAACAGTTTAAAACATTGTTACTCGACGAGTGGTATTTACAGACCGAACGTCCATCTCCGCCGTTGGTGTCACAGCGCATGCGCACCATGCCGCGTTCACGTTACTGGGAAGAAGCGGAAGAACCAGTTTCCGACTGGGAAAAACCATTCACGTCAGCCTCCTAGTGGTAATTCCCATTCCTACTAGGACATATGGGATTCTTTTATAGACCCCATATCTCCCACTTCGCGTCACGAATTGCGGAAGTATGGATGTGGGCGTTTCATCCATAGATATATATAGAGTCAAAGCGTGAAGGCTTCCTAGTTGTAGCAACGAGATGTCCTCTGGTTCTTCCGCTTCTTCCCAGTAACGTGAACGCGGCATGGTGCGCATGCGGAGATGGACGTTCGGTCTGTAAATACCACTCGTCGAGTAACAATGTTTTAAACTGTTTATTAGCAACTCCGAGCTTCCAGACCCCATCGTGAAGCTGTGTTAGACCCATATTGTACGCTGGGTATCTTTGAAATTCAGATCTGATGTATTCTTGACACACCGCGAGCCCCTTGACGACGCTTGGTCGTTTCGCTACTGGGTGATCGGGGCGGGTGGGCAAGTGACTCCGGTCACAAAAGCCACAGGCTTGCAAACCGAAAGTCACGAAAGGGGCTAACGGGACACGCTGTTATCTCAGTGAATACAGCGCTGATTATCCTAAAACTGGTAACATAGACTCCTTACCTTAGATCAGATGTTCTCCAAAAAGATGATCGCCATTCCAAATATCGATCACGTTTATTGATTGATTATTGGCTGCTGTAAATATATATTCCAGGCTGCTTTCCATCTCGCGATCACGTCCCTGTTCATCAGATCCCTCGCCAGCATAGTGGAGAGAGGAGGCTCCCCCTCCACAGATCCACCAGTATAATCGAATGACCTGCAGTTACACAGGGATAGACTATAGGGGGCGGTATTTTCCCATCGGAGCTCCTAGAGGGGCTGCTGTACCAACGGGAGACTCTGTTGATGAAATATGAATTCAGATCGCTAATAAAAAAATCAAACGACAAATTTGCGTCGGTGGCACTCAACGGGGGGCATGAAATTACGAGATAACACGTCTGTGGCACTCAAAGTGTTAATGGTTAATGTGTGTCAGAAAAGAGGTTTAGACATTTCTTTGTCAACACTTCCATATCAGCACCGGGTTAGTATATAGAGCAAAAGTCACTGAGCACACAAAAACATAATTCCATGAATGCTGAGGTCTTGAAGAGAGTCCTATACCACGAGAGGTGTAAACAACACTCGGACAAGGAGTGGCAGGAGTGCAGGTCCTTTATCTAGGTTCGGTGATTGGGTGATAGCCGGCAGGTGTGTCATCTGGCACAAGTGAGTAGGTGGATGGTGAGACGGGAACAGGAAGGGGACCATGTATGGGCCTGGGAACCTGCTGACAGACAGGGGAGAGAAAAGCCCTGTCTGTGGCTGTAACACTGCCTACTTGCTCAGATGCGTATATTCAGAGTTAATTATATTGTTTACACTGCCTAGTGCAGATTTTTACTTTTCTACTGTACTATAATTGTATTGCCTGTATTTATGTCTTCTACTATTACCTGTACCTCCTCCCCCATGCTGCTATGATGTCTGCATTTCCCCAAGGGGATCAATAAAGGAATATCCTATCTTATCTTATCTTATGTGGAGATGATCCCTGTTCTTCAGTACCTTCCTCTCCTACATCCCTATCAACACTTCATCAAGAGCCGAAGATTGATTGAAACCTTTATTTATTCTCAAAATGAATTTTTTTTACCCTCATTTACAATGTCGTCAAGATTCCAAGTTCATCAATTCAAGTACATATAAAAGGAAAAATTACATTTGGACAAAACACAGGTGGAAAGAGAAAAAACAAGAATCTAATTGAATAAAAAAAAACAGTTGCATGCTGAGGTAGGGAAGTTTGTGATAATTGAATTCAACATATAATGACTACTATGGGTACAGTATTGTGGAATAGTGTGAAATAAAATCTTTGGTGTCCATTCAAAACAGCCACACATGCAATGTTACTGTATGATGTTCAATAGCGAACACACACACACACACACAATTAGATCCTCTCCTCCCGGTTCACAACCGAATCTTCCTGTTGGCCATGTCCCGAAAAATGTCTATGACATCATTGTGGTTGATTGGAACATCCTTCTCAATTGCCAATAAAAGAAGGTCTGACAACCTCTCCTCTTTGCAGAGCCTGGAAATATGTTCGCAAACATGTTATTAGGAAGTTTTTATAAAAAAAATTGCTAACTCATCAATGGGGAGCAAAATACGACTATTTCAAAGTTGTCACAGGGACACAGAAACTTGGGTGATTGACTTCTCAAGTGGGTTACATGGGGGCAGTGGCGGCTGCTAATTTTCTGGTGAAGCAAAATTAAAAAAAATTTAAAACATCCCCCACTGTGTGTGTGGCTGGTGAGTTCAAAAATTGGGGAGGATGGGAGAGATAAAAAAAAGTTTTTAATAAAGAAGTCGGAAATTCAAGCTTTCTTTATTTTTTATTTTTTTTTATTATCTTTTTCCCCCTCCTTCTTTTTCCGATTTTTCTCCCATCCCACTGTTAGTCGTTATGCCAATTCCCAACCCCCTTCCTGGTTGTTGCGCACTTTCCCCTACTGTTGGTCCGAGAGGCCGGAGACTGTCACATGCTTTCCTCCGACGCATGTGCAGCCAGCCTGGCCGCGCAGATTCTCACTGGGAGAGTGTAACGTGTGGGAGGCCGCACTACCTCTCACCAGATCCTACCTTCGCTGAGCAGGCGCCCCGACCGAACTGTAGGGGTCGCTGTCCACAACGCCCAGGACCCACCCACGGCTCCCCTCCCCCTAACTCAGCCAAACGAGTTAGTATAGCGATCAGCCCGAGCCAAGGCAATGCTGACTCTCCGGGAGTCGAGACCGCAGCCTCTTGCATTGGTGACGAGCACAATCTCCGCTACGCCACCTGACCGCCGCCGTTGCATGTTAAGAGGTTAACTACGAGGCATTTATTCATCATATTCATGAGGATCCGGTCCACGATGTTTGCATCCATAATTATTCTTTGCAAACATTGCAAAAGACAGGACAGGAGCGTGCTACATAGCTGTCAACATTGGGATTTTAAAATAAGGGAGATTTCCCAGCGCCCCGTCCCACCTTGTCTTCAAATACCCCTTACATATAGGCAAGGGTACACATAGTGAATCCTAAATCTCCATTAGGCATTAGGCAACCATTTTTTAGAAAAAATATAATATCAAACAGAAGACTGAGTCTGTGCTAACCGAATACAGAAGCCATGTTCGCTGTATTTTGGGGGAAAACCATATATTTTACCTGTATTGGTCCCCTTGATACCACATTGTTGGGTATGGCCTATGACACTTGGCCATAGTGCAGGGTCGTGTGAGGTTAAACCTTTAGTGGTGGTGATACTGCTGCTTGTAGAGGTGGGTGACACGTCATCTTTATGATGGGCAGGTGTTATGGTCTCACTGAAGGTGGATGTTGACAGACAGGGTTCCTGCAAGTTTCAACAGGTTACATTTAAGACTTTTTAAGACCACTTTCAATAGAATCTAAAACGTATTGCATTGCCATAGCAGCAAATAACTATTAAGGAAAATGACTAAGAAGTAATTCCATAGTATTGGCCTGATAGGCTATTACCATTCACTACTTACTTTGCAGCCCGGACATTTCCCCCCAAACACATTTAAACATGATAGAGAAGTTATCGCAACATAGAAGTAATTTCCTAATCCAATAACATTTTAAGATCTGACTTTTTAAATGGCATTTTGGTCATCAGGGGCCACATGGGCAAGTGCTCAGAGTGACTCTATGGGAATCATTACTCAGGGGCTTGGTATGTTACACAATATCAACAGCACTTTTGAATGGGCTGGACATTTGGTCTGTTTATTCAAGAAGTAGGTGGAGCCATTGAAGCAATAACCAGCAGTAAATAGAGAAGCAAAGAAGTGAGCGTCTGAAGAGGAAAAGTCTGCCAGTCTACAGGAGTACAGGACAAAAAAAAGGATTCTAGAAACAGAAGAGAAAAGAGTGATATTTGAATCATGAGCGCTGAAACGGCTGAGCAAACGATAGTAGTGAAGACAGAGGGAGCTGCTGCTGGCTCAGCTGCAGTGATAGAGGAGAGGAAGGTGAGAGGCAATGACATATTTAGTAGTAAAGGACAGTCTATTACTGCCTTGTGGTACCTTGACATGTCCTGTGTGTCTTACAGTGTCCT
This sequence comes from Notolepis coatsorum, assembly GCF_963971535.1. Classification (NCBI taxonomy): domain Eukaryota; kingdom Metazoa; phylum Chordata; class Actinopteri; order Aulopiformes; family Paralepididae; genus Notolepis; species Notolepis coatsorum. The sequence goes on along the minus strand of NC_140166.1, from coordinate 179,130,175 downwards.
CTTGGTGATCGTCACATTCACAGAGATGACGTGAAGCAGGTTTGGAAGGAATGCCACGAGGAGAGCTTGTGGTACAGAGGTAGGACTGTGACACACCTTAGACATGCAAACACATTTTAAATTCATATTTCCTCTTCTAATTATATAAAATGTTAAAAGTTAAACAACTCTAAAAATGTGAAGCCGTCGGCGTGGACAGTTGTTCTTCCTGGGTCTATTGTGAGTCTTACGCAGGTCAAGGCAGGAGTCAATACCCACATTGAAGTCTCACATGTTTACATTTCAGAGCTATTTGCGCCTGCATAGGGTCAGAAAAAGCCCTTTGTGAATTCGCCCCCGAATGATTAATTTGGTCAAAAAGGACAATGCCTTTTATCCAGTGGGTCTTGGACTTCCTGACGGGCAGACCCCAGGTGGTGAGAGCAGGCAACTGCACCTCCTCATCCATCACTCTCAACATAGGGGCCCCCCAGGGCTGTGTTCTGAGTCCCCTCCTCTACTCCCTGTACACAGCACAGCGCTGTGTGGCACAGCGGAACAACAACACAATCATCAAATTTGCTGACGACACAGTAGTGGTGGGCCTGATCTCTGCAAACGACGAGAGGGCCTACCTGGAAGAGGTAAAGGTTCATGCGGGATGGTGTCAAGAGAACAGCCTCTCCCTGAACTTCAGCTAAACAAAAGAGATGATTGTGGACTTTAGGAGGTCGGGGGTCAGGGACTACAGCCCCCTCAGCATCGACGGGGCACCGGTTGAGAGAGTGAACAGTTTTAAGTACCTCGGAGTCCACATATCCGAGGACTTGACATGGACCACACACATTGACAGTGTTATCAAGAAGGCACGGCAACACCTCTACTTCCTTAGGCGCCTATCGGTTATTTTTTATTATTTTGCAAGAAAAATATAACAATTAATTAAGAACAGAATCGACATTGCTTTATTATCCTTTCTTTTATATAACTATATTACTGCACATGGCTACTTTTTGATCAATTAATACAAGCAGTCAGATAAATTAACTATTTTGGGACTTTCTATTTTATTTAGAAAGTTCTTAAATCAGAATGTCCCACCCAATACCCAGCTGTTAAAAACGGCTAATTAGTAGAGATACTTTTAGAACAATAGCCTGATGCTGTATTTTCCATGAGTTGAGTGGATGCATGACCGGAGCAGTGTGTGTGTGTGTGTGTGTGTGAGAGCACACACGCTTTACGTAGTGGGCGTGTCAACAGTGTCAGCTGAACTCGCACCAAAGCATAGTGTCAGACATGACATCCCAGAATTATTTCATAATACAAAGTTTCTGAATGGACGTTTGGATTAAAACAAGTTGTATGCAGTGATGAACGGTCTTTCCCCGCGGAACACAAGTTACTTAACGTTACACAGGTTGCGCTATGCATGCTTAGCTTGCCAACGTTAAGATAGCAGTGTAACTTAATGTTAGACATGTCGTGCTATGCATGCTTAGCTTGCTAACGTTAAGATAGAAGTGTAACTAGGGCGGTCAGGTGGCGTAGCAGAGATTGCGTTCGTCACCAAACGCCGGAGACGCTGGATTCGCCTGTTCGAATCCAGCTCACAGCTCCGGCGTTGTCACCAGCTTGGCTGGCCGTTCACACTAATACAATTGGCAGTATTAGAGGGTGGGAAAGCTGGCGGGGTGGGTCCGGGTCGTTGTAAACAGCGACTCCTACAGTTCGGTCGGGGCACCTGCTCAGCGCGGATAGGATCTAAGGGGGGTAGTGTGATCCTTCCACACGTTACACCCTCTCAGTGAGAGTCCACGCTGCCAGGTGAAAAGAAGCGGTTGATTGGCTAGACGTGTGTCGGAGGAAGCACGTGATCGTGATAGCCTCCACTCTCCCAGACCGACTGTGGGGGGTAAGTGCGCAGCAACCAGGAAGGGGATTGGGAATTGGCATAACGACTAACATTGGGATGGGAGAAAATCGGAGGAAAAAGGAGGGGGAAAAAGATTAAAAGAAAATATAGAAGTGTAACTTAATGTTACACAGGTCGCGCTATGCATGCTTAGCTTGCTAACGTTAAGATAGAAGTGTAACTTAATGTTACACAGGTCGCGCTATGCATGCTTAGCTTGCTAACGTTAAGATAGAAGTGTAACTTAATGTTACACAGGTCGCACTATGCATGCTTAGCTTGCTAACGTTAAGATAGAAGTGTAACTTAATGTTACACAGGTTGCGCTATGCATGCTTTTTTCGAACGTCTGTCTGTGTTCAGCACCTCAAGTACCCGTATGTGCATGTGTGAGCGACTCGAGTCACGCGTGTGTGTAGCACAACCCCGCTCCTCGTGCAGACAGAGAGAGAGAGAGACAGAGAGAGGAGAGATAGAGAAAACAACAAACAAGATTAGTTTGCGACGTTTAAATTCCTTGGAAAAAAACTCCATAATTTCTCGAGTACCGATAGCAGAACCGATAACGTCGGAGCTTATCAATACTAATTTAGTACCGGTTCCTGTTTAGAACCGGGTTTCGGGGGGCATCCCTAGTACAGACTACTGCTTTTATTGGTCTAGATTAACCACACCCCCATGTTTAAGCGTCTAATAGTGTAATTGTTTGTGATAGTGTAAGTGTGATAGTGTAATAGGAATGGTTTGGGGAGATCTACTTTCATTGGCCCCCACCTAACGTGTAGCTACTGTCTGTCGGCTGTCCTTGGTAGGCTAGTGATCAGTTAATTCCCCCAAAAAAATAATTATACACAAATGTGGCTGGGGGAACTGATTCACTCAGCATGAATGGACTATAGGTCAATAAAAACAATACACACACAAAAAATACATACAAAAAAATATATATATATATTTTTTATTTCGATTAATTTAGATTATAATCGATTCTAACATATTCAAATAGATGCATCGATTTTAACACATTAGAATTTATGCATTTCGATTAATCGATGCATCGTTACACCCCTAGTAACAGATGGTCTCTGCATTTGTTAAAAAAAAATGTTGATCCACTTTTTCTCCCCATTTTCTATTTTTCTCCCATCCCAATTTCGTATTTCCAATTCTTCCCTCCCCTGTCTTGAACATTGCTAGACTATGCCTCCCACTGGTCGGCTGTAGTGAGGATAGAAGCCTTGCATCACGTGTCCCCTCCGGTACACGAGGAGGCAGCCTGTCGCATCTTTTCACCACAGCAGCTCGAACTCTCAGTGGCGAGGAGTAACGCGTGGGAGGCTCACACTGCCCCCGATACTTCCTGTTTCCGCCGCACCGGCGTCACCCAACCGACCTGTAGGAGTCGCTGTCCACAACTTCCAATTCCCACCCTCTAACACTGCCAATTGTGTTAGTATGACGGCCGGCCAAGCCGGTAACAACGCAGAGAGCTGGGCTCGATACCAGCATCTCCTGCGTTAGTGGCGAGCGCCTTGCCCACTGCGGCACTCAGCCGCCCTTTGCATTTGTTAAATATTGCAGGCATCTTTCTTTGCTCTGAGAGAGTACAAATGTGTGGCTGCCGCCTGGTGGAGATTTGCGCTCTACTGAGTGCACTTTTCTAGTTCTGATGGAATTGTGCTTTGATCCGTTTCCTGGCAAGTGGTTTGACTCAGATGTAATCATCACCTGTACATTGTATATTGCTGTTGCATTTTACTGCTACATTTGCACTCTGGTTGGATGCCAAACTTATTTTCGTTGTACTGTACTTGTGCTGTATGACGACAATACATTTTAATCTAATCGAGAGTAAATCCTACTCAGTTTACCCACCTATTTACAGTGTATTTGAAGTACAGTTTACCCACCTTTAAGCTGCTATAAATCTTTATCACACCAAACCGATGCAATTTACATAATATATTATAATTGAGGGAGATGCACAAAATGAAACTATTTAGAACATATCAACCTTTTTAATGTTATTGGTTGTTCTGTGATCAGTAACTACAGTTCCTAGTTTACCACTGCATCACTGGTCTGACTCTTGTCTTGCCTTCTGTTCCCATAGCTCTCCCCCTCTCTGTGGGTAGCATGGCTGTCACTGGGGGTCTCCTCTACAACGGTAAGATGTAGATATTCAGCCCTCATCCTTCATGTTATGAAGATATAAACAAAGTAAAAACTAAAACAAAGTTGATATTTACACAATTGAAATTAACTAACATAAGTGTTTTCATTCCATGCAGGCATTTGGAAAACATCACCAAGATTTGGTCCATTTCCCAAATTAATTGGTGAGCCTTGTTAGAGGGTCATTTGGTGTAATGGTTATTGTTACCGTCAGGAAGTAATTATGACCAAGCTTTTCTCTTCAGTGGCTGGAGTCCTTGGTTATGCAGTGGGGAAGGCCTCTTATATTCCAACCTGCAGAAGTAAGATGCAGAAACTGTCTCCTCCTTTTGGTCCAGAACCGGGGAAAGGATTTGGACCAGCATTTGGACCAGGACACAGGTGAGAAAATGTAACATGAGTCTCATAATCTTGTTTTTGAAAGACTGCAGGTCACAAGTGGCGCCTGTTTCGTATCATAGTGTTTTCTCATGGCAGAGGCTTATTAGTGGGGCTGAAGAAGAAATCTGGATATTGGGCCACTGCAAATTCACCCCCTACTGGCAGAGAAATTTCAAAGGTACTCACAGTTGCACAAGGGTTTCAGACAGACAAATGCTAGGGTTTGAAAGCTCGGCGTTGCTAATAAACATTTTAAATATTTTTTATAAACTGGTCAACACAGCTTTATTTCCGGCATTGGGTGCCTGATGCACCTGCGCTGTGATCACAGCGCAGGCGCATCAGGCAGCTAAAGCCGTTTTAAGCAGTGTTGACCAGTTTATAACAATTATTTTAAATGTTTATTAGCAACGCCAAGCTTTCAAACCCTAGCATTTGTCTGTCTGAAACCCTCATGCAACTGTGAGTACCTTTGAAATTTCTCTGCGATACTTGTACGAGAAGAATTTTGATAGAGAAAAGCGAGACAGACTTAATTGTAGGAATTTTACATGGTTGGACAAGGGACTGTATTCACTCGGTGCATCACAGTCACGAAAGGGGCCATCTATGCCACTGAAACACAGGTATTGTTGTGTTATGCAGGTATATGGTTATGTTATACAAGGATTCTTATGTTATACAGGTATTATTATACAGGTATTGTGTTATGCAGGTATGGTTATGTTATACAAGGATTGTTATATAGGTATTGCTATGTTATACAGGTATTGTTATGTTATGTTGAACCTCCAATTGCAAATGTTGCTTCCCGAGGGGGCAGGGCTTGATATAGGCTATTTGAATGACAGAGCTACACAGCATGTGGCAGATAACTTTGCTCCCGCTAACAGAACTAAGAGCACCTTACAGCAGCTATACCATACAAAACATATCCTACCATACAGCATCTATCCCTCTGTACAGCACCGTATAGCACCTATCCCACTGTACAGCACCATCTCACCGTATAGCACCTATCCCACTGTACAGCACCTATCTCACCGTACAGCACCTATCTCACCGTACAGCACCTATCCCACCGTACAGCAGCTACCCCACATAGGCCTTTAGTCACCCTTCACGATCTGAGCAGCGTTTTCCTAGCCTGCAACCTGACACGTCAGACCCATGGAACGTACGCAAGATAGGAGGGTCCAACATGTCAGGCTATAGGTTTTCCCTGAACTGTATAGGCCCGTGTAAAGTTTGTCTCTTAACACATTGACCGCCAGCAGCAGGGGGCGCTGATCCCCCTTCATCGCCAGGTCTTTATTCAATGGATATAGTTTTAGACTGCGACATTTGCGAGTGCTTAAAATATATCTTATATTATATCTATGGGTCTAATAACGCCGTCGACTGTCAGTGAGTTGCTTCCAGTCAACATGCTTCATCCGTACATTTCCGTTTTGAATAGAGTATGGTTTGGGTGCTTTTCAGTCATTCCAGGAAAAAGACGAGAAAAAGGCATTTTTACTGTAATCCAGTCATCATGTTGTAATTTTTCGGCTGACTATCTAATCATCCTGAAATCAACGCTAGATTATCATTATTATATCTCGTCGTGCATACATGAAATGACCGTCGGTCATGTCTAACGATACATAGCAAACCCATACGTTTACAAAAATAGTCCTCCTCAGATGTTAGATTTAGACAAAACACACGTCCAAAAACCCAAGATTTGACTGCCTCTTAGCTGCCTCTGAGCGCCCTCCAACCCAACAAGGCCACTGGCCATGACAACATCCCCTCCAAATTCCTCAGAGACTCAGCAGCCGCCATCACCCCAGTCATCACACACATAATAAACCTCTCCATAAAACAGGGACACGTCCCCAAGGACTTCAAAATTGCGAGAGTGACCCCTCTGCACAAAAAAGGCAGTAAATTAGACCCAGGCAACTACCGCCCTGTTTCTATCCTTACCTCCATCTCGAAAGTCATGGAAAAAATTGTATACGAACAGGTCGAAAAGTACTTGGCGGAAAAAAATCTAATCTACGAATTCCAATCTGGCTTCAGAACATCCCACTCCACTGACACATGCCTTCTCTATTTAAACGACCACATCAAACAAGAGGTGGACGCGGGCAAATACTGCGGCATGGTCATGCTGGACCTACAAAAGGCCTTCGACACTGTCAATCACACCATTCTGATTGACAAGCTAAAAGCAATTGGTTTTGATAGTCTATCAGTGAGCTGGATGCAATCCTACCTGGAGGGGAGAGAACAGATGGTGGAGGTAAACGGTACCCTATCCCCCCCCCCCCTCACAGTAAGCTGTGGTGTTCCACAAGGAAGCATACTAGGACCGCTACTGTTCCTAATTTATGCAAATGACATGTCGTCAGCTTGTGACTGCAACTTGTTCCTGTTTGCGGACGACTCAGCCCTGCTGGTCTCTGACAAGAACAAGTTACAGGTTGAAAAAGCCCTCAGCTCAGAACTAGGCAAAATCTGCATATGGCTCGCCGACAACAAACTATCATTACACCTGGGCAAAACAGAGTCCATTCTCTTCGGTTCAAATAACAAACTCAGCAAGACCGACGATTCTGATCACCAAAAGACTAATCAATTACTCATTATCACGTCCCATATGTAAATCTAACCTTATCAATATCAGTGTTCAACCACAGACTATCTCACACCCCACTACAGAACCCGTACAGCTAAAACTAGCACTGTTCAACGTTAGAGCGCTGAAACAAAAATCATTTCTGATAAATGAACTCATAGTAAAACATGGTGTACATTGTATGTTTTTAGTAGAGACATGGTTAGACAATATCACTGGTGTAGCAACACTGATTGAGACCTGCCCTTCCAATTTTAAATTCTATCAATCAAACAGACAGAGTGGGAGGGGAGGCGGAATAGCAGCAATCATCTCCACTCAATTTGTGTGCAATGATATTGACCTGGGAACATTTTTATCATTTGAATACCTTGCTATTGTATTGAAAACAGAAATGCCAGTAATATGTGTGACATTGTATCGACCACCAAGGTACTCGCCACTCTTCATACAGGAATTTTCAGAACTCATATCGATCTGCATTACCAGGTATGATAGAATCATTCTTAATGGAGATCTAAACATTCATATCAACAAAAAGGATGACCCCAGGGGTTGTGAGTTTCTGAACCTACTGGACAGTTTTGGACTGATGCAACATGTTCACGAGGCCACCCACCAACATGGCAACACTCTGGACCTACTAATAACAACAGGGCTAAACATTGAGAATGTATCAGTAAAACAAATTCCAATTTCTGACCATTATTGTGTGTTCTATGGTACAAGCCTAATATTACATAAGACCAGAAGCGAATTCCTAGTTCACAGAAGGCTTCTGGACGCTAGAGCTGAAGCAAAATTCTCTAGTATGATGAAATCATATGACCAATGCAGTGAATCCTCCTTAAATCAGAAAGTGCAAAACTTCCACAGCACCTTGTCAACAGTGTTAGATACTGTTGCCCCTCTAAAGGTTAAAAAGGTAAAAACTGATAGAATCTCTCCATGGCTAAATAAAACCAATGTTAAAGATAACAAGAGAAAATGTAGGATAGCCGAGCGAAAATGGAGGAAATTCAAACTCACAGCTCACTTTAATTTATACAAAGACGCCATGGGCGCATACAATAAAGCAATACAACTTGCGAGAAAGGAATATTTTTCCAAAATGATCTCAGAAAATATGGGTAACTCCAGGGTGCTTTTTTCCACCATTGACCGGCTGATTAACATACCACCCCCCCATATACCGCAGCAATCAGCCACAAAATGTGAAGAGTTCGCAGTTTTCTTTAATGAAAAAATATCATTGATTAGAGCAAGCATTACCGCTGATATAGATCTGGCTGTGAGTGAAAACCCACCTGAGATAACAATGGGGGAATTCACATGTATTACATTACCTGACCTCTGTAAGATTGTCTCTGAGTGTAATTCCGCCACCTCCTGCCTTGATCCTATACCAACAGCATTTCTCAAGCGGGTGTTTGATAGTGTCTCAAATCATGTCCTTGAAATCATAAATATGTCTCTTCAAACAGGCACTTTTCCAGATGCATTTAAAACGGCTGTAGTAAAACCACTACTAAAGAAAACAAACTTAGATGTAAACGAACTAAAAAGCTATAGGCCAATATCGAACCTTCCATTTATCAGCAAGATATTAGAAAAGATAGTCTCAGTACAAATAAACTCCTTTCTCAAAGATAATAACATCATGGAGGAACTACAATCAGGCTTCAGAACAAATCACAGCACTGAAACTGCCCTTACCAAAATAGTTAGCGACCTCAGGCTAAACTCCGATGCTGGCAAAGTCTCAATTCTTGTCCTATTGGACCTTAGTGCAGCGTTCGATACGATTGACCATAATATCTTGATCAGTCGTCTTGAAAGACTGGTTGGCTTTTCCGATCATGTACTAAATTGGCTCATAACATACATTAAGGGGAGAAGGTTCTATGTTAAGCTTGGAGACAATGTATCCGAGGAACATGACAGCAATTTTGGAGTCGCACAAGGAAGCTGCCTTGGTCCATTACTCTTCTCACTATATATGCTGCCCCTCGGGGACATCATTCGAGACCACAATGTATGCTTCCATAGTTATGCTGATGATACACAACTATATATCTCCGCAGAACCAAATAACACTACAGCCATACAGTCCATTACAAATTGTCTGTTAGCAATAAACAAGTGGATGAACAATAACTTCCTAAAATTAAACGAAAGCAAGACCGAAATCCTATTGATCGGCCCAAAAGCGAAAAGGGAAGTGCTTTGTAAAAACCTGGGGAGTCTGTCATCCTATGTAAAGACTGAGGTTACAAGCCTAGGTGTCATCTTGGACTCAGACCTGACCTTTAAGTCTCATATAAATAAGGCCATGAAAACGTCATTCTTCCACCTAAGAAACATAGCGAAAGTAAGACCTTTCGTAAATAAAAAGGATGCAGAGAAACGTATTCATGCTTTTGTATCAAGTCGGCTTGACTATTGTAATGCACTGTTCACTGGTCTTCCCAAAGCAACCATTGGGAAGCTTCAGCTTATCCAAAACTCTGCAGCTCGATTACTAACTCATACAAGGAGAAGAGAACATATCACTCCAGTCCTGGCCACTCTGCACTGGCTTCCAATAACTCATAGAATTGATTTTAAGGTCCTTTTCCTAACATATAAAGCTCTTAATGAGCAAGGCCCAAAATACATAGCAAAATCCCTAGTTAGTTATCTGCCCTCAAGAACGCTACGGTCATCCACTACAGGTTTACTAGACACGCCCAGAAACCAAAAAAGGATAGGAAGTATGGCATTTGCCAACTATGCCCCAAAACTATGGAACACACTACCAACACACATCAGAAACGCCAGCTCTATACACATTTTTAAAGGAAAATTAAAAACGTACCTATACAGTCTAGCTTACAAATAGTTATGGCTTGGAAAAACCTGATGGATCCATGAGGCTAGGATAAGCCTTGTGGACCCAACTTTTTAGATGAAGGAACGGGTACATACGCACACAATACACGACCACTGATGGATCCGTAAGGCTTGGAAAAGTCTTGTGGACCCAAATCTTTAGATGAGGGAACGGGTACATACGCACACAAGACGCGGCCACTGATGGGTCCATGGGACTTGGTAAAGCACTATGGACCCAAACTCTGGCCACTGACCACATGAGGGAACGGGTACATACGCACACAATACACGGCCACTGATGGATCCATGGGACTTGGTAAAGCACTATGGACCCAACTATGACCACTGATAAAAACGTAACTACACTAGCGTTATAAGAGCTAAACATTGCTACCTACCATACAAGTGCATTGGTTTAGTGCACTTCCGGTTGCTACTGAGCGGAAATGTTTGTGCGGACCTGTTCTCCCAAACTGGTAAGCAAATGACTGTTTTTACGTTATTTTCATTTTTACGTTACTATTATTATTATTATTTTTTTTTTAAACATTGATCTTAACTGATCACTGTGACTTTATTGCTTTTATCGTTATATATGCCTATAATTGTGTACAGCACTTTGAGCTACATGACATGTATGAAAGGTGCTTTATAAATACTTACTTACTTACTTACTTCTCAGTTACAGTGGGTGACAATATTGTCACAAGGAAAGAAGATATTACCTACCTGGGTTCCATCCTAGAGGCAAATCTTTCCTGTGACAAAATGGCATCCAATGTAATAAAAAAAGTCAACCAACAAACTCGATTCTTGTACCGGATCTCCTCACTGGTAAACAAGAATACCCTGAAGACTCTAGCAGGAGCACTCATTCAAGGGTACTACGACTATGCTTGCACCTCATGGTACCAAAGCACCTCAAAGGCGCTAAAAACAAAATTACAAACATCTCAAAACAAACTGGTCAGACTACTGCTTGACCTTACTCCTAGAACCCACCTCACCCCTGCCCACTTTGACAACCTAGGATGGCTTAGAGTAGACGACAGAGTACAGCAACTTGCAATGGGCCTGGTCTACAAGATACACTACACGACCAAGGTACCCATGTAAATGACAAAATACTTCCCAAAGGTCAGTGAATACCACGATCACAACACCAGAGGGAGCTCCACAAATCATGTTAAACCCAGATTCGGCTCAAACAAGGGACTAAACACGTTTCGCAATTATGCCACATCAATGTGGAACGCCCTACCCAAAGCTGTAAAGGAATGTGAATCACTACCCACTTTCAAAAACACTCAAAAAACACCTAAGGGAGACTGCAACTCGAAACTGGCCCCTGTAAATGTCCGAACACAACCCCCTCCAATGTACAGTAAATTACCAAGTATGGTCTTGTCAATAATCCAATGTAGTTTTGTTTGTACAGTTGTACAGTGTCCTCCTACCCAACCCCCCCCCCCCCTCCTACCCAACCCCCCCCCCCCCCCCCCCTACCCAACCACCTGAAAAAAACAGTCCCCCCCCACCTACCCAATCCAATGTACAGTTTCTACGTCAAATGTATATACTCTTTTTTTTCTGGACTCTTTTTGTATCACAAACAGTACTGTAATTGCAAATCTGGTATGTCATAAATGTATAGATGTAGCAGTACTGTCTATCTGTATGTCATATATGTTACGATGAATTGAAAATGGGGGACCCTGATGTAAACAAGACGAAAGTCTTTCTCTGGTCTGCATCCCCTTAACAATTGTATGTATTGAGCTGTACTGTACCCATTCTGCAATCTGTTAATAAAGTTTTCAATCAATCAATCAATCAGCTAAAGCCAATTGACTTATCTCAAACCCGCCCTCTTTTCTCGATCCTCCAATCACAACTGTCACTTCTGTTGAACATCCCTTTGGAAACGTTTGTTCAAGGTGAGAGGAGCGAAACCCATAGCGAAACCCCTCTGTGCCCATTGCTGTGCTATTAAACAGAAGCATATCCCCAACAGACACTGCCACCATGTGTGTGAGGAGTGTAAGAAACAAGCTGAAACTGCACCTGCAGAGAAAGCATGACGCTGAAGGTAGGTCATCATGCAATCATACAGCTACAGCTATAGCCCCACACACACACTTCGTTAAACCATTCCTTTCTTTATTTTCAGACATTATGGAGTGGAGTACAAGTGGAGTGAATGTCACAGCTCTTGATTCATTATTAAACATAATTCATATAATAAGTAAAGTATATAATTTGTATGATTGGTCTGGTATTACTACTACTTTTGTTATCATTTTGTGACAGGGGTCATTAATTCAGAGGCCATGCAACTTATTGCCACAAGGGAGAGCCACATTCCTTCCAGTCATAGCTCTGTCCAGCTTGAGGTGAAGTAGAATTATCCGAGTGTTCAGTCCAGTTTAAATTAGAAAGCAAGGATCAAACCAGTACACCAAAACAATTTGGTAATAAGGATGGTGTAGGTTAGCCTGGATTCAACCTCCTAAATCACACCCATGTGCCCTTTTCCAAATTCCATACTAATTATATCATTCAATTTAAATTCAGCACCCTGAATCGCATGAACTGAATAAATGAATCAATAAATAATAAAGTATCCATCTAGAATTATTATAGGCATTTTTTTAAAGGGGTAGTGCACAATTCAGGAGGCTGGGCCCAGTCTAGGTGCAAGTATGACAAAGAATAATCTTCAATATATACTATAATAATTACTGTTAAAAGAGGAACAGTAAACCTGGGCTGTCTCTTACTATAGGCTACATCTGGTTTACCACAATAGAAAATAATAGGCAACAGGTTACAGTTACAGGTTCTTCAATATTTGAAACTGCCAATGAAAAGAGAGTCTCATATTCTTTATGTTTTTGTGTGGACCCCAGGAAGAGTAGCTGCCATCTGGATATTATTCGCACGGCCATGAAATATCCTCCAAAAGTTATGGAAAAGTACAAATGACAGGGGTTGACTACAGGTCAGAGAGACTTTGCAACAGCTGCAATTCTTTTTGGACAATTCCACAATAGCCACAGTAAGGTCTTTATAATAGGTTTACAGTTTCACAGCATTTAAAGTAAAGGTTACTGGTCTTCTCTCTCTCCGAGAGACGTGATAAACACTGGAATTAGTTTAAGCCTTTATTGAAAAATGACCATCTTTATACATCACAACACTGTCAGACTGGACTGTTGGATCCTATAAACTCCACTCAAATGACTGGCTTACACTCCCGAGTTCCTCAAGTTACCTCTGAACTCGGGACAGACTCTGCTTTAGATTCCGTGCCCCAGATACTGTATGTGGAATGAACACATCTTAAAGGTCGATACAAAATCTCAAATCTCTTTGTATCCGAATATAATTGTTTGATATTTGTGCGCTTCCTGTTTTTGACTTTTCTTTTCATGTTAATTTTGTTTAATTGAATAAAATTTCTTGCCTAATGCAATCTCAGTACCATGGTAAACAATGGCCCACTTTCAATGTGTCTCTGAGACTTAACCGCTTAAGCTGCAAGGGCAGAACATTTAAAAACGTTTTCTTTTCTTTTTTTTTTAAAGAAAGAAACATTTTAAACTGCAGAAATATGGCCATGGGAATCAGATATGACGTTATGGAAAAGTTATGGGAAAATAAGTGTGGGAACCCAGCATGTACAGTAATTATTGATTCGATACTTGTAATGTGGGGTGTCCTGCTAAAAAACAGCTCTCTAAGAAGAACAGACAATACATTTTAAACAGATAACCCAGTTGATTTTGAAGCCATTCAAAGAAATCACTAGAGAACTTGGGTTGTTTTCAGCAAGTTGATAACACAATGAAGGTCGTCTTCGATATTACGCTGACATTCACGGTTCTGGTGAAGACTGTGTTTTCTATCGTACTGTACGTACAGTAATGTGCACAATGCCACTTCTAACACAGCTTCTGCGTCGCTCTTACTCGTCCCACGCGTCTCCATATTTGTTCTTCTTCACTATGAAGAGAAGAATTCACAGAAAATCAGACACGTCTTATTCCCCCTCAATAGTTCACGCAATAATAATGGTGTTCACTCAAAAAAGGTACACTCATAGTAAGACTTCCCATCAGGACGGACACCGGTGTGTTGACTCAGCCACGTAACGATTGACCTATCTCAAGATCCGCCCTCTTCCGTCAAAAAAACTAAGTTTGTCCCGAGGGAAACAACTGCTGTGATTGAAGGATCAGGAAGAGAGGGCGGGGTGTGAGATAGGTCAATTGCATGGAATATGCATGTATTTTTAATGTTTTAAGTGGACACACGTCGTTGCTGTCCTCGTTGCAGTGAGGACCGCTTAAGACTCAGTGACGTGCTTGTTCCTTATTGGAAGTGGATTCATGAATTATGATCGTAGACGGATCTTCATGATCAATATAGGTTTAATAGTGAAACACAATAGTACAAAGTACATGTAGGTTAAATGAGATTGGGCTAAGAGGAGTGCTCTCATCCTGGCCAGCTAGGAGAACACTGCAGGAGAAAATGGGGACAAAGGCCTTGTCCAGACTAAAACGATCTTTTTAGTTTTTGTTTCGTTTTCATTTAAAAAAAGGTTTCCGTAAAAACGAAAACGTCTCAAGATAATAAGTGCGTGCCACAAATTTACAAGATAAATGTCTTTCCTGTTTTAGACGTCGCTTTTATTTTGAAAAACCCCGACCGGAAGTGTTATAGTGTCTGTTGCTAGCAGCTTAACTTGTGTCGGCCGGTTCTGTGCTTTTCGAGCTAACGTAATTAGTTTCCAAAGGAGAGGAGAGAAAGACCACGGCTCACATGCAGCTCAAACTACCTGTTGGAATAAATTAATTGATTGACGTTTAACTTGTCCCTGTGTGTGTCCAGTCATTTCGACTAGCAAACATTGTCTGTATTTAACATTACCTCAGGATACCACTGTCTATTGTATTTAGTTAGCTATTTAGCTAATGTTGATAGCATTGGATAGCATCAACGCTAGCTGGCTACAGCTCAACACCAGCCATGGAGATACTATTTACTAAATTATGGAGGCTTTTTAATCGCCAAGGTAAGAGAGGATTTGTCATGATCAACTGAAGGGGTATGCTATGGAACAATATGTGCTTGGCTACTACTTGGGTTTTCAGAAAAAGGCCAGCTATGTGACGCTAGTATCGTGTATTGCATCACACACAGTTGCATCATCCCGATCAAGCTCAATAGCTTCTGTAACACGAACGCAACTACTCTGTACATGCCATTGTTGTTTAACACTTTGAGTGCCAGCCACGACAATTGTCGTCTTATCAGACCCCCCATTGAGTGCCGACGACGCCAAATGTCATTTGTTTGCCGTATTTTTTTTTATTGCCGATTTGAATTCATATCAATCGAGCCTCGGGTTAGTGCTGCAGAGTCTCTCTGAGCTCAATTGGGAAGATACCGCCCCCTATCGTCTCTCCCTGTGTAACTGCACCCCATCAGTTCAGATTGATGCAGGGGGAGTGGTTAGTTTGCTCATTTTATTTTTCCGTCAAGGCATCTGAAGAGACCAAGTGATCGCCGGCCCTCAGAACAGCGACGATTATGTATTTACAGTACCAACACTGTAATCAATAAGCGTGATCGATATTTGGAATGGCGATCAGGAATTGGAATAATCTTTTTGGATAACATCTGATCTCAGGTAAGGAATCCATTTTATCAGTCTTAGGATAATCAGACCTGTTTTCACGGAGATATAAGCGTTTGCCCTATGCTGCGTGTGGCTGTGATCGCTGATGAGGAAATAAGAGAATCGATTTTTCAGCCTGCCTCTATAGCGTGCATAAGTACACATATACTATCGATAATCTAGCGTTTATTTGAAAACTATTCATAAATAGGCTGAAAAATGACAGTTATTGTGTATTCTAGAATATTCCAGTAAATGACGTTTATGGGGGAATATTTACATTTCCCGAAATGTTTCGAGAGAACGATAGCTTTTCGAAATGCTATAAAAAGGATATGAACCGATTAAAAAACAATCCGTTTCGACAATGTTGACTGCAAACAAGTCATTGATAAGCGACGGGCAGATTAGACACATAGCCATAATTTAAAACATAGATTATGCGTTTTTAACGCTAACATTGAAGTGGATGATGGCATTCAACGGGGTAAAAAGGTAAACAAGGTCGGCACTGATAGTGTTAATAATAACTCCCGGTGTTTAATAAACACTTCTAGCCAGGACATATAAGATTATGTATCATGTTTCTTTTTTTGTTGGCTGGGTTTTGCATGCGGATTAAGGGAGCTGTCAATCTGTTGTCGACGGTGGTAGTACAGGCGCAGTACATTTAGCTGTAAAAGCCAGATCAAGCTCAATAGCTTCTGTAACACGAACGCAACTACTCTGTACATGCCATTGTTATTGTGATGTTTTCACATGCGGGGTAAGGGAGAGGTGGGCTATCACATCATCGGTTCAGGAGAAGACGCGCTTCGCTTGTAAAGATGGTGATGCAAGGGGGGCGTCTTCAGAATTGCGCACTCTGAGAGCTGGTCTCAGAAAGTAGCATCTTCAGGCTCCCAGAACGCAGTTCCGTGTGGATGAAAGGTACATACGATCAAATACTTTGCCTGATACGACCGAAATCGTTTTAGTCTGGACAAGGCCTAGAATAGAGGGGGTGGGGGCCTTAGGCCCCTTGGCTCTCATCAAGGTGTGCGATTGAAGCTATTGTTAGGACAAAACCAAAGGGATTCCTCCCCAGTCTAAAGGGTTCCTCGTTGCAAATGAGCAAAGATCTCACAGAGTGCACCTTTAATTCAAGAAATGTTCATCACTCACTACAAAGGAGAGACTCACCATCTACTTCAGCGGAGGGTTTAAACATAGTTTCCGTCTTTTGGGTCGACACCACTTCATAGTTCTCACGATTCTTTGTCCGAAGATCCTCATACAGCATGGGCTTCTTTTGGGGTGTCTCGTTGTCCAAGTAAGCGGGTGCTACACACACACAAGGAAGGTATGTGGTTAATTTGGCTTAGGAAAGGCTCCGACACCACAGGTGGATCATAAACAGAGGTCTATTACATCATAAAATGGGGTACTTGGTGTCACCGACCGACCGCTCTACTGAACCTTGTGGTATCCACGAATTAAGGCATTTCATTGACCCATCTCAACGGTTATGATTGGAGGATCAAGAAAAGAGGGCTGGGTTTGAGATAGGTCAATTTCTCTCTACCTTGTAGGTTGAAGTCGTCTCCGGCCACCATCGGAGCCGACTCACTGAAGGCCGAGCTGGAGGAGGAGTCACTGGGGAAGTCGTCAGGGTAACTGAAAGAGTCTGCGCATGAGTGCGGCTCTGCCACCGAATGAACAGCCGGTTCATACATCGTCTGGCTGGGATCACTCATCTCCGGCTGCCTTTGAGGAGCAAACCTGGAGGCCAAACAAGAACGATGATAAACACAATCATCAAATTATATGTATGATGAAGATCTCATTGTAATGACGGACTTGAGACATGGTGAGAGTGATGGGTTTGGTTTCTGATTCAATACTGACTGTTGGGGCAGACCTCGCCCTTGACGTAAAGCTTCACCAAATGGAGAATTCTCCAGATTTTTGAACTTCTCATGGCATGTCTTTTGGTATGAAAGCTGCCCTCCTATGTAGCCCATTAGGCCAGCAACTGGGGAGAGAAAGGAAACAAACTGCGTATGCGCTTATGTTACTTTTCAAATAAAATCTGTTACAGATAGCTAATTAATTAAAATTGTAATCAGTCTTAATCGACTGGATGACACAAACTCTGCAATGTAATCTTATTACTTTCACTTTGGATTGCTTTTGAATTACTGATCAAAGCCATAGAATATATATAATTGTATTCCAATTAGACCGCAATGCCAATAATTGTGCCATTCTCATCAACTGTACAGCTATGGCCAACAATCGTTTAAAATTATATGAAATATTATGTTTGTAGCACCTTTCTTTTCAACCCTTCAAACATATCAAAGACATGCAACAACAAATCAGTAATAGATTATAATTACCAGCTGTTGTTTTTTTATGATATTACTGTAATCCCTTTATGTGTGTAAGTGAAATCTGTTAAACTCAAGCATCAGTAGAAATACTGCATTTTGATAAAACCAGGTGCTTTAATTAAAATGTTAGCCTTTCATGCTGGCAAGCACAGGATTCACAGTTCCAGACTGGGCAAGTAGGGCTGTGATAGGCCCGGTATTAGAATATTTTTCATACCAGTATTACAATATTTTTCTTAGTTTTGACAGTATTTGTTTTTCAGTATGCATTAAATGTATTATACAACGGCCATGGGTGGTCTAACGACCACCCCTAGGCATGGTCTAATTCTCACAACCCACTCCTGCACGTGATGTAATGCTTTAATATGACATCCTTTAATGTTTTCATCTAAAGTAATACAATAATTGTCATGGTGCCATTTCATTAAAAAAGGTTTATTATATCCCCCGGATTAAAAGAGATATACTTCAAAGACCTCATACAATGGGCCCTCCCAAACTTCATGTATTATTATTGGGCGGCAAACATAAGGTCATTGCTATACTGGGTGAGGAATGATGTTACTGTCCCCAAGTAGACAATTCTGGAGGGGGAGTCTGTTGGGTCCACTTCTTTAGCAGCCTTATTGTGTGCTAAACTTTCCTTTGTTCATTCAATCAAAGTATGGAACTAATTTAGAAGATCCTTCTCCCTTAACACATTGAGTGCCACGCCCTTTTGACCATATATGGCAGTTCCGTGCCAGCGCTGAAGTCAATGGGAGGTCGGGGATATTTGCGAAGGCTTAAACTATATCTTAAATTATGGCTATGGGTCTAAAACACCCCTCGCTTATCAATGACTTGCTTGCAGTCAACATGTACGAAACGGATTGTTTTTTCATTGGTACATTTCCGTTTTGAATACGAGTATAGTTTGAGAGTTCTAGTAATTCCAGAGAAATTCCGCGATAATAGCTCTTTAGTGGAATACACAAAACAAGTTGTAATTTTTCGGCTGATTTATGAATAGTTTTCAAATAAACGCTAGATTATCGATATTGTACTTATGCACGCTAGAGAAGCGGGCTGGAAAATCTATTATCCATGACCTGGTCAGCGCTAACGTCATACACGCACGCGCACACAGACACTGTGTGGCTGAGAAAAAAATATCCGATTAACCCAATACTGGTAAAATAGAGTCCTTACCTCACATCAGATGTTCTGCAAAAAGATTAATCCAATTCCTGATCGCCATTCCAAATATTGATCGCGTTTATTGATCCAACGTTATAGTCCGAAACACATAATCGACGCTGCTATGAGGGTCCTCAGTCAATCTGGTAACACGATACTGCTTGCCAAAGATGGGAAAACCCCGGACCGGACTTTTTTTCTGATGCACATGGCCACCCAATCCAATCCAATGATGTGCATTACCATCCGGGAGACGATAGGCGGCGGTATTTGCCCTTTTAGAGCTCAGACCCATTCACAATGATAACGTCAGGCTGGATGGATGAAAAATGAATGGATATCGCTAATAAAAGAAATAACGATTAAAAGACGAGAAAACTCATCATTGGCACTCAACGCATGGCGAGTTAGTAGTGTTGTCACGATACTGGAATTTCTAACTTCGATAAGATACCTTGAAAAGTATCGATATTCTATACCATTTTCGATACCACAGGGAAAAGATTTTAATCTTAAAAATTTAAATTTCTTTATTAAATTTAGAATTTTTTTATTTTGCTTTTGTTGCTGGTCGATTCTCCTCACCTTCTGTCTGGTATTATAAGAGAAGAGAAATATAACACTTTTAAAACCCTTTGTTTCTCTTTAGATCAGACATTTAAAAATAACTAAATTATCTAATCTAATCTTAGAAATTAAGTAATGTTAATAGTACTTTGAGAACTTTATTAACAGATTTTAAAACCCTTTGTTTCTCTTTAGATCAGACATTTAAAAATAACTAAATTATCTAATCTAATCTTAGAAATTAAGTAATGTTAATAGTACTTTGAGAACTTTATTAACAGATTGCAGAATGGGTACAATACATAGCTGTCAACATTGGGATTTGAAAAACCGGGATATTTCGCCCCGCCCCCTCCCAATGTAGTCTCCTCCCCCTCGTATGTATATTATATATATATATATATATTGTCTGCACTGCGCAGCCGTGGAATCGCGAGGCCATAGATTTAGACAAGATAGAAAGGGCACATTGTGGTGTATCATAATTAATTTGTTGAATACAATAGGATTTTTATAACGTTGACACAAATAAAAAAATATTTACACCAAGGTCTCTTTTACCTCTTATTTAATTCATTAATTTAATTGTAGGCACTGTTTATATTGTACATAGTCCTGTGTGTTGTATATTGTGTCCTATGTTACTTTTGTGTTTATCGTCTCTTTATATATACACCGTGGGAAGGGGGGCATGTACGGTAATTGAATTTTTCTGTATGTCTTGCACAAATTGGAAAATGACTAAGTTGACTTTGACTTTTAAAGGCCCACTTGCATGTTGTATTTTTGTTCAATAAACAATGTGACTAGGCCAATGGTGACTTTCATGAAGAGGGAAAAAGAATATCTAAATTGACCCAGTTTTAGCGTTTTTATCAAACATTTTGTCTGCCCAACCACAACCATTAATATTTTAATCCATGGTTCATAACGTGCGTGTGTCATCTTAATGATGACGTCACAGCAGGTACAGGGCAGCAGGGGCTCTGAGAATCACAGGCAGGTAGTGGCAGGAAGCAAGGAGCCTTCTTGTTGTTACTACTAGGCTAGCCGAGGAGCTAGTATCTGTTTCACCTAACACTATTGCTCCGTGATCAGAGCCATTTATCTCTAAAGCTAACCACTATTTGTAAAAGCCACAACCACGTTACCATATTTGTAAATATACTAATGTAAATCATTGTGTCGTTGTACATATTGTGTATATAACGTTAGTAGCTAAGTTAGCTAGCTTGCTAGCCGGCTATCCCGAAACTCCTAACATGCCCCGATTTAAAATGGTTCTCTCCTCTTTGTATACCTTTGTCCTCACAAACAAAGTATTCTGCTAGGGAACTTATGGACACGACCGTAGTTATAAGGTGTTTGAGCTTGTAACGTTAACGTTAGTTAGCTATCGTGGTAGCCCCTTTCGTGACTGATGCACCGAGTGCTATCCGAGGGGCTACTATCGTATCAACATGCCGTGACGTGTAGCTTGCTAGCTGGCATGATGCGTGCAGTGCTTTGCCCCACAGGTCTGAGAAGAGGACCTGCACATTTTACTCGTTCCCCAAACTCTTTTACATGCCCCGATTTAAAATGGTTCACGACAGTAGACATAATGCTAACGTTAGCGGGGTAACGTTAACGTTAGCCAGAGCCATATAGCCAGCTTGGTACTATGACCCGGACGGGGATCAGGCGACAGCCTAAAGACCAATAGCGCTGCTGTACTGAACAACAGGCTGCCTAGTGGTACATGTAGTTCTTTTTTTACGACATTAAAAACCTTATAACTACCTTGTTTCAACATAAAATGCAGTTGTAGCTGGTCCATCAAAGTCTCTCCGACGTTTAAACCCATTTGCGTCTTGTAAGGCGTCCATTTGGATCAAGGAAATAGCTTTCTGCACTTGTCAAACTCCATTGTAGTGGATCAGAAATAGGGGAAAGTTACCTGCTGTGACGTCACCGATAGCGGCTGATAAGCTTTTTGATTGGCTCCATACATGTTATTCGTGCGTGGACATTTTTAACCCTTTGAGTGGAATTTCCGGCGTCAAATGGAAATAAATAAATAAATTATGAAAATAGATACCAATGATGTAAACTACCCATAATTGAAGAGTAGGGTTTAACCTGCAAGTGGGCCTTTAACATGTGTCTATAGTGTCAGACACTAATTGTAATGTTAAAAATGGATACTGCTGTAATATAAAGTGAAATTCTACCATGCCTCAATGTATCAACTTTAAACATACACTAAATGTTAATGTTAGAAATGTTCATTTCCATTATTTCCACCATGTGCAACATTTCCTAAGAACAGCAATGTCCATTCTATCAACTCCAAATCTGTGGTATGAGCTCAATTCTCCCGGTGCATGCAGAAGTAGAATTGCTATCTTGTTTTGGATGAATGAGTAGAAATGAAAAACGGAAATCTTCTTTTATCAAAGTAGTTTTGACATGTGATATAGATAAAGATATTGTTTCATTGTGTATTGATTAACTTTACATTTGCTCCTCATTACTTTACAAAAGTACTACTGGCACAGTCTAATACAGCAATGGATTATGGGTAAATGCAACGTTAAAGCAGTGCCAATGTAAATGTAAATGAATGACAATAATATAGTATAAAGTAGGGTATTATTTGGACTAAAGAATGGTGTTGTCTCACCCTACTCGCATGTTGAGGGAGAGCACCATACATTATACACTGAGAAACCACGGCCGAGAGTGAGCTCTCCGGGAACAACCCCACTTTGCCGGTATCGCTTCGCTGTATTCACTGTATGTATATGTAGTGATTCATCTGCGGTGTTGGCTAGCCTGAGGTCTTTTCGATCCAGTAGCCGGCAGGAGTTGCTGTATCAGGCTTTGATGAGTGTGACTAGGTGTGTGAGCCGAGGGAAAGAGGTGAGATCTTTGTGGGTCCCGGCGCATGTAGGAGTGAGGGGAAATGAGGATGCGGATGATTTGGCAAAGGGGGCCTTGAGTAAGGGGGTGGTGGAAATGCAGGTCAGGATCAGCAAGGCTGAGGCGAAGGGGATGATTTGGGAGAGGGCAGTTCAGATGTGGCAGGAGAGATGGGAGGGGGGGGTTAAAGGGCGTCACCTCTTTCAGGTCCAACGTAGTGTTAGGGGTTGGGAGGGGGGTAGTTTGAGAGATAGGAGGGAGGAAATAGTATGGATGAGGTTGAGGCTGGGCACTGGGTTTAATAAAAACCTGAAGCTGTTGGGGAAGCATCAGAGTGGGCTCTGTGAGGGGTATGAGGAGGAGGAGGAATCAGTGGGGCATGTACTGTTGGAGTGTAGGGCTTATACGGTGCGGAGGAGGGAGATGGAGGGAAGATTGAGGGAGATGGGGGTTAGGGAGTTGGGGATATCGGAAACCATGAGTGGGGGAGGGGGAGATAAGGCGAAGGTGGTGATGGGGTTTTTGAGAAATGTGGGGGTGTATGATAGGGTTTGAGGGAAAGGGTCAGAGTTGGAAGTTAGATAGAAAGTTGAATTATACGTGATTCAGAGAGTGGGGTCTATGGAGGTTGACGGGGATGGGGAACAGTGTGGTTGTAGGAAGCTGTTTTGTAGGTTAGGTAGTTAGAGTAGGGGTTAGAGAGGGGAGACTGGAAGACTGGCCCGATCCCCGGGTCGGTAGGTGGCGGTAAATGCCCCAATTATGGTGGCTGTCTGCCGTAAAACTCCAAAAAAGAAGAAGAAGAAGAAGCTTCTCTGCCTTTTGTAGGTAGGTAGTTGTAGAATGTAATACATTTCGCGCTAAACCCCTCCTTTATCCGTTCGCTGTTCTTCTTCTTCTTCGGGTCGCAACCGTCTTCCGGTCTGACTTCCTGTGCTAACGTTCTAATCTACACTGCTGCCACCTGTCGTCACGGAGAGGAATTGCAGGCATTTTGTAAAAAAAAATTTTTTTTTCTTTTTAAATACGGGAAAATATTTTAACGGGATGACGGCGGGAAGGAAGGTTGAAATACAGTACAATCCCGGGAAAAACGCAATGGTTGACAGGTATGGCACAATACAGTACGGCTCAATACAAAACAACTGCTAAGAGGATGCAGACCAGAAAAATACGTTAGTCTTGTTTACATCAGGGTCCCCCATTTTCAATTCACCAGGAATGCATGTTAAGCACAACAGCATCTAAGTTAATTTACTTCTGACCATTATAGTCAAAGTATTCCTATGAACTGAAACTCATAAGATCACATGAGGCTAGCATCATTGGCGTTCAGTTACAGCTATATTGGCCAACGTTAGCCAGCCAGCTACTGCACTACGAACTGCCAGCTGGCTACCTTTAACAACAGCCAGCTAGACAGCTACTGCACTACAAACTTCCAGCCAGCTAGCTGGCTACACCAATCCGCAACAGCCAGCCAGCCAACCATACAAAATACAGTCTCAGCCAATCACATCGATTTTTACAGTTAGTTGGCTCCACTCTATTGCGAATTAAAAGGTGCAGCCAGCACAGACCGCTGGCTACAGTTGCTGGGTGGCTAACGTTAGCTAGCTAGCTAGCCAACATCTGCAAAAACGAACTCAAATGGTGGTATCAGCCGTTGATATGAGCTATCAGTAGCTAGCCAGCTAGTCAGCTACATAACGTTAGACAACGCCCTGTGCTTTTAACTAAAGTGAATAGTTTACTCTGCCATTTTCAAGTGATGTTGAAAGAGGAGCTGCACTCTTGCTCTCTTCAGAGCGAATGAGAGATGTTGACACTAGACGGGTCTGTGGGGAGGAGGGGGAGGGGCAGGGGCAATGTACTGGGAGCAGCGTGTGTGCGTCAAGAACTTGCTGTAGGATGAGAGAAGACAGCGTGCCAGCTGGTATCGATAGTGCAAAAAGTATCGATATGTATAGAAAAATCGATATTTTTGACAACACTACGAGTTAGCACGACTAATCTCGTCGTTGGCACTCAAAGTGTTAAGGGTCTGTCGCGGCCTGCGCCAATTGTAAGGAATCACATGTTTATCCGCTCAATGTTTTGATGCTCTGATCGTCAGCAATGGCATACGTTTTGAATACTACGTTGATTGTTGCGATCTATGTGAAATCATTGTTGGATCAAAGTAGGATTGATGTCATATAGTCCTTACCTTTACTAGGAGATATCCCAAAATGAATATTCCAATTGTCTGATCACGATTTCCAGTATTGTTGTCCATCGGGTCCCTGACATGAAATGGCACAACATATGCATCAAGTGTGCTGAACGCGTTCCAAGGTGCTCGGATGAACCGTTTCACTTGCACGGGTCCAAATTATCCGCCTGGATCATATAAAATGTAACAGTGTGAAATAAGGTTTCAAAGGGTAGGCGATACTGCCACCTAGCAGGATTCTGCCGGAATTGCACTCTCGAGGTCTCAGAATGAGTTCCAATGGTAACACAGAGGTCCGTGAGAGTGTATAGGATATTGAAATCGAAATAAATTAAAAACGATCTAAAAACGTAATATTACGTGATTGGCGTTGAAAGTGTTAAGAGTTGTATTGTTTATCTTTGTATCGTTAGTCTTATTAACTTTTTTTGATGCATGCACATGTACATTGTACATGTATAATATGTAGGCAATGTGACAAATAAACTTTGACTTTGATTTACAACGGGTTAAGAAAGTTTCAAATAGCCTAACATTAGGCTATTTATTTTCCATGAAAGAATCCAACTCCTCAAGGATGTATGTGAATATACACAACTTTAACTCAATCAGCGCCAGGCCCGAGTAAAGTCCGGTTAACTCGCCAACCGCTCAGCGCCAGACCTGAGTATAGTCGGGTTTTCATCGTTATTTCTTTTATTCGATATTTCCATTCATTACAGGCAGACGGACTCGGGGTTAACATGGGGAATCATCCTGAGAATGCCAAAGTGCAATACCGGCTGCATCCACCCAGGTGGCAGTATCGAGCACCCTTTGAAACATTATATCTTGGCCTGTGCGTTAATCAAAAGTCACCGGTCGGATTTCTCTTTGTCGGGCAAGTGGAGTGGTTGTCCCGATCGGATTGAGAAGCGTGAAATGCTCCCGGTGCATGATGTGTGGCGGATTATGTTGGCGACACGATCGACACCAATACTGGGACTCGATCAGATAATTGGAATATTCTTTTTGGGGTACATCCTAGTGAAGGTAAGGCCTATATGGTATCAATCCTGCTGTGATCCAACCATGACTTCACTTCGATCACAACATATGTGTGTAATGTTACTCTACAACGTGTGCCGTTGGTGACGATCAAAGCATCAAAAAACTACCGCCCCCACCCCACCCTTTCATGCATTCATGATGAAACATAATACCAATAATATAGATTTGATTTAAAAATAGTAGCGTGTACAGGCGAGAAACGGCAAAGTTTTTAGTTAAATGCACATTGCTGCATAGCATCGTTTTCTGGGATTAGACAGGTTTACTCAAACTATACTCATATTCACCACGGTATAAAACGGGAATGTATTGATGAAAAAAATATTTCTTTAACACATATTGAACGATAGATAGTCGATGTTAAATGGGCCATAGTATTGTATCCATAGCTATAATATAGAATATAGTTATAGCCCTGAAAACACTGCCACTTATTCCTATCTTTTAGAGCGTCTGCGTGGTAAGTACAAACGATGCTCAACTGCGTGGCGTCCAAAGAGTTAAGCTCAATATTTAGCCCAGGTTAACCCATTCTCCGCCAATCACGTGTTAAGGCAGGTTTCTCCGCAATGCGTTGTCTGCCAATAACTCCGTAAGGCGTTTTTTAGATCAATATTTCATATTTTTGTCATGGTATTCATATTTCACCCACGGAGTCTTGGGTGATGCTGTCTGAGCCATCACAACTCTGCAACGCTTCAATACCGCCACCTGGTGGCCGATCGGCGAGTTGCCAAACCGGAAGTGCCCATTGTAGCTCGGTCCATCCCCTATTTTCGTCCGGCCACTCGCTTATCGTCCCGGGGCTCAATACAGACACCGTCGATATGGATCTTTGCCATAATTCAATAATCAACATGATTTGGACGTGTATTAGTAATATACAAACCGGAAATGGATCGCATCGATCAACATCCCATAATTGGGATCCGTTTGCTCCACTCTCATCGCCCAACGCTACGAGGAGACTGGGGTGAGTTTCAGCGTTTTTCTTCATTTTCATTTTCGATACAAACTGCTCTGATCAATATATCACCCATACTACATAAATCATTTAACGTCGGTCATTGAATTATAAACGACCCCCCCCTCCGTTCACCCGCAGATGACCAGTCATGGCGTTTAGGACCATGTACAGTTGAATTTTTTTTTTATATAACGTTGATCGGTATCAAACTGCATTTGATAATCTAATATATGCATTTATGCCTATATCTCACGTTCTATGAAATACTGCAGAAAACGATAAAAACATATTTATACTCTAGACGGTATTTTAGTATGAATGTGTGAATGAAAAAGTAAAACGTTCCTACATCCTGAACGATAGATAATTGATGTTGAATGGGCCATAGTAATGTCAATTTAGCAATACAATTTAAAAAGTTATAGCCCTGCAAAGAAGGTGAACATCTCCATAGACAAATAGCGCTGGCAGAGGATGATTTAGGATGATCAAAGTGGTGGCAGAGAATGGGTAAATACTCACAGGCTACTTTAGGCAAGGAGCCCAACCGAGGTGAAGGTGCCAGAACTCCTATATGAGACAAAGACAAAAACTACAAGGTGAGATCAAATTAAACCTGAGGATTTCTTTAATAAAATGTAATTTTGAAGGCAAAATATTACAAAGACAGACCTCTTAATACGAGCAACTGAGTGACAGTCATTGTGACAGTAGCAAACGGCAGAGCTGAAAATAGAGAATGGGTGTTGTCTTGCAGCAGTACACATAATATTAGTCATTCTTAGCGGTTTATCCATCCAAATCAGAAATTACTGTGGATGACAGCTGGGGGCACTTACATCGGTAGTAGAGGGCTTCGCGGCGGCATTCCTGGAGGACTCTCCTCTCCTCCTCAGTAAAGACATAGGGCTTCGAGGCTGGATCCTATTGTATATTGTTTACATTGTTGAACAATGCATGACCAACACTTACCAGGCACAGAGTACACTGTGCAATCTCAACCCCTACCCAACCCCCCCCCCACCTCCAATGTACAGCCCCCACCCCACCTACCCAACCTCCAATGTACAGTTTCTACGTCAAATGTATATACACTCTTTTTCTGGACACATTTTGTATCACAAACAGTACTGTATTTGCAAATCTGGTATGTCATAAATGTATAGATGTAGCAGTACCGTCTATCTGTATGTCATGTATGTCATATATGTTATGATGAATTGAAAATGGGGGACCCTGATGTAAACAAGACGAAAGTCTTTCTCTGGTCTGCATCCCCTTAACAATTGTATGTATTGAGCTGTACTGTACCCATTCTGCAATCTGTTAATAAA
Source organism: Notolepis coatsorum (assembly GCF_963971535.1). Taxonomy (NCBI): domain Eukaryota; kingdom Metazoa; phylum Chordata; class Actinopteri; order Aulopiformes; family Paralepididae; genus Notolepis; species Notolepis coatsorum. The sequence continues at coordinate 179,101,945 of NC_140166.1, read as the reverse complement.
CTTTTCAATCAATCAATCAATCCTCCCTTCCACTACCCATGATAACCATGTCAGTGATGATAACCCCCCCCCCCCCCCTGAAATATGTGCTGGTGTAGGTAGTGGTACCATGGTCTTAGCAGGTGAGGGTAACACAAGGGGTACATCAGTCGTTGGGCATGCTTGATTGATTGATTGAAAACTTTATTAACAGATTGCAGAATGGGTACAATACAGTACAGCTCAATACACACAATTGTTAAGGGGATGCAGACCAGAGAAAGACTTTCGTCTTGTTTACATCAGGGTCCCCCATTTTCAATTCATCAGGACATATATGACATACATGACATACAGATAGTCAGTACTGCTACATCTATACATTTATGACATACCAGATTTGCAAATACAGTACTGTTTGTGATACAGAAGGAGTCAGGAAAAGGGAGTATATACATTTGACGTAGAAACTGTACATTGGAGGAGGTTGGGTGGGGGGGGGGGGTTGGGTACACTGGGATATTGACAACCATACTGGGTAATCTACATTGGAGGTGGTTGGGGGGGGGGCACACTGTATATACAAGCAAAACTGTACATTGAGGGGGGGGGGGGAGACACTGGGACTGGAGCAGGATTAGCCTGCCTATTAAGGATATTTGGGCACTAGCCAGTTTCACTTTCCAGTTGAGCATACACAACAACAATACTAGTTATGTCTAAACATTTTTGGGGGATACTCAATGCCATTTCTCATCGTAGTTTACACTAGTTATGCTTAGATCTTCCAGGCTTAGGTTAAAGTACTGTCTTCTGTCTGTCCCATTGGACACAGGACAATGACAGACTGTATGTAGCATGTGTGCTAACCTGAGCCCCGCCGTGTTGTTGCTGCTGTGGATCCGTATATTGCGTCTGTGACTGGCTCATGATCTCCAAAGTAATGCACTGGTTTTATCAATCAATTATCATGTGAGGGTAGTTAAGACAGAGAGAGAGAGACCTCTACACGCACAATGTCGTTACTAATGACCTGTGAAAGGAGAACGGTGCCCTCTTACTTAAAAACACAACTTTAACGGTGCATATTTACCTATATGGGATTACCCGAATGGGCGGCGTTCTATACATTTGCTTGTGTGGACAGGACATGACATGAGTCAAAAAGACAAAATAACTGACCACCTCGATTACAAATCGTGCATGCACATAATAGCCTTATTTTAATGTGAAAACGTCTGGATTGGTAGTGGTACAGCAGCACTCATTCATAGCACTGGAAGTTTGTACATTTGTTAAACGGGACAATTTAGGGTTTACATTGCTCCCTTCGGACACGATTTTTTTTTTTTTTTTACTGGGATGTGAATCGAACTAACCCAATCTCATCTCCAAAATGTGATCCAATCACTGGGCCCTTTACTGGGGAAGCCCCGCCCAGACGTTGGGCTTGCGGCTCTGCAGATATACCCTACTGAGAGTCTCGTGATTGCCACAGTCTTGACCAACTAGAATGAGCCATTCGAGGTGGGCGTTTACAAGCACAGCCAATCCTAAAAGAGAAGGCGGGCGCAACACGCCGTGGTTTTGACAGTGGCGCTCTGCAGATATACCCTACTTGCTCGGCCACAAAACCTAGATTGAGGAGGAAAAAAATCACACCTCTGCGCCAACAACCCTTCTGAGGAGGACAGGACGCTGTGTAGCTTGTTGGGCAAAATGAAAAGAGCGTTCCAGTCTGCGAGCTAGTAGCTACCTAGCTGAAGAAGTAAAAGAAGAGGAAAAAAGTTGTGAGTAACGTTAGCTAAACGATCGTTGAATCAACTGAAGACGCGTATAAATCACTGGCTTGTTACGTTAAGTTTCGCCACGGTACGTGTTAACAGCAGCAGCTACCAAAACAGCAGCAGTAGCCGACCTGGCTAACGCCGTGCACTGTTAGCACACGCTAAAGAAGAAGGGTAGTTTGGTTAGCCTGCCAGCTTGAGCTCATAGCTAGCTTTGCAAGATCTGTGAGCACCGATGAGATTGTCGGCATCAGTTTTAACATTAATAGTTAACCCGGCTGTTTAGGTAGTTGGCTGACGTGATTTGTTGACCGGTTAAACGCTAACATCCAGTTGACAACTAATACATCGAACTGTTGGCTAAATGAAGTTGTTGCTACTGCTAACTAGCTATAGCCACCTGCCTAACATTACTAACTTGCTTAACACTCCATCGTGCATTACGCTAACGTTAGCCAGCGAACTAAAAAGCTAAGTTAAGTTCATGCATAACGTTACCAGTGGGTCCCATGTTTACCATTTGTTTATGCTAGCAAATGTCTACACAATTTACTCTTACAATGAAGCACACCGTAAGTTAAGTACGTCATACTTCCACACGTTCAACTTAGCATTAACGTTACAAGAATTCTACCCAGCATATCATCTGCAGGTATTGTTTCCCTGGCTGGTTCAATGCTGCCCCTGACTGGTTTAACATTAGTACATCTGCTGTGGCCAACATAGCCGAAACTGTTTACCACATGATATCAACATGATATACAATTATGGTGGGTACTTGACTCGTATCAAATCATTTAGGACATTCCATTCGCTCTATATTTCTGTTAACTGCAGTGGTTTTCTAACGCATGTCAACATAAACAAGTCAGTTATAAGTACACTGTACTTTGTAGGTATTAGAGTTGTCTACCTAAGCCTCACAGCCATATTGCCTGTGTTGGTATCACACTTGGGGAATTGTCAGATTGCATCTGACATTCTTTTAGAGAACTTAATTTGCTCTGTTTAGTGTGTGCATCAGACACACAATGAAGGATTTGTTCGCCGTAGACCAGAGCATGAAGACTACAACACAGAGGAATCTGGTCAGTCTCTGTTATGAGGGCGGAGGTGGAGATGGCCAAACTTTTTCACTCGTGGGCACAATGCACTTCTGATGGGGAGAAATGTCTATCATTCATGAGCCCTGTACGGGGGTTGGATATGCTCTGAATAATCGGGAATTTGATGTTGTCGAGTTGTGTGAATACATGGGCGTCACAGTAGTTGCCTTCAGCAGGTAGAACAAAAACATATCGACTCTTTGTCAGTCAGAGGATGATGACACTGAATTTCACAGCTGCCTGTGTCTGTGTTTGCTATTGCCGCAGTGTTGTGTCAACTGACTTGGAACAAAATGAGCATGGATTGAGCATTGTGTGTACAATACATGGAGTTAGAGATGTGCTTGCTTGCTCTGACTGGTCATTTCTGACCATGGGTCTATATGCATCTGACACGCCCATGCAGGGATAATAAGATACTGATGGTAGTACAGATGTGTAATGAAGTCAACACACAAGCATGCATGCAGATATGGACACACACACGCAGGAAGGAGTCCCTCGGCCTCTAGGTTACAGCTAGGCATCCATCTGCCTTTATCTGGGGCATAATTCCAGGGAATATGTGTTTGTTACTAAACTGCCCTCTGCTAGGATTACCTGTTAACTCAGCAGTTCAGTCGTGGCCACAGAAATATGATGCCTAATCCTATTATTTGTTTAAAAAAACATAAATAAATGATAAAAAAAAAAATATATATATATATAATACGCATGACATGTTAAATATTGGTTTTTAAAGTTATTGTCTATTCAAGCCAATTGTTATACTGGTAGCAACTCTGTTTTCTAATGGTGTTTTCTCTCATTTGGGAAGTTGTTATATTTTTATGTTTGAATTTTTTTCACTTGGTTGGTACACATGTTTACTAATAGACATAATCTGCCACTTTGCCATATGTTAAAAACAAACGAGGTGTCCATGGACAAGGAGCTCACGGCTGCACAAATATCTCGGCTGGTTGTTGACTCTTCGCAACACCTGCTTCTGTGACCTATGACCTCTCGGCACAAGTTGGCCGTTTACCTGCTGCTTTATCAGCAGGACTTGGGGAAACCCTGATTTGAGTTCTTCCAGAATTGTATGATGTTCTATTCTAGCCTTTACAGCCTTCAGTTGGCTGGGCAGTATAAGGCAGAAGATCCCTTATCTCAACCTGGTCCGAAACGGTTGGATCCCAAGTGTGTGTGTCATGTTTGTTTTGAGCTAAATTATTAACCTGAGCTGCTGTATTTGGTTATTTGTCCTCAAAAAGAAAGATTCTGAAACATTTGCTTGCAAGTTTGTTTGAAGTTTTGTTAGAGTTTAGATAGAAGGGCGGCCTGGTCCTCCGTTTGTCATTTGGAAACTAGCTAATTAGCTAAAAAAATCTGGCACACAACTGAAGATGTTCATTAATGTGCACTGTCCCTGGGTAAAAAATAAATAAACAAACTTAAACTCGTGGGTAAAACCAGCCAGACTCCCAAGAAGTATTGGTAAGACATTTTTAAAATCCGTTTCAACGTTCCTGCCCATGAATATGAGCACAAGAATGGCATATTGTTGAGAGATTACAAGTCTGAACAGCATTGCTCCGCCTTATTCGACCAATGAAATCCACAAGTTGCAGGCTTCCTTTTGAAACACACAAGAGCGTAAACAGGCTGGTTTGCACATGTTTGTAAACATGCAGCATCTATGTTGCTCTCCGCTTCATTAGTGTTTCACAGCGCTGCAACCGCAAGTAAAAAATATCTATTTAAAAACAGACTGATTTTAGAAAAATTATCTCTTCATTTTGAAGAAATGAAACGTTTTCAACGGTGAAATAAGAATAAGCCTACATGCGCCATTGGTCATAAACCGCTCGTTACATATACTTTCTGACTTGGCACGAGTCTGCATGTATAAGACCAAGGTTCCAAAACAATGCTTGCTAATGTCATGGTGGGTTTTAAGATATTCGACTACGTATGCTTTATAAATGTGGGTCACTGACTAGAATGAGTTTTTTCCCCATTTCATTGAATGCATTGAAAGGGTTAGTGTACTGTAGCACCAAGTGGAATGAGTGGAGCTAGAAATAGCCTATAATTGAGCCTTGCTGAGGCAGATTATTCTTGGCTTGGGAGAAACGGTTTCGAGCATAATTGATGTTTGGGTCTGACTTCACCAAAGAAACCACCCTAAGAGGCGAGGGCCAGATCTGGGCCTCGCTGATCTACAAACCTACTGGTCTTCTGGCCCTATTATAGCTAGTGGGACGCCTAACGCTCTGGCTGCAGATATCTCGGGAGTCGGGTCAGGTGTAAAGGGAAATGTGTTGAAACATGCAAATAGGTGGTTGTCCATCGACGGCGGCATGAAAGCCTTCCTTCAGAAGAAGCCAGCAATGTTTCCGCTCTATAGGAAAGTAGTGATTACACACCAGGGCCGGGCCTGTCATTTAGTGGTGGTGCAAGCCAGATGTAGGCTATTTAGTTTCCCTTTGTCTCATTTGCTCTATCGCACATGGGTTAAACTCGGTTGTTGGTTAAAGGCTTCACTAACTGTTACTTGATTACTGCTGTGAAGATCGGAGCCCTTGTGTGTGTGTGTCTTGAGAGAGATCTACATATCCAGGCTGTTTGCTTGTGAAACCATGTTAAAGGAACACGCCAACATTATGGGAAATTCGCTTACCCGCCTTCTCCAGAGTCGGACAAGAAGATGGATACTAGGACTTCACGATTAAGCGTAAAAAATATCGCTATATCTTGATTCATAGACGTATGCATGCAAGAATTAAAAAAAAAAATTATAAACTTCATTTTTTAGCGTTTATCGCTTTTCTGGTCAAGCATGACCGACAGATGCAGGGTGAAACGGGAGGGAGAACAGGGAAAGACATTCGGCAAATGACGGCGGGTCCGGGAATCGAACTCGGAGTCAACCAGATCCGTGACGCAGCACGGTATTCCTCGACGCGAAGCAGCACGGTATTCCCCGACGCTTTCGCGTCGAGGTACATGGTGAGCTACTGGAGCTCCCCGCAATCATTTCTAAATGACGACGATTCTGATGTATTTGCATTTGCGTCAAAATGGAGATCAGCATTAAAACACTCGCTCCTATTCCCCTATGCATTCACGTCACACTGCATTCACACATTGACTTATTTGCTTCGGAACAATCCCAGTTGCGATATCAATCACACTTACACGTTGTAAAGCAAAACACGCTATTAATTCACCATTCAATATATTTTCTTACTTTTGTGTTGACTTGTCGCCAGATTCCTGTTTTTGGGTTCCAGGTGAGAGGTAGGAGCTGGACAACACAAGAGTTCCATAGCCGCCCTGAAGTCTTATACAGTCATGTTTATAAAAATCCCACGAAAAATGAGTGAATGAATTTTGTAATGTGTACTGGTAAAACAGTGTGATTATCCAAAATGGCCATCCACTTCATAACATTCTTCTAAAGTCAGGACAAAGGTCAGAACCGAAAGTTGTCATTTGACGGAGTGCTTGTCAAATAAACACCCTGAGCTGACTGGGCCTAACAAAAATAATAGTTGGTTTCAGGTTGGTTGTCAGTTTGGCCATGGGTAGGTAGGGAATTTTTTTTTTTTTTTTTTTTTTTTTTTTTATTCTTTCCCACGGCGACTATGGATAGGGAATTTCTTTATTTAATTAAAATGTTCACAACAACATGGATGCATGTACTCTGCCAGCATGTTTAATATCCATAATACTAAATGTTTGACTAAGATTTCTATGAAACTTTATTCTTAAAAAAAAAAAAAAAAAACTGATTTTTTTTTTTTTTTTTTAATATATAATTTTTTTTTAAAACTCATAAAATATATTGGGTCGCACCTAAATCGGCAGGGTCGGTCGGCAACCTGAAACCAACCATTATTTTTGTTAGGCCCTGACGAGGGCAAACTGGTGTAAGAGGAAAAGAGGCATGATTTATTTTGTATGTTACAAGAGACTTTTAAGTTTAAGTCAAGCACTTTCATATGTTATGTTTAAGTCAAGCACTTTGATATAATGTTATGTTGTCCGTTTAAGAGAGTGCAATAAATGTTTTTATTGAAAAAATAAGAATCGTGTGAGAGAATCGTGATCTCAATTCTTAGGGAGAAAAATCGTGACCGGCTGCAAGCTAGCCTAGCATAAAACTCCGGGAGAGGTATTTTTGGTCAACAGCTAGGCTAGCTGGTAACGGCTTTCATTAATTTGTGCTAGGCTAACTTGCAGCCGGAGAGGAAAAGGTTAATTCCAGCGTTATGGATGTGACGCAGGGACTCCCAACAACGAATAGAATGCCTCAGAAAATGCACTGATTAAGCATGAATTAAATAATTTACATATATATTCATGGCACCTCCTAGGGAGAGTGTAGACACCCCACAACATTTTCTAAATACGGCAACATGACAACCAATCTGCATTATGATTGTGACATGAAATATACAGGCTTTTGTGACATACATCCGGAAAATCACTTGACCTTCAATTAAATGAGTTGACTCTTTACATTGTATTATGTATTGGAGTGCTCTATACATGTGATGGGAGAATGTACTGTGCATGCAGAGGATTATAATTCTGCTGAATTCCCATTAGATGCAGGGCTTTCCCCAGGATTTTCAAACAAGATTGTGCAGAGTCTCAACCAGGGGGTGGTCCCCAGGCCCCCCCCCCCCCAGCCGGGAGTCAAATAAATTGCAATAAAGAACCATTTGCTGTAATTTTTCGGAATTACATTTTTATTTAAGTATAGTGTAAAGTTACACAATAGTTTAACAATGAATATGAAAATACAAGCACACAGCGGAATGGAGGACTGGGCAAATCACATAATAGACAATGATGCGTCTGTTTCTAAGCCGGCCTCAATTCTTCACTGCTAATTTTTTATAAAACTTAATAATAATACGTTTATTTTTTAATACACCACATGGTAGCGCTGCGCTCCTATACCCTGAGATTGGATGCTGCAAAGTCTGTCTAAAGAGTTGACTGCCGTAGGGCTGGGCGATAAAATGATGACTATAATTATCGTGATATATTTTAATAATCGATATCGATTGATAATAAAAAAAATATCTTATTATTATTATTTGTTTTTTTTGTGACCTGCAACAGGGCAGTTTTAAAACCAGAGGCAGTGGACAGACTTGTCTTTCTTGCCTGCAACTTAAAGTAATGGCTTTGCTTGTCCAAATGACAATACTGACCAAATTGAGATATCTTTTTCTCTTGTCCATTTATTTAGTTTGCTTTCTAATTTGAAATACAGTTTGAAACCGTCTGTACACAGTAGGCTATATGTGTGCTAGCAGAGCTAGTCTCCAGTCGTGAGTCACGGTGCACATGTGCGGTGGTTTGTCCACCAAAAAAGCGCCAAAAGATAGAAACGAAACTAGCAGAGCCAGAACTGTTCAACTCCCCTGGAGCCACAGCCAGCAGAGAAGCCCGTTTACTTTAGCTTTCAAACCAGCTGCAGCCTGAGAACTGGAGTGTGAGGGGCTGTAACACTAAATATGGTGGCAATGACAAAGAATTGCTGCAAAATAAACATACATTCTGTTGTTTATAAAAAATAAAATAAAAAAATAATCTATTTAAAGAATATAATTATAGATATTGAGTGATATGATATCGTTATCGATATCGTGATATAATTTTTGGCCATATCGCCCAGCCCTCTGCCGCCATCTTGATAAATTACTCCTATTGCTTAGAGTCTGTTATGCATATTAAGTCACTGGTAAATGACAACGCAGAATGTTAGGTCAACCGATACATTGGTCAAAAATGCCTTTAAAAAAAATTAGACCAGCTTCTATGCATGCACCATGGGGTGCAATTGATCCTGTTACTTTGAGTAAAGAATTTTCCACAAAGGTCTTAGGTACAGAAATGTTTATAAAGGTTTATTTTGGTACCAGGACAATAATCTGAACGTTCACACAGAATAGATAGCAATATTCTCTGTCTGCTCTATTATGTGAACATTCGTTATTGATGTAATTGATGAGTAAAAAACAGATGTGGAAATTCCTTATGGCACTAAGGAATTGGTTTGAAATATGAAATGTAGACTAGACTTAATTAATGGCAAAACATCGGTGGTAGGGCTGAGCCCAACTGTTGGGACCTTCGTTTGTTACGTTGGCATTCAAATCTTAATTAATTAATGGGTTCGAACCCCCGCTTTTTTATTTTATTTTTCAATTTTATCTTTTTATTTTACACAAATTATATATCAGAATATGATATATCAGAATTACCGTAATTCCTCTAATAGTAAGTAACCGGGTCTCAAATACAAGCCGGGTCTCTATTAATGGCCGGGTGCGCTCTTGAGCTAAGCAATTATAAGCCGGCCTCCTAATACAAGCCGGGTTACTAATATACTGAGCTGCATACTGAGCTAGTTACTTGATTTCACTTTGAAAACGTTGAAATGACCAGTGACCACCTGTAATTGCACTGTTTACTATTTCATACAGTACTTGGTTTCAATAAATGAACCCAGTACATTTTACTGGGTTCAAACTGACACAAAATGTTGATTTATTCATTATGATCCGTTTGAAAATTTGAAATATAGGCCTCCCTCTTATACAGGCCTCCTCCTAATCCAAGCCTGGTATCCGCTACAGTTGAAACAAATACAAGCCGGGGTTACTATTAGAGGAATTACGGTATATCACAGTACTATGTTGTGTTTACAATCATTTGAAAGTCACACGTGAACACGGATGCAACAACACAGTCTAGTTGAGATGAGGAGGGGTCACCATCATACATTATCAGGAAATGAATCAATCATGCAAAAAAGAGTTGAGTGACACACTCACCAGTCTCATTTCATAATACAACGTTTCCGAATGGACGTTTGGATTATACCAAGTGTATGCAGTGATGCTGAACTTTCCCAGCGGAACACAAGTTACTTAACGTTACACAGGTATGTTATGCATGTTAATTAAGCTATGCAGAGCTCAGCCCTTTAGCTTGCTATTCGCTAAGATAGCAGGAGCCGTCAGCCAACAAAGATGTTGTTTCAACAAATGTATTCACAAAGTGGATTACCACCCAAACGTTATTGAAGCCTCCCGTGACCAGTAAGTAGGTACTACTACTCTTAATAACTGCAGCAATATGTGCTACGTTATATGCGTAAATGTGTGCTATGTGCCTAAAGTCAAGACTCGACGGTACTGAACCAGAAAAATTATTTAGGAGCAAATTTCTTGAATGATTAAAAACGATGGTTCGAACGTCCGTTCGAAAAACCCTGGCGAAGTTCGAATCCCAAAAACGGGCTTCGGGGACAGCTCTATTGGGTGGTAACTAGGGATGGGTACTTTTCACATTTGAACCGATACGGTACCGGTACCTGTGAATCGATACCGGTACCCAACGGTACCTTTTTTTGGTACTTTAGTCTCAAGAAATTTAATTTACCTACCTCAGTCGTGAAAAAAAAAATCCAAACTTCAAATAACTACAATTTCGACAGTTTTCGGCTTGCCATTGCTCCGACTGCTTTGCTGTTGAATCAAGTCAAATCCTAGGTAAGCACATATTGTGCGTGTGAACGTTGACATGAAAATAAAAAAAAGGGTAAAAATTTTTTTATACCCCCCCCCGGTATCTCACTTGAATCGATACTCGGTAGTACCGACGTGTTTCGGTTCGGTACCTCAAAAGTACCGAATTTGGTACCCATCCCTAGTGGTAACCAGGGCGGGTTCGCTCAATGCCCTGCTTCACAGTTGCATACATTCACACCTGGGTGCTGCCCAGTACAACCACAGTCTGACGCTGTTGACCATTTTGCTCAGAGGTGCTGAATTTATCATAATTTGGTAGTGGTGGGGGAAAATATCGATACAGTATAGTATCTAGGGATGGGCGTGAGTAATCTATTACTCGTAGCTATGAGAAAAATCGATCTTAAATTATAAATGTTTATGAAATTCTTTATTTATAATTTTTTTTAACATATTTGTTTCACATGTATGTGTAAGATTATAACTGTTTGTTGGTTTTCTTAAACATATACGTTAAATAATTTTTTCTTGAGTTTTTCCCCCCTTTACGAGTAATACACGATCACTCGAGTATAGCATGCGATCAATCGATCTGGATTTGTCTTAAAAATGCCCATCCCTATTAGTATCGCGATACTTTGCGTGGCGATACTGTATCGATACAAGGACTCCAAGTATCGATATTTTTTTTATATAAAATTATCTTATGTTTTACATAATTTCAATTTAACCGTAATTTAATTTCAAACCCCCCAGTTGCTGAAGGGCTCTGTGGCTGCATAACTTTATTTCTTTGTATAAGGAAGTTGCATTGTTAATTTCAATACCTGTAATAGTACAGTAGTCCACACACGCACACGTGTGCATTCTGTTAAGTTGGAATATGACTGTAATACAAACAGACTAGTTCAGATTGTCAGGTACATGATGCAACACAGATTACAGTCTTAACATCTGTCTGCTTGAGAAAATCCCATTTGCTGCAATAAAAATGATTGAAGTGAGATGAACAGACTGAAAACTTAATTTTATTAGATAAAACACGTTGACAAAGTTTTACTTTGCAGTTGAAGAAAGGTAATATATCGCAATATTAATATTGCAATACTCAGCATATCGCAATATATATTTATCACAATACTATCGTATCGTGACTTAAGTATCGTGATAATATCATATCATGAGGCATCTGGTGATTCCCACCCCTATAATTTGGTCATACTACTACACACACAACACACACAGGCTATGTGTTGCAGTACTTTCTCAGACAAGCATTTTTCACGGATGTTGAGAAAAGGATGTATGTGGTTTGACAGTTTCAACATAAGATAAGTGCAGGAATGGCGTGTGTTCTCGTTAACGGTACAGAAACAAACTATTTAGAGCTTTTGCATGAACTCAGTAATTTTCCGCTGCAAGAGGTTTAAGAAACGCAAGTAAAAATATTCACTTCACCCACTTCCTTAGTTACCATGGCAACCACTCACTGCTATTCCCAGCCTTTTGGCAGAGAACACTATTCATTTTTAAACGTCTTTAAAACGTACATCTACAGGATGCACTGGGGGGCGTAGACTGGGGGATGATTAGGGATGGGTACCGAATTCGGTACTTTTGAGGTACCGAACCGAAACACGTCGGTACTACAGAGTATCGAATCAAGTGAGAAAAAAAAAAATATATATATATATATATATATATATATATATATTATATTTTTATTTTTTTATTACTTTTTTCTTTTCATGTCAACGTTCACACGCACAATATATGCTTACCTAGGATTTGACTTGATTCAACAACAAAGCAGTCGGAGCAATGACGAGCCGAAAACTGTTGAAATTGTAGTTATTTGAAGTTTGGATTTTTTTTTACGACTGAGGTAGGTAAATTAAATTTATTGAGACTAAAGTACCGAAAAAAGGTACCGTTGGGTACCGGTATCGATTCACAGGTACCGGTATCGGTTCAAATGTGAAAGGTACCCATCCCTAGGGATGATACAGTCGCGCTCCAGTGACGTCAGTGAATTTGCTGATGTTGTTAGCTTTATAGCAACGTTAGCTGACGGTATTGTCCCCACAAAGAAGGTGCAGATTTTCCCAAACCAGAAACCGTGGGTGGACAATTCCATCCGAGTGGCCCTGAATGCTCGTACCGCTGCTTACAACTCGGGCCGAGCATCGGGAAATATGGAAGAGTATAAGGTAGCAGCCTATATGCTACGCAAGGAGGTGCGGGCTGCTAAACGGCGATATGCGAACAAGATGGAGACACAGATGGCACAGAACGACACGAGAGGCTTATGGCGGGGAGTACGAACGAAAAGTTAACTGATAATAAAGTCAGCCCCTCCTCAATAGTGAGTGCCGATGCCTCTCTCGCGGATTAACTCAACTCCTTTTACGCCAGGTTTGGAGCGAGCAGTGGCGACGTTAGCTCACTGGCTAATGACGTCACTGATGCGCCGGCTGCCGCAGATTAGATAAAACACGTTGACAAAGTTTTACTTTGCAGTTGAAGAAAGGTAATATATCGCAATATTAATATTGCAATACTCAGCATATCGCAATATATGCGATATGCGATATATGCGATATGTCAAACATTTTTGACGGAACACAGCGTGAGATTAATGTTTAAGGGTATAAATACTTGGAAAGCGGCTGGCCCAGATGGGATAACATAGGGCTGGGCGATATGGCCAAAAACGTTATCGCGATAAAATTATAAAATTATTTTCATATAACTCGATATCGATAATTATCGTTGATATAATTTCTGTCAAGTTTAATTAACTTATGCCCGGCGCCGATGGACGGGCTATTAATAGACTTGTTTTGCTGCTGCGAATGTCTCGAGTTGATGTCGTCATCAGTCCGCGCACGTTCTTCTACGCACCAGTGCATAGATTATTATATTCCACCAGGGGGCAACCTACCGCCACTTATAAGAATGGAACTAAGTTAGCCAGAGCAAGCGGTGTATCCTATGACAATGTACTAACTATCACCCTAAAATACTCCGTTCCGCCCCAATACATTGCAACGACGTCCACCGCATAGTTACGCCACACTACTCTAACCGTTGCCTCAGAATTCACGCCACACACCCACTCCGCACGTAAACTATAAAATAGCGGCGTGCAAGCTAATTATCCTAGCCAGCCTTGTTTCCAATGTACTAACTGTCACCCTAAAATACTCCGTTCCGCCCCAATACATTGCAACGACGTCCACCGCATACCCCACACTACTCTAACCGTGGCCTCAGAATTCACACCACACACCCACTCCGCACGTAAACTATAAAATAGCGCCGTCAGGCCACTGAACTTAGAAGCAGGCCAGGCCAGTGTTTCCGGTTGCGGCGGCGCGATAGTTAGATAACCTAAGTGGGGAACAACCAGGAGATCACTGTGACCGAGAGTAATGCAGTCTAAACAGTCATAAATCTTTAATTCAACTTCAGCCCTGATTTTTTGTTTGACATTACAAAAAATCCATCAAAATCTGTGTTGCTGCTAATCATTGACACATGCCTAGCCTGTAATAATCCCCCCCAGAAAAATTTACTTTGCATTTGATATATTGAAAATATTTTACTTTTTGTGTTTTTTTTAACAATAATTTGTGATGCCATCACACAAACTGGCATTTAAAGGGTAAACATTCAAAAATGTATTGAATATGTGTTTTCTTTTCTTTTTTACAATAATTTGTGATGCCCATCACAAACACTGGCAGGGTAAAAATTCAAAAATTCCTGCACCAGAATGCAGGAAATTAAGTTTTTGTAACAAAATAATTGTGTGTGTGTGTGTGTGTGAGAGGGAGAATGACGGACAATTGCTTGCTGTGAGAGAGAGAGAGAATTAAGTACATTTGCTGAAATACAGTTGTTCTTAATTTTCTCACTTGCTATGTGAGAATGTTAGTTATGTTCTCAATGCCCCTTGCATTGTATGAGTTGTGTGGAAGCGTTTGCTAGTTCTTGTGCTATCCCTTTGTACATTGTGACTGTCTGACAAAAGTTAACAATAAATAATGGTATTAGGAATACATTTGCCTCCTGCGTGAACTGTGCATAGCTGAATAGACTGTATTTTAACGCCGGTCATATGGTGGTATGGTGGAGCCAGCTACGTTCTCAGGTGGTACTTGGTGTAAAAAGTTTGAGAACCACTGGTCTAACGTTATCTAGCTGGCTAGCTACTGATAGCTCCTTATATCAACAAATGCTCCGGCAATAGTCGAGTGCATGAGACCTCCGTTAGCTAGGTAGCTAACGTTAGCTCACTGTTTAAACGAAATGACCCAGTAAAGTAAATAGTTCACTTTAGTTTAATACATGAGGCGTTGTCTAATGTTATCTAGTCGGCTAGCAGTAGCTACAGATAGCGCCTGATATCAATGTCATATAACATAATTGACATTATTTGTTTTTGCAGCTGTTGGCTAATTAGCTATCATGCTTCATAACTGAACACTGCGAACATCTTATACGTTTCAGACCCTGTTAGTCAAGTTGAACTATCGCTCTGACTGGGGCATGAGGGCATGCTGAATGTGATTTGACCAAAGCAGAGTATACACACAGACAGTGGAGCTGTTTGCAGATAGCGAGCATTTTGACTTGCGTGGTGGCGATGTCTCGCAGATAATACAACTACAAGTATAATTATATAATATATATATTTTATTAAAAAAAAATCTATATATATTTTTTTTAATAAAACCAAAAACGATCGGTATTGGCTAGGGGTGGGAATCACCAGTTTCATCATGATACGATACGATATCGATTCTTTGGACAACGATACGATATTTGCCGATATCACAAAGTCTCTCACGATACAATACGATACGATTAGATTCAGGTGCCTGCGATCGATATGAGATGATATCATATGCCCATTTAACACAATCAGTAACATTTAGATCAACAAAAAAAAGGTAATGAATATCATTTGACATTTGTATTTTTGAGCTCTTCCAGACATTTAAAGGAAAATCAATCTATTGTTTTTAATACAAATAGACCTCCTGTTCACTGTAAAGTGCCACGTTTTTATATATTGAGCTTTAAACTTTAAGCTACATTTTTTGGAACTCAAAACTCACAACCTCCCTCTCCCAAACCGTTCCTACAACAATTTGTTGATGTTGCATGATCATGTATAGGCCTACATTTATTATGTATTATATTGTTTATGTTTAAATAACATTTAGACATCAAACTCCTCTGACCTCATCTGGTCTTTCCAAAGACGCGCGCACACACACACACACAGAAAGGGAGAATGCTATGCTGTAACATCTACACACACAGAGCTACTGCTGTTGTTCTTGGGCGGATATGAGACTCGCCACAGGATTTTCAAAATAAGAGTATCGATATGAATCGATCTTATTACATCGATCCGATTCGATTGTTGATAATTACATCGATGTATCGATCTGGATCGATGTATCGTCCCACCCCTAGTATTGGCCGATATGGCTCATAGGTGATTATTAGTTGCTGCACTTGCTACCAGAAGGCTCCGGTTCAGTTAGTAGTAGAGGCTCTGTTGTGATTTTTGCACAATAAATATTCAACATTCTCTTTTGAGACTCCGCCTCAGACTCTTATCATTTGGCACTAAAAGCTAAACATTGTCACCGATATGGCTGTCCGCAACATGTCATTAATTGTGTACGCGAGGTGGTTCAGTGACGATGCTAACGTGAGCTAGGTTAGCTAGCATGAGCTACCGGCAGATGGAAAGACTAACGTTACTGGTGAAAATGTGATTTACGTTGGAATACTCCTTTGCCAACTTGCTGTACTTTGCTTGCAGGTCTGCAGCCATGATTGCTGGATTATGAATAGCCCCAACTTTAGCCAAGGTAACGTTATACCTTTAACGCTAGCTTTTTCGGTTAGCTGTTCAATGCTAATAACGCCACCAAGCGAACCCACCTGAGCTCCCCGTCAACACCGCTCTGTCGGGAGGATGGCATTTAAGAAAGTATCTGCTGTTAAAATGACAAACAGCATTGACACTAATTCACGGTCGGTTAAACACACGTTTGTTTTATAATGCTCACTCAACAGGCCGCAGTGTTGTTGATAAATTACGTGGTATCAGAGCGCAGCATTAGAGGGTACTCTCCGATACCAGCATTTTAGGCAGTATCGGCGGCATTTCCGATACTGGTATCGGTATCGGAACAACTCTAATGATGATTATCGTTATATCGCCCAGCCCTACAACACAAACGCCGTTGTGGATAAACGGGGCTATCGTGGACAGAAAAAAAAACACTTTAAACAAAATGTCACTTTAAAAAATTGAATCTTAGAAACACTTTAAAAGAAGGAGGTACTGTATAGTTTAGATATATTAAGAGTTAGGGCGGCTAAGTGGCACAGTGGGCAAGGCGCTCGCCACTAATGCAGGAGATGCTGGGTTCAAGCCCAGCTTTCGGCATTGCTACCAGCTTGGCTGATCGTTCATACTAACGCAATTGGCAGTGTTAGGGGTGGGAAGCTGGTGGGTGGGGATCGGACGTTGTGGACAGCGACTCCTACAGGTAGGTTGGTGCGCCTGCGCAGCAGAATCAGGAAGCGTGTCCCTCCCATGCAGACCCTCGCTGCTGAGAGATCGCGCTGTGCAGGTGAAAAGATGCGACGGCTGCCTCCTCGTGTACCGGAGGGGACACATGATGCAAGGCTTCGTCCACATTGCAGCCGGCCTGTGGGAGGCATGGCCTAACAGCGTTCGAGACAGGGGAGGGTAGAATTGGACAATACGAAATTGGGATGGGAGAAAAATGGGAGAAAAAGTAGATAAAAAAAAGATACATTAAGAGTTAACATTGTAAATTGTATAATGCATAGTAGTGTATATAAGAACCAGTTTCTCAGGAACCTAGCATGTCTTTTTTCGTACCATGCATATCTTGTGTCTTATCTATTTTATTTTTTCGATGCCTATTTTATTATTGTATTTTGCACAATCAATGCGGGCAAGACCACCCGCATTTCACTGTATGCCCTGGTATGTATGTGACAAATAAACCTCTTGATTCTTGATCTTTAAAACTCATTCAACTCAAAATTCGGTAAATTATAATCTTACGAAACATGAAATCACATCAAATTTATTATTATTATATGTTTATTTAGCAGTAAATCGTTTTGTTTTAGTGTTACAGATTTCCCCATTCTGTCTGCTCATTATATAGCCTCTGGATGCTAGCAGTTACATTGACGCAGTTACAGTGATGGAGGAGTTCACTGTATTGAATAAAGAGTTGCAAATATTTTAACTAAAACATGCCACTAGACCTCGTGTGAATTTCCCCAATAAGTTCACTATTCTAAGCAATGTTTCCCCCCAAATTCCTGAGTTTAATTCCCCATGGAAAATATACTGAACGTTTCCTAAAATCTTCCAGAAAGTTTCTGACCCTTTGCAACCCTATGTGTGAAACTTTCAGTACATTTTCCATGGGGAATGGAGTGCACTTAAAGCACATCTTGATTGTTTCATTTCAAGTCTATTGTTGTGGTGTACAGTGTTGTCATGATACTGGAATTTCGACTTCGATACGATACCTTGAAAAAGTATCGATACTTCGATACCATTTCGATACAAAAAAGAATAAAAAATTATAATATATATATATATTTTTTTTTAACATTTTGCTTTTGTTGCTGGTTGATTCTCCTCAGCTTCTCTCTGGTACTATACGAGAAGATAAATACACTTTTAAAACCCTTTGTTTATCTTTAGATCAGAGAGAGAGAGAGAGAGAGAGTGGCTGCTGGAGATTTGAGGTCTACTGAGTAGAGCTGCCGCGATAACCGCATTACCGCGGTATCGCTGTTGCATCACGCTCACCGCAGAGTTAGGCTGAATACCGCGGCGTCACAGCTGTTTTTTATCATAATAATAAAGTTGGCTTGCGGCTCTGCAGATATACCCTACTCGGTTCCAAGCGACCCTATTGGTCCAGCCTGGCTCTGCGGCTCTGCAGATACCCCCTACTCGACGCGTCACACTTTGTAGCCTCTGAACGAAAACAGAACGCTGCGCCGCCATCTTTACTGCCTCGCTAAGGATGCATTTCATTCAGGATTTGTTTGCGACAGAACCAAGTGCAATAAACAAAAAAGAATGGATTCACTGTGTATTCTGCCTTATTTATTGATGAAACAAAACCGACATCAACCCAATTTACCACCGAGCGGAGAGTTTAGTGTCACAACAAGATCGCTGATGTGTTAAGTTTGTTGTTGTGATTAGCCTAATACTACAGTCAGCCGATATACACGAGATGTAACAACGTTAAACCCGGGTTTGCTTGGTAGAATACACAATGAGAGGTAACGTTAGCTTTGGCAGAATAGACGCAACGAGAGTCTGGTTAATGTTGTTATTGATTGATTGATTGAAACTGTGTTAAACTCTGGCTTGCTGCAAGCCCTCGGACATCTATGCCCACGGAGCTTTCAGTGTACACAAGCGAGCAGCCCCGCCTGCATCCCCATTCCCCAAACGGAGTAGTACCTGGCTGCAGTGGAAAAGGAACGAAGTACCAGGTGCCTAAAGCAGGTCGAGTCGAGTAGGTAATATGCAGTGGAAAAGCGCCATTAGACTAGAGGCAGGCTATAAGAGTAGACTACTAAAAAAAAAAAAAATGCATTCAAACTTTTTTTTTTTTTTGTGCGCACTGTGCGGTAATTACCGCGGCGGTAGGAAATATTGCGCAAATTCGTGCGGTAAGGAAAATATCAATACCGCGGCAGCTCTACTACTGAGCGCACCTTTCTAGTTATGACCCGAAAATGAGGGTACTTGAGAGAGAGAGGGAGATTTCTCCGGAGCTATGCTCGGAGCATTTATTAACGTTACATTTTCAACAACATTGCTGCTAATTGGACACTTCATGGAAACGTTGTCGAGTTCATGCGTGTACTAGTGTAGGATGGGCTCTGACCTAACGTTGGAAACGGGGTAGTTGTGTCGAGTTCATGCGTGTACTGGTGTAGTGTGGGTGGGCTCGGCTTGACGTTACTCCGTTTCCATGAAGTAATTATAAAGGTGGCCAGCTAGCTAGCATAAGCTAACGGAGGAACGACAGCTAACGTTAGCTAATAATAGCTTTGTTTACAAACTGAAGACAGGGCTGCCCGGCTGTGAGGGGGAGGAGGCTGCAGCAGCTTGTGTCTGTTGCCGGTCTCTGAGGAGGAGGCGGAAGGGCAAGCGTGCTCTGGCAGCGCGTCTGTCTGTCAACAACTTGCGGGAGCAAGCCAGCTGGTATCGGTACTGCAGAAAGTATCGATACTTCGGGAAATGAGTATCGAAACCATTTTAAATATTCAGTATCGATATGTATCGATATTTCGATATTTTTGACAACACTAGTACCGTGTACAGAGCCAAAACTGTCAATATTCAAATATTTATGTATGTCCCAACACACACACCAACACTCATTTCCCTAATGCCTTACCCTAACCATTACATAAGGACTATATGCCTAAACCTAACACTTTTCCTAGCCTGAATCTAACAATTTCCTAATCCAAACCATAACCTCTAACCTGAAAATTGCTCCTATTCTCCAGACTTGTGCCATACTTGCCTCAACAACAAAGAAAATATTTTCATAGCTCCTGTATACTCTTCATAAGTCTAGTGTATTGGGCTACTTGTAAGACTACTGTGACATTGTAAGACTTATGTGGTTGGACTGGCCTTGTTTAGGCTATATTTAGGCCTAACTGTTACATGAAAACACTGACTGCATTGCCTTCCTCCCAACCCCTCTACACAATCATCACACACACACACACACACACGCACTCACACTCTATCTGCCATGTCCTCATAACAATGTATTGGGCAACTATACTGTGGCTTCTGTGGTTTGGCAGGCCTTGTTTAGTCTATCAAGATATAATGGCAATATATATACTGAAATAAATTTAGACCTCGGCTGTATTATGTATTATTATGGTATTTCTGTTTCATAGTTTATATATAAAAAAAAGTTTTCGCCAATGCTGCCCATTCTAAAATCTAAATGAAAACGATCAAATTTAGCCTACATCTGTTCACAATATATCAAATAGTCAACTTCCGCTTGTAGATTGGATCTCGGTTATTGTCACGCCTTTTACAGCATGTTATATAATATGCCCAAATATTGATGGAGTTAGACAATTATTGAAATATTTCTTACATCTTTTAGCCCATATAATTCCTCACATGTATATTTTGAATAGTAAATGTGCAAGGGAATGTGTGGTATGCATGATGTGACTCACCAGTTCAAGTGATGAGTGCAACAACACTAACTACTCTGAATGAGAATTAACGGGAGAATTTACTAAATGGGAGCACAGAGGGAGAAAGGGTTAATCATGGTGAAACCCATCGAGGGTGGGCAGGTACGATTATTATATTTTTTGTAGCTTGTAAATGATTAATTTATAGGCCTATTCATTCTGTAACATGTTTTTTCCTATTCAATGTAATATTGGTTATATTCCTTCATGTGATTTAAGACTGAAAGTGGCATAAATGCTTCACCTCCAGGTCTGGTTTGCGCACGCATACAGCTAATCATATACCACAAAATTGCATCAGTACAAGGAAATCAAAAATGTTAGGTAGCATCCGTTATGTCGCATCCATAACGCAAATATCTGCTCTTATAAACTGAGGAGCATGGCCATGTATTGATCACGCAGAACCTTCATGAAAGTTGGCTTTACGCAGAACGTTTTGATACGGTCATGCGTAAAATACATGTGCAATAATTATCAATGTAATGTTGCCATTTTAAAAACTGCGTATCCCTTACAACAGTTGTATAAAACATGGAATTATCCAACTATATAGGTCAGACAAATTAAGAACATCAAAATATACACCATTGTGATGTATTTCAAGGTGTTTCTGTGCTCAATGTCTATAACCAAATTATTTCATGCTGAGGTTGACGTTTGCATGGAAATGCCCATATCTACCGTATCTCCTTGTTCTGACTCTGGAGGAGACGGTAAACGCATTTCCCATAATGTTGGCATATGCTTTTTTTAGTTTTTCAGAATTAATGCGAGGAAGATGCACAATGCGGCACTGAGCAGCAGCAGTAGACATACGAATTAGAACTCAGACATAAGACTTTTCAACACAAAGGCTGAAGGCTGTCTCCCTCTCCTTATCTGCATTTTCCAGGATGGACACAGGAGGATCCTCCCACCTGTCACATCCTTGCCAGACCTAGGAAACTGCAGGGGGGGGGGGGGGGGGGGGGGGTTAGGTGGAGGACGAGTTAACCATTGATCGGATGAGCACTGCTCTGTTGACCTTTTAGCTGTCCCTCTCTGTCTCGGTACTACAACATGCTTCACACTTCACTCTACCTTCCCTCACAGAACTGGTTGGTCGTTCAAGTTCAGCAAATGGCCTGATTCATTAGCATTTTTTTCCTCTTACCTGGGAATGCATTAGATCTATATATAGTGGGAGCTCAAGTCAGTGGTTGTTTTCACTACAGCCTCCTTGATGTACAGAGAGTCTTGTCTCACTCCTTCTCTCCTCTGCGGTCACACTGGAGTTGCTGAGCTGGAACAGGAAGTCGGATCTTATTTTTTCATAAGTGAAGCCAGTGGGTGAAGAGTGTGCGTCTGAGAAAGTAACTTTGTTCTGCAGTGTTTGCGATCGGTAGGGTGGGTGTGTCATGCTATGTGTGATACATGGGGTGTTAAAAATTTAAAGTTGTGAGTGGTGACTTGATGTCAATGCTGCCCCCCACCCCCTGCCAGTAAGGATGCCATTTAGCTTTTCACTAGGGATGGGTACAGAATCCGGTACTTTTAAGGGTATTGACCGAATCATGTCTGTATATGGGAAATTAGCTTATTTGGCATCTACCCTGGAGTTAGACAAGAAGATGCATACCCTTTTTCTTCTCTGTGCATGCAGTAGGAGTAGGAAGACACGCACCATTAGCCTAGCTTAGCATCAGTCACTGGAAGTAGGTTCCTCCATTAGCCTAGTTCCCAACGTCTTCCTACTCCTACTGCATGCAGAGAAGAAAAAGGTATGTATCCTCTTGTCTAACTCCAGGGTAGATGGCAAATAAGCAAATTTCCCAAAATGTTGGAGTTTTCCTTTAACACTTTGATTACCACTGGTGAACATGGTAAAATGTGGTTAAATGCAGCCCAGCACCCACTTCAATGATAGCATTGTGAACCCATAATTTCTGTCTTAAATGTGTCTAATCTGCCAGTCGTTTATCAATGACTTGTCGACAATCAACATTGTCGAAACGGATTGTTTTTTAATTGCTTTATTTCCGTTTTATAGCATTTTGAAAAGCCCTAGTTTTTCAGGAAAATATAAAGATTCCGGGCATTTACTGGAATATTCTGGCATACACAAATACATTTTTCGGCCTATTTATGAATAGTTTTCAAATAAACGCTAGATTATCGATACTATATGTGTACTTATGCACACTATAGAAGCGGGCTGAAATATTGATTTCCTGATCAGCGAGCACACACACACACACACACACACACACACATATGGGACACGTTGATATATCTGTGAAAAAAGCTCTGATTATCCCAAGACTGGTAAAATAGATTCCTTACCTCAGATCAGATGTTATCCAAAAAGATTATTCCAATTCCTGATCGCCATTCCAAATATCGATCGTGTTTATTGATTCAGCGTTGGGTGCTGGAAATACATAATCCACACTGTTCTGGGGCCGGCAATCAACTTGGGTCTCTTCAGTTGGCTTGACGGAAAAGTAAAATGCAGACAACGCTTGCAGCAATATTATATATATATATATATATATATATATATATATATATTAACATTGTTCTAAATAAATAATAATAATAATAAATCATTTGAAGTTTGGACAAATTCTTTACAACTGAGGTAGGTAGATTACATTTTTAGAGACTAAAGTACAGAAAAAAGGTACCGTTGGGTACCGGTATCGGTTCAAATGTGAACGCTACCCAACCCTACTTCTCACACTTTGAAGTTCTCAGTCTGGCTGGCTTCTCCCATTTTTGGTCTGACTCATCAGCTCGCTCTTCCTCCTCGCTTTGTTTGATCATCAGACCGAGACCGGCCCAGACCAACAGCCCCTTCTATTGATCTCGTCTGTGCTGCTGATGTCACTGTATTTGCTCCGTTTTGACTGTCCATTTTCACTCTTCAAACAGACGTTTGAACATTGTTGAGCCGGCATATTGCTTTGGCTTTTACAGCCTTTGCAGTCTGCCGGGATTAGGGTTGGGTACCGTTCACATTTTAACCGATACCGGTACCCAACAGTACCTTTTTCGTTACTTTAGGCGCAGTTTAGACTGAAACGCTCGCGGGTGAATCCAGCAAAATATTTTTCCGGATGTGCCTTTTGTTCATACGGCAACAGCGTTTTTGCGGGAAGAATCCGCAAAAAAGTGAAACCACCTTCCTGCGTGGAAATCCTAGAAACTATACACCTTTTGCGCTATCTGAACAGTCAAACTGCATAAAACTATGACGAAAGGGTTCTCAAGGCTCTTGTCGCATACTGCTTACGTCACAGGCATGCGCCAGTAGCCTAGAAGCGTATACAAAGCGAACAAGCATGTCTGATTCTATCCACGGAGATCACCTGAAGGCTACATTGGCAGTACTTTTAAATACACAAGAATCAGTCCAGCGGCTATCGCAACTATTAGTGACTGGAGCCACTGTCTGTGTGACTCTGCTTTGGTCCAATCACATTCCCCCACCCACAGTCTGCGAATCAGAGGCAGAGTAGGGCGGGTCTTCACAGCACGCTTGGTTGTCTCAACGACTTGAGGCAGTGTAGCGTATGGGTTAGCGGGGCTCCGTCGTCTCGAGTCGACGGCACTTATAGCCTCGTCTGCACGAAGAATTCCCCCCCAAACACTAGTCTAAACGCAAAATTAAAAGTGAGACCGCAAGACTACTTCTGCGGTTTCTGTTCAGACTCTCCGTCTAAACATGGCCTAGTCTCTAAAAATGTAATCTACCTACCTAGTTTTTTTTTTTTGATCTTTTTCCTCCGATTTTCTCCCATCCCAATGTTTAGTCGTTATGCCAATTCCCAATCCCCTTCCTGGTCGCTGCGCACTTACCCCCCACAGTCGGTCTGGGAGAGCACTGGAGGCTATCGCGTGCTTCCTCCGACACACGTCTAGCCAATCAACCGCTTCTTTTCACCTGGCAGCGCGGACTCTCACTGAGAGGGTGTAACGTGTGGAAGGATCACACTACCCCCCTTAGATCCTATCCGCGCTGAGCAGGCGCCCCGGCCCCCGACCGAACTGTAGGAGTCGCTGTTTACAACGACCCGGACCCACCCTCTAATACAGCCAATTGTATGTGTTAACGGCCAGCCAAGCTGGTGACAACGCCAGAGCTGTGAGCTGGATTCGAACAGGCGAATCCAGCGTCTCCGGTGTTGGTGATGAACGCAATCTCCGCTACGCCACCTGACCGCCCCTCTACCTACCTAGTTGTAAAGAATGTGTCCAAACTTCAAATGATTTATTATCATTATTGTTTATTTAGAACAATATATATCTTTATTTTCTTTCATTACCGAAATGTGGCACCGGTGGATCTCACGTTAATCGGTACTCTGTAGTAGGGCTGCACGATTTTGGGAAATAATCGAATATCTGACCGATATTGCGATTGCGATTAAATTTGCGATTATAATATATATTTTTTAAAGCAGCCCCACAGAGGTTTATTGTAAAATGCGGCTTGCATCTGGCCTACGCTGTGGGTCTTTTCAGGACACCGAGCCTGACAATTTTTCTTTTTACCTGGGAATCGATACCGGTACCCAATGGTACCTTTTTTTTCTGTACTTTACCCTCCCTCTCTGAAGTCAACTTCACAACACACAATCTAAAACCCCCTACCTCCCTCTCCCAAACCGATCTTGTATCTCAATGGGACTTCCTGGTTAAAAAAACTAAAAAAAACTAAATAAAAGATAAAAAATTGCAGTTCTTGTTTTGCAATTTGATAATTGCATCATTCCAAAATCGCGATTTTGATTTAAAATCGATTAATCGTGCAGCCCTACTCGGTAGTACCAACGTGATTCGGTCGATACCCATAAAAGTACCTATCCCTAGCCGGAATGTTGCACACATGTAGCACACGGACGGCACCTGTGGCCTGGCTGTAGAGCCGGAGATGAGCTGTCCCTCTTTTAACGGCAGGCCCTTTTCAGCCATGATGATGATGATGATGATAACTGGATTGAAACGGTGTCTGCTGCGGTGCCGTGGGGAGGCTGTGTGATCACTTTTCTATAACTGCCTCTTGGATGGAGTGGGTAATCTTCAGATTATTAACTACGCTTGGGGCGGACGTTCTAATTCTAGCTGTGCACTGACCGAGCATCGCTGGGGCCAGCAGTGGGCTGTATGCTGGTGACCTGTGTGGCACCGCTTTGACTGGGGGGCTGGACAGGCTTCTAGCTGCAGCACGCTGCCCTGCTAAGCCCTGGACCATTTCACATACTGACCAACTGACCAATGGCTGACCAGGACAGCTGTCTGTGGTGGGACAGTACCTGAACGGAGGTTGCTCAAACTATATTGAAATACTGTGGCAATTTATAACCGCCCCTACCTACCCCCAAAATAAAAACGCATATTACTTCCCTCTCTCATACAGTGTAAACATCAGCAGTCAAAACATGTTCTAATTGCTTGTATCAACGATACAATTTTCGAGAAATACAGACTAGAATTCATATTGATGCATATTCAATGCCTAATAGGTTTGGGTACCGTTCACATTTGAACCGATACCGGTACCTTTTTTGGTACTTTAGTCTCTAAAAATGTAATCTACCTACCTCGGTTGTAAAAAAAAACTTCAAATGATTTATTATCATTATTATTTATTGAGAACAATTTGTTAATATATATAATATTGCAGCAAGCGTTGTCTGCATCTAGTTTTGTAAAGTGTAACCACACTTGGGTTAGGGTTACCCTAACCCGTTTTTGGCTTGCCATTGGCCCGACTGCTTTGTTGTTGAATCAAGTAACATCCTAGGTTAGCGTGTATTGTGCACATGAACATTGATGTGAATCAGGGAACAAACTTAACTTTTTGACTTACCAGCCATTTGGCTGGTAGATTTTTAAAAGTACCAGCCGGGCAGATTTTTTACCAGCCAAAAATTATAAATAGCTTTTTAGTATATCGCCAGGGGAGGAAATTAGGCCACTTTACTCGCCAATTGCGAGTATTTTTTACGTTTGGCGAGTAATTCATGAAGAGCACTCGCCAGTCTGGCGAGTACTAGTAATTACAAAACAAAACAAAAAAATCATTCTGCAATCTGCTGATTCGCTCACTGACACAAACCGAACTCTGACTCCCCCCTTGATTCCTCCCATTTGCGCCACATAATAATCAGACCATAACCAATGAACATCATCGTTGTACAGATGCGCTCTAAGCTCCTCCAATGAACACTCGTTTTCTAGAAGATGACGCCCATCTAGGGGAAGTGGACATACCACTGCGCGCAGACCTACTAACTCCTGCCACCGGCAGCCGGCTTGACAACGTAGACAAACTTACAAAAACACATGAGTGGATGAAAATAATTGCATGTAGAGTCGTCGCTTTCGTATATCAGTGCGGTCTGACATGGGGGCGAACAACAGCACGCGACGCGTCTCCTTCGAGTCGGATGAGAATGACAGTCAACCAGCATTAGCCGGCTAGCTACCTAGCATGTAACAAGCTACCATAACGCGCATTCAACATAGTGGACGACTATACTGAGCGGCTTTGCTTAAATGCAGCCGAGTGACATTTTATTATTACCGGGTTTCCCAGCATATCACCACTCGCCCATATGCCCTTCACAACGGTGATGTTGTCATATTTGGCATTCAGAACACACCTGCTGAACCCCTAGCGTTGTCGATTCGGTTCCAATGTATTGTCATCTTACAGCACAAGTACAGTACAACCAGAATACATTTGGCATACAACCAGAGTGCAAATGTAACAAGTCAAGTTCAAGTTGTTTTATTTAGCTATTACATTACAGTGAAATGCTTGGTTCTTTCACTGCCCAACCCAGTATTGATTGATTGATTGAAAACTTTATTAACAGATTGCAGAATGGGTACAATACAGTACAGCTCAATACACACAATTGTTAAGGGGATGCAGACCAGAGAAGGACTTTAGTCTTGTTTACATCAGGGTCCCCCATTTCAGTCCTGTTTGCTTAATGCCTTGTCCACTTCCTCCACACTCCAATATGTTATGATGAATTAAAAATGGGGGACCCTGATGTAAACAAGACGAAAGTCTTTCTCTGGTCTGCATCCCCTTAACAATTGTATGTATTGAACTGTACTGTACCCATTCTGCAATCTGTTAAGAAACTTTTCAATCAATCAATCCCTTCAACCCTGCTCCTGTCAAACCTGCTCTTTCCATTCCCTCCATCATGTCCCCCCTTTCTGATGAATATTTCCTGCACTTAAGAGTCAGACACACATTCCTAGTAGTTGAGCTGTGATGAATGAAAACTTTATTTAACAGATTGCAGAATGGGTACAGTACAGTACGGCTCAATACATGCAATTGTTAAGGGGATGCAGACCAGAGAAAGACTTTCGTCTTGTTTACATCAGGGTCCCCCATTTTCAATTCATTTTCAATTCATCATTCAGTATAACCTAGACCAGCCCAACCCAGCATCTTTCACTGCCCAGTTCAGCCCAACCCAGTCCAGAATAGTTCCCTCTTTCATGTTAATATGTGATTTAATGATGTAATATTTTGAAGAGTAGAGACAGTGTGATTAATTTACTATGATTGAAAATCAATTTAGACGAAGACGTACAAAGAAGTAATTATCACAATTAGCGATTTTTTTTGTCTGGTAAAAAATCTATTTGGCTGGTAAAAAAAATCAGATACCCGCCAGTTGGCTGGTAAGCCAAAAAGTTAGTTTCCTCCCCTGTATATCGCCATGTGTTATTATTACATATAATACTCTCATATGCTATTTTCAATTAATATCATAAACAACATAAGGAATATTAGCATCATTTTGAGTGGACTGAAGGAATGAGTCAGCGTTAATAGTTTTAAATGCAAATAATTTATTGAAACATAGAAGTGGGGTCGGGACACAGTGTTTCAACTCACCACCCCCGCATCATATTGTAGTCTGTCTTCAAACTTCCACTCCTCTCGAAACTTTTTTATATTTGAATATCAACATTATCTGTCCATCCTCAGTAATCCTCAGTTTACTATAATATACTCCTGTCCTGAGTCCTGACTAGTGACTCCGTCGTCTTTCCAAATGCACGCACACACAGGGAAGGGGAGAGTGCCCCCCCCCCCCCATTTCCCTTTCCTCAGTGCTGTTCACTATGGCTCTGCCTCGTCTGATCATCAGGATTAGCTTGTTAGCTTACGATAACGTTGTAGTGATTGGTACATAAACGTTAATTTCGGGCGATGTGGGCATAAAGGAATGGCGACGGTGCAAAGCATGTAGCTGCATTGGACTCGTTGTGAGAAGAAAAAAAACACCACAGACTTATTTTGAGTCTGTAGGCGCACTGCTGTGTTAACGCTGCTGTGTTAAAGGGGAACTCCAACATTTTGGGAAATTAGCTTATTTAACATCTTCCCTGGAGTTAGACAAGAAGATACATACCTTTTTTGTCTCTGTGCGTGCATTTAGCTTTGGGAATAGACGCTCCATTAGCATAGCTTAGCTTCATCACTGGAAGTGAGGCAGATCCGTAGCCTTACAGTGTATTGCAAGGTCTGACATTGACCAAACTTGATATGCATGACCTTGGTGGGCTCTAGGTCAACTCCTGAAAAGGGGGTCAATGTCAGACTTTGCAATCAAAAGTTAGGGGGCTAATAACCCTTGCCATAATTTCAGTGTGCCTCCTAACTTTTGATTGCAAGGTCTGACATTGACCCCCTTTTCAGGAGTTGACCTAGAGCCCACCAAGGTCATGCATATCAAATTTGGTCAATGTCAGACCTTACAATACACTGTAAGGCACTGTAAGGCTACGGATCTGCCTCACTTCCAGTGATGAAGCTAAGCTATGCTAACGGAGCGTCTATTCCCAAAGCTAAATGCACGCACAGAGACAAAAAAGGTATGTATCTTCTTGTCTAACTCCAGGGAAGATGTTAAATAAGCTAATTTCCCAAAATGTTGGAGTTCCCCTTTAACGCTGCTGCTCTGTTTTCAAGAAAGTAAAACACGGAGTGGGTGGATATCATGACTCGCGGAGTTGCTAGGTTTTTCAAAATAAGAGTATCATATGAACCTGAACGTTGCTAGCTGCCGGAGCCCAGATATTATGACTGGAGGCTGGAGCTGCGCTTGGGGCGGCAATGAAACCCGCACAGTATTTTCAAAATAAGAGTATCGATATGAACTACACGCCAGCTGGCGGGCAGACTATTATTTTTAGTCGCCAGATGGTAAATCTACACGCATTTGGCGAATGGCGTGTAATTATTTTGTTCCCTGGATGTGAACGTGCGGCATACTTCATAAGTTTCGTTTCGCGGTAAGCGAAACAGTCATGTCATTGGACAAAAATTACCTAAATGAATCAGTACTTGGTAGTACCGACATGATTCGGTCGATGCCCTTAAAAGTAGGGGTGCACCGATGTATCGGTCGGGTATCGGATTCGGTATCGGCCGATAAGTGCCTTGTTGACTGCAATCGGCCTGTCGGCCGATAAGCTTGAATGTGCCGATGGCAGTAGCCGATAAGTTCAGTCGCGTCCTGCACAACGCCACCCCCAGTCCCCCACACACACAAGCTACTGCATCAAAGTTACTACTAAATATTCAACATTCTCTTTTGAGACTCCGCTTCAGACTCTTATCATTTGGCACTAAAAGCTAAACATTGTCACCGATATGGCTGTCCGCAACATGTCATTAATTGTGTACGCGAGGTGGTCGCTCAGTGATGACGCTAACATGAGCTAGGTTAGCTAGCATGAGCTACCGGGAGATGGAAAGACTAAAGTTACTGGTGAAAATGTCATTTACGTTGGAATACTCCTTTGCCAACTTGCTGTACTTTGCTTGCAGGTCTGCACCCATTATTGCTGGATTATGAATAGCCCCAACTTTAGCCAAGGTAACGTTATGGCTAAACCTTTAACGTTAGTTAACGCTAGCTTTCGGTTAGCTGTTCAATGCTAATAACGCAACCAAGCGAACCCATCACAGCTCCCCGTCAACACCCCTCTCTCGGGAAGATGGCATTTAAGAAAGTATCTGCTGTTAAAATGACACAAACATTCGTTTTGTGGCATTAACGTTATATAGTTAGTGTTACACGTTCAATAACATAAGCATAGTATTTACCCGAACTACTAGCTCAGTTCCTTCCGTTGCTCATAGAGCCCTGAGAGTTGTACCCAATCCATTCTGCAATCTGTTAATACAGTTTTCAATCAGACAAATGTATAGAAAGGCTTTGTTTTATTATAACATTCGTTGCAGTAAAATCATTATGTCTCGTTTGGTCATCCTGTGGAGCGCTGGTCGGCGGGCAGCTAACGTATTAGCTACGGTAAGCTTGTTGTGGTTCTCGCAAGCAGATCAATGGCGGCATGCCCGGAAGTAGAAAATGAATAAACGCTTGCCGATTGGTAAGAACAGCAGGAGGTGGGTGCTAGCGGTGTGACGTAATTGGCCGAATCGACTGTCAATCAAAATTGTTCTATTGCATTGGTTGAGAGCTCTGGTTGAGACAATAGTATCCAGCTGCAGGCCGCCAGACTATACTGGGAGAGGGATAGTGCTACATGGCATGGTGGAATTAATACCATAAACATATTTATTGATGTTTCCTTTTTTTAAGTAAGTAAAGAGGCCTACAAATACAAACATACACATACAAATATACAGTAGTTTCATAAAAAAAAAATAATGACAAAAAAATATATATAAATATTAAAATTACAAATATATATTTTTTTGCCACAAATATCGGTATCGGCCGATTGTGTTAGTTGAACAATCGGTATCGGTATCTGTGGCAAATTTTCATATCGGTGCATCCCTACTTAAAAGTACCGGATTCGGTACCCATGCCTAATGCCTGTTCACATAACCCATCAAATCGGACGTCATACGTTGAAGTACGTGAGGTTCTGGGTAACGGTGGATGACACACGCTGCCAGTCTCTGGTGTTTTTTGGCTGGCTCTGTGGCTGCTGGTGATAACGGAGTGCTTTCTTTGCTTTTTGTGTTTTCAGATTCCTGTGTGGTGACGCTGTGAGTCCTCCCTCCTTCCTGCCTTCCCCAGCCTCTGCTCTATGGCCTTAAGGTACGTCACACGGGTTAAGCAGGTGCTGGTCCATGGCGCGCCGTGGCTTGGGGTTTTACAAGAGCCGGGTGGCTAAGTACGGTGGGAACGCTTTAATCTCTTTGTTGCGCCGCTGTGCTCCAAAACAATATGCTGAAAAGTGACACGGTAACAAGAGGGTCGACTTTTTTTGGGAGCCATTTTAAGCCACATTCTCACTGGCAATTCCAGCTGTGAACTGGTTGATGTGTAGCGTGATGGCTGCTAGACGAGAGGTTTCACTCCCCCTCCAGTCGTCACTGATCATGACTCGGGTCGACACAAAGTCAAACGTTTAAACTATTCCGTTGTGCTAGTAAGTGCTTCGCAGACGCAGTGTCTTCCCACTGTGGGCCGAGAGTGCTGCTCGTCAGGTCTGAAACACTGAGGTATGCAGCAGGTCTCTACAGGACACAGAAACACAGAGCACTGTATCAATATAACAAGTCTGACCTAGATTGAGAGAGAGGCGGACGCGGTAGGCTCACTGAGAGGAGCGAACTTGTGACTGGAATGTCACCAGTTTGAATTCCTTGGGAAACATGAGGGGAACGATATGAGGGACTACTATTTTCTCAACTATTTTAGTGCAGTGCCCATGAGCAAGGCACTGCTCAGTTATTAGGCGCACAAGAGTGTGAGTGTGAGTGTGCGTGTGAACCCTACTTCCCTATGCACTTTCTCCACAAGGCTGTTGCGGTGAATAATACACATGTAATCGTAGACATGGACCCTGGTTAAGAAATATTGCACTTGGTTCACTTGTTGAGCAAGAAACTGTAAATGTTGCAAAGCTGAACGGGTAGAGCCGGGTTTGTTCACAGAATACAGGTTTCACTGAACACATTATATAGTAGCCGCTAGCAAATAGGGTAATTGAAACCCTTCTGTCATCAACACAGAGTGCTGATTGGCCAAGACAGAACAGAATGCAATTGTGACCCTGGTGCCGGTCAGGTCACATACTGACATTCTTCAGCAGTGACAACCCAACTCCCTGTGGGCTGCCTCACAACCGTCATTCAGGCAGGACTAGGATATTTTCAGTTGATACTGAATACTTAGTGAATGAATGAATGATCTTTTAATTTAATATAGCACTTTTCTAGACACGCAAAATCACTTTACAATGTGTAGGGTGGGAATTGCCTCAACCTTTGGCTACACAGGCTCTGGCACACATCACACATCACACTACACAATAGCTGAAAGGCTCAGGAGACGGGGATTCATATCTGCCAATTAAGGGGAATGGATGTTTAGGTGGCCTTGATGTCAGAGACCTGATTGGGAATTTGACCAGGAATCCTACTTTGTGATAGGCGCCCAGGGTTCTTTAACAACCAAATTCAATCAGGACCTCAGTTTAATGTCTCATCTGAAGGACCACACTAGCAACTGTACAGTGTCCCTATCGTTACAAGGGCATCGTTACTGACAAGTCCAGAGGACAGAGTGCTCCTTGTGGGACAACGGGGCTCCAACCGGTGATCTTACGATCATGAGTGTGGAGCTCTCTACCCATATAGCCATGCTGCCGAACGCTAACACCAGGTTCGCTTGAGGTGATCTTTTAGACCATAACGGATTATGGATGCACTGATTAACACCTTTTCACTGCCGATACTGATTCTGAATACTAAACATTAGGTTAAGTATCGTCCGATGCAGAGTAACAATCTGAGCCATCAGTCTTTTCAAACGGCAACATGATGGTGCTTACCGTCTTGGATACCAGTTTCCTCTGTGCATTCTGTCAAAGCTATCTGGCTGCACGCTAGCCTAGCTTAGCACAATGAATGGAAGCGGATTGGCACATGCCAGCCTATCTTAAAACTCCAGGAGAGGGGTTAGCTCTACGCTAGCCTGTAGCAATCCACTTCCATTCATTGTGTTAATCTAGGCTAGCGTGGCAGCCGGATAGCTTTAACACTGAGGAAGGCTATTTAGCTGAAGCATGTATGCTCCGTTTGTCGCTGCCTAAGTAAAAGTACCTAAATGACAATTTCTGTGAGTGCTGGCAATTCCAAGAAACTATTGGGAGAATTTTAGCCCAGTATATTGACCTTAGAATCCCCCCCCCCCCCCCCCCCCCGCTAACCCATTTGCAGGAGGAGCAAGGTGCAGACATAAATCCAAGGCTTTAGTGTTAGTAGAACAGTATAACGGTGGCACTCCTGCAGATGGGTGAGTTAGGGGTGTGATGAAAGTGTCCGCCCCGTCGCATATGGTAACGGTAGCAGAGGATGAGGAGGGATATAGGAGACTCTACGGATGGGCGATGTGGCCAAAATAGTATATTATGATATTCTTTATTATTTTGGATTGTATAACAATATTTGGTGGCATTTGCTTTGTCTAGTACGAATCGCCTTGTGACGGGAGGTCTTCTTGATGTGTTTTTGTTCATAAAATTATAAAAATATCCCTGGTGATGGAACTGTGAAAACTCATAACGTTTTTCAATGGTTTCATAACTGTGTTAAGTTCTGCATCCCTCCCAGCCTTGGTGTAGCATCCATGTAATGGCCAACTGTACCATGTGAGGGCGTTGCAGCATCGCCCTGAGACACAGACCCTCTCCCATCTGTTTTGTCATGACCAGGTGGGGAGGGTGTTTCTGTTGAAGGAAGTTCAGATCCCTACGTACTTAACACGTGTGTCCTCAACAACGGGACCATCGTAGGGCCAGCCCCTTGGCGGCGTACCACGGACCACCAGGTCTCTGCCGATTGGCTCTGAAGTCTGGGCCCCCGGTCCCGCTAGTCTTCCTGTTTTCTCAGGCCCGAGAGCAGAACAAGGCGAGCGGCGGAGAGGCGGGCGGTACCCAGAGTGGCATAGGAACGCTGTGCATTGTTCACAGTGCTTCCTCTTCCACATTCCTGGGCTGATTGGGATCTGGGCCTCCTGCGCTGGGGTATTGTTCTCCACGCTCCGGCACCGCCGACCTGGCCCCAGCCGCATCGCAGCCGCCTCCACAGATCATTGTGCTGCTCCGGCCCAACGATGACTATCTGTCTCATCATTCGGCCGGCTCGCTCTCTGACGCTGTGTGACTCTTCAACCAGACCTCGCTGCCTCAGCCTCTCTCTCTCTCTCTCTCTTTCTGTCTCTCTCTCTCCCTCTCTTTTTTGAAGCCTCGTGTGCTCCTCCTCCAGCCCCTACTAGCTTGTTGTCTCCTAACTACTCTTGTTTTTGTTTTCTAGATCGAATCTCTCTCGTGCCTTTTTCACACCGGATGTTTTTGACGTGTCTGCTTTGGCGACATGATGATACTGTAGACTTAAGAACAGCAATGCTTACTTTGATCTAAATGTTGCCAGATAATCCACACCCAACCTCGGTCTCCCTGGCTGAGCTCCAGAGGTTGATCTGTCGGATGTTTTCGGTTTGGACGGGTTTTAAATGGTGGATTTGGGGTCTTCTGGGTTTAGATTCTCCAAACACACTGAACTCTGGTTTTTGATCTGGACATGATGTACCATGTTGTAGTGTTGTGTTTAACCCTTGATCCTTGAGAAAAGCCCCTTTCATCTGGGCCTCTTCAGACTGTTTTCATACTTTTTCCACAGCAAGGCGGCAACTGAACACGTTCACAATATTGGATTCACAAAGAGTGTGAGCATGGTCGTCTCTTAGCCTACTGTGACACTATAGCCCCGCTGACAATTCGCCTCTGGATATGATTATAACGAGTGTAACCGAGTGATTTGAACCTGTGACCATAGGATTCACAGGCAGCCGTACTAACCAGTTGAGCTAAAGGCTCCGAACCGTTAGCAGGTGCTGCTGGTTGACTGCGACCGACTCATCCATAGTTTACACAAGCGCATCAGACATTTTTCTTGTTGTTGTTGATATGATTAATGAAGATTAAGCTCTGGCTAGTTCCGGTTGGGTCTTCAGTGGAAACTAAGCTAGTTCTTGTCCATATCATTTGAATGGATTGAACGGCCATTATTCCCTTTCACGTCATCAACACACGCATTGCTGGAACGGTCATTTGGCCGCTCTACCTTAAAACGGCTGCCGTAGAATGTTTGAAGACGTCGTCATGGAGATCAAAGTTGTATTGGTGCATGGGTTCAAAGTAGGGATGTTCGATATTGGCTTTTTTACCGATATACCGATATTGTCCAACTCTTAATTTCAGATACCGATATACCGGTATGCAGGTATATCGGTATATATTTTCTTTTTTTATAATTTCAGGTAATTAACATTACATATCTCTTGTTGTGGAATTAACACAACATTATGCATACTTTTGACAATAAATTAAATAAGAATTAGTTCTTACTTGCTTTCCTGGGTAAATAAAGGTTTAAGAAATGTAAAAAAAGAAAATAATAATAAAAAACATTTGAATACCGATAATTTCCGATATTACATTTTAATGCCAATATCGGACATCCCTAGTTCAAAGGCATCGTCTCTGGACGAGTGGGCAGTTGTGTTGAACATTCCAACTTCCTGTAGTCTCCTGCTCAGTCCACATGAGAAACTATTTCCACAACAACATTGTTACAAGTTATATATCGGTGTCGACGTTCTGTGTACTGTGTGAAATGACCCATGATGCACTAGGAGAGGCCCCGTCTATCCCCTCAAGTTCTGTGGTTGTGTTTGTTTGTGCTGCTGGGCGTTGCTCTCTGACAAGTGACCTCTAGAGGGCAGCATGCCTGCTGCAACACTACTCGGCACAGCACTGCCCTTTACACCACGGACTGCTGCTGTCCATTATTCGCCTGGCTGTATTCATCCCACTCGCTGCCACTTTCTGCTTACACTGCAGAATGAGTTTGGTGCTGGTCGGATGAATGTAACTGAGAAGCATAGTTGGACTGAATAGATGATGGGGGGGCGGGGGACTACAATGCATTTTGTGCAGAATTTTCAGAATTATTCACACTGTGTGTGAGTGCGTGCGTGTGACAGTGAGCAGCCTTTGCGCTCCCAGGCTGTTCACTGGGGTCATATTGAAACCGTTGCATCATCTCACTGACATTTTCACACACTGCAGCAGAGGGTGTGAGCACTTCCTTTTGAAAGATATTTTCTGATCTTTCTCACGCACACACACACACAGCAGCATAATCTATTTCCCACGTAGCATCTACCTATTCAGGAGGTGCTTCATGTGATCAGAAGGACCAGCCACAAACATTCTGGCTCCACAAGAAGTTGTACCTTTTCTGCTCAATAATACTCTGACAGACGGAACACACTTTCTAGTGCGATTTTTGTTTTCAGAAACACTTTGTTTATCCCACTCCAGGCAGAAATGGTGGTGCCCCGCTCTCTCTCTCTCTCTCTCTCTCTGTCTGTCTAGTTTATTGTCGCACATTGCAACTCGGGTGACCTCGGAAGCGGTCTCTGAAGACAATGCACCGGCGGTGAGAAAAGTGTTTCGACAGAAATGGCACAGCATCATTTCCCTCCAGTGAAATTCATCCAAGTTCAATGGCCCCTTTACACCCCTGTAATCAAGTTATTCACCCCCAACGTGTCATCAGCATTGACCTTCTCCCTCACAGTGTGTGTGTGTGTCTCGGCCAGGGGATGCTCCAAATTCAGAAGGTTTTATTGGAGTCTTAACTTATTGCGTGGTGGTAATATTGTTTTCAGTCAATAGGTGCATTGATCTAGCTTGATTAGGATTTATGACAAGCCAAACATGATTAGAATACGGAGCACTTGCCAAAATGTAGTGGAACACCTGACAAGGTATTTTTACCATGCTTCCTTATTTGACCCAGAGTAACCCTGTTAACTACTACAGTAACTACACCAATCCGACTTGATTATGTCAGAGTTATTATACAGTATGCTCTGTCTCTTGGGGTTATTGTAATTACACTGGGATATCTAGGTAAGAAGTTACAGGACTGCCTGGCTGCTCTTTAAAAGCTGAATTTGTCATTGATTGTATGTAGCCTGCAACAATGCAAATTAAAACGAAGTGGCCAGTGGTCCATTAACTTCATAATGTTAGCCCGAGCTCCCACCGTTTATGAATCTGCAGAAAAGGCCTTTCTTTCTAGTTGGACACTGTTTTACAGAATAACAGTTTTTGTATATTGACAAAGCCTATATTGAGGATTGACTATTTTTGGTATTTTTGGTTGGATAAGCGACAATTTTTGCACATGCTTTCAGAGCCAATTTATTATCTTTTTCTGGGCGGCGTTGGCCTCTATGACAGCCAACACGGCACAGTCCAGCTTCCTTCGCTTTTCAGCAGAGGATATTTAGAGGAGTAAGAGTTTGCTGCAGGTATGAGCAGTGCAGCCAAGCAAAGCACAGCGGTCTGTCATCAGCCAGACCCTGTCGGCTGCTTGCTTCATTCTGCTTCTCTTCATAATACTTCTTCACCACAGCAAAGTGGAAGTGAAAGCTAGGGGGGAGGGATTTGCTCTTCTTGAGTAAAGTGTTGGCAAACAAGCCGAGCACGGGGGCATGTGTGTTTCTGGATGTGTCAGTGTGCGAGCGGTAACGCATGACACAGTTCCGTCCATGATAAGGCCTATCAGTAAATACAGGCTGGCTGGAGTGCACTATAGCGAGCTGCAGCAGATGAAGCCTGTTCACTTGTCTGGGGTTTTTACCACTGAGACCAGTGACTTGTCTTCCTTCCTTCTGCCCCCACACTCTTCTCTTCGTCTGGCGAGAGAGGTAGGCCTGCAGGGTGTGGCCACTGTTGTCTGTGTTATGATTGGCTGGAGTCCCGGGCGTGCGTTATCTCCTGTGGAACATGTTCTAGTCCCCGCCCCTGATAGCGCCCTAGCACCCGGACCTGGCCCCGCCCACTCCCGATTACATCACAGCTGGAGAAGAGTCCCATGTCTGTTTGGCTTTCTCACCTCCTCCGTGAGCAGACGGGTAGTTTTGCTGCTCTGGGAGTTTAACTGTCGACTAGCTACACCTGACAGCTACTTCAGTGTTCAGCTGGACGGAGACTTGCAGACTAGCTACACCTGACAGCTACTTCAGTGTTCAGCTGGACGGAGACTTGCAGACTAGCTACACCTGACAGCTACTTCAGAGTTCATCTGGAGACTCTTAGGGAGCCAGACAGGTGTCTGGTCTTCTGCACGAGGGCAACCTGAGAGGCCACCAGGCATACAAAGTCTGTCAGTGGGTGACTACTGCATGGCTGTTGTCTGTAGGTGGTGGACCACCTCTGGGACTATGCCCCGTCTGTCTGCCTGCCCGTCTGTATGAGGACACCTGTGGGAAGACGGCACGCCACAGGCTGCTGGGACCGTAAGCCGGACTGAGGGACGGGAGA
The DNA here is from genome assembly GCF_963971535.1 of Notolepis coatsorum. Lineage (NCBI taxonomy): Eukaryota > Metazoa > Chordata > Actinopteri > Aulopiformes > Paralepididae > Notolepis > Notolepis coatsorum. The sequence goes on along the minus strand of NC_140166.1, from coordinate 179,062,771 downwards.
GTGAGAACCTGCTGACACATGGAGTTTCTGAAGAGCTTGGTCCCGGCCGTCATCTCGGGAGGGGATGGGCCGGCGGAGCCCAGGGGAGTGTTGCCCCGGGAGACGGGCCCTCGGCTGCTCCGGATGAAGCGCCTGGGCCTGTTGGCCATGGGGCAGACCATCGACGAGGAACCGGCGGGCCGGGCGTCTGGCCCCACAAGGCCGGCCCAATCCAGCCGGAGCCGTCTCAAAGGTACAGCCGACTGCGAGCCTCGCGGGAGATGTCGGGACTCTCACGTGTGTCCGTGTTCCTGTTGATATCTCTCCACAGGTTGTTAGAGGGAGTCTTTCTCTGCCTGGAACTGTGCTGCTGTTTTGCATTTGTGGTTGTCACTCAGTGAGTTCAGGTCAACGCAGCAATGTTCTTGGACACCCTCTGTGTTGGCAGGACAAACCCTCCCTCACATTCATACCAGCATAATCACCATAGGCCTGTGGCGTGTGAGGAAGAGGGTAGAAGTAGGCTGTCACAGTTTACCGACAGGTGTTACTAGACATGCTAATACAGTTTGTACTTGTACCTACCACTACCAATTTACACTTTGTCCTTCAGTAAACTCTGAATCTTTAGGCTTAAATGACCACTGTAGTCAACATTTCTACCAACTTGCTATTGCCATGACACTTCATTACTTTGCTAATTAACAGCCAATTAAAATATTCCAGCGACTTGATGTACCATACTGGTTGTAACAATGACTTAAGTTTCAGGACATGTATATACTCGGAAGAAGTAGGTCTGATCTACCTTTTGTGTCTGAGCATACAGTAGGTTCCAGGTTCAGTATGTGTGTGTAGGTGTGTGTTATGATGACTCGTCAGTCTCTCTGCATGGCTTTGTGTTAGACTGCTGCTGCTTGTCGGAACATGCTCGTTCTGTTTGCTTGTGGCTCAAACATGGCTGAACGCTCCCTTTCCCTTCATTCACTCACGGCTTCTTCAACAAGGCAAGGCGACACACTCTCTCACTCTGTCCGACAGCTAGCTGTACTACTACTAACCCAACCTGGACCAGATTCACACCAGGACAGACATGTTTTTAGAAACCTTGGTCAAACATCGCGTCACAAAAAGCTTTTTTTGTTGTCGTCTGACTGGGCCAGTGTAGGGATGGGCGTGAGTAATCGATCGATTACTCGTCGTAGCTATGAATTTCTTTTTCGAAATTAAATTTTTTTATGAAAAAAATAAACGTTAAAAAAAAATTTATACATATCTTTTCACATGTATGTGTAAGATTATAACTGTTTGTTTCCTTAAACATATATACGTGAAGTTAAAAAAAATCCCTTTTCGAGTAATACACGCTCAATCGAGTATAGCATGCGATCAATCTATCTGGCTTTTTCTTTTAAATGCCCATCCCTACTACAGTGTACCGTGTGTGCATTGCTGCTCTGCTGAATAGCTACAGTGATATTCTGACATTCATATTGCAGCACGACACTGAGGCGGCTCTATTCAGGTTAGATTGGACAAAGTTGCGGAGTCCCACAAAAAAAAATAAAGGTACGGTGGGTAGTCATGTTTGGGTGCACCTTCCCCTCTCCGCCTCAGGGCTTTCCTGTACGGGGATAGTGGGGGGTCCAGATGAACACATCCCCCTCCCTCCACAAAGAATGGCTCTGAATCAAGTATGAATAAAACAATACCCCCCCTCCCCCCTTCTTTCTTTTCAACTAGGACACATCCGCCTTATTAGAAAACTGTCCTTTGCAGATGATGCCGGCGCTGGTGAGTTAATGTAATGAAGGAAGTTATGTGTGGTGTGGTGTTAACTTGAACAGGGATGCCCGGAGACCGGGTTATTGAGTGCACTGGGCCTTTTTCTTTCTTTTTTTTACCGAAATTGTCGTCATTTGTCACCCGGTTCCTCCAGGAGTCGTTGGCACTCCCTTCTCTTGTTAAGACTGGCAGTGCTTTGACTTGGCTTTTAAGGTGGCGCTGCGCTATTCTTTCTGCCATTTGTCACCCCGGGCACACAATGACAACGGCGCCATTGTTGGATGTGCAACCGATTTTGACGGACAGGTTTGATTAGGGGAAGTGTTTGGTTAAAGGGTGCTGCACATTTCCAGTTTGTTATTAGGGCAGGGCTCAACCTTAAATGACCCCCCGTCAACCTGGGGCCAATTAAAAAGATAAATAAATTAGAAAATTCAGGAGTGATACAATTTTCTTAATATGGAGCGAGTCGAAGTGATATGATTTGATGCGATGCAATCTGATACCGTTCTTAACATTTGTTTAATGTGTCTAGACATTCACTTTCCAATTTACCATTGATGACGAACTCAAAAGTCAGTGTAGACAAACAATGACTGTAAACGGTGTGCAGTATGGTTCAATTCAGTACACGGATGATAACGGTAATAACAGTGTGTAGTACCAGCAGTTAGGGCTGAGCCCAAACGTTCAAACCTTTGTTCGTTACGTTGGCATTCGAATTCTAAATCAACATTTGAATCTTAATTTTTTTTATAAATAATTCCTATTAATTCTGTTTAAACCAATGCGGTTTTTCTTCACAGTTGCATATAAAGATTAGGCTACACTAATATTATAGTATTAAAAGAAACTGATTAGTTATATTCATTAACACTTTCCGTGCCAGCAGGGGGTGCCAGAAATAGGCGCTTGAGTGCAATGGAGGGCGATCATATTTGCGAACGCATAAACTATATCTTAAATTATGGCTATGTGTCTTAATACGCCCTTCGCTTATCAATGACTTGTTTGCAGTCAACATTGTCGAAACGGATTGTTTTTTAATCTGTTAATTTCCGTTTTATACCATTTTGAAAAACGCTTGTTTTTTTAAACTTTAAGAAAAAAAAAGATTCTGCAGGAATCGTGCTTTCTGGAATACACAACACGTTGTAATTTTTCTGCCTATTTATGAATCGTTTTCAAATAAACGCTAGATTATCGATAGTATATGTGTACTTATGCACGCTATTAGAAGCGGGCTGAAAAATCGATTATCTTATTTCCTGATCAGCACACACACACTCACAGCCACACACACACACATATGGGACACGCTGATATATAGGTGAAAATAGCTCTGATTATCCCAAGACTGGTCAAATAGATTCCTTACCTCAGATCAGATGTTCTCCAAAAAGATTATTCCAATTCCTGATCGCCGGTCGGTTGGCACTCAGCGCATGGCATGAACTAACGAGATTTCTCGTGGCTGGCACTCAAAGTGTTAAAGAAAGTTGATTTAATTGATTTAGTTGGGCTGGGGCTTCTCCCTGGGCTGGGTCTGGGGCTGGAAAGTTGATTTAATAAAAAAAAAAATACAAATTTAATCACTTTATTCAAATTGAGGATTTAGTTTGAGGATAGTAAAAAAAAATTAAATTATAAAAAATATATATATATATATATATATTATTTTTTTTATAAAAACGAAGGTTCGAACGTTTGTTCGAAAAACCCTGACTAAGTTCGAATCCCAAAAATAGGGTTCCGGGACAGCCTTACCCGCAGTCACAGAATACAGCTAGTGATAGCAATACAATCAAAAGCAGACTGTTAGCAACCTGTTACGCAGCCGCTATAATAATTTATTTTGTGTTGAGTAAGTGGCAGAGTGTGTTTGTTGGGGCGTTACCCGGGCTGCAGGTTCAGCTGACACACTTGTGAATATCCTCTCAGCGTCATGGCCGCTCAGGAATGGCAAATGGTAATTTAATTTAATTTCAAACCTTTATTTAAACTCGAAAGGCACTCTGAGGTTCCCCTAATTTAGTCACGCCGTTGAGTGTACATACTCAAATGAGCAACAACAAAAAAGCATATCAAATCACATGGCATATCAAATCACAACAGTAAGACAACAAGGCGAGGCAAAAAGCAAGGATAACGAATCAATTAAAACACTTGACTGACAAGGTTTGAGATCAAGTTTTAAAGACTGTTTGAGTTCATTCCATGAGCTAGGGGCATCAATCATAGCAAAATGCTGATTTCCCCCCCGTTCCGAGCAAACTCATGGAGGTTTGTGTACCGTTTCGCAAAGTCATTGTTAAACGCCTTCTTATCTCCGTAATGAGTGCGGTGTGTTCATCAGATGCCTCAGTTCTTTAGAAGTCTTTATTTGATGGGGCTCCATTAAGATTGTGGGATGCTCGGCCTCACACATGATAGTGGTCACAACTTGAAGTTGAACTTTGTTCTTTTCTTTGATATACAACTTTGGCACGTTTGTCAGTGAAATGTTGTCTACCTGGTGTCTTGGTTTTAACATATTTGCCATGTTATGAAAGCCTCAACTACTGAATTTCCCCAAGGGGATCAATAAATGGATATCTTATCTTACATTGTGAGGTCGTAGTCGAGTCCTTAGCAATGACATGGGCTAATGGATGCCTCACCTCGCTGAGCTGTGGCTAAGTTGTGCTGGAGAAAGTGTTTTTTGTCTTGTGTATTCTTGCTCATGCTTGCTGTAGCATTAGCACCACAGACTCCTTGCATACATTGGTTTTACCGTGCAGGCCAGACTTCTGTCAAATTGTCCTTTTCCTCCTTATAACATCGAAATGTTTTTAACCTTTATTTAACTAGGATTTTTGATTTGACTAAACTGCGTCTTGGAGTTGTTGAACTTGTTCTCACTCTGTACTGAACACCGCTGACCCTTATGATCTTCCGTACACAGGCGGAGGAGGTACTTCTCTCAAATGCTATTGCTCCAAAATACATCAAAGTGTAGACTAGAATGGATATTCCCCCAGAGAATGAGTACACAAACATGCTCGTCTGGCTCTTAGCAGCCAAGGAGTGGTCACTTAAGTGCGCTGAAGGCCACGTTAGTAGAATCGGTCAGGTCATGGTACATTTAGATCGATCCAGGGTACCACCTATCCATGTAGTCACAAATGTAACCTTACAAGCGGTTACCAATTCGTGTCGGTGAATCTTTAGACCATAGTTACCAGTTTTACGTTGGACTCTTTGATAACAAAAGGTTACCGTTTGTTTGCTTGCTAGCAGCCAACATTAGCATGATAAAATTAGCTGCCGGTAACGTTGATGCCAAGTAAAGATTTGGTATGCCTTCCAGCTTCCACAGATAACGCTAGCTGTGCATTAGAAAATTCCCACTCAAGTTGTGGCATTAATGAGACGGATATGTTAATAGCGATTTCTCAGTTTTTTCTAAGGCTGAGACCACTTATCGATTTATCGATAACTGCGTGAAATCGACTGTTTGTCACGTGCACTCACTAGTTTTTGCAATGCTGTAGTTGTCCCAGTGCTGAGCGTGCTGCCAGTAGCGATCAGGAAGATACCGTAATAATAATAATAAAAACAAATAATAATAAAAAACTAAATTATAATTATAAAAAAATCTATATTTATCGATTATTTTGTCCCGATTTATCGATTCTTCCAAATGGCATATCGTCTCAGCCTTAGTTTCTTCAGTCCACTGATTTCTGTCCTGATCTAGCCAGATTAGGGATGGGCATTTTACAAAAAAAATCCAGATTGATTGATCGCATGATGTACTCGAGTAGTGATCGATTACTCGTGGAGGAAAACGCTGTACAAAATAAACGTCTTTTCCTGTGTTTTAGATTTTGCTCTTTTATTTTGAAACCCCCCGACCGGAAGTATTGTTGGAACCTATCTATGAGCGGACAACTTGTGTCGGCCGGTTCTGTGTTCTGTGTTTCTAACGCGATTGTTGGTGAACAACTAACTTTAGGTTAGTTTTAACGTTAGCTAACCGTTAGATGCAGTTACAGGCAATTGATGAGGAGGAAGCGCTGCTGATTTTAATCGGCAGCGCATCAAAGCCTGTATATAATAGAATTGCCCTGTGGTGTGTAGGCATGACGGTGCAGCTCGAAACTACCTGTTGTATTAAATTAATTGATGTTTAACTTGTTCCTGTGTCCAGTCCTTTTGACTAGCCCCACCCGTTCATTGTAAACAATGATGCATGTAATTGTATAACGTTATTGTGTGTTGTAGCTAGTGATGCACCGATGTGAAAATTGTGGCCGATACCGATAACCGATATTAATATTGCTGTTCTGGCCGATACCGATATTTACCGATGTCGATATCTCTGTATAGAAAACACTTTTTTATGATAATCAAATTAAGAGCTATTTTCCAAAACGCATAATTTTTTTTACTTTTGTAACTTATTTTCAGAAATGACTGATATTTTGAAACTATTTAAGGCCAAAACATGTAAAAAGAAGAAAAAAAAGATAATTTTTTTTTTTTTTTTTTTTATATAATATCGGCCCCATCTTGATATCGGACCGATACCGATGTGTAAAAAAACGGCCATATCGGCCGATATTATATCGGCGGCCGATATATCGTGCATCACTAGTTGTAGCTATGTTATACATTCTGAATGGCATTAACGTTAGTTGGGTACTGTCATTGTATTTCGTTGGTTAGCTATTTAGCTAATGTTGATAGCATTGAATAGCATCAACGCTAGCTGGCTACAACGAATTCTCACAAGCTGGCATCGTAAAAAAGGGCGTCCTAGTAAATAATTAAGATTTTTCTCATAGCCGTGAGTAATCGATTGATTGCCCCCTAAGCCAGATAATGCATAATTTTGTAAACTGAAATTTCTACCTGAAGCCATGAAAGTTTAGGGCTGTGTGATTGCCTAGTCTGATTTAGATTTTGTAACGCCAGAACTCTGTCGGAGGCGCAGACTGATGATGTGGCCTGGTGGCTGTGTGGTTCTAACGGCTCAGTGATTGATGATGGACCTTCCCAGGGAATACTCACTTAGCATCTCTCTCTCTCTCTCTCTCTCTCTCTCTCACTCTCTCTCTCTCTCACTCTCACTCTCACTCTCACTCTCACTCTCACTCTCACTCTCACTCTCACTCTCACTCTCACTCTCACTCTCACTCTCACTCTCACTCTCACTCTCACTCTCACTCACTCTCACGATGTCTGCTGCCCAAATCCACACCCCCCCTCTCACATATTCTGGATTATGATTATTTCAAACCAGATAAAGAGATAAATGCAAATACTGTACACTATCTGCACTTGTTAACCAGATGCCTATTACTACTGTACCACATAGTAGTGCCTCCTGTGCTGTTCTCAACACTGTTCTCTCAGCTGTGTTTCTGTGATCTCTGATTGCACATCAACAAGCCATAGCTTTCTTATCAGTCTTGATATCATAACATACATTCAATATTGTATCATTATTGTCATAATTAGTATTGCTGTTCTTATTTAACCTGAACAATGATGATAATGTAGAAAAGCATTGATTTTAAATTGGGTCCACATTCATTTTGGGACGACTTGGCTAGTCGGTTAGTTAAGAGCCCTGATTCAGGTGTGTTTTTGTGACGGAGCAGGCGTGTGTGCTGGTGGGATTGGCTTCTAATGCAGGGCTCTACGCTAACCTTTTTCACTAGGGGCACAGGTGCTCCTAAATGAAAAAAGTTAGGAGCACACAAAGAAATTTAGGAGCACCCAAAAATATTTAGGAGCACAGTGAAAATATTTTAAATAAATGTATATTTGTACAGTACTGTGCGTGCATGTGTGTAAATTAGCTCTTGCTACAACCCTGCATGTTTACATTTTGTACTTGATGATCATTAACATGTACTGTCCCTATCAAATAAACTAACAAATCAAACTACTGCTACAAAAGTAACAGTCACTTAACTTTAGCTTTTGCCCCTTTTATGCATACAATGCCTATGTTTTGGCTGTGTTGCTCCTCTAGAGAAATAATGCTTTCAGGATTGCCTATTGAAATACTGTACACCTCCAGTACAGAAACATTGTTTATGAGTTTGCGTGTCAGGTAGACCATTGATTGACAGTCGAGTCTGCCAATTACGTCACACCGCTTGCACTCCGGCCGTCCGGCGCTGCAGCTGGACCCTATTGCCCACCTCTGCTGTTCATAACGCTAGCCAAGTTAGCTGTACACACATACACAGTGGGCCAGTTACTTTGGTGTAGGGGTGTAACGATGCATCGATCCTAAGGGGAAAATTCAACTGCATCGATTTGAAAATGTTAGAATCGATTATCGCAATTTGAATGTGTACACAGTGTTATGTTGTTATCATGTCCGTTACAGTCAACACAACGGCATACGCTACTGCATCAACGTTATGATTAGCAAAGCAAGGCATTCGTTTTGTTGCATTAACGTTATATTGCTATCGATAAATCTAGGTGTTCTAAAATATATTGCTATTGGTAAGACTAGAAGTTACATGTCTCGGGAAACTCTCGCATATCGCAATGGTGGCGTTTCAGGAAGTAAACAAGCCAAATGAGAGCTTCCGATTGGTCATTTGCTTTCTTTCTCATGAAACCAGTCACGTCACTCTACTGTGATTGGACCGTTGGCTTGAGTGCAATGTGGGACTTGTAGTTTTTTAACGATCTCGCGGCGGAGAAAAAAAAAGACGAGCGGCTATAATCTGTACTCGCACAGCGTGCGCCTAATTGATTTTTACGGTTCGCACACACATATTTTTAGGGGCATATGCGAGCAATTTGGTCGCACTGTAGAGCCCTGTAATGAAGGATGTCAATTGTATGTCTCACTTTGCTTGTGAATTGTTCACAGGATGTGTGTGTGTGTACTCTGTCCAGACAGGCTGGACCGTCTTATTCATCAGGCTTTCTTAAATAGTTATTAGCTAGTGCTGTTGTACCGTCTGGAGGCCACTCAGGCCAGTGAAAGAAACCCTCTAATGGAGCAGCCTGGCGCAGACTGTGCACTTAGTGGGAGAACAATATCATAGCTGGGGAGACGAACGCTATGAATCACCCTTAATGCTCCAGCTAGCTCACCCGTTGCATGCTGCACCAAAAGCCGGCTCCTTTTTAGACATGGTTTTGTGATGAGGAATGGAGCAGCCCCTCCGTATCTTGTGTTAATTAGCTTGAATAATTCTAATTTAGCCGGCGTGCTCCTCCTGTACCGCTTCTCGGTTCCATGGAGACGGTATGCTGCCGCTGACCTCCAGTGACTCTCTCCTGAAAATGACTCAGCTCTTAGCATTTGCTAGGCAAATTCTCTGCAAAGTGGCCTCACTCCTCCTCGGCCTTGTGGAGTGGATGAGACGGGCAATCCCAGTGTGTATGTGAGGGTGGGTGGTGGTAGTTGCCGCTCGTGAAAAATCTGTCACTTATCAAAGGTGGCTTTCGTTACTACTCTCATCCACCATGATGCTCCCACGCGGCAGTACTCCCTCCCTGGCCGTGGGCCCTGCTGCTGATTCTCCCAGAACCACCCATATACCCATGGCCCAGGTGTGCTCATGTGTTGTCTATATTTCCTTTATTTCTTCTAAATATTACTGGGGCGGTTAGTGTGAGATCTCTGGCTCTCGGCTCCGGGGAGGGAGTGGAAGCGGGAGAGGTAGGTTGCAGAGAGAGCGCTGCCGCTGCTGCAGACTCAGAGGTCTGTGATGGATCTAATGACGTGTCCTGTCCTCTGCAGCCCAGGCCTCACTAGGGAGGTCAGGGATTGAATTACAGCTCCTATCGATTGTTGTTGTCGTCGTCGTCGTCGTCGTCGTCGTCGTCCCCCCCCCCCCCCCCCCCCCCCTACACACACTTTGTGTGCGGAGAGGCCAGGACAGGAAATGCATCCTCCACTCTGTGGCCTCCTGGGAGGAGCGGCTCCCCAATAATGTCTGCAGTCAGAATGGCTGGCTGTCGATCAATCATCATTCCCACTTTGTGAATGGAGCTTCTTCTAGTAACTTGCGCCGCCCCTTCGTTTTAAGTTATTGGATCACCAAGTGCCTCCTTTTCCTGGAAGTCCAGTTTAAAAAAAAAATTATTATGTTTATTTGATGTCTTACTCCTGCCATCCGTTCTGCAGGACAGGTGCCGCTCTCTCAGGTGTTCACCTGAGATGCCATCCTGGTTGTTGATTTATCGTTCCAGCGCATTCCTCCAAGGAATCCAGCTGGTTTACACTAAACACGAATCTGGGAGCTGCGTGTGTGTGTGTGTTTGTATGTGTATAACAGGTGTTGATATTGCTAATATTTTGTCCGTGTGACCTCTCCTCCCCTGTCCTTGTTGTTGTTTTTGTAAATCGAGTGCACATTAGGTTCCGCCTCCCAGTCTTTATTAGTTAGAAGGCTGTCATTTTCAGCGGCGCCAGGCGGCAGAGTTACAAAGCAGCCGTTTGTGTGTCGAGTGTTTGTTTACAGTGAGCTCCGCTTGGTTTTGCATAACGTGCATGTGTGTTGTTGTGAAGGATGGTCATGTGACTGAGAGAGAGAGAGATGAGAGGACAAAGGGAGCGTTTGTTAGCGGGCGTCTTTATATCTGTTCTCTGAATATTTTGTTACAAACTTAATCCTGCGCTCGACCACAGTTGATGTCATGTGGATCTGTCTCTGGGGGAGGAAAGAACACAGTCAATACGAGTTCAGAGATACAGATGGAACACGCACACACAGAGCTGTTTGTTCTAAGGGTGTGTGCGTGTCTGTGTGTGTACAGTACGTCAGTGTGATTCTCTGTCTTTGTGTCTGGTGGGCAGAAGCTATGATGTCATCGTTATGACTCTGATGGGTGTGTCTTGCAGGGCTGGGAAATTATTTATTTTATTTTCAATTTATGATTTTTTTCGGCTTCCCAACGATTATGAAAACAAGATAATGGACTGTTAGCCAAGTCACGTGTTTGAGCCAGATCATGTTTTTTAGTCGGGTCATGTGCCTTTTGATGTTTTTCAGTTGAATTATATTTGAAAGGAAATCCACTGTTAAGATATGCATTTTCTTTTCTCCTCAATGAATGCACGTTTCCAAAGTCGATGAGTAATCGTGTTAAAATCGTCATCATGCTCTATATTGACCAAAATAACCGTGATTTAAGATTTTTGCCATATTCAAGCAGCTCTAGTGTGTTGCGGGTATGTTGACCCCAACAGATTAGGTACCAACATCCTTATGGTGCCATGCTCAGCCATAATGCCCCCCCCCCCACGCTTTCCTCAGGTCAAATATCCTCACATGAACCTTCTCTTTGTTTTGTACCACAGCTATATAATATGACATCATTTTAATGGTGTGTGTGTGTGTGTGTGGGGGGGGTGCAAATGTATTTTTAGGAGTATCGTTTCCTGTTGAATGAGGTCTGACTGGGAGTGGTCCTCCTGCTGGGATGTGTTGTATGCCCCCCACCTCCTCCACCCAGTTTGCTCTCCACCCAGTTTGTTCTCCTCCTCCGCTGTTCTTCTCTGTCTTTCCTAACCTCACACTGCGGGGTTGGGCATGACGCATCGTCAGCGTTGCCGTGGAGCTTAACAGGAAGTGTAGTTTTGATAGGCCAGGTAGAGAGATGCCTCAGCATCTAGTTCTAGTCTGAACCACAGCCAGGGAAACACTCGCAGCATTTTGATGACATCACCCCCCCCCCCCCCCCCCCCCCCGCCGGTGCCCCCACCTCTTGCTGTTGGAAGAATCTCTCTCTTTTTCACTCTCATTCTTATTCTCTTCTTTCACTCTCTCTCACCCAAGTTCTCTCTCTCTCTCTCTCTCTCTCTCTCTCTCTCTCTCTCTCTCTCTCTCTCTCTCTCTCTCTCTCTCTCTCTCTCTCTCGGAGCAGAGTGAACAAGAGCTAGTTAGAAAGGGGAGGGGCTGTCTGCGAGCGAATGGAGAGGGAGAGAGCTTGACGGGGGCAGAATAGCTGACGGTGCTACCGGGCTACGAGGACTCTGCACACACACAACGGGAAGAGGAGAGAGGGAATATCGCTGGGTTATTGTTGAAGAATTCTTCCGCGTGCCGCTCCTCTGCCGCTCCTCCTCCCAGTAGGAGCAAAAGTTTTCCTGCCGCGTTCACGTTCGTACCGGACCCCCCCCCCCCTCTGCGCCGGGTCGGAATGAGGCACTCTGTGGATTGGCTGGTGAGCAGCAGGCTCCGCAGCGCACTACCCTTGTAAAAGAGCCAGCCAGGCCACGTCCTCTGCCCCCTCCTGTCCTCCCCCGGGGCGGCTCGTCTCTCCTCTGAACCAGGCAGCGGCACACAGGGATGCCAGCCCTGACCAGCGCCTGCGGAGGGTAGAACTTGGCTCCGGAGTCTCTGTGTGTGTGTGCACCAGTGTATATGCGGTATAGGAGGCGGAGAGTGTGTATGATTTTTGTAAAGGACGATAACGGGACAGCGGGCCTGTGAAATTATTAGTGCCTTTTTTTTAGTCGAGCCCCAACCCAGAGTGGCGTCATGCTGAGCCTGCAGGATTCGGTCTTCTTTGAGATCAGCATCAAGTCTCTGCTGAAGTCCTGGAGTGGCAGCTGTGAGTACCCTGCCAGGCCGGCACACACACGATGTTGACATACCACACACACACACGTCACACACACACTGACAACACGCTTATCTAGCGCACACAGCCGGCAGCCCCCGGCCCGCTCGCTCCCTCGCATGCCACCCATGCATGGAGGTTCCCTATCTCCATCCTGGTGGCACAATAAAGTGCTCATTAGGGCTGACTGATCTGTTTGGTCCAGGTGTAGCCAGCCTCGCTTTGATGCGCATGCAGGTAGCGCCACTGTGTATTTGTCTGTCTCCTCCTCCTCCTCCTCCTCCTCCTCCTCCTCCTCCTCCTTACCTTTCTACTGGCTGCTCTTTGTCCCACAGGGTATGTTTAGTCTGACGAGCACGTAGAGATACAGACACTGATTTCCACGCAGACAGGAAGTACTCTCTCCGTTTCTCTGAAGGCGCCGGCCACTCAGACCTTTCTCCCGCTGTCGTTCTGTTTACGTCTCATCTTATCACTCGTTATCTTTCTCTTTTATCACTTGTTTCACCCTCTAATTCACTTTCTACCCCCCTCACATACACACACGCGCACACACACACACACACACACACACACAGGACCACTCTTCTTACACACACTCACTCACTCTCTCTCTCCTTCTCTCTTTCATACTCTTCTCTCCCATCCTCTGGGAAGGCTAATGTTCCTCTGTTATTGATCTGTCTTCTGGTAGCCTTCCATTATTAGCCTCCCATACAGTCCATATCACATCAGAGAGCAGGCCTGCTGCCTCCTCCCTCCCATTGACCTCACTCAGTGACTGAGACGGCCCTGGAGATAATCGCATAATGCAATGAAGGAGATGATAACTCCCTTCTTCAGTGTGACGTCACGATTAGTAATTTTTTTACGATTCTGTTTTTTTTTCACAACAACAACATTTGAAAGCACAGACAGCGTAGCTGCTAGTTAACTGGTAGCCTGCATTACTTCTCCAGACACTGTGGCCACGGTCAGTCAGAGATGAGAAACAGCACTATTTCTTAGAATCCTCTTTGCCCTCCCTGTCGGATTATATAAACAATGAGACTGCCACAAATCCATCATGCACGTCATCTATGTTGTATTGTGTGTCCAGGTCAGATCCAGCGCAAAGGAAGCCTTTCCAAAAAAATACTTGCTTCGTCATCAAAAATAACACTTCATTGGTTAGCGAGGCTCTTCTTCACCCTCAACCCACACCCACAACACCTAAACAGGAAGTGACAGGGTTTATTGGAAATGTCTTGTGAGAATCAGGCTACCATTTGTTTCAGCAATGGTCTCATTTGTTTACTGGAATTATACCAGGGTGTCACAACCAGTGTTAATTTCGTCAGCAATTTTTTATTTGGGTTTTAGTCTTGGTCATGTCTCAAATGCTCTTTTTTGTTTGAATCATATTTAGTCAACTTTATCTATTTTTCGTGTCAAGTTTTAGTCAACTACAGGTCTGAGCATTTTGCTTTTAGTCTTTTTTGTTTAGTTTCAATTTAGTCTTTTTTGTTTAGTCTCGCCACTCAGTTACAGCCTCATAAGTTGGCGTCAGCTTTTTCTTAACAAAAAAAGCTAACGTTAGTGCTAGCTGGTTAAAAAAAGCTAACGTTAGTGCTAGCTGGTTAGACGTATGTAAGCCACGGCACTGTGTTGGGGATAAGGGTTCTGCACGGACAATTATGTTTAACTTTCCAGTCTGCAAACTAGTTCCTGTTAGGTAGCAAGTAAACAGTGTTGATGTTGAATAAACATTTAGCGTTGTCTTTCGACACCCCACCTCCGACTTTTATTCTTCGGCGCTACACTGTTAACACTTTCAGTGCCCATCACGTCATATGATTATTAGCGTTTATTAGCGATCTGAATTCATATTTCATCAACCGAGTCTCCCGTTGGTACACCAGCCCCACCAGCAGCTCAGAATGGAAAAAAACGCCCCCTATCGTCTATCCCTGAGTAACTGCACATCAGTCGCTTAGACTGACCTGGGATCAGTGATATGTAGAGGTGGAGCCAGCTGGCTCCCTGAGCTGGCAAGCCGTCTGATGAACATGGAAGTCATCGCGGGACCGGAATCAGCCTGGAATATATATTCACAGTAGCCAATCGATAGTAGACGGTACTGATCGATTTTTGGAATGGCGATCAGGAATTGGAATGATCTTTTTGGAGAACATCTGATCTGAGGTAAGGAATCTATTTTACCAGTCTTGGGATAATCAGAGTTGTATTCGCTGAGATATCAACGTGTCCCCTATGTGTGATGTGTGCGCGATCGCTGATGAGGAACTAAGAGAATCGATTTTCAGCTTGCGGCCCCAGCGTGCATACGTACACATATACTATCGATAATCTAGCGTTTATTTGAAAACTATTCATAAATAGGCCGAAAAATGACAGTTTTTTGTTTATTCTATAGAATATTCCAGTTAAACGTCTTTTATCATGGAATCTTTTTATTTTCCTTAAACGAGGGCTTTTCAAAATGCTATAAAACTAAAATGAACCGATAAAAAAACAATCCGCTTCGACAATGTTGACTGGAAAACGAGTCATTGATAAGCGACGGGCAGATTAGACTCATTCAAATTCATCCAAGTGCTTGCGCTGCACTCATAGGAAACGGAAATGCTGCAATAATAATAACAACATGAATTATGTTATTTTGTCTAGTCTTAAAGAGATTTCGGCAAGATTCTATTTCGTAAACTACATTTTGTGTCGTCGTTTTTAGTCAACGACATTGCATGAATCATTTAGTCACGTTAGATTACATTAACATGACGTCTCGTCAGGGGAAAAAGCTTTGACGACCATATATAGTCATCATTTTCGTTGACTAAATTAACACTGGTCACAACCAATCCAAAGATACCCTATCCTTTTTACATAATTTGAAAATGTAAATGACATCAATGATGTGTTGATCTTTACAAACCAAGACTCGATAGTCTTAACAATGGCATAGCTGTTGGTGCTGATTTTTTTTTTTAAATCAA
This sequence comes from Notolepis coatsorum, assembly GCF_963971535.1. Taxonomy (NCBI): domain Eukaryota; kingdom Metazoa; phylum Chordata; class Actinopteri; order Aulopiformes; family Paralepididae; genus Notolepis; species Notolepis coatsorum. The sequence continues at coordinate 179,047,418 of NC_140166.1, read as the reverse complement.
ATCGTGACCGTAAAATCGAATGGTGGATTTGGAGAACCGTGACACCCCTATTAGTCATGATTGATACTACTATATCCTTCTGATTTCCCTGTTTACCATAACATTTGTACAATATGGACAAAGTAGAAGCCATTTCAATGTGAAAGTTGCAAAAGTGTATGCCTTTTTAATTTATATAGGTATAGTGTACCGTAAACACATTATTCCCAAATGTGCTAAATACATTCTACAAACTGCTCTTAACTCATTGACTTCTTTACTAAATCGCGCCAGCGTTATTGACAATTTTAGCGATGTTTGTAGACCCATCATGTGTTCTGTATTATAGCTATGGAGACAATAGTATGGCTCATTTGACAGGCATTGTTCATAGTCCATTACTGACTAAGTAGTTCATTTCTACACAGTGTAGTTTGTTACATGCTAAACATCGCCCCATTTCCAAAATAATCCAGTCTTTTTCCATAGATTGCGAGATATTACACATTATATGCAATAAGCCCAAATTGTTCTGGTTGATCGCCTGAAGCTCCAAATACTCCCAAATCAAAGGTATATACCATGTACATGTGTGTCTTTACAAAATCATCAAGTTTTAACTAAAAACTGTGATCGTTACCAAAAGCAAGTTTTACGTCCAGTAAACGATGACACTGTGATCGGTACAGAAGCATGTTTTACGTAAAAAAGAAATACCAACAGGTTACCTAAGATAGATCTTACCTCAGTCAGAAAATACTTCTGACTCCCAAATGAATAAATCCCAGTCGATCCCATGGCGATCGCAATTACTCGTGTATATTGGGCATGGCTACCATACGGGAAATAATAGCTCTGAGGTAGGGCTGCACGATTTTGGGAAATCTAATTGCGATTTTTCTGACGGATATTGCGATTGCGATTACATTTGCGATTATAATTTTTTTAAGCAGCCCCACAGAGGTTTATTGTAAAATGCGGCTTGCATCTGGCCTACACGGTGGGTCTGTTTGGGACACAGAGTCTGAAAATGGTTCTTTTTACCTGGGAATCGATACGGGTACCCAACGGTACCTTTTTTTCTGTACTTTACTCTCCCTCTCTGAAGTAAACTTCACAACACACAATCTAAAACCCCTTACCTCCCTCTCCCAAACTGTTCCTACAACAATTTTTTTTATGTTGCATGATCATGTATATTTATTTTGTATTATAATTTTGTTTGTTTAAATATCAACATTATCTGGCAATCCTCAGTAAATACTATCAAACTCCTCTGATGTCAGACCAGATATGAGACACATGCACACACACACAGAAAAGGAGAATGGCTTAAATTATTTTAGAATACTTCAGCTAATGAAGTTAAATGTTTATTATCATCAACTATCCAGTTCGTTTTTATAGTGCAATATTTTTCTACTTTTCTACATTAATTGAACCAGTAGAGGGAGAGATGCCCCCCCCCCCCCCCAGAGCCCCGCTCCCCCCCACCCTTTCCTTACTCAGCTCAGATGTTTTCTGTCTTGAGCAGGGTTAGCTAGGAACAGCTTTCTCAAGCTTCGCACCTTGGGCATGGAATGGGCTACAGGACCATTATCCACTTAGGCAAAGTAAAATATATTGTTGGTTTCCTGTTGGTTGTCAGTTTGGCCATGGGTAGGTAGGGAATTTATTTAATTTTTTTATTTTATTCTTTCCCACGGCGACTATGGATAGGGAATTTCTTTATTTAATTAAAATGTTCACAACAACATGGATGCATGTACTCTGCCAGCATGTTTAATATCCATAATACTAAATGTTTGACTAAGATTTCTATGAAACTTTATTAAAAAAAAAGAAATCGAATCTCTTTTTATTTTTTTATATAATTTTTTTTTTTAAACTCATAAAATATATTGGGGCACACCTAAATCGGCAGGGTCGGTCGGCAACCGGAAACCAACTATTAATTTTTTTAGGCCTTAGACACCCCGGTCTCTCTTGGTGAATTTAAATCTGTATTACATAACTTCCTACAAGAAGAATGTTGCTGCTTTCTGTAGTCGGGTCCCAACTGCAAAATTACTGTATTACCCTGTATTATACACTTTTACTATCATGTAGACTATTCTGCTTTGTGTTTTTGTGTTTACATGTGATTTATTGTATATTGTATACGTGCACATTTATTATGTTCTTGTGTGATGTATTGCACATTTTATTGCTGTGTGATGTATTGCAAATGTTATTGCTGTCATCTTGGCCAGGTCTCCCTTGCAAAGGAGATCTTGTATCTCAATGGGACTTCCTGGTTAAAAAAAATAATAATAATAAATTTAATTGCAGGCTTGGCGATTTGATAATTGCATCATTCCAAATCGCGATTTCGATTAAAAAAACTATTAATCGTGCAGCACTACTCTGAGGCACCAAATATTCCACTGATTGCTATGTTGTGATCCACTCCTAGGCGGAAACAGCCGGAGTGGATCACAAGACAAGTGATATCCTCAGTTCCCAGTTCAAAGGGTAGTAGGGTACTGCCACCTGGTGAGATTATCTGAGAAATCTCGGGTTTTCGCGTTCAACCTCATGACTTTTCTCGGGTATGGCGCAGAAAGAGTTAACACGCGCATGACTGTTCATAATATTGGTCCGTGTCTCGTCAAACTCTTGAGCAATACCCTCATATACTGTAAGTTCCAGTTCCTTATAAAACCTGCACCATACTTACTTGAATACTCATAGTATATTGTGGCTTTCCAAACCTGTTTCATTGCAACTTATTTGTTGAAATCCAGATTACATCTGACATCTCTGGATTTTCATGTCCGTTATAACATTCAGACACACCCTTGTGAATTTGAAAGATTCAGTACAATAAAAATCATGTTTTCAAAGTATGTTGACCCAAAATGTTAGAACTGTTGTTGTTGTTGTGAAAAGGGGCATGACTCATCGTCAGCGTTACTGCGAGTACACCTCTTTGATCTCTATGCCCTTGGATATCAAACTATTTCTATCCAATGTGTAGAAGGAAGATATTACATAACGTTAGCCTCACACGATAATTGCCTAAGTAATTTTTCAAGATTTTTGGAAAAGAAAAAACACATTTTCCAGCAAATGTGTAAGATTTATATTTTGAAAATAAGTTCCACAAGGTGTATCAAGTTTGCAAAATTACAAAAACACAACAACCATTGCGTAACAAAATAAGGTGACTTTTAAACAAAATATGTCGTGACTTAGGCATTTTTTCCTCTTAAATACATGCATGTCATAGTACACTAGGCAGTTGTTTTTCTTGCCTAAGTCATGCGATCGCCGTCTGTGTATGTAACGTTAAAATGCACAAGTCACACGAGTGAGTTAGACAGATGGGGATTTTTGAACCTAACAAGTGTGCTGATTGGCTGAGGACATAGGCACTAAGCCAGGGCGATGCAGCAGTGTGAGGAAAGTACAGTTAGGCAGAAATCACAATTTGGCAAAAAAGATGATTTAGGCAATTATCGTATGAGGCTAATGATAATGCACTCTGGTTACTCTGATTGGCCCATCAGTCACATCTAGCTGCATGGTGTAAGAACAACACTATGTCCTTAACAATCAAGGATGTATAGCGTCTAGTAAACAGAGCCATGCCCTCTCAAGGATGTATAGCGTCTAGTGAACAGAGCCATGCCCTCTCAAGGATGTATAGCGTCTAGTGAACAGAGCCATGCCCTCTCAAGGATGTATAGCGTCTAGTGAACAGCGCCATGCCCTCTCAAGGATGTATAGGGTCTAGTGAACAGAGCCATGCCCTCTCGGATGTATAGTGTCTCCAGTGAACAGAGAGCCATGCCCTCTCAGCCTACTGAGAGTTGGCTGTGCTCAGAGAGGGTGACCCTAAAACACAAATCAAACCAGAGAAGTTCTGTCTGTGACCGGCAATGGGTATATCCCCGAACGTCCCAGATTCTCAATCCACCCTTTGACCACGCTCTTCGTCCGAGCCGTTGAGGAGTAGTTAATGTTTTTAGTTTTATGAGAATATCGCCACCATCAGCAAAAGTTTACTCAGAACTTCACAGGCCTCCTTGCTATTGTAAGGCAAACATTTGTCAGGTTTGGTGGAAATCGGCCGGTGCGTTTTCAAGTAACGAATAATTTCCTGTTTACCATGCACCTTTACGAAATTTGATTGGCTGAGACGGTCATATGGTTTGGCTTATCAATTATCTAAATGAGACATTTGAATATGTTACTCCCTAGATTCCACAGCAAGCTTAGGCAAATTATGTGAACAGACTAGGGAGTAGGGAAAGATAATGTTTTTTCCAATAATTCAAGATGGCAGAAATTCCAATATGGCCGAGTGGCGGACGTCATAGGTCCTTAGGGCAAAGTTGTTGTGCATGAGTAGACACATCTCTGGATACCAGTTTCATGACTGTGTAACTAACGGATCAGGAGATAAACCCATTAGAAAATTTTAAGTTCAGCCTGATTGTGGCACAAGAGTAAATGTCATGGGGTCACCCAAATCAATAGGAGTCTTCATGTAGGGGTCATTTCTGTGCACAGCAAATGAAAAGGATTTTAACTAAAGGTATTGGAGATAGACTAATTCTAAAATGGAAAGTTTGACCTGATGGGTGATGGTGGAGTTAGTACCCATTAGTGTATTGGAGATTAGGGGTGTAACAGTACACGTATCCGTACTGAACCATTTCAGTACTGGACCTTTGGTTCAGTACGCACTGTGTACCGAACACATGCAACGGTACGTTAACCACCAACGGAAAGCGCATGCAGAACTTTTCTTTTGTGTGCAGAATTTAATTCAAAACTCCCAAGTTCACCCCTTCCCAAAATATAACTTGCGCAAATGGCCGGATGTTCGTTCAGCCCACGCACAACACAGAGATGACCTGTAATTTAGCATAGCCTCATAGTGTGGCACACACACACACACACACACACACACACACACACACACACACACACACACCATCTCTCTCTCTCTCTGTGCATGATGAGGATTGGTGCTAGATTGAGAAGGGGTTGCCTCTCTGGATCAAATTAATGGTAGTTTGCGCCGGCATATACAACGGACATTCATACACGGCAACGTGCCTCCAAAACAAGGTGTGATAAACATGAATTGATATATTTTCCTTGGCATGAAACGAGAAATGGTATTTACCATTAGGGACCTGCATGACTCTTCTTTCTCTATTCAATAACGTTTTACCCTGAGGGATGGTGGTCACGGTTGTTGTATTTAGTTAAATGACGTCGTGTGTATCCTATCCGTCATGCAGCGCATTCAGCCCCACGCCCACAATCTAATATATATATATATTTTTTTTTATACAAGTCGATGATTAATTTGAATATAGAATATTCATTGACCAGGTACTGCATCACCCCTGGCTGAGTGGAACATGGAAAGCCAAATAAATAAACTTAAACTTTCCCCCACTGTACCGAAAACCCGTACCAAACCGTGACTTCAAAACCGAGGTACGTACCGAACTGTAGTTTGTGTACTGTTACACCCCTAATTGGAGATGCACCAATTCAAACATTTTAAAGTTATTGAGTTACTGTACGTCGAGTATCGACGTGTTGGAGATATAATGGTACATCTGAAGCTGAAATTGATACTCATGACATTAACATTCCACAATAAGCCATTTCTAACTGAATAAATAATAAATCATTGTACTGGATATTTTAAGTGTTTTCCAGGCTGTTCATCATTGTAGTTTAACTGTTTTAAGCACTGCCATGGCTGCTTTAATGTGATTATGTGTTTACATTAAAGTGCATGTGTGTGTATTTGTGCACTCAACGCTATAGATTTAGGATAATCAATCTTAACTGATCTGAAGGCCTTGTGGCAGAAACGAGGCCTAGGTTGAGAATTACAAGGTTAAGATGAGATTTGTGGATGTTGGCTGAACAACTCGGAGCTGAAATGGAAGTATTCGGGAATGTTATTCATTAATATGCATTTATGTTAGTTTAGTTAATATAAAAAATACAACTTGACATTTAGAATTGTCTTTTCTTTTTGACACTGCGTTTGTCCTGTATCCAGCTATCTTAGAAATGGCTTGTTGACATTCTTCATCAAATTGGTGCAGGAGGGACATTGCTGTCGAGGACGTTTTGGTGATCTTATAGAAATTTCTTTCACAATTAAAGTGTGTTATTTGAAAATGATTACCCTTTGGGGGAAATCCAATAATGTGGAAACAATATACTGGTGAATTCTTTTTTAAACTGCAGGTTGGCATGAGGTTTTCCTTCATGTTGATTCAGTCTGCCACTAGAAAGTTGGCTAGTTGATGTTCAGCACTAAAGTTGGCTGGTCGGTGTTCAGCACTAGATGGTTGGCTAATTGTTGTTCAGCACTGGAAAGCTGGCTAGTTGGTAAATGGTACATTTATGTAGCGCTTTTCAATTTGTTCCTAAAATTGTACGCATTCACTCATACATTCACACACCAATGGCAGAGGCAACCATGCAAGTTGCCAACCTGCTCATCCTCTGGATTATTAGATTACTGCTCTACCTCTGTTGTTGATGTTCAGCACTAGAAAGTTGGCTGGTCTTTGTTCAAAACTAGATGGTTGGGTAATTTATGTTCAGCACTAGAAAGCTGTCTAGTTGATGTTTGTTAAGCACTAAAGTTGGCTAGCTGGTGTTCAGCACTAGAAGGTTGGCTAGCCGGTGTTCAGCACTAGAAAGTTTGCTAGTCGATGTTCAGCACTAGAAAGTTGGCTAGCCGGTAGGGGTGGGACGATACATCGATCCAGATCGATATATCGATCTATTATCAATAATCAAATAGGATCGATGCAATGTAAAAAGATCGATTCATATTGCGATACTCTTATTTTGAAAATCCGGCGACGGCGACGTCATATCCACCCCGCGGCCAGTGTTGTGAAACTCTTGGCTCTGTACAGCAGAGCGAGAGCAGGGCTTCAGTTGTCTATTTTGATACCCGATATAAGTCTGTGCAGTTTTTTCCCCGCAACAGGTCAAATGCATCTAACATGCTTTGCATCGTCGCCATTCTTTTATGCCCACGTCGCGTGGGCAGACCTAAATTAACGTTACATTAGCTGCTTAAGCTAACTAAGCTAAGAGAGAGAAACGGAGAGAGGAGAGGGGACATTCTGTGTGTGTGTGTATGAAAATACCAGATGAAGTCAGGAGTATTATTATATTGATATTATTTACTGAGGATGGACAGATAATGTTGATATTTAAACATGATCATCATGCAACATAAAACAATTGTAGGAACGGTTTGGGAGAGGAAGGGGTTTTAGCTTGCGTGTTGTGAGTTCCAAAACATTTTACTTAAAGTTTAAAGCTCAATATATAAAAAGTGGCACTTTACAGTGAACAGGATGTCTATTTGTATTAAAAACAATATTGTTTTTCATTTAAATGTCTGGAAGAGCTCAAAAATAAAAACGTCAATTGATATTTCCGTAGCCTTTTTTTAGTTGATCTAAATGTGACCGATTGTGTTAAATGGGCACATAATATCGTCTCATATCGATCGCAGGCACCTGAATCGAATCGTATCGTATCGTGGCAGACTTTGCGATATCGGCAAATATCGTATCGTTGTCCAAAGAATCGATCGTATCGTGATGAAACTGGTGATTCCCACCCCTACTAGCCGGTGTTCAGCACTAGAAAGTTGGCTAGTCCGTGTTCAGCACTAGAAAGTTGGCTAGCCAGTGTTCAGCACTAGAAAGTTGTCTAGTCTGTGTTCAGCACTAGAAAGTTGGCTAGTCGATGTTCAGCACTAGAAAGTTGTCTAGTCGATATTCAGCACTAGAAAGTTGTCTAGTCTGTGTTCAGCACTAGAAAGTTGTCTAGTCGATATTCAGCACTAGAAAGTTGTCTAGTCGGTGTTCAGCACTAGAAAGTTGACTAGTCCGTGTTCAGCACTAGAAAGTTGGCTAGTCCGTGTTCAGCACTAGAAAGTTGGCTAGTCTATGTTCAGCACTAGAAAGTTGGCTAGTCGATGTTCAGCACTAGAAAGTTGTCTAGTCCGTGTTCAGCAGGATATCCAACCGCTGGGTCAACAACAGATTTCTCCCTCTACACTAAATCACTGGGTAACATTATCACGTCTCATGGCTTCTCCTACCATTGTTATGCCGACGATACTCAACTCTTCCTCTCCTTCCCTCCCTCAGATATCCACGTCTCTGTGCGGATCTCGGCCTGTCTGTCCGACATCTCAGCCTGGATGACGTCCAACCACCTCAAACTGAACCTAAGCAAAACAGAATTGCTCCACCTGCCGGCCAAATCCTCCCCCCTAACCGACCTTTCAATCACAGTCGAGAATGCAGCTGTGACTGCGTCCCCGACCGCCAAGAACCTTGGTGTTGTCCTCGACGACCAGTTGAACTTCTCTGCTCACATCGCAGCGACGACCAGAACCTGCCGATTCCTCCTGAGCAACGTCAGAAGGATACGCCCCTTCCTGACAAAAGAAGCCACCCAACTCCTCGTCCAATCAACAGTCATCTCCCGCCTCGACTACTGCAATGCACTGCTCGCTGGCCTCCCGGCCACTGCCACTAAGCCTCTTCAACTCATTCAGAACGCAGCGGCCCGCCTGATCTCAAACCTACCGAAGTCGGCCCATGTCACCCCACTTCTTAGGGACCTGCACTGGCTCCCCATTGCTGCACGAATCCGCTTCAAGGCCCTCGACCTAGCATACCGTGCGGCAAAGGGAACCGCTCCCGCCTACCTCCGGTCAATGGTCTCTAACTACACACCCTCAAGACCCCTACGCTCTGCATCTTCTGGCCGCCTCAGACCTACTCCTATCCAAGCTCCGGGAGGGTCATCAAAGAGAAGTCGCCTATTCTCAGTCCTTGCCCCACAATGGTGGAATGAACTACCCACCCCAGTTAGGACAGCCGAATCACGTCCAATCTTTCGCCGTCGACTAAAGACGCACTTCTTCAACCATTATCTGAATTAAAAAAAAAAAAAAAAAAAAAAAAAAAAAAAAATCTAACCCTAACTAACCGTACTGTCATGCACTTGTCCTAATAAACTAACCTACACTGTAGCACTCAACACTTTGATGAACATTGTTGCTCAGCTGATAGACTTGTGCCCTTCCTGATGGCTTGTCGTACAGAACTTGTAAGTCGCTTTGGATAAAAGCGTCAGCTAAATGACTAAATGTAAATGTAATGTTATTTCCCCCCTGTTTGCCCCCCTTTTTCTGTAATGAATGCCGCCTCACCCCATCTCCCCCACTCTCCCCCCATCCTGCGCCTAGTTGCCAGTTCCTGGTTGCCAGTTCCTCTCCATTGGGCCTCTCTAACAAAGAGGGGTATGGCCTAGTTTCAGCAACTGTGTCTATGCCACCCTACCAAAACTTTTATCCGACCCACTGTCTCTCGCGCATTTGCTCTTTTTCATTTTACGTTACACATATCGGATGTTCCAGAAGGTTCCAGCCGCCTGCCTGTATGCTTTATCCTGACGTCGGTCCCCAGTTTAAAAGGATTTTCACAGCGTTCAGTAGTAAACACACCATCATGTATAGTTCAGCGTGATCAGTCACAGATGGGTGGAGCAGGCATGTTTTCATGTGCGTCTCCCCCCCCCCCCCCCCCCCCCTCTCTCCCTCCGCGTGCCCTGCATTGCATCGGCGTGTGTCAGATTAATTTCACCAAGTTGTATCCCTCGCTCTCTTGTTTTTATTTGGAAGCAGCAACACGCAGCGAGGAGCAGACCGGTAGGAACTCGTTGAGAGGCTGAACATGTTAAGACACACGGGGTGCAATTAGCACAGTGCCAACGCCACTAAACATGAGCTGTGTTCCTTCAACATGTTTCTCCTCTCTCTCACACACACACACACACACACACACACACACACTGCATACCAACACTGTGTGTGTTCTATTGTATTGTTCCTGGTTGTTCTGCGAGCGGAAGTGAGCAGGCCTGGGCGGGGGGGGGGGTCCATTTTTACTGTGGTGAGGTGGAGTCGCTGCTCTCTACTAGTTGTGTAATCCCGCTGGGTTCTCTGTTTCTTGATTGCAGCCGTGGACTCCTCTCTCTCTGACCCAGTGGGGTTTGTATCGACCTCTCGCATGCTAGGCATGATAAGCATGTCGTTGGACTAGTTGGAATAGTTCCTGCTCCGGCTAGATCAGTTGTTTTCATTCCCCTGCCTGGAGAGGGGCCCTGCCGTGACCCCTGTGGAACTTCTCTTTGAGAATCTGATTGCTATTTATTTATTAAATAATTTTGTATTTTCTTTTTATTTATTAACACTTTCCGTGCCAGCCATGCGGTGCCCCGGAACCCCGTTGCGTGCCACCACCCACTTCAATGACTGAGCTCTCATATTTGCGAACGCATAAACATTATCTTAAATTATGGCTATGTGTCTAATATGGCCGTCGCTTATCAATGACTTGTTTGCAGTCAACATTGTCGAAACGGATTGTTTTTTAATCTGTTCATTTCCGTTTTATACCAGTTTAAAAAAGGCTCGTTTTAAGTTTCAGAAAAAAATTAAGATTCTGTGATAAACACCCTTTACTGGAATACACTGGAATACACAAAACACGTTGTCATTTTTCGGCCTATTTATGAATAGTTTTCAAATAAACGCTAGATTATCGATAGTATAATATGTACTTATGCATGCTATAGAAGCGGGCTGAAAAAGCGATTATCTTATTTCCTGATCACACACACACACACAGACACACATGGCACACGCTGATTATAGGTGAAAATAGCTCTGATTATCCCAAGACTGGTAAAATAGATTCCTTACCTCAGATCAGATCTCCAAAAAGATTATTCCAATTCCTGATCGCCATTCCAAATATCGATCGCGTTTATTGATCCAACGCTGGGTACTGGAAACACATATTCTCCACTATTCTGGTGGTGGGCAATGACTTGGATCGTCTCCGGTTACTTGTCTGACAAGTAAAATGTGGAAGCAGGACTTTTTTTTCTCCATGCGTTTCATTCAATCCAATCCAAAGGGGTGCAGTACCATCCGGAGAGACGATAGGGGGCGGTATTTTCCCTGTTCGAGTTCAGACAGATCCCCACTGGTAACGTGAGGCTAGATTGATGAGAAATGAATGGAAATCGATAATAAAAAAAACGATTAAAAAAAACCCGAGATCTCTCGTCGTTGGCACTGAAAGTGTTAACACAAATAGTTAAACAAAAGTAAAAAATTAAATAATAATAAAAATAAAATACATAATAACCATATTGTGTAGGAGAGGCTTATCGAGAACTAAAATCAAACATACAAAAATATACATTATTTAAAAAATACCAGTAATACATTCAAAAGATGTATTAATACATACATGCATATATACTGCGTACATAATAATTAGGGGTGACCTTCGAATTTCTTTTTGGAATTCGAAGCTTCCGGGCCGAGATTCGAAGCTTCTTTTTATGATGTGGGACTTGTACAGCACTTTGTCAGTGCTGTAAAGTTTAAACCTTTTTAAATCTTAGACAAACAAACCACTTTGCTTTCATGGAATATTGTAAGCCGTCATTTGAGGCTTTATAAAAGCAGCACAATGAACACAAATCTGTCAGTGCCGAGTCTGACCTCATCTTAAGTAACAAACAGCATTGCTTGTTATTAACAAAGAGCGGCAGAGTTGATTTTGCACAACAAAAAATTCGTAATATTTTTTTTTCATATTCGAATCCCATGTCCATCGAACGAAGCTTCGAAGTATTTAAGACAGCCCTAATAATAATACATAACCACCCACCCACATGTCTACAAACCTAACCAAATGCATACCTACATGTATGACCTATTTATCTATCTACTACTTTTTGGATATGAGCATTTTTTTGTAGTTTGCTTTAAAAATAAGCAGAGATGGAGATTTCCTCAGCATAGGATCAGCTGCATTCCAAACTTTAGACCCTCTCTATACCTCACTGAGAACTGCCTAAGAGAAGTACCACAATATGCAGGTCCCTGGACTGATGTGTGACATATGAATGAAAATCCGAATTAAAACTATTACAACCATTTGGTAGATTGTGATAATCATAAATGCATTTGTACACAAATACATATCTGTAAATAATTAACCTCAGACACAGTCAGAATGTTTAGTTTCTTGAAAAGGTGTTGTGGGACTACAAACTAGAACCTAATCATTATGGACATGAAAACCTGCTAGAGAAGTTCATATGACAACAATGACGTTAATTGCCTTGTTTTGCAATCCTGAAAAGGCATGGGGCCGTGGAAGGGGAGAGTAATCTGATTACATGCATGTTTTGAGAGGAATTTGATTACATTAACGTTTTATTCAGTTTGACCAGAATTCCCTTTTGCTTTTGTATTGGTCTATGGCTTGATTTTTGGAAAAAGTGACAGCCCTAAGTCCTTTCTAGAGACGAGGTATTTTAAGTCCCTTATTGACTCAGGGAAGATTTGCAGAGCAGCACATGTGCTCTTTTCCACCAACGCCCTGCTGCTACATACTCATACAGTTACACACATTCACACCTGGTAGCCGCCCCAGTACGTCCACACAATATCGCACTGCTTTCAACCGAGCAACTCTACTGCAGCAGTTCAGGGTGTCAGTAGTCGTTATTATGGGCGGGGGGGGTATTGAACTTGTGCCCTTCTGACTCCCAAGCCAGCTCCTCTAACTAGGGATGCTCCGATATTGATATCGGATATCGGCCCCGATATGACAAACAGCTGGATCAGGTATAAAAAAAGACAATCTGATTATATATTATAATAATAAATTAAATAAGAAGTAACAATTCAGTACATTATATCTGTGTTAATTTGTTCACTAAGTTAGGAAAGTAATGTTTTAAGTCGAGCCTGATGCTGCCTTGCACAAAATAATTATCCCAGTCTCTTCCACACAGTGAGGCATACAGTTTATTAATTGAACAATGGGGATCGGTACTCGGTATCGGCCGATACCCAAAGCCCAGGTATCGGTATCGGGACTGAAAAAGTTGGATTGGTGCATCCCTACCTCTAAATTGTACAGGTGCCTCACTCATCCTCAAATGTGCTACTCATGCCGGCAAGAGTAAGGCTCAGGGCAAACCGTCGGCTTGCTTCTTTACTTGTCATGGGGAGAGAGAGAGCGTGTTTTGAGTTTTTTTGCATTGAGATTTGAATGAGGAATAGAACATGCGCTCCAGGCTACAGCAGTGAGTCAGAGGAGAGCGCCGCCCGGCTGCACAGTGAGGTTGGTCTGCGGCCCGCAGGTCTGTGGACGGGGTCAGTGCTGGGAGGGAAGGGTGGTTTTGGCGCGTCACACAAAACAACTCCCCATTGAGGGGAAGAGAAAAGGGGGGAGCGACGCGGAGACTTGGCCCAGGAAAGGATGCCTTGCATTTTTTTCTCTCTGTTGTCGAGTGGAAAAGTACAAACAATGTTGGGCTTCTCATTTCTCCAAGTCAGTCCAGCTGGCCCAGGGTAGGAGAGGGAGGGAGAGAGGGAGGGAGAGAGGGATATGGTATGGGGAGACAGGGATATGGGGAGAGGGAGGGAGAGAAATGGGGAGAGAGGGGGATAGAGATGGGGAGGGAGAGAGAGGGATATGGGGAGAGGAAGGGAGGGAGAGAGAGAAAACAGTGATTGGAGAGCTGGCTGGCTATCTGACATCATTTGGATGGTTGTTGGTGGAACACAGTAAACAAAGGGGACATTTTTGAAAGGCTCTCTGTGCTGCCTGCTAGACAACATTTACACTACGCAACTAACAAACACCCCAACTAACAAACACCCTCCACACACCCCATCTAACAAACACCCTCCACACACCCCAACTAACAAACACCCTCCACACACCCCATCTAACAAACACCCCCCACACACCCCATCTAATAAACACCCCCCACACACCCCATCTAACACACACCCCATCTAACACACACCCCATCTAACACACACCCCATCTAACACACACCCCATCTAACAAACACCCCATCTAACAAACACCCCCACACACCCCAACTAACAAACACCCCCCACACACCCCATCTAACAAACACCCCCCATACACCCCATCTAACTAACACACCCCACATACCCCATCTAACAAACACCCCCTACACACCCCAACTAACAAACACCCCCCACACACCCCATCTAACAAACACCCTCCACACACCCCATCTAACAAACACCCCCCACACACCCCATCTAACAAACACCCTCCACACACCCCAACTAACAAACACCCTCCACACACCCCATCTAACAAACACCCCCCACACACCCCAACTAACAAACACCCTCCACACACCCCAACTAACAAACACCCTCCACACACCCCATCTAACAAACACCCCCCACACACCCCATCTAATAAACACCCCCCACAAACCCCATCTAACAAATACCCTCCACACACCCCATCTAACACACACCCCATCTAACACACCCCATCTAACAAACACCCCATCTAACAAACACCCCCACACACCCCAACTAACAAACACCCTCCACACACCCCATCTAACAAACACCCCCCACACCCCAACTAACAAACACCCTCCACACACCCCAACTAACAAACACCCCCCACACCCCAACTAACAAACACCCCCCACACCCCATCTAACAAACACCCCCCACACACCCCATCTAACAAACACCCTCCACACACCCCATCTAACAAACACCCTCCACACACCCCATCTAACAAACACCCCCCACACACCCCATCTAACAAACACCCTCCACACACCCCAACTAACACTCACTATGCCGTGGTCCCCCTCACATACCCCAACTAACACTCACTATTTGTAGTGCCAAATTAACACTCACTATGCCTTGCTTGGACCCACCACACATCCAAACTAACACTCACTCAGTGTGAGTGTTTCACTCATGACATGTGTGACTAAAAATAGATGTGTGCGAACTGCGAACCGGGCAAGATAATTTCCGAGCAGTGTATGAGTAAACATCACAACAAGCAGGGTTTGAAATTAACGGGGGCTTGGGACAAAATGCTAAAAAAAATTACCAAATGCCCTCGAAAATCAGTTAAGGGGGGCAAAAAAAGCCCCAGACAGTTTACCAATTATATATATAATATATACAGGGAACAAAATAAGCACCTGCAAAGCGCCAATGGCGGGCAGATTTGAACAAAATAGTAATGTAAAATAAAGGACAGTCACCTTTTTTGCAGCCCTCAATCTCTCCTTGCGCGTCAATCTCTCCTTGTTTACACTGCTTGCACTGTAACGTTACGCCCGATTAGCTAACGTTAGCTTAATAACGTTAATGGGTTATAAATATGTGGAACCATATGGAAGGAGTAAGCCGGCCGCTAAAAAGAGAACCCACCGCGGCTTTCTCAGACAAAGGATGAGTGGGACCACGTGACAAAAGAGAGTTTCCAGAGCAGTGGAAGTTTGAAGATAGTTTCAAGAGACTGGCTAGGCTACAGTATGATGCGGGGGCTGTAGACAGTGGTGAGTTGTTAACTTGTTCCGTGTGCCGCAAGTATGTCAAAAAGAAAAACAGAAACACGTTTGTCATTGTCGTGTTACTTCACAGTAAAAATACGTGAGTCCTCTGCTGTGGTTGTGAGTATCCTTTATTAGCTTAACTCCGTGGCAACATCACACAGGTGTATCTCTCTCGCCCTCCCGTACCTACCCCTTGACCCCGAGTACGGTGGCCTGTACACTCTGTCGTATAACGCACACACATTAACATAACACCACAGTCATCGGTAGTGAATCAATGAAATTGTGGACTCTGATGAGGACATGATTGAGGAGGTTTAATTTAGGTTTACAAAACCTTCACATTGATTGTGTTCTGTTAAATCCTGCAAAGAGGCTAGAGTGAGGAGTCTGATGATTATGTTAGGTTACATTAGGTTACAATTTAAGCTTAACACATTAACTGCCACGCAGTTTGCACCTCATACCACTCTCTGCCACCACTCTAAGCCTATGGAGATGTTCACCTTCTTTGCAGGGCTATAACTTTTTTAATTGTATTGCTAAATTGACATTACTATGGCCCATTCAACATTGATTATCGTTCAGGATGTAGGAACGTTATACTTTTTCATTCATACGAAAATACCGTCTAGAATATAAATATATTTTTATCGTTTTCTGCAGTAATTCCTAGAACGTGAGTTATAGGCATAAACTCATATATAGATTATCAACTGCAGTTTGTTGCCGATATACGCTATATAAAAAATTTCAACTGTACATGATCCTAAACGTTATGACTCATCATGCGCGGATGAACGGGGGGGGGGTCGTTTATAATTCTGTGATAGTCAGTAAATGCTTTATGACGTAGTATGGGTGATATATTGATCAGAGGTTTGCATTAATAATAATAAACAATCACGCTGAAAGTAACGTTACATGGAATTCGCATGACCTTGAAACCCGTCGTAAGCCGTTTTTGGCGGTGGATGTGTTAAGATTTACTTGTATTGATTAATCAATCAATCAATATTAGGGATGTCGCGATAATTTTTTTTTGCTCCCGGTCATGTGATTTTGAGTATCTACCGATACATCCCCTCCCATCCCAATTCCTCACATTACATTCACCCTGAATGTTGACGTTATCCAGGTTAAAAGTTAACTTCATTCAAGCGAGGCATTGCAACCGGAGTAATCTTAAAAACTCCGCCTCCAACCTGCTGCTTCATGAGAGCAATGGCGCCATCGTCTGTAAAAATCAGGTGACTGCAAGTTCTGCAACTAGTGGATGTCCCTCATCCTTGATCAACATAAATCATTTGATGTATAATTAAATCAAAGGAAATGCGTTTGTTTTGGCAAAATTCTTCTGCTCTGTGTGACGATAAATAAATGAATGATGATATGCAATTTAAAACCAAAACTAAGGCCTCAGTATGAGTTTAAGTCGTGAACATGGTCATGTTTGTTGAATAAAAAAAAAAAGTAAAATTTATTTTTTCGATCCCGATCTTCTGAAAATCACGTGATCGGCCCCCGATATATATGCGACACAAATTCATTTTTAGAATGTTTGGCTGGTAAAAAATCTGCCTGGCTGGTAGTGTGCAAGGATATTGTGATCAAATTTCATATTTTTTGCCATGGTATTCATATTTCCCTCACGCAGCCTGGTCTGATGCTGTGTGAGCCGGCACAACTCTGCAACGCTTCAATACTGCCCCCTGGTGGATGATCAGCGAGTTGCCAAATCGGAAATGGCCGGTTGGATATCGGTGCGTCTCCTAAATCCGTCCGGCCACTCTCATATCGTTGCGGGACTCTAGCCACACACCGTGGATATGGATCGCTGCCATAACTCAATAATCGACATGATTTGGGCGTGTATTAGTATTATACAAACCGGAAATGGATCTACTCGATCCCCATCAAATAACTGGGATCTTTTTGCTCCAGTCTCATCGCCCAACGGTAAGAGGAGGCTGACGTCATTTTCAGCGTGAGTGTTTATTATTATCCATACAAACTGCTCTGATCTATATATCACCCATACTACATAAAGCATTTAACGACTAACGGAATTATAAACAACCCCCCCCCCGTTCACCCGCGCATGATCAGTCTAACGTTTAGGACCATGTACAGTTGAAATTTTTAATATAGCGTGGATCGGTAACAAACGGCATTTGATAATCTATATATGCATTTATGCCTATATCTCACGTTCTAGGAATTACTGCAGAAAACGATAACATATTTATATTCTAGACGGTATTTTCGTATGAATGTGTGATGAAAAAGTAAAACGTTCCTACATCCTGAACGATAGATAATCGATGTTGAATGGGCCATAGTAATGTCAATTTAGCAATGCAATTTAAAAAGTTATAGCCCTGCAAAGAAGGTGAACATCTCCATAGACTTACAGTGCTGGCAGAGAATGGTATAAGATGATCAAACTCCGTGGCAGTTAATGTGTTAATAATCTTTTTCATCATAAAAGTTCAGTGCCCCCGAAATACAAAAAAGCCCCCGAAAATCAATTAAGAGGGGCAAAAAAAGCCCTGAAAAAAAAAAAGTTAATTTCACAAGTACCATAATGTTTCCCCTCCACTGCATAATATACTGCTGGTTAGTGGCTGACTGTGTTGAGCAAAACATTATCTACTCAACTGCCAGGACCTGCTGCTTGGACCTCGGGCATTGAGTGATGCCAGTCTATTGATCAGTACATCTTCCCCCCCCCCCCCCCCCTGAGGCATTCTGCAGTGTATGTTACTTGGAAAGGAATGCCTCTTCCTTTATTTATACATCACTTATAGATCTATATATATATAGCGCTTACAGTACTGGCTTATGTTTATTTTAAATATTCATATTCGACAACAGCTTTGCATATTCTTCCTCCTCTCTACACCATGGTTATGTAACCTGGACATGTGTGATCTGCGTCATAACCGTTTGTTACTGGGTGTGAACCATCGTTCGTCCTCTGAAATAGTCATTCATTTTTATTGCTGTTTTGCTCCTCGCTATTGTTCAAAAAATTCTTCGGCACATTAACACGCAACCGTTTCCCCGGCAACCAGGAAGAAACTGAGTGAGGCGTTTCCTGGGAGGGATGGGGGTCAGGGGTCAATTGAATCGTGGAACCCGCCTTGGCCTCCACTGTTTGTACCACGTTCTAGTGTTGCAGCGTTTCCACTGCTCACATTCTCTATACAGCCCGACTTTGTGTCTCAGGTCATTCTCTTCAGACAGAAGCTCCAAGAAACACTGCTACCTCGTTGAAAGATGAGCTGTTTTTCCTTCATCAAAGGATGCCCTTTAACACAGTTGATGGCAGCACTATGCACTAAATATGGATAAGATCATGGTCCGTGCTGCTTGCAAAGATACCGTTTCTGGTCTTGCTGCTGACCCCTGGAGGAATGTGTTACAGGAAGCCTGTGTAAATATTGAGAGCTACTGCGCTCACATGTGCTGCCCTCTCCTCCAGCCGCGATGTGTTTGTGTGTTTTTAGCTGTACAGTATTTCACTTCTCCCCCCTCCTACGGAGTGTGTGTGAGATCACCTGTTCTCAATCTTCCTCATTACATGACGCCATAATTGTGAGGCCCAAGTATTTGCTCATCCCGTGGTCATTTTCACAGAAGTTTTCAAGTTCAAGTTTCTTTAATAGTTGTCATACAGAAGTACAGAATACTTTCATACAAAATGCTTCTTACTGTTACGCTCCAGAGACTGTGCTAGACAAGCTAGTATCAAATAACATAGTATAGCATGTAATTTAGAAGAAGAAAATGAGGTCACAGTGTTCGGTATAGACATATGTACAATGTTCTGAGTTACCATATAATATACAATACTATGCAGTGTACTAATGTACAGTACTATATAGTGCAAAGCAGAAATGGGATGAGGTACAATTTAGGTACAATTTACAGTAAGGTGTACGAGTTGTAGTGCAATCCTTCATCAATAAATATAAAGTGTGGGGAGTGGGTGCTACAGTGTGTTTGTTTAAAGTGGGTGTGTGCTATAAAGTGTGTGGAGTGGGTGCTACAGTGTGTTTGTTTAAAGTGAGTGTGTGCGTGTGGATGTGTGTGCTATGTGCGTTTGGTGGTTGTTGTTGTGTAGTGTTCATTGTTCGTTTAGCAGCCTGATGGCCTGGGGATAGAAGCTTCTTCTGAGTCTTTCTGTGCTCGCCTTGAGACTCCGGTATCGCTTGCCTGACCGCAGCAGTTCAAAGAGGCAGTTGTTCGGGTGACTGGAGTCTTTAATGATTCTCTTAGCCTTGCCCTTGCAACGCTTGTTGTAAATGTTCTGGAGGGTGGGGAGCCCCCCTCCAATTGTGCGTTCGGCTGAACGTGTCACTCTTTGTAGTCTGCTTCGGTCTTGTGCAGTGCTATTCCCAAACCAGGAGGTGATGTTGCCGGTCAAGATGCTCTCTATTGTACATGAGTAGAAGTTCTTAAGGATCTTCTGACTGACTTGGAACTTCCTTAGGCGCCTGAGGAAGTAGAGGCGTTGTCGTGCCTTCTTCACAACACTGTCAATGTGTGTGGTCCATGTCAAGTCCTCGGATATGTAGGCTCCGAGGTACTTAAAGCTGTTGACTCTCTCAACAGGGTCAGGGTATGGAAGGGTCATTCCATAAATTTTCTCACACAGTGACAATCAACCACCTCCCAATTGTTCTCAAAACTGTTTCTCCTGGTAAAAATAGACAATGTAGGCGGCTTTTCCGTGAATTTGGTACTTACTTACGCCTATCGCTCCTTTTGGGGAAGCATAGGCCATCGACAACAGTTCGCCAGGGTCCTCTGTCCTGTGCTTTGCTTTCCAGCTGTTTCCATGTCAGTCCGCTCGTGTGATGTCTGTCTCCAAGTCCCTGCGCCAGGTGTTCTTGGGCCGGCCTCTCTTCCTTTTGCCTTGGGGGTTCCCTCTAATGGCCTGTCTGGTGGTGCTGGTGTTTGGTTTGCGTAGTGTGTGGCCGATCCATCCCCACTTTCTTCTCTTGGTTTGTTCTTCCACTGGTTGTTCGCCCGTTCTCTGCCAGAGATCGTTGTTACTTGTTACTGATGGTGTCTGGCCAGTGGATGTTCAGGATCCGCCTCAGGCATCTGTTGATGAATGACTGCACTCTAGTCATTGTGATCTTGGTTGTCCTCCACGTCTCTGATCCGTATAGGAGTACTGGCTTGATGTTGGATTTGAAGAGTCTGAAGATAATTTGGTAGGCCTGTATATTTTGTGGAAACATCGTTTTTGGTCCGTGAGAAAAAGCTAAATGAACCGGACCCGTGCCTGAAGAACCATACGTTTTTGAGATGTCTCGGACGGTGCATTTATTTTCAGTTGTGAAGTTAATCTAAATCACTTGGGAGTGAGAATGTGATATATCACCAGAAACTACTCAACCTGTCTTTAACTATGAGTGAAGACAACACTCTAACTTAACGTCTTTAGATAATATAGTTTGAAAACATTGTTCCTCTGAAAACTTAAAACAAAGGGTTTATATGGTTCTTCGTCTGAGGTACTCTGCACTCAGGGCTGTAACTGTACGGAATGCCTGTAAGAAAGTAACACAAGATACACTTGCGTTATTATCGGGTCCTTAGAAGGAGCATCTCTAATTACTGCGCTCTATGGGTTTGTTGGCTGATTGGTACACATGTAACGGAGGTCAGTGAGTATATCCACAGTCACGATGGACTTCAAGTGTTGTGAAGTGACTGGCACGTAAGCTACAGATGTTTGAGGATTAGATTTGTGGAGATTGCAACAGTGCGGGGTCAACCTCTTCTCTTATTTAGGACAAAGTGATTATTAACTCTTACTTAAATGCATAAACTGATGCCTTGACACTTTTTTCTTTCTTCACCAAGCACAGAAGTGTAGAATATCAAATTATCCCTCATGTTCATGGTGAACTTTATCTGTCACATGCATAAATACATACATACTGTGCATAGCAAGTTAAAATAAGACAGTGGAGCAGTACTTCTCAGTATAACAAACACCTTCAATGGAAAAAAAGATTTTAGTGATGTTGAAAATCTAGTTGGCATGGGGTCAAATCAGCTTCATCGTTGTTATTTCATATCCACCAACAGACTGCACTACATAAAGAAAACTACAAAGAACCTAAACCACATTACATTTAATAGGTTATAATGACTATAGTAGCTTAATTGGTTTCAAAGTTATGGCCAATTAATTAGTAGACTTGTTTCCCCTACCATTGCCTTGCCCGCCCGCCTGATTTTTTTTAAAGATTGCTTTAATCACAGTAACGTTGGCGAGCTAGCTAAATTATACATCGGTTTTCATATAAATCAATTCACTAAGACTTTAAAACGGTGGTGCAGCATGGTCTACGCCGGAGACGCAGAAAAAACCTACCAAATCCATTCCGAGACAACTCCGAGACTGACTAGCGTTGCGCGTAACAAGTCTCAGTCTCTCTCCTTAAAGTAACGTTACACTATAAAAACGAACTGGATAGTTCATATAAGCCATTCTCCCTTTCTGTGTGTGTGTGTGTGTGTGTGTGTGTGTGTGCGTGCGCGCGCATGCCCGTCCCAACTCTGGTCTTTGGAAAGTTTTTTTTTTTTTTTATCTACTTTTTCTCTTTTTCTGTGATTTTTCTCCCCATCCCAATTTACCTCTTGTGCCAATTCTCCCTCCCCTGTCCTGATCGTTGCTCGCATATGCCCCCCACTGGCCGGTTGTAGGGAGGATAGAAGCCTTGCATCACATGTCCCCTCCGATACATGTGGAGGCAGCCTGTCACATCTTTTCACCTGCCAGCACGGACTCTCATTTGGCGAGGAGTAACTTGTAGGAGGCTCACACGGCCCCGCCATTTTCCTGACTTTGCTGTGCAGGCGCCCCAACCGACCTGTAGGAGTCGCTGTTCACAACGACCAGACTACCACCCTTCGACTTCCCTAGACCTGTCTCAAACCCTGCCCCTTTTCTTGATCCTCCAATCACAGCTGTCGCTTACCTCTGACTTCCTCGTACAAACTTTGTTTGTACGAGGAAGTCAGAGGTAAGCGACAGCTGTGATTGGAGGATCAAGAAAAGAGGGCAGGGTTTTGAGACAGGTCCAGTTAGTATTACGACCGGCCCAAGCCGGAGGCAACACCGACAGCCCGATTCAAACCCCGTGTCTCTTGTGTTGGTGACGAGCGCAATGTCCGCTACGCTACCCAGCCGCCTATGGCCAGATAATGTTGATATTTAAACTTAAAAAATATAAAGTACAAAACGCTGCTGACAGACAAAAGAGAATCCCTCACTGGGGAAAACAAAGGCCTAACCATCATGTATCACAATGGTCATGTCAGCCAGAGATGGGGAGAAGCATGAACCTTTAAACGACATCTCTTTGAAATAAATTACATTTTACAGTTTTTTTTCTGATTTCTTTTAAACAAATTATTATTTTGTATTTAACTATTTAATAATTTAGTTATTGCACTGCACTGGCAGTTGAACTGCACTGAACTGAATTGGGGAAAAAATTAAATAAACCTCATAACCTAACTGGCACTGGACATTGAACTACACTGGCACTGTTTACAGATGTACTGTTATTCAAGTTAGTTAAAAACATAATTTTGTATATATTTTTTTTTAAATCCAAAGGAAAAAATCAGAAAACGGGAAAATAAAAAATCGAGAAATCCGAAAACAGGAAAAGATAAAAACAGATTTCATAGGGCCCTAGTTAAGGTGAGTTAATAAATTCACTAAAAAAATCTGCTCCAGTCCGCTGTCCGCTCTGATAAAACTGACTCTTTGGTCAGAGCGTCCAGTGTGCACTCAGAATTTCCGAACAACGTGCGCTCGCTCTGACACTGGTTGTAAATAGTTATGAGTTGTATGTGCCTCCCTCAGTGTTTCCCATTAACACTTTGATCGCCATGGTTAAATTCATAATTTACCATCCCTAGCCAGCTCTATTTGTCTATGGAGAAGTTCCCCTTCTTTGCAGGGCTATAACTTTTTTAATTCTATTGCTAAATTGACATTATTATGGCCCATTCAATGTCCTATATCCATTGTTCAGGGTGTAGCAACGTTATACTTTTTCATTCACATATTCATACTAAAATATGGTCTAAAGTATAAGTATGTTTTTATCGTTTTCTGCAGCTTTCTCCAGAACTTGATTTATAGCCCCAAATGCATTATATTGATGATCAAATACAGTTTGGTAGCGATCGGTGCCAGATGAAAAATTTCAACTGGAGGTACTTCTAGAAGTTACTACGTATCATCTGATATTGACCGGATAGGCGGTGGGTCGTTTATAATTCCGTGGGCAACGTTATATCATTCGTCTAGTGTGGGCCATATGGTCATCGGAGCAGTTTATATGGAACACGTTAGAAAATAACGCTGGATCTTACCGTATGTTCCTCGCGCCGTTGGACGATCAGCTTGGAGTAGACAGTTTTCGATTATGGGATGTTGATATAGATGAACCATTTCCAGGTTGTATAATACTATATACGTCCAAATAACGTTGTTTATTGAGTTAGGGCGAGCGATTGATTATCCAGTGTGTTGAGATGGAGTCCGGCTAACGATCGAGTGCCCGGACGAAATATGGATGAGCACTTCCTGTTTGGCGCGCCCCTCCCTCTGCCGATCGGCCACCAGATGGCGCTCTTGAACCGTTAGACAGTTGAGTGGAGCTCACCAGTACATCTCATGTCTCCGGAGGAGAAATATGATTTCGATCACAGATTTTTGAAATATTGATATCCAAGACGAGTTACGGCGTCTTCGGCAGAATGAGCATGGCGAGCAAAGACGAGTTACGGCGTTCCCGGCGATTAAAGTGTTAACTACCTAGACTGATACATTGCCAATAGGGATGTATCAGTAGTAGGTAGTCGTAATGGTAATCCAGGCAGTATATTTTTATATTTTCTAAAAAATAAACCAGTTCAAACCTCTCCTCGAGGCACCCCAGCCGTTCCATGTATTTGTTAAATTGCACCACCAGCACACCTGATTCAACTAATAAAGGGCTAGTTAAGTTGAATCAGGTGTGCTGGTGGTGGAATTTAACAAATAAATGGAACGGCTGGGGTGCTTCGAGGAGAGGATTGGGAAGCACTAGTCTAGGTGATTTTGTGTTTTGAGCACAAAGTTCATCATAGATCTGACCTCTTTATTTTGCTCTCAAAGTGCACCAGATTGATGCATTTAAAGGGGAACTATTTTACTATTTCTTTCACTATTTGGGCACTTTTACACAATTCCTGTGAGTCTATGGAACACCTCTGTAATATATATATTTTTTTTTATTCATTGTTTTGTATTTCTAATCAAGTCCTCAAAAACAGCATTTTTCTACCTCAAGATCTCGAGCCGTTTTGAGCCTGGGCTCCTAAACCACTGCGCAGCGGCGTCGTCGCCTGAACATTAACATGCAGCGGTGTCTCTCTGACATCACATATCGCGCACATTTTCAAATGACTCAGTTCAGTGAGGGTGAATATTGTGAGAGGAGAATTGGAAGAATGCGCCAATATGAGAATTTTGAGACATAGATCATATTAATATAAGTTCACATAGCTAGGAAACAATGCTAAACACTCAAAAAGGCCATTTATAAGATAGTTCCCCTTTAACTTTAAAATGTACAAAAAAAAACAATTACGCGGGAGCATGCCCCCGGACCCCCCTAGAGGGTCCAAGGTTCACCCACCACAGTCTCACAAAATCCGGTGGGAAACACTGTCCCTGTATTGTAAATAGTTCATACGTGTGTTGTCACTACTGTATGTATAATTGTAAATAAGTTAATTTATGTGTTGTAAATAAATATTGTTAATATTTACTTAATTTATGTGCAATCGTTTCATTTCAGCTCAGTGTAGAGAAATGCACTGATACTAACAACCGCCTTACTGCGCGCGTCTATGACGACACTGTTGACACCACGTATCCACGACAACACTAGTAGCTTGGGGGGGCCTAGTCCTACCACCCCCCCTGAAAAAAATCCTAGGGGAGACTAGCCTTGCCTAATGGCCCTGAAAGGTAAATAAATACTCTTGCCTGGAAGACATGTGTTGTGCAATACCTTCTATTTATAATGTTTCCACTGTTTCTACAATGGTGCAGATCGTTTGTTACGGGGCTTGCTTGATGGTAAACGTCTCTCTACAAATCACTTTATTTACTTGAAAAGAGCTCCATGTACTGGTTTGTTGGCGTGGTGTTTTATTGGGGCCATTGAGGAGGTTCGCTCTGCATGGCTCTCGGGAAGCTCTGATTTATGTCATAACTCAATGAGTTTGGATGAAACATTCACTTAGGCGCTGAGGATGCATTAAGATGCGAGCCAAAAAAAATTGATGTCCTGTACAGTTAAAAATCAATGCTTCCCAAGTCCGTATTGTAGTCGTTTTCATACCTGGCAGTCATGGATGATAATAAAACTGTATTTGTATTGTATAGTACCTTTCATACAAGAATTGCAGCCCAAAGTGCTTTACTCCAGTAAAATAGACATACAATTAGTATAACATAGACAGAACAAAAGCAATGCAGAATAATCTAATGAAATACTTTATTTTTTAGCGTTTATCGCTTTTTCTGGTCAAGCATGACCGACAGAAACGGGTTGAAACGGGATGTAGAGCAGGGGAAGACATTCTGATAAATGACGGCGGGTCCGGGAATCGAACTCGTGTCCACCAGATCCGTGACGCAGCACGGTTTTCCCCGACGCAGAAATAGCGCCGAGATATGCGGTGAGCTACGGGAGCTCCCCATGAAATACTTCTTATTTGCGTTATTCGGTACCAGCAGTACCTACATTTTTGGGTAGTTCTGTGTGTTGAGGCAGATCATGATCCTCTGCGACACCTCTTCCTGCTCCTCTTCTGTTTGCATTAGCATTGACACCTACCATGACACACTGTACACTATGACAGTGTCGCTCTGTTCTCCTGACACACTATGTCTGTGCTGCTGCTTCTGACCCCGTCTCTAACCCTGTGACCTCTTCCCCCCCCCCCCCCCCCCCCCACAGCCTCGGCTCCAGTCAGCAGCGTGAGTAGACGCCGTACACCCTCCTCCGTCACCCCCCTCTCGTGGGAGAAGCGCAACGCCGCCGCCGCCATGTCGTGCATCATCATCGACCCCGAGCTCAAGCCCGGAGAGTTCGTCATCAAGAGCCTGTTTGCAGAGTTTGCCGTACTGGCCGAGAAGAAGATCGAGGTGGTGATGGCCGAACCGCTGGTGAGTTGTGTCTGGGAATCTGGGGCATGTGACTCCCGTCTGGAGTTGTATCTAAGAAGGGCTTTGAATCGGACTGTCACAGTGGCACATGGTTATCTCTGGCGTCTGGACACAGTGTCCGTGTGTCCTCACAGTGAGTCTGTGACTGAATGGGATTTGGAAGGAACACTAAGTTGGGGATATAATGGCATCGTCCCTCCGGACTCCCCCCTGGCCTTTCCTTTATTGGGCTTTCCATTCAGCTCTATTGGTCTCTGGCCATCTCTCCTTCCCTCTCTCTCGAGCTCTCGCTCGCTCTTCATTTCCTCTGCCTGGCCTGCTGTGTTTGTCCAGTGGTCAGGTGCTGGATACACTCTCCCCGGCTGGCTGTTGACACAGGGTCTGCCGGGCAGCTAATGGCCTGGGGGTTTGAAAGCGGGCCTACCTCGCTGTCGTTCAGAAACGGTACTACTGTGGGGCTACTGTGCTCTACTGTTTCCCCTGTTTCCTCGTCCTCCGGGCCTGCTGCTGGTGTGACTGACACAAGCCTCCTGTTATGAGAGGAATCCATCCTACCTTGGGCCAGTGACTGACCGTCTCTCTCAATGTCTCGTCTGTGTCTTGTCTGATCCAGGAGAAACCTCTATCCCGGTCCCTCCAGAGAGGGGAAGATGCACAATTTGACCAGGTGAGTCTCCAGGTGAAGTAATGAATCAAGTAGGGATTCACCAGGTGAGTCTCCAACTGAAGTAATGAATCAAGTAGGGATTCACCAGGTGAGTCTCCAGGTGAAGTAATGAATCAAGTAGGGATTCACCAGGTGAGTCTCCAACTGAAGTAATGAATCAAGTAGGGATTCACCAGGTGAGTCTCCAGGTGAAGTAATGAATCAAGTAGGGATTCACCAGGTGAGTCTCCAACTGAAGTAATGAATCAAGTAGGTATTCACCTGTGGTCTCCAGGTGAAGTAATGAATCAAGTAGGGATTCACCTGTGGTCTCCAGGTGAAGTAATGAATCAAGTAGGGATTCACCTGTGGTCTCCAGGTGAAGTAATGAATCAAGTAGGGATTCACCTGTGGTCTCCAGGTGAAGTAATGAATCAAGTAGGGATTCACCAGGGGCATTTCTTCATTGCTGATACCGATTCTTAGTCCTAAACACCTCAAAACTGGGCACACCTCAAAACTGGGCACATCTCCTCTCCATTACTTTTCACTGGATAAAAATGAAGCGGTTTGCTTTTATGTTGCACATGACGGTTTAGTATTGGGAGGGCGGGGGGGAGGACTCCAACACCAATACTACTGTTTTAGCCTGGATATTGGCTAAGGGTGCAACCCCTGGAATAATGAAGCCATAGTGACACGTGTCACTTAATGTGTGTATGTGAACTATTCATTACCCGATAACACCCCCCTCGTCTTGAGTGTGTAGTTGAATTCAACAGCTCCACCCAATCACCCCCCCCCCCCCCCCCCCCCCCCCTCCCTACTCAATGTCCCAACCTGTCCCTCAACTCCTGCCTGCTGCAGAACTCTGAACAATGTGACCGGGCCGCTGCGTAGTGCTTTGTTCAGCAGCACTACACAAAGCCAATGAGGATATGCTGCTATAGATCCAGCTGCCTCCATTGTGAGTGAGTGAGTGAGTGAGTGAGTGTGAGAGTGAGAGAGAGAGAGAGAGAGAGGGAGGGAGGTAGGGAGGGAAAGAAAGTGAGAGGGAGGGAGAGAGAGCAAAGGGAGAGTGCAAGAATCGCTGTGTCATCCTCGGCAGTAAATCAGCAGTGGGTGCTGGTGTGTCCGCCTGGCGCCGCGAGGGCAGAGAGAGCAGTTGCATAACTCTCCCACTGAGCATCCATCATCTACTGTAGCACCCTCAGCACGCCGCACTGGCCCTCTAACACACACACACACACACACACACACACACACACACACACACACACACACACACACACACAGACCTACTTAATGCGCATTCCATACATCGCCAGCCACTCCGCCTCGCATTACATTTATTGTCCGAACGTAAACACGGTCATCTAAAGCCGCCAGAAACGCTGATTTCTCCTTTCTCTCCGCTTTCTCTCGTTAAGTCATGGGATTTATTACGCTACCTTTAGTACGGCTCTAAACATGGAATTATGCCTCTGTAGTGTCACAGGGCACATATCACCCTCCCAACAAAGTCTCTACAGTGGGCCGTTTATGCAGCGCTAAGTTATCTAATTAATAATCTGACTTCATTACCATCGATGTGATCAAAGTGCTGATGAGGTGTTTAGCACCGGAGCCCGTCGGTGGGTGGACTTGCGTGTGACCACTGCTGCAGAGGCGTGTGCGGCGCTGTGGGACCTGCTGCTCGGTAGGACAGCGGAGACGCCACGTGCCGTCCAAACGCCACGCTCTCTTTCCTCAAATCAATACCTCCAGTGCTATGCATCTCCCCCTGGTTTGAGGTCACGTCCCCAGGCTCCTTATATACGACGTGCTCGCTCTCTCTTACAATACGCACCATTATCCGATCCATCGCGCATCAATCTTCTGTCTCGTTTAAGGCCGTTCATTTCAGGTTCACATTATATTGTTTATGTTGCTTATCGTTAGCCTCATACGATAATTGCCTAATCGCCCCGGCTTAGTGCCTATGTCCTCAGCCAATCAGACCGCTTGTTACGTTAAAAAAATTAGAGATGTTCCGATACCATTTTTTCCTTCCCGATCCGATTCCGATCCCTAAGCTTTGGGTATCGGCCGATACCGATACTGATCCGATACCAGTGCACACATAATTTATATATATTTTTTTAAATATTATATAAAATTATACAACTTTTATTTTTTTTAATTTTTCAGCTACTGTTTTATATATACTGTTTTTTTAGTAATCACTAAAGTAATGGTATTTATTCAACAGGTGATTGTATAGATTGAGATAGTTGTCAATTAATGATACTAATACTAATGAGTTCACCCACGGAATGGTTGTTGGGACATTGATTCCGCACGGACGTTATACGTCCAGAAGGCTCCGTTAACTTCAGTTTGTAGCAGAGGCACTGTTGTGATTTTTAATGCACAATAAATATTCAACATTCTCTTTTGAGACTCCGCCTCAGACTCTTATCATTTGGCACTAAAAGCTAAACATTGTCACCGATATGGCTGTCCGCAACATGTCATTAATTGTGTGCGAGAGCAGAGAGGTCGATCAGTTAGCCACATTAGCGTTAGCTAACGTTAGATGGAAATACAAACAATGTAACGTTACTGATGAAAAAGTGATTTACCTTGGAATACTCCTGTGCCAACTTGCTGTACTTTGCTTGCCGGTCTGCAGCCATTATTGCTGGATTATGAATAGCCCCAACTTTAGCCAAGGTAACGTTAAAGCTAAAACTAGCTTTCGGTTAGCGCTTCAGCTAATGCTAAATAACACCAGCAACGAACACATCAGAGCTCCCAGTCAACACCCCTCTCTCGGGACGATGGCATTAAGAAAGTATCTGCTGTTAAAATGACAAACGGCATTGACACTTTAATTCATGGTCGATTAAAAACACGTTTGTTTTATAATGCTCACTCAGCAGACCGCAGTGTTGTTGATAAATTACGTCATATGGTATCGGAGGCTAGACTTTCGGCGTACTCGCTGATACCGATACCAGCATTTTAGGCAGTATCGGCGGCATTTCCGATACTGGTATTGGTATCGGAACAACTATTAAAAAAAATCCCCATCTGCCTAACTCACTCATGTGACTTGTGCGTTTTTTTTTTTTTTTTTTTTTTTTTGTATCTCTCTTTCTCCGATTTTTCTCTGTTCTCTCCCCGTCCCAATTTAGTCATTGTGCCAATTCCCCCCCCCCCCCCCCTCCCCTACCTGGTTGTGTGCATGTTCTCCTACTGGTCGGTACAAGGGAACCCTGAAGTATCCGCACGCTTCCTCCGACACATGCTGCGACAGCCAGTGGCTCTCTTCTCACCTGGCAGCGAGGGCTCTCATTGGTGAAGTGTGGGAGGTCACGCTGCCGTGGCTCTCTTCTCACCTGGCAGCGAGGGCTCTCATTGGTGAAGTGTGGGAGGTCACGCTGCCTTCCTCAAGTCCTGCCTCCGCTGAGCAAGCGCCCAGACCTGACCTGTAGGCGGCGCTGTCCACAACGCCAGTTTCCCACCCACGGCTTCCCTCCCTAACCCAGCCAAATGAGTTAGTATAGCGATCAGCCCAAGCCAAGGCAATGCTGACTCCGGGAGTCGAGACCGCAGCCTCTTGCATTGGTGACGAGCGCAATCTCCGCTACGCCACCTGACCGCCCACCATCTGGTAGATTGATATGTCCATTGGCTGATGCTAGGGCTGGGCGATATAACGATAACGATAAATTTGTTTGCTTTCTAATTTAAAATACAGTTTGAAACCGTCTGTACACAGTAGGCTATGTGTGCTAGCAGAACTAGACTCCAGTCACGAGTCATGGTGCACATGTGCGGTGGTTTGTCCACCAAAAAAGCGCCAAAAGATCGAAAATAAACTAGCAGAGCCAGAACTGTTCAACTCCCCTGGAGCCACAGCCAGCAGAGAAGCCGGTTTACTTTTGCTTTTAAACCAGCTGCAGCCTGAGAACTGGAGTGTGAGGGGATGTAACACTAAAGATTGCGGCAATGACAAAGAATTGCTGCAAAATAAACATACATCTGTTGTTAAAAAATAATAATAATAATAATAATAATACTTATAACAATTCGATAATTATCGATATCGAGAAATATGATAACATCATATCGTTATCGCGATATGATTTTTCTCGAGACAGCGCCAATACCAGGATCTGGTCGGTACTGCACTTTCGGAGTCCCGATATGCCGTTTCCAGCCAAAATACAGCTCTGTGACATTGAGTAGGATATTAAAATGGAATAAAAGCAAAACAGAGTTTACCACGTATATATACGTGGTTGGCCTTCAAAGGATGGCGCCCAATCACGTGTATATATACGTGGTTGGCCGCGAATCGGTTAAGGTATGATATCGCCTTATCTATTATTTGTTTTGCAGAGTCGGAGGCTCTGGTTGGTAATATTTACAGGGTTCGCACAAGGTCCTTGAAGTGCTTAAAGTGCAAAAACAGCACAACGTTTTTTTTAACAAGTGCTTAAAAAGTCTTTGGAATTCATATCAACCATTCTCATTGAAAGTTTTGTTCATCCATGATACAATTGTTCTCAATCAAGATATTTTTTTTTATCTAAAAAAGTAGGGCTGGGACTTTATTGCAATAATTTCGATTAATTAACTACAGAAATAATTAAAAGGTAAAAAAAATGTATGCATTTAATCGCATGATGATTTTTCTTTATTGTGTAAGAAAAGTTAATTGGATCATTTTAAATGCCCTTTTAAAATGAAAAATAGTGCTTGGAAAAGTACTTTAAAGTCCTTGAATTTCATTTTGCAATGTCTATTTAATATGCGTGTTTTTTTCTTCCCCAGTTAATAAGCTCTATGAGCTCAATAGCAGAACACTGTTTGCCCTCCCTGCTGCGCACACTGTTCGACTGGTACCGACGGCAGAGTGGCACCGAGGACGAGTCTTACGAGTACAGGCCTCGCTCCAGCACCAAGTCCAAAGGGTGAGATCCTCCTCTTTCTTCACTTCCTGCTCTCCTGTCCTCCCTTTACTCCTGTACAAATAATCTCCCATTGAGTGATCAGGCTGGAGACGTGGGTGTTTGTTTGGTTTCGGTATATCTCAGTTTGTTGACTCAGGTTAAAACATTTTTAATTGTCTGTCTGTCTGTCTGTCTGTCTGTCTGTCTGTCTGTCTGTCTCTCTCTCTCTCTCTCTCTCTCTGTGCAGGGATGAACAGCATCGGGATAAAGACTACCTATTGGAGCGGAGGGACCTAGCCATAGATTTCATTTTCTGTTTAGTTTCAGTGGAAGTTTTAAAACAGGTGAGATGTCCATTTTGGGTGCCGTGTCTTTTGTCTTCAGTAAAACGAGCTGATGTTCTTTACTGGGGCCATGGAGGGACTCTCGAACAGTACTTAATACCGTAATGCCACACAAGACAGACTTCCTCTTTTGGTGGTCCGAGGGCTGCCTGGTGACCTGACCCCTGCTCATGTTTGGCCCTTTCAGCTCGGCTTCCACAGTTCTGCTGCATAGTTTTAAGCCGTCCATATTTGGAGCTTCCTTTAGGGGTCCGGCTGAACCGAGGGCTGAGTGGGAGATGATATCCCGCAGGGTTCTTTGTACATGGCCAATTCGTGACCCACTTTTCTTGGAGTTGGGATTTAATGCATGGGTTCCTATCTTGGCGACCTTCAGTAGTTCCAATAAATCTCTTATTTGAGATGGTTTGTGGCCTAGATAATGTATGATGTCTTTCATTGTGATGTTTCTTAGGTCTGATTTTATACATGCCAGCTCACAGCTCAAGTATAAGTTTGTGTTTCTTGAGAAGATTTGGGGTTTCCAAATAGGCCCGAGTCTGAAAAAGGCTCCAAAATCATGAAGTATACAAATGTTGTTATCCCTACATGACCCCTTATCACTGATAACCATGCTATTTAATCTTGTCCAGCCTTTTGCACCCAGTTGGCCTAGAAACAGGGTTTTGTTCATTTAGGGTCACGCTTTTCTACTCTTCTCGCTATTGATTTGGGTTGTTTGCCAGATTGCTGTCCTGTGCATATCATCCTCAATAATAAGGAGAAAAGTTCTGTGTTTGTCTGAAAAGTCTTGGACCTTGAAAGTAGAAATGGCAGATGGACATGAATGATGGTCAAACATATCGATGCCTACTGAGCTATCAAGCCAACTTAAGCACCAGGCCCCAAAGATGGACCGTCCCAGACCCGAGCCACACATTCTGGACTGAAAGCAGACCCCAGAGACCAGAGTTTAGTTGTCCTTGGCTCTTACTTCCGTGAGGAGGATAATGAGTGGTAGTGAGGAGGAAGAATGAAGTGGGAGTATCAATGCTCCTAATAAGACTTAACAATTTCACGTTTGCGTCACAGATTCCTCTTCATCCGGTGCCAGACGCTTTAGTACATGAAGTTCTGAACCTGGCATTCAAGCACTTTAAACACAAAGAGGGGTGAGTGTACACACACACACACACACACACACACACACACACACACACACACACACACACACACACATGAAACGGACATGCTGTGTTAAGTCACACTGAATTAAACACTAGTTGAAGAACATATTCTGTACTACTGCTCACTCATTCCAGTGGGGATTTGGCTCCACAGCGAAGAGCCAGTCATTGTTTTATGGCTATTTGGATAAACTGCTTTTATGGCTGTAGTGTGACTTTATGAGTTGTCCACATCATTAATGTCACTTAAAAAGGACACAGTCTTCTTTGTCGAGCGATCTTGAGTCTCAACAACTCTGCTGCCAAATGCTTCTGGTTTTTCCAGAAGCGGTTGGATTACCGTTTTTGGCCAGTCACAATGGCGATCACACATCATTGTCAGTGGTTATCTTTTGGTTTTGGTTTTGGTTTTGATTTTGATTGTATTTCCAGCTGTGGAAGCGTCGGGACAAGTCTTTTGTATTCCTGAGAATGAGTGTCTTTTCTTTTAACATTGAAAAAAAAATTATAAAAGCTGTCCCAACAACCCCTGTCCTTAACATGTCACCTGCTTTATGACCTCACAGGTACTCCGGCCCCAACACTGGCAACGTGCACATCATCGCTGACCTCTACGCTGAGGTCATCGGAATCCTCACACAGTCAAAGTAACTATTACGCTTAATTCCTCTTACTGGCGCTGAGTTACTGTACGGTTATTTATACGTACTTTGGCCTATCACTCCTTTTGGGGGAGCATAGGCCGTCTGCATAGGTCCTCTGTCCTGTGCTTTGCTTTCCAGCTGTTTCCATGTCAGTCCGCTCTGTGTGATGTCTGTCTCCAAGTCCCTGTGCCAGGTGTTCTTGGGCCGGCCTCTCTTCCTTTTGCCTTGGGGGTTCCGTCTAAGGGCCTGTCTGGTGGTGCTGGTGTTTGGTTTGCGTAGTGTGTGGCCGATCCATCCCCACTTTCTTCTCTTGATTTGTTCTTCCACTGGTTGTTCGCCTGTTCTTTGCCAGAGATCGTTGTAACTGGTGGTATCTAGCCAGTGGATGTTCAGGATCCGCCTCAGGCATCTGTTGATGAATGACTGCACGGTTATTTATAACGCAGCATAAAGGTTTAGTGCTTGTCACATTCGCAGCCAACTCTCTTGAGCAAGCTCTTGTCAGTGTGATAACCCGGGTATATTTATGCAGGTACGCGTGTGTGTGTTTAGGTTCCAGGCAGTGAGGAAGAGGTTTGTGTGTGATAATCAGTGTGTGTGTGTAGGTTCCAGGCGGTGAGGAAGAAGTTTGTGTGTGATAATCAGTGTGTGTGTGTAGGTTCCAGGCGGTGAGGAAGAAGTTCATCACAGAGCTGAAGGAGCTGAGACAGAAGGAGCAGAGCCCCTACGTGGTTCAGAGCATCATCACCCTCATCATGGGCATGAAGTTCTTCCGGGTCAAGATGTACCCCGTGGAGGACTTCGAGGCCTCCTTCCAGTTCATGCAGGTGAATTACGGCGATTAAGTCTGCGGCACGCTTTACAAGCGGGGTGTGTGACGGTAGGGGTGGGAATCGCCAGAGACCTCACAATACGATACTATCGCGATACTTGCGTCACAATACGATAGTATCGCGATACTAAATATATCGCGGTACGCTGAGTATTGCGACTAATTTTTTTTATTTTTACATTTTTTTGATAAAATTTTATTTATTACCTTTTTTCAACTGCAAAGTAAAACTTTGTCAACATGTTTTATCTAATAAAATATTCAGTCTGTTCATCTCACTTCAATCATTTTTATTGCAGAACATGGTATTTTCTCAAGCAGACGGATGTAAACACTGTAATCTGTGTTGCATGTACCTGACAAACTGAACTGTTTGTATTAGTTATATTCCAACTTAACTGAATGCACGTGTGTGTGTGTGTGGACTACTGTACTATTACAGGTATTGAAATGAACAATGCAACTTCCTTATACAAAAAAAGAAAAATTATGAATAATTAAATATCGATACTTGGCGTCCCTGTATCGATACAGTATCTCCACACATAGTATCGCGATACTACTACGTATCGATTTTTTCCCCCACCCATAGCAGACGGATGCTCTTGTGCTAAACTGCACCCAGGAATGCCTTAGGGCCCGCGTCCACCTAGCGCATATTTCTCCGTGAAACATGCTGGGAGTGCGCCGGCAGAGCTGGCTTGACGCGCATCTTGTAGATGACAGAAAGAAATCTACAGCCATGCCGCGGTTTTGCACATATTATAGCATATTTGAATAACTTTATTGTATATTAATTATATATATAGTTATTGCCTGACACCACAGTTCGCCCTTTGCTTTTTATTAGCTTTTTAGTAGTGTATTCGTGTAGTTATTATTATTAGTTTTGTCGCGGATCTCAATGGTCTGTGTGGAGACAGCCAGACAGGCAGGCAGCTCCGGTGTCAGGTTACAAGCAGAGTGGTAGATGACTGGCTGTGATTGGTTGTTTGAATATGCGCTCGGCGCACCGCTCTAGAAAAGTTCAGCCAGTTTCAACTCTCTGGCTTGTGCGGCCGCATAAAGGCGCTGAAAAAAGAAGCCGACGGCAGCGCACTTCCTAGAGGCGGCCGCATGGGGCCGCATGCGCTCCCTCCCCATTGTAATACATTGAAAACAGACGCGTGCGGTCCTAAATATGCGCTAGGTGGACGCGGGCCCTTATACTGCAGACCATAGATATATAAACACTAGATGGCACAAGTCGGAGTCTCCCGTGTAGTTCACCGGCGGCCATCTTGCTTGAGTGGACTACTGCTTTAAGGTGATGTGCACAAACAAAAATACTCTTAACTCGCTGAAATCTTGATGGATTTACAAACTGTTTGGTTTATTACAAATGTTATTAACGTGGCTATGATTCTTGCTTGGGAGAATTTCTTTCTTTTTTTTATCAAAGTCCATTATAAGTATGCAGTATGATAACCACATCTCTGACGTTTCTAACAAACCAAACGGTTGAAAATTTAGCAAGCTATGGTTATTTCAATAGTACATGCACCAAGGGCGGCTAAGTGGCACAGTGGGCAAGGCGCTCGTCACTAATGCAGGAGATGCTGGGTTCGAGCCCAGCTCTCGGCATTGCTACCAGCTTGGCTGATCGTTCATACTAACGCAATTGGCAGTGTTAGGGGTGGGAAGCTGGTGGGTGGGGATCGGACGTTGTGGACAGCGACTCCTACAGGTCGGTTGGTGCTCCTGCGCAGCAGAATCAGGAAGCAACGGGGGCGGCGTGTCCCCCCCACGCAGACCCTCGCCGCTGAGAGATCGCGCTGTGCAGGTGAAAAGATACGACGGCTGCTTCCTCGAGTACCAGAGGACACATGATGTAAGGCTTAGTCCACATTGCAGCCGGCCTGTGGGAGGCATGGCCTAACAGCGTTCGAGACAGGGGAGGGTAGAATTGGACAATACGAAATTGGGATGGGAGAAAAATAGAAAATGGGAAGAAAAAGTAGATTAAAAAAAAAATAGTACATGCACCATAGACATGCATGTTATGAGTGGGCGTGCTCCACCCATGCAAGATGGCCACCATGTGGCAACGTCGGTCTCCGTCGGCCAGCAGTGCGGGTGAGTTATCTAGTGATATATATCTATGCTGCAGACCCTTTTGTTGAAAGTCAGCAACTCTTTGTAGCAGGGTCTCATAAAGCCAGATGAGTAATGATCAAACGCGGGATTTTGGTGCCAAGAAGTGTGTGTGTATATTTGTGTGCGTCTGTTTTTGTCGACTTTGCCAAGGGCTGTGAATGGAGCGGTGCCTTTTTCATTAAAGCTCAATACAGCAGTAAAAAAGCTCGCTCAATATGCCGGTTCGTTAACGAGAGCCTGATTTCCCACAGTGTTAACGGAAGATGTTGGGTAATATGCACTTTATGTTCATGGCCACCATGATGGTTCCTTGTCTCGTGGTTGCTGACCATTTGTTACCGTGTGTTACCAATGTGGGATTCTTGGACACACACACACGCACCCAAGTTTCCATTGGAAAAGATTGGCGCTGGTCAAAGAATTTAAAAGAAGTTCTGGTAAAATATTATTTTGAACTTTATTGAGCTTAAAGAAACAATTGATCTGCTATATAAAGAGGTACATCATCAAGGCATGCTGATTCAATATGTCCTATTGATGGACTCACGTGCGCAATGCATCCCCGAAGTCTTGAGTGTAGGACTATTGTTATTGCCGGAAGACCTAGACTGCTGTCTGTGTTGTTGAGTCGAGTTATAAGTGAATGTTGGAGAGAGAGAGAGAGAGAGAGACTTTTCAGTTGCCTCTCCGTTGTCTAGTTCAGCACCGCGGACTGCAGAAACCCTGACACGCACTGCATCGTCAACTCTTCTCTCATTCTCTTCCCCAGGTCTCTAATTTCCCCCTGTCTGTCGTCTGAGCTAGTGGTTCTCAACCTGCGGGTCAGGACACCCAAGGGGGTCATGAGATGATTTTGGGGGGTCAGGAAAAGTTATACGAAAACATGATCATGTTTATAATCTTTGATAATGAGGCTTTTTGTCCTGTGAAAGAATTAATATTTGGAAGTCTACAGCCCTCTTTCGATCATTACGTAAGTGAAATAGACAAGCAAGCGTTGTCTCTTTAACAAATAATCGTATGGTGATGTGGGAAACATGTAATAACGTAAGGTTATGTATATAACCAAGTTCTATGAATACTGGTGACGCTCAGCGTCATCTGCACTAACCTCACTTCGTGCACAGCACTGAATAAAAATCCACAATGCACCGTTACATACCAGCATCCGTCTGGCCACACCCCTATCCGCTACCTTCATAAGCAGGTGTGTGGTCACCTACTCGCCTCCTTCCCAAACTTTCACCAAGGCGAGGTCAAGGGCCGCAGTGGCGTCCCGACGCTGAGCGTCACCAGTATTCATAGAACTTGGTTATATACATAACCTTACGTTCTATATCATACTGGCTCCGCTCAGAGTCATCTGCACTACAGGAGCTGAGCGGGAGCCAGAAGCTTGACAAATGTACCCCACTGAGGCCCCCCACAACCATCAGACCGGAGAGGACCGAGCCCCCCGACCCTCCCTAATGGAGGATACCCTCCCTATTGGAGGACGGGAGGGAGACGGATCCGACCGTGCGAAGAGAAACTCGAGCAACTCAACGCACAGGGTGAGCAGACCTTGGCCTGACCCCACGACTACGCACACGCACAACCCGCATGCCACCAGGGAACGAACGGAAGGAACAACCCTCGTTACTGCCCCCAAAATCACGGGGTCAAGAGCAAACTCAACCCCGTGGCAAGGCCGTAGCAGCGGAGCGCGAAGGAAGACCCAGACCCACTGAAGGGACTGGATCCCCCGGAAAAAGGGGGCCTGGAGAGGTCAATGACGCCAAAGCATCAAGACCTCACCAGGCGGTCACTTAGTGACACCGCCCCCCCACATCGCCAGCGTATTCGGACAGGGCCCCTCCAAGAGCGGGCCCTTCCCTCCACTAGTACGCCGCCTGGCACACTGACCCTGCAACACAGGCAGTCAGCATGGCCGTAACTTGAAGCACTCAAAAGGCTATACTACAGCGGAAGCAGGCAGCGCACCGGGGAGACGACCCCAGAGGGGTCGATCCCTTAAACCAGGCAGCAGGCGTTTGACCCGAGCCTGGAGCACTGCGGACGAGACAGGCGCCAAAGGGGTCAACTGAAAACGGCACCCCGGCGGAAGGGGCGTATGCTGGCATTGTTGCGCACCATGACAAAGCCTCCACCAAAAAAACCCGACCCAGAGAGGTCGAGGCAGAGAAGGCTGACACGATTGGCAGACGTCATGAACGTGCAGGGGCACACTCAACCGGGTAACCTGGGAGTTGACTGCTCCAACACACCAGGGAATCAACCACCCTCTTGGTACCACATGCGGTGGTTGTTCCTATAACCCCTCAAGAAAAAACTCAAACACACCTGCGGGTATACACTGGCTATACCGCAGTACAAGTGTTTCAGTTTCCAAAAAGGGTTATTCCAGGCCTACGGGTCGACGAAACATTACTTCGGACCGGGCCCGGCGGCTCGGGAAGCACACAGGGTCACCAGAGGAGGTCCAAAATACCACCCCAACAGCCCCCTCTTCGCCATGCGTGAGAGAGGAGCGAAAAGAAAGGAGAACCACCCCCTTCATGATAGCGCCAGGTACAACATGTACCCAACAAAGGGTCTCCATAACGCCCAACCCTGTGACACCCGGGCCGACCCGGCATTTTTTCCCCCGAAAAAAGCACAAGTCCCTCAGCAACATTGAGCTATGTAACACTTGGGTTAGGGCTCTCCGAGGAGGAGGCACTGAACCAATACACACTCAATAATAATAATAATAATTGAATCGAATACACACACAATAGAGCAGAACTCCTTTTTGAAGTTCTACTCACCTTGACAATCTGAGGAGGAGGCTCTGAAACTCTGAGGAGGCTCCCTCACTGGGAAGGAGAGTCCGAACTCACAGAAGGCACTTCTCCCTGAGGAGGAGCTTTGTGAGGAGGAGCTCTGACAACTCCCTGAAACAGATCCATAACATGGAACCTGAACAACTCACGGAAGTCTTACCAATAGAGACGCGCTCAGTGACGTACTCTATGGCGGGGGAATTCCCGCGGTGCACACGCCCAATTTTTCAGGGCATGGGACCAGGAAACTCGAGGCGAGTAGGTGACCACACACCTGCTTATGAAGGTAGCGGATAGGGGTGTGGCCAGACGGATGCTGGTATGTAAAGGTACATTGTGGATTCTTATTCAGTGCTGTGCACGAAGTGAGGTTAGTGCAGATGACGCTGAGCGGAGCCAGTATGATATAGAACTTACTCCGTAGAATGAATCCGGTTAATACAATTTATTAACTCAGAATGAAAGTATCAATTACAAAGTCAGAGAATATGGCTTGGATGGCCACCTGTCCCAGTGATCAGCTTTATCACCAAGAAGGAAGAGGACGACCCCCAGTGAGGAGCCGTCCTTTATACCCAGGAGAGAGGGGGGGGGGGCGACATCATAAAGGGGAGGTTTTACAACAAGGAGGGGACAAAGACATGTCCTTATGAGAAGACAAGTCTTTATCGCCCACAGTAACCACGAAATTTGTACAGAATGTGAAAGTGTGTGTAATCGCAACATATGTAAGTGTTTGTGTCGTTACTTCTCCAGGAGTGTGCCCAGTATTTCCTGGAGGTGAAGGATAAGGACATAAAGCACGCGCTGGCAGGCTTGTTCGTGGAGATCCTCATCCCTGTTGCTGCTGTAAGAGACACAGATCACCTCCCAGGAGATCACAACAACTCATATCAATGACGCATTCTAACTGTTGCCCCATATAATTCTTTCCACATTGTTTTTATTTTCATTTTTTAGTTCTTGGTTATGTTTTTTTATTGATTTGAAATCTTTATTTCGAACATGTAAATAAATACAAACAATATAGAATCAAAACAAATCATTGATCAAGACATTAAATGGTAACAAAAATTGATAAACAAAAGCAA
Source organism: Notolepis coatsorum (assembly GCF_963971535.1). Classification (NCBI taxonomy): domain Eukaryota; kingdom Metazoa; phylum Chordata; class Actinopteri; order Aulopiformes; family Paralepididae; genus Notolepis; species Notolepis coatsorum. The sequence goes on along the minus strand of NC_140166.1, from coordinate 179,006,018 downwards.
TACATAACTCAATTTACATGTTTGAAAAGGAGTAGGAAGAAGTATACACTTATTTAATCCTACCCCTTTTCTACTACTCAATGAGTGTACTAATTTAAAACCTTACAAAACAAATATATATATATATATATGCAAAACAAAATGTTATATGTAAAACATGAAAGAAATCAAATAAAAATGTAAACACCCGTGAATGTCAAATCCCTTCCTCATCCCTGTACCTCGTGAACATAATTTCTTTATAATTCAGTTTGAATTGTCTTCTATTTGGACATTGCTTTAGCACCACATTCAGACTGTTCCACAGTTTCACTCCACATATTGAAATGCACTGTCTTCTCCTAGTAGTGCGTACACTAAGAACTTTTAAATTGAGTTCTCCCCTCGGATTATAACCCCCCTCTCTATCAAAGAACAGTTCTTGAATGTTTCCTGGAAGTACATTACCTTTTGCTTTATACATTAATTGTGCTGTTTGAAATTCCATAAGATCATTTAACGTGAATGTTTTTTACTTTAAAAATAATATGTTTGTGTGATCACGATAACCTGCAATGCGAACTATCCTTATGGCTCTTTTTTAGAGTATAAAAAGTGGTTGTAGTGTAGAATTATAAGTAATTAAAATATTGTAAAACTAGTGAACAGTAGAGAATGTGGAGTGATTTTCTTATCCAGAATGTGCTTTACTTTACTGATGACTGAAATGCTTCTTGACAGTTTAGTTTGGACATGTTTTATGTGAAGTTTCCAGCTGATTTTATGTTCTTTTTACAAATTTTCCATTTAGCAATTCGACAAACAATTCACAAGACATACATCTGAAACAAAATAAAATACAACATATACAATACTCTAGCCTCTCCCGTTTTATCACAGGGCAATCCTCTATCCTCCATTCTAGACATAAATGTTACCTACAGTACTAAAAGTGTCCCCTCCCATATGTTCCCCCAAGCAAATCTGCCGGTCTTGTTGCCCCATATTTACATGTTTATTTATATGTAATATACAAAACATATATACATTTATGAAATTATATTAAAATCAATATCATGTATGTGATAATATTCTTGGTGCATACAAAATTAAAAATAACAAGAAATCTTCTAGGAAAAATAAAAAAAAAACATATCTACACATATGTATTCACATACACCTCTGCCCATTCCCTATACACAAAATAAAACTAAGTTCTGTGGTCCTGCTGTTCACTAATTGAACACCTTGTTCATGCTGTTCTCTTTCCCCACTCATCCCCTTTGCCCATATTTACATGTTTACACAGCTCTGTGAATGTAAAGTCTCACTTTGGTGTGACTCCTCTGGTCTCCCTTCAGGCGGTGAAGAACGAAGTCAATGTGCCGTGCCTGAAGAACTTTGTGGAGATTCTGTACCAGACGACTTTTGACCTTAGCTCCAGGAAGAAGCACTCTTTGGTAATGACTTCTCGGCTCTCTCCGCCCTCACCCCCCCTCCCCCTCATAACTTCATACCACCCTCCAGCCCAACGCCTTCCTTCATCTCTCTTTATTCACCTCTGGCTGCTTTTCTCTTCCTCTGATGTTGACCTTCTCTTCTCTCCTCAGGCTCTGTATCCCCTGGTGACGTGCCTGCTGTGTGTCAGTCAGAAGCAGTTCTTTCTCAACAACTGGCACATCTTCCTCCAGAACTGCCTCTCGCACCTTAAGGTACTGCCTCCCTGTAGCCCCGCTACATGACACCCTGTAGCCCTGCTATATGACACCCTGTAGCCCTGCTACATGACACCCTGTAGCCCTGCTACATGACACCCTGTAGCCCTGCTACATGCCACCCTGTAGCCCTGCTACATGACACCCTGTAGCCCTGATACATGCCTCCCTGTAGCCCTGATACATGCCTCCCTGTAGCCCTGATACATGCCACTCTGTAGCCCTGATACATGCCACCCTGTAGCCCTGATACATGCCTCCCTGTAGCCCTGATACATGCCTCCCTGTAGCCCTGATACATGCTACCCAGTAGCCCTGATACATGCCACCCTGTAGCCCTGCTACATGCCACCCTGTAGCCCTGATACATGCATCCCTGTAGCCCTGATACATGCCGCCCTGATACATGCCACCCTGTAGCCCTGATACATGCCACCCTGTAGCCCTGATACATGCCTCCCTGTAGCCCTGCTACATGACACTCTGTAGCCCTGATACATGCCACCCTGTAGCCCTGATACATGCCTCCCTGTAGCCCTGATACATGCCTCCCTGTAGCCCTGATACATGCCTCCCTGTAGCCCTGATACATGCCTACCTGTAGCCCTGATACATGCCTCCCTGTAGCCCTGATACATGCCTCCCTGTAGCCCTGATACATGCCTCCCTGTAGCCCTGATACATGCCTCCCTGTAGCCCTGATACATGCCTCCCTGTAGCCCTGATACATGCCACCCTGTAGCCCTGATACATGCCTCCCTGTAGCCCTGCTACATGCCTCCCTGTAGCCCTGATACATGCCTCCCTGTAGCCCTGATACATGCCTCCCTGTAGCCCTGCTACATGACACCCTGTAGCCCTGATACATGCCACCCTGTAGCCCTGATACATGCCTCCCTGTAGCCCTGATACATGCCTCCCTGTAGCCCTGATACATGCCTCCCTGTAGCCCTGATACATGCCACCCTGTAGCCCTGATACATGCCTCCCTGTAGCCCTGATACATGCCTCCCTGTAGCCCTGATACATGCCTCCCTGTAGCCCTGATACATGCCTCCCTGTAGCCCTGATACATGCCTCCCTGTAGCCCCGCTACATGCCTCCCTGTAGCCCTGATACATGCCTCCCTGTAGCCCTGATACATGCCACCCTGTAGCCCTGATACATGCCACCCTGTAGCCCTGATACATGCCACCCTGTAGCCCTGATACATGCCACCCTGTAGCCCTGATACATGCCACCCTGTAGCCCTGATACATGCCACCCTGTAGCCCTGATACATGCCACCCTGTAGCCCTGATACATGCCACCCTGTAGCCCTGATACATGCCACCCTGTAGCCCTGATACATGCCACCCTGTAGCCCTGATACATGCCACCCTGTAGCCCTGATACATGCCACCCTGTAGCCCTGATACATGCCACCCTGTAGCCCTGATACATGCCACCCTGTAGCCCTGATACATGCCACCCTGTAGCCCTGATACATGCCTCCCTGTAGCCCTGATACATGCCACCCTGTAGCCCTGATACATGCCTCCCTGTAGCCCTGATACATGCCACCCTGTAGCCCCGCTACATGCCTCCCTGTAGCCCTGATACATGCCTCCCTGTAGCCCTGATACATGCCTCCCTGTAGCCCTGCTACATGCCACCCTGTAGCCCTGATACATGCTACCCTGTAGCCCTGATACATGCCACCCTGTAGCCCTGATACATGCCACCCTGTAGCCCTGATACATGCCACCCTGTAGCCCTGATACATGCCACCCTGTAGCCCTGATACATGCCACCCTGTAGCCCTGATACATGCCACCCTGTAGCCCTGATACATGCCACCCTGTAGCCCTGATACATGCCACCCTGTAGCCCTGATACATGCCACCCTGTAGCCCTGATACATGCCACCCTGTAGCCCTGATACATGCCACCCTGTAGCCCTGATACATGCCACCCTGTAGCCCTGATACATGCCACCCTGTAGCCCTGATACATGCCACCCTGTAGCCCTGATACATGCCACCCTGTAGCCCTGATACATGCCACCCTGTAGCCCTGATACATGCCACCCTGTAGCCCTGATACATGCCACCCTGTAGCCCCGCTACATGCCTCCCTGTAGCCCCGCTACATGCCACCCTGTAGCCCCGCTACATGCCACCCTGTAGCCCCGCTACATGCCACCCTGTAGCCCCGATACATGCCACCCTGTAGCCCCGATACATGCCACCCTGTAGCCCCGATACATGCCACCCTGTAGCCCCGATACATGCCACCCTGTAGCCCCGATACATGCCACCCTGTAGCCCCGATACATGCCACCCTGTAGCCCCGATACATGCCACCCTGTAGCCCTGATACATGCCACCCTGTAGCCCTGATACATGCCACCCTGTAGCCCTGATACATGCCACCCTGTAGCCCTGATACATGCCACCCTGTAGCCCTGATACATGCCACCCTGTAGCCCTGATACATGCCACCCTGTAGCCCTGATACATGCCACCCTGTAGCCCTGATACATGCCACCCTGTAGCCCTGATACATGCCACCCTGTAGCCCTGATACATGCCACCCTGTAGCCCTGATACATGCCACCCTGTAGCCCTGATACATGCCACCCTGTAGCCCTGATACATGCCACCCTGTAGCCCTGATACATGCCACCCTGTAGCCCTGATACATGCCACCCTGTAGCCCTGATACATGCCACCCTGTAGCCCTGATACATGCCACCCTGTAGCCCTGATACATGCCACCCTGTAGCCCTGATACATGCCACCCTGTAGCCCTGATACATGCCACCCTGTAGCCCTGATACATGCCACCCTGTAGCCCTGCTACATGCCACCCTGTAGCCCTGCTACATGCCACCCTGTAGCCCTGCTACATGCCACCCTGTAGCCCTGCTACATGCCACCCTGTAGCCCTGCTACATGCCACCCTGTAGCCCTGCTACATGCCACCCTGTAGCCCTGCTACATGCCTCCCTGTAGCCCTGATACATGCAACCCTGTAGCCCTGCTACATGCAACCCTGTAGCCCTGCTACATGTAGCCCTGCTACATGCCACCCTGTAGCCCTGCTACATGCCACCCTGTAGCCCCGCTACATGCCTCCCTGTAGCCCCGCTACATGCCTCCCTGTATCCCTGATACATGACACCCTGTAGCCCTGCTACATGACACCCTGTAGCCCTGCTACATGACACCCTGTAGCCCTGATACATGACACCCTGTAGCCCTGATACATGACACCCTGTAGCCCTGATACATGACACCCTGTAGCCCTGCTACATGACACCCTGTAGCCCTGCTACATGCCACCCTGTAGCCCTGATACATGCCAACCTGTAGCCCTGATACATGCCAACCTGTAGCCCTGATACATGCCTCCCTGTAGCCCTGCTACATGCCTCCCTGTAGCCCTGCTACATGCCACCCTGTAGCCCTGCTACATGCCACCCTGTAGCCCTGCTACATGCCACCCTGTAGCCCTGCTACATGCCACCCTGTAGCCCTGATACATGCCACCCTGTAGCCCTGATACATGCCACCCTGTAGCCCTGATACATGCCACCCTGTAGCCCTGATACATGCCTCCCCGCTACATGCCTCCCCGTAGCCCTGCTCGCTTCTTAATGCTTCGTCCTGAAACATGGCGCACAAAGATCGGAGTCTACAGTTCAAATGATATTTTGGAAGACATAGTTCTCAATTTTAATGACACAGGGCACCCCAGTATTATTACAGCCTGTCCTAATTTACCCATCTCGAGCTCGACATTATTGCCCGAGGGAAGCAACGATTGTGATTGGTGGATCAAGAAAAGAGGGCGGGGTTTGAGATGGGTCAATTAGGTTTTTGATCCTCGGGAAGTCTTGTGTAACTTGTAATGGAATTTAGCTTCTCAGTTAAAGCAACATGAACCTAATATAAATATTATTCTCTAGTTAATATTTTCACTAGACCTGATGATGATAGTCCAGGTAAGTTGGTATCTCGGTACCATTATCCCCAGACGGTGTTTTGGTTTTAAACGGGTGTGCTCCGTGGCTCCGTCTCAGGATCATAACGTACTCTTCCCTCCCGTGACCCACAACCAGACCTGGATAAAAATAGCACTTGATTTGTTCATTTAATAAGAAAAATGTTAAGGTAACTGTTAGATTGACTCTAAATATATCCGTGTCTACTGAATCATGGTAGCAGCAGCTGTTAGCAGCCTGTACTGCTGTCCCTGTGACGTCCTCAGTCCTTTGATGTGTTGCGCTCCAGTCGGCCTGCAGTGTTGTTCCAGCTTTTCAAGGTGAAATGGGCAGAACATGGGGGCATAACATCCCAAGACCTCCCAAATGCCTCACAAGGAAAACCTGCTATTTATTTTGGTTCCAGCTGGGAACCGATGTATTTTTGCTAGAAATGCTCTGAAGACGGAACCGGAAACCTGCTCCATGTTGGTAGAATTGGGGTAAAATCAGGCTGAAAGGAAATGCAATTTTTTATTTTTTTTTGCAATGACTGTTGCTTTATTTTTTTATTTAGAAAAATAGTATAATAAAAGTGCCATTACAGCTAATTCCACAACTGTATCCAAGACAATTCTACAAACGTTGCATCTTTTAACCGTTATGAATTGAGGAAATACAAATGAAGCGTCAACCTCAAGTCCTTCCAACTGTAAGAAGTGACGTAGTGTCAAGTGCTATCTTCACCCAGGTCTGCTAACGACTCCCTTTTTTAAACCAATCACACACTGATCAAGCCCATCCTCCCCCCCCCCCCCCCCCCCCCCCCCCTGTACCGTCCTGGAGCTAGTTCACCCAGAAGCACTGCAGTGCTGTGTGACTGGTTGACCCCCCCCCCCCCCCCCCTCCTGCTCTGCATTGATTTCCCTTGTCCAGATTGAGTGTGTGATCTTGTGGTGGACATGATGCCGTCATTCCCTCTGCACTCCTTGTTGTGGTGATTCCCACTGGTGTTTAATGGTCCTCTGTGATCTCGGGACAGTGATTGATTTGATCGCATTGTTCCTTTTCGATGTTGTTGTCGATTCCCTGTGATTCCTGGTGGTAATAGGCTTGCTAAATGGTGGTTTTCCAATCGATGTTTCTGCGAATCGTGTAAATCATCCTCTAAGCACAATGGTGATTGAGAGGTGATTGAGGACCGGAGGGCTTGTTGTGCGACATGCTGTTTTTAACCCTGTGTTGTTTACTTTTGCATGTTTTATATTGAAGAGAAAAAAGAGATTATTCACCAAAAATAAATGTTTGTGTGGCCAAAGTATTTCTTCGGATTGTATGATCTTAAACAGGGTTAAAATACAGCGGTTTGCACAGTGATTGTAGATTGTATTAGAATGAATGGACTCACTTTTTCTGAACCTAGTGGCTTATGGATCTCGTAGTTGCAACACATCTACTGTATGTAGTGGTAACATAGGAACGTTTCTTTTCCCCTTCTATTGTGCACATCTCTCAGTGCTGCTCTCCACATCCTGTCTGTCTCCTCCTCTGCCGCTGTACCAGATGCTCTCGGCCTGCCCCGGTTTGCCCTCTTTTTCCTTGAGCAACTTCAGGCAAGGGACGTGTCTCGTCCTTCCCTGGCCCATCTAGAATTACATGCATTCAATCCTCGAACCATTGACCTCTAAAGGTTAAAGTGGTATGTGGTCCAGTTATGCTGCTCTGATTACGTTTAACAACTCTGAAGTTGACAGGCTTCAAATTTGAAAGTACATAATCATCAATTCTTGCCATATTTTATATGCAAAATCCTTTTCTTCAAAGTAACTAACTGATGGGTTCAGATAAATATAGTGGAGTAAAAAGTACAATATTTCCTTTGAAATGTAGTGGAACAAAAGTACAAAGTTCCCTAAAATGAAAATACTCATGTAAAGTACCTCAAAATGTTACTTACCGGTAAGTACAGTACTGTAGTAAAAATGTATTTACTTTCGTCCACTGTCAAATACCAGCTACCGGCTTTAGAATCAACCATATTCACACGGCGGCCGGTTTGCTCTTATGTCGTACTCAGGTTGGGATTCCTATACACCTGTTCGGGTGGAAAGTAATTCCAACCTGAGCACGACATAAGAGCAAACCGGCCACCGTGTGAATATGGTCAATGAGCAAAAATATCTCCTACTATACCTCCTCACCAAGACTGTCAGTTTAGAACAAAGCATCAGTTTAAACCCTCACACAGGCGAGAGCAGCCAGGCGAGTGGTGCAGGTCGAGAACATCGGGCAATGACACCCTCTTAAGCCCCGCCTCCTCTTTGTCTGCATTTGTGTCTCTTATATTTGTTTGATTTGTCATTCACAGCACACCCTTTTTAATATTGAATTCAGCTTTCACAGTATACGATATAGAATATTTGCATGCTTTTGGCAATGTTGAAATCCCAAGTCCTTTCCCTGAAATATTAGTTATAGGCCTATGGTATTAATGGCCTTTTCTTTTTGACACACTAACTTATAAAGTCCACCGTTTGTGTTTTCATACTTTGCATTTCACCTCTTCACGATTCACTCGGCCCTTTATTGACCAAAATAAACTGCTTTTTTTAATAATTCTTTTTGGCTGATCTTGTCATATTTGTGTTTTTTCTATTATGTTTTTTGTGTCTCTGTTTTCCTCTTAACCTGCATGTGTCCCACCACCCCAGCCCCTCACGCCACTGGTCTCTTTGTGGTTTTTGTCTTCCTCACATCTACTCGCTCCAGATGCCATCTAACAACAGCATCAGAAAGCAGATTGAGACGCTGCAGGTGAGTGTGTCTGGTGTCATGACAAATGGGTTCCTGCGCTACAAGATCGGTTCCTTCCGCATACTAATATTATATTTTCTTAATATTTCATCAAGCCGATGTTTGCATTTCAAAAATGGATTAAGGTTCATTCGCTTATCGTCATACCCGAGCATCAGTACATGTCAAATACAATAGTTTACCATCGTGTCATGTCGGTTTTGTCAGCTTGATATGAAGTTAATATTGTACTTGGCTAGGTGGACCAAGTTGGCTAATGTTAGCTAGGCTCGCTATCAAGTCTATCCACTTGCGTTTGTGAATACAGCAAACAATTTTTTTTATTCAACATGTATTGATTCTAGAGACTATGCTTAAACTGTTTTGAAATGCAAACATGAGTGTGAGCTAGTAGACGACATTTAGAATGCGGAAGGAACCGATCTCTCAGCCGGAGCACGTTTGCACGGCAACCCCTTACAGAGGTCACCTGACCAGGAAGTAGGGCGGCGGGGCTACAGCTCTGCCCTCACCTGGCCAGGAAGTAGGGGGGGCGGGGCTACAGCTCTGCCCTCTCGCTTAATGGGGCCCTGGCTCCTCTTGGATCACAGTGAGCCTCAATGGAGGAACACATAGATTCCAGTCGCTTTCAGGTGTAACGTTGCCTTGTGTTTTCGTTGTCTGCTGCTTTTGTCTTTTCAGCATCAGTGGACTTTGGCTTTGCTGTCCTGTGTGTAGTTGCACGTAGAGCGCAGTGTTATTCTTGCCAATTGAATGGACTTTGTTGTTCTAGTGTACACACACCTCGACTCAAGGTTTCTTAGGCATGGACGTTCATTTTGCTCTCGAGGTATTTGGTGCTTGTGCAGTCTATCCCGGTGGCAGTGCGTGTTTGTTTTTCCTGTTGCCGTAGGTACGGGGCTGACCACGGCTCCGCCCTGTTCTCTTATCCGCTGCTCCTCCACGGTCCAAGCATCCTTTGCCTTCACGTCCCCTGCTGATGGCGGGGGAAGGTCGCAGCAGTAGCCTTGAAAGAATCCTTTGTGTCATCAGCTGGGCGGTGTTTCCACGAGAGTGTACATTGTGTTTGTTTGTTGTTCAACGGGGCGTCTCTCTCTCTCTCTCTCTCTCTCTCTCTCTCTCTCCACGTAATTGCACCTTTTAGTTCCACACTGCGCTGTGGAGATCAGAAGATACTGTACAGAAGTTCAGATCCACACACACTGGGGCTGTTGGGAACATGAGCTCAGCGTAAATATAGACTTACTAGGAACTGTTTTCTAATATGGGTTTTCCCCCCTCATTCAAAATTACATGCCGTGATATGTAATTAGAGAGTTTGCGACCTCTAAATCTTACCGTTCATTAAACTCAGAGCTTAGTAATTATCTGAGCTTTGGCTGACTTGCTATGAGCCATATATATAAGACAGATTTGCAATGAGGCATTGATGTGATATATATATATATATATATAGCACATCAATGCCTCATTGCAAATCTGTCACATGCAGAGGCGGAGAAGTAGTTTTATGTCTGTTTTCAGGGGCTGTTGCCCAACACTGATGTCTCCCATCTTTGATACCTCACTGGTTTGTGAGACCTCTGGTCCCTCTGTAGACCCGTGCTACAGCGCTCCTTCTCATAACCTCGCAGGTGGGTACGCAATCTGTGCGCTACTGTGGTTCTAAATCCTATCTCTCTGATCCCTCAGAACAAAGATCCCAAAATGTCCCGTGTGGCGCTGGAGTCGCTCTACAGACTGCTGTGGGTCTACATTATCAGGATCAAGTGTGAGAGCAACACCGTCACACAGAGGTCAGTCCCGGGATCAGACGGCACTCTGGGGGGGCGGGGGCTGGCGTGTTATTCAGACATAATCGCACCGTGTCCGATCGAACATTTTCATATAACTGATCAATGTGCCACTTAAATTCCTTCTCCCCCCTCCTCTCAGCCGACTGCTCAGCATCGTTTCAGCACTTTTCCCCAAAGGGTCCCGCAGTGTGGTTCCCAGGGACACGCCCCTCAACATCTTTGTCAAGATCATCCAGTTCATAGCTCAGGTGGGACAGAACCTCGATGTACCTGGATTCTACAGCAGTAGTGCTGATGATAATGGTCCATAATAACCATTCGACTATGAATAGGCAGAAACTAGGCACGTTTGAAGATTAATGATAACATTTGCCTCTTATTACCACATCAAAGCGGGGGTAAAATGCTTAGAAGTATTTTGTATTCATTTATTTTTAATGAAGTTATTTGAAATTGGGTCCGGCAGCCCTATATTGCAGAGCTACAACCAGAGATGTGGAATACAGTCATTTGTTGTGGTTAGTGATCGCTGGTCTGTCTGTCCGTTGTTTCTGCAGGAAAGACTGGACTTTGCTATGAAGGAGATCATCTACGACCTGCTGTGTGTCGGCAAGTCTCACAAGACCTTCACCATCAACCCTGAGGTAAAGAGACGGTGGTCTCTCTCTCCACACGCTCCCCTGCATCTCCGGTTCTCTCCTCTCATCCCTCTCTCTCTCTGCTGCTCCAGAGGATGAACATAGGCCTGCGGGCCTTCCTGGTGATCGCCGACAGCCTGCAGCAGAAGGACGGGGAGCCTCCCATGCCCACCACGGGGGTCATCATGCCCTCCGGCAACACCCTGCGCATCAAGAAGATCTTCCTCAACACCACCCTCACCGACGAAGAGGCAAAGGTCATAGGTGCGTCTGAACTCTTAACGTGCCGCGACCAGGCTAGGAAGACGCCTCGTATAAACTGTTGTGCGTCTGCTGAATATGTTGTAGCAGAGCGTGAATGTGCTGAATCCTGTTTTGGTGTTTTCAGGCATGTCGCTGTACTACCCTCAAGTGAGGAAGGCCTTGGATAACATCCTGCGCCACCTCGACAAGGAAGTGGGCCGCTCCATGAGTATGACCAACGTGCAGATGTCCAACAAGGAGCCTGAGGACCTGATTACGTAAGTATCTATAACATGCATCCAGAAACGACTCCAAAGACTCATGTTTGCTGACATGTCTCATAACATTATTGTTGTGTCACAGGGGCGAGCGGAAGCCGAAGATTGATCTTTTCCGTACGTGTGTGGCAGCCATCCCGAGACTGATCCCTGATGGCATGAGCAGACAAGACCTCATAGAGCTCCTGGCCAAGTAATCTCCCTTCCTGACCATACTCTACACATCACTGTTCATCCCCCCCTTCCTGGCCCTACTCTACCCATCACTGTTCATCCCCCTTATCCCTACTCTACCCATCACTGTTCATCCCCCTTCCTAACCCCACTCTACACATCACTGTTCATCCCCCTTCCTAACCCCACTCTACACATCACTGTTCATCCCCCTTCCTAACCCCACTCTACACATCACTGTTCATCCCCCTTCCTAACCCCACTCTACCCATCACTGTTCATCCCCCTTCCTAACCCCACTCTACACATCACTGTTCATCCCCCTTCCTAACCCCACTCTACACATCACTGTTCATCCCCCTTCCTAACCCCACTCTACCCATCACTGTTCATCCCCCTTCCTAACCCCACTCTACCCATCACTGTTCATCCCCCTTCCTAACCCCACTCTACCCATGAAACATGAACGTTTGCACATGTTTATCCCTCCGCCCCCCCTGACCTCTCCTATGGTTCAGGCTGACCATCCACATGGACGAGGAGCTGCGTGGTCTGGCCTTCACCACCCTGCAGGCTCTGATGGTGGACTTCCCAGAGTGGCGCGAGGACGTGCTCTCAGGGTTCGTCTACTTCATCGTGCGGGAGGTGACCGACGTCCACCCAACACTGTTGGACAACGCTGTCAAGATGCTGCTGCAGCTCATCAGCCAGTGGAGGCAAGCTGTGCAGAGCAGCAACAAGAGCCACGAGGCGCAGGTGGGTAGAACAAGACTCCACTGTGGAGTTCATCTTGATGGCTTTTTTGTTGTTGTTTTTTGTGTAGCAAGGGTTTGTTGTGTTCAGTCTCATGCCAAGTTATCCTGCATTGCACTGTATCGAGGTTCTGGTTGATTCTAAGTGTAACTTGTTGGACTCCAGCAGGGCCAAAGCAGTGGCCCGTCTCTGTCCCTGGAGCGGACTCCTCTCCTCGGGGTGCTGCACGTGGTGGAGGGTCTGGCGCTGGTGGTGCTGTGTAGCTGCCGCCCCGCCACACGCAGGCTAGCAGTCAATGTCCTCAAGGAGGTCCGCGCCCTGCACACCGCACTGGGCATCGCCAAGGTCAGGATACTACCATCAAACTAACAACATCGTTTCAGTTTTCACATAGAATTCACTAGTGAAATACTTTACTGTATGTCTGACACTTATGTGTTTTAGTCTAGTTATTATAGAATAACTCGCTTTGTCTCTCCTCTCTCTCTCTCTCTCTCTCTCAGGGGGATGAGGAGTTGGCCATTGACGTAATGGACAGGTTAAGTGCGTCTGTGCTGGAGAGCTTCATTCATCTCACGGGGGTCGACCAGGTAATGGCGCTTTGGCTTTTATCGCACGTATATAAAACACTTACTGACTCACACAAACTCACTCCCTCTCATACTACCAGTCGGGCTCTCCGGTCATCTCAACATCAACTGTTAGTCGTCCCTCGAAACACCTCTAAAAACCAGAGGTGACCTTTCAAGCCATTGCACCACTTTTGTGGAACACCCTCCCGTTAGTGCTGCATTCAGCAGAATCATTATTTTTAATACCAGCTAACTGTTTTTATTCAGACAGACGTTTAAAGGAAAACTCCAACATTTTGGGAAATTAGCTTATTTAACATCTTCCCTGGAGTTAGACAAGAAGATACATACCTTTTTTGTCTCTGTGCATGCATTAGGCTTAGGGAACAGCCGCTCCGTTAGCGTAGCTTAGCTTCATCACTGGAAGTGGGGGGGGGGGCAATAGCCTGACGTTCCCTACAGGGTCTTACTCTTACAGTCACCAAATACACTCCAAATACAACTCTAAAACATTCCTGTAAACATGTTGTGACCTGTGTATTCACCACGTGGAGAAGTAAAAAATAATTGAATTCGACAATTACGTTTTCTAAGCAGATATACTCGGAACTATTTTATGCCTAAGCACTCGTCTCTGGGCGCAGTGATTTCAGTGCTACTTTCTTTTTATCCACTTTTTCTCCCATTTTTTTCTATATTTTCTCCCATCCCAATTTCGTATCATCCAATTCAACCCTCCCCTGTCACGAACGCTGTTTCTTGCCTCCCACAAGCCGGCTGCAATGTGGACTAAGTCATACATAGCACAAGTCCCCTCCGGTACTTGAGGTAACAGCAGTCGCATCTTTTCACCTGCGCAGCTCGATCTCTCAGTGGCGAGGAGTAACGCGTGGGAGGCTCACGCTGCCCCCGACACTTCCTGATTCTACTGCGCAGGCGCACCAACCGACCTGTAGGAGTCGCTGTCCACAACGCCCGATCCCCACCCATCAGTTTCCCACCCCCTAATACGGCCACTGTGTATTAGTATGAACGACCAGCTAAACTGAAAGCAATGTGGAGCGCTGGTCTCAAACAGGCAAGCCCAGCGTCTCCGTACGTAGCCGCCCTATTTCAGTGCTACTTTCTAACGTGACGCCGTGTTTGTTTACATTCTCATTTCATTCAAAGCATCCGAACCGATTGAAGTTTATGGATACCATGACTTAAAATCCTCTTACCTTGACGATTAAAAGCCTCCCCAATTTAGAAAACAGTAATCCAATGGCTGATAATTGATAATATAATACTAACTACTGCACGAAGCTAACCGGAGCTAACACAGACCCGGACGGTCGCTAAAGCAAATATAATGACTTCCTTCTGGGGGTTTTCAAAATAAAAGAGCGACGTCTATAGCAGCGGAAAACGTTTATTTTGTACATTATCTAACGTTAACACCAACCTAAACTAACTTTAGGTTAGTTGTAACGTTAGTTTAGGTTCGTGTTAACGTTAGATAATGTACAAAATAAATGTTTTCCGCTGCTATAGACGTCGCTCTTTTATTTTGAAAACCCCCAGAAGGAAGTCATTATATTTGCTTTAGCGACCGTCCGGGTCTGTGTTAGCTCCGGTTAGCTTCGTGCAGTAGTTAGTATTATATTATCAATACCAGCCATTGGATTACTGTTTTCTAAATTGGGGAGGCTTTTAATCGTCAAGGTAAGAGGATTTTAAGTCATGGTATCCATAAACTTCAATCGGTTCGGATAATTTGAATGAAATGAGAATGTAAACAAACACGGCGTCACGTTAGAAAGTAGCACTGAAATCACTGCGCCCAGAGACAAGTGCTTAGGCAAAAAATTGTTCAGAGTATATCTGCTTAGAAAACGTAATTGTCGAATTCTATAATTTTTTATTTCTCCACGTGGTGAATACACGGGTCACAACATGTTTACAGGAACGTTTTGGAGTTGTATTTGGAGTGTATTTGGTTACTGTAAGACCATATAGCGAACGTCAGGCTATTGCCCCCCCCCCCCCCCCCCCCCCCCCCCCCCCACACTTCCAGTGATGAAGCTACGCTAACGGAGCGGCTGTTCCCTAAGCCTAATGCATGCACAGAGACAAAAAAGGTATGTATCTTCTTGTCTAACTCCAGGGAAGATGTTAAATAAGCTAATTTCCCAAAATGTTGGAGTTTTCCTTGTAGCGGCATTATTGATCATTATTGTATTTTTTATCATGTGTGTGGCCATGTCTTTCTGTCCCGTTTCAGCTAGTTTTAGCTTGTTCTAATCTGCTTCTACTTGACACCGTTGTCTGTTTTATTGCTTTTTGCCAGTAATTCTGTGAAGCACCTCGTGATTTTGTGTCTGTGAAAGGTGCTATACAAATAGGGTTAGGGCTAACTTCAACGACTTGCATAAATTCATACTCTGTCACTCTCAAACTCTTGCACTGCCCCCCGCAGACCAACCTGCTGTACTGCCCCAGTGGGATCGACCTGCAGACACTGGCTGAGTGGAGTTCGTCTCCCATCAGCCACCAGTTTGACGTGGTGAGCCCCTCGCACATCTGGGTGTTCGCTCACGTCACGCAGGGCCAGGACCCCTGGGTCATCAGCCTGTCCAGCTACCTACGCCTGGAGAACCTTCCCAAGCACTGCCCCACCGCCCTCAACTACGCATGGATGTTCGCATACACTCGCCTGCAGCTGCTTTCCCCACAAGTCGACATCAAGTAGGTTCCCGCTGGGTTTTGCCCTGTGCGTGTGTCTTGTTTGTGTTGGTTTGTGCCCTGTGTGTGTGTGCGTCAGTCTGTCTGTTATCTTTGTGTTTTTGTGGTCTGCAGGGTTATCAGTGTTTGAAGGGCTTGGGTATAGATAATGGAGCTTAGTAGTCCCACCCAGTTTGGTGATACCACTTTTCAGAAAAACTATTCCGACAGAGTTGACATTCAAAACATCCAATGTGGGGTTTATCACATTTTAAAAGAATTTATAAAATTGGACTTTTGAAATGATGCCCAACAAATAATCATGTTTTGGGCGTGTTAAAAAGAAAACCGCTAAATTAACTCATCATCCAGGGTACTTACAATGAACTATGCTGTCTGACAGAGAATTGCAGTGTATCTTTGGCTCAAACTCATCTTTAAAGATGGATTTCATGGACTAAATGTTAGTGTGACGCGAGTTATCCCTCTGAAAACGTCAAACCCACTCATATGTGCTGTTGCGACTGGGAGCGCGGTGCTGTTGCGACTGCGAGCGTGGTGCTGTTGCCACTGGGAGCGCGTGCTGTTGCCACTGGGAGCGCGTGCTGTTGCCACTGGGAGCGCGTGCTGTTGCGACTGGGAGCGCGTGCTGTTGCCACTGGGAGCGCGGTGCTGTTGCCACTGGGAGCGCGGTGCTGTTGCCACTGGGAGCGCGTGCTGTTGCCACTGGGAGCGCGTGCTGTTGCCACTGGGAGCGCGTGCTGTTGCCACTGGGAGCGCGGTACTGTTGCCACTGGGATTGCGTGCTGTTGCCACTGGGAGCGCGTGCTGTTGCCACTGGGAGCGCGGTGCTGTTGCCACTGGGAGCGCGGTGCTGTTGCCACTGGGAGCGCGTGCTGTTGCCACTGGGAGCGCGGTGCTGTTGCCACTGGGAGCGCGGTGCTGTTGCCACTGGGAGCGCGGTGCTGTTGCCACTGGGAGCACGGTGCTTTTGCCACTGGGAGCGCGGTGCTGTTGCCACTGGGAGCATGGTGCTGTTGCCACTGGGAGCGCGGTGCTGTTGCCACTGGGAGCACGGTGCTGTTGCGACTGGGAGCACGGTGCTGTTGCCACTGGGAGCGCGGTGCTGTTGCCACTGGGAGCATGGTGCTGTTGCCACTGGGAGCGCGGTGCTGTTGCGACTGGGAGCGCGGTGCTGTTGCCACTGGGAGCGCGGTGCTGTTGCCACTGGGAGCGCGGTGCTGTTGCCACTGGGAGCATGGTGCTGTTGCGACTGGGAGCACGGTGCTGTTGCCACTGGGAGCGCGGTGCTGTTGCCACTGGGAGCGCGGTGCTGTTGCCACTGGGAGCGCGGTGCTGTTGCAAAGCTAACTGGCAGCCGCCTACTTTCACCCTGATGCTGCCGACCGGCACGTACTACACGTAGCAGCGCTGTGGGTCTGGAGACGGTTTCACGCTTGTTGAAGTTTATAATGACCTTCTTAGGCCGCTGGAAGTCGTTCACACGCATGTGCAGTTTTATGAAAATAGAAACCACTATGGTTAAAAACCACTATTTGGTAATCCTTCAGAAGTGTTGCTCATTTACCATCGGATAGGATCTGATGCCATCATCTCCTCTATGGTTACATTAGATCCTTTGTGACAGTAAATGGCTGGAATAAGACCATAATATCAACTGTTGATGGAAAAGATGCCAAATATTAAATTGTCAATGTTTAAATTTTTTTAGATCATAAAAACACTTGGCACTGTTAGCAGTAGCACTGGCTCAGGAGGCTTAGCTAAGAGTTTAAAAGGCTGTGTGTGTTAGGGCTGGGCGATATGGCCAAAAATCACGATTATCACGATAACGATATGATAATGTTATCATATCACTCGATATAGATAATTATCGATATTGTTATCAGTATAAAAAAATATATATACCTGTGTGTGTGTGTGTGTGTGTATATATATTTTTTTTTTTTTTTTTTTTTTTTTCAACAAATGTATGTTTATTTTGCAGCAATTATTTGTTGTTGCCGCCATCTTTAGTGTTACAGCCCCTCACACTCCAGTTCTCAGGCTGCAGCTGGTTTGAAAGCGAAAGTAAACAGGCTTCTCTGCTGGCTGTGGCTCCAGGGGAGTTGAACAGTTCTGGCTCTACTAGTTTCTTTTCTATCTTTTGGCGCTTTCTTGGTGGACAAACCACCGCACATGTGCACCATGACTCGTGACTGGAGACTAGCTCTGCTAGCACACATAGCCTATGGTGTACAGACGGTTTCAAACTGTATTTTAAATTATAAAGCAAACAAAATAAATCGACAAGAGAAAAATAAATCTCAATTTGGTCAGTATTGTCATTTGGACAAGCAAAGCCATTACTTTAAAAGTTGCAGGCAAGAAAGACAAGTCTGTCCACTATATCTGGTTTTAAAGCTGCCCTGTTGCAGGTCACAATACAAATAAAAACATTTATTAAAAAATACAAAAATGAATATTGTATAGTTTCAGAGTGATCCTGGCTAATTCCTGAAAATGGCGCGATATGTGCATTTTGCTGAATGCGTTCGTGTTGCTCGCCTGGACATGCTACTGTTTCCAAATCAAAGGTATATAATGGGTATTATGTTTCATCATGAATGCATCAAAAGGGGGGGGGGGTTTGATGCTCTGATCGTCATCAACGGCATTCGTTTTGAATACTACATACGTTGATCGATTGGATCAATATGAATTAATTGTAGGATCAAGGTGGAATTGACGTCAGATAGTCCTTACCTTTGATCGGGGGTATTCCAAAAAGAATATTCCAATTGTCAGATCGTGATTTCCAGTATTGGTGCCCATCGGGTCCCCAACATAATCCGGCACAACACATGCATCGAGGGGCCATGGATGCGTTCCAATGTGATCGGGTGAACCGCTATACTTGCCTGGACCAAAGTTCTATGCCCGGAGGGGTTTAGATGGGTGGGCGATACTGCCACCTAGCAGGATCTGGCCGTTACTGCACTCTCGGGGTCCCAGTATGCCTTTTAACGGTAACATAGAGGTCTGTGACACTGAATAGTATATTAAAATTGAAAAAAAGGAAAACAGACAAACGCATATATATACGTGGATGGCGCAGATTGAGTTAATTATCGATCGATATCGATTATTAAAATATATCGCGATAATTATCGTTTTATCGGGGGGGGGTATACAACCCTCTGTCCAACATATGTTCTTTACAAGTAGATATATTGGCCAAATGAAAGGGTACTTAGCTGGAATGACTGCGACCACAGTCTGCTGCCCGCTGGAAGTGGAGGATGATGTCACCCTGTCTGTGAATGTAACCGCACATTTTAACACCGCCACTTTCTGGATGATGTCATCCTATCAGATCTGTCAACTATGCTGCACTCTAATCCTCGTCAGGAAGTGAGTTTATTTCCGTCTCCCGTCACAGTATTTTCACATGCATTGGAATGTCAGAGTCTTGACACTAAGGAAAGCGGAGGACAGTGGAAACTGAAGTTCCTTATTTAGATGTGTGTGTGAAGCGCATTGTCTTGCATCTCTGTATGAAATGTGCTGCATACATTGACTGATTGGTTGATTGATTATAATAGACTGCTGCTACATCATTAAAGTAATAATCTTGAACATTCATACACATACACAATACATACATTTATATCTTTCCACTTTAAAACTGATATAACTGACAATAATGATTCTACCCAGTTCATAAATGCTTTTCCATTCTCTGTAATTCTGTCGGCTGGTCTAAACACTGGTGTCTGGTAGGACGTTCCTGGGGGAAATCATCCACTGCACAGGAAGTGATGCGTTTTACAGTCACCAGCGGCAACAGTAGTTTGGAATTAATAGAAGACTTAACTCAGTAGTTGGCATTAATGTTCAACAGCAATGCTTGCTTATTACCACAAGCTGTTTAACCTGCGAGCTTATTACCACTAGATGTTTAACCTGTGAGCTTATTACCACTAGATGTTTAACCTGTGAGCTTATTACCACAAGATGTTTAACCTGTGAGTTTATTACCACTAGATGTTTAACCTGTGAGTTTATTACCACAAGATGTTTAACCTGTGAGTTTATTACCACAAGATGTTTAACCTGTGAGCTTATTACCACTAGATGTTTAACCTGTGCCCCTCTGTGCCGCCTGCAGCAAGATGTTTAACCTGTGCCGCCTGCAGCAAGATGTTTAACCTGTGCCCCTCTGTGCCGCCTGCAGCAAGATGTTTAACCTGTGTCCCTCTGTGCCGCCTGCAGCAGCCCCATCAACGCCAAGAAGCTGAACAGCCTGAGCAGCACCAACGACTCCTACGTGGGTCTCTGGAGGAACTACCTGATCCTCTGCTGCAGCTCCGCCTCCTCCTCCCCCTCCACCTCCTCTTCCTCCTCCACCTCGGGCTCCGTCCGCTGCTCCCCGCCTGAGACGCTGGCGTCCACGCCGGACAGCGGCTACAGTTATGATTCAAAGGTCAGAGGTCACGGCGCCTAGGGGCTATGGGGTCGGGGTTCTATGTCTTCATGTCTGGACATGATTCTAAAAAGGTTTTACCTGTAGTATCGTGTATACCACCTAGTGGACTGTGTAGTATTGTGTATACCACCTAGTGAACTGTGTAGTATTGTGTATACCACCTAGTGGACTGTGTAGTATCGTGTATACTGTACCACTAGTGGACTGTGTAGTATTGTGTATACCACCTAGTGGACTGTGTAGTATTGTGTATACCACCTAGTGGACTGTGTAGTATCGTGTATACTGTACCACTAGTGGACTGTGTAGTATTGTGTATACCACTAGTGGACTGTGTAGTATCGTGTATACCACTAGTGGACTGTGTAGTATCGTGTATACCACCTAGTGGACTGTGTAGTATTGTGTATACCACCTAGTGAACTGTGTAGTATTGTGTATACCACCTAGTGGACTGTAGTATTGTGTATACCACTAGTGGACTGTGTAGTATCGTGTATACCACCTAGTGAACTGTGTAGTATCGTGTATACCACCTAGTGAACTGTGTAGTATTGTGTATACCACCTAGTGGACTGTGTAGTATCGTGTACTGTACCACTAGTGGACTGTGTAGTATTGTGTATACCACTAGTGGACTGTGTAGTATCGTGTATACCACTAGTGGACTGTGTAGTATTGTGTATACCACTAGTGGACTGTGTAGTATCGTGTATACCACCTAGTGAACTGTGTAGTATTGTGTATACCACCTAGTGGACTGTGTAGTATCGTGTATACCACCTAGTGAACTGTGTAGTATCGTGTATACCACCTAGTGAACTGTGTAGTATTGTGTATACCACCTAGTGGACTGTGTAGTATTGTGTATACCACCTAGTGAACTGTGTAGTATCGTGTATACCACCTAGTGGACTGTGTAGTATTGTGTATACCACTAGTGGACTGTGTAGTATCGTGTATACCACCTAGTGAACTGTGTAGTATCGTGTATACCACCTAGTGAACTGTGTAGTATTGTGTATACCACCTAGTGGACTGTGTAGTATTGTGTATACCACCTAGTGAACTGTGTAGTATCGTGTATACCACCTAGTGAACTGTGTAGTATCGTGTATACCACTAGTGGACTGTGTAGTATTGTGTATACCACCTAGTGGACTGTGTAGTATCGTGTATACCACCTAGTGGACTGTGTAGTATTGTGTATACCACCTAGTGGACTGTGTAGTATCGTGTATACCACCTAGTGGACTGTAGTATTGTGTATACCACCTAGTGGACTGTAGTATTGTGTATACCACCTAGTGAACTGTGTAGTATTGTGTATACCACCTAGTGGACTGTGTAGTATCGTGTATACCACCTAGTCAACTGTGTAGTATTGTGTATACCACTCGGGTTCGAAATTAACGCGGGCTTGGGGCAAAATGCCTGTGAAAATGGACAAAATGCCCTCGAAAATCAGTTAAGGGGGGCACAAAATGCCCCCGACAGTTTACTAATTATATATATATATTCTGTTGAAGTCCGACATATTTAAATATCTCCGGTCACAATGTCCTATGAAAATAATTCCCTCGCAACCTGTGGTTTGCTGATGAGAATGGCGGAGCTTTGTGCTGGATTAGCGAGAAACATGCAACTGCAGAGCCACAGAGCTCACAGTTGTGCCCGCACAGTGCAATACTCCAATTCAGCCATTGGCAATTCAGCCACTGGGTGGGTGGCGCTGCTGAGCAGTCCCCAGACCGGACCTGAGAGCGCCGCTGGCTCTGCGGCTCTGCAGTTGCATACTATTGGGATTAGTTTATCGCTTCGTTGAACGTTTCAGTGAACCGGACCCCACGATAATGTTGCCGTCTCTCTCTGCCAAATTTCTCAGTTCTTCGCTTGATATAATTAATACAAATGTCCAATATAACGGAATTCGTTAGCTCATAAAAATGTGATTATAACAGACTGCTGTTTAATGTCGGGCCGACTGCCCACAGATACCTATTTGATTTCAAGTCGGCAGCATCACGGAGTCTCTGGACTTATTTTATTTGGAATATATTAATGACTGTATATACGCAAAAGTAGCCTAGTTTTAAGTTAAAATATTATAAATCTACATGCCTTGAGGATGTCATTCTTTATATAGCCTGCCTATCAATTGTTTTTAAGCTCAATAAACTGACCGGAATTTCTCACATTTGTCCGGGAGATTGAAATCTTCCAGGACACGGAGACCGGCCCCAGTATTTTCTAACGGAAACCCTGATGGAGACATTAACATTACATTTTGTTTCATTTATGTGAATAGTTTATTTACAAGTGAACCAAACTTCTCCTCCATTGCAAACACTGCAACGCTCCCAGCTGTGACACACAATTTCACCCCTGTGCGCACTGACAGGTATGCATTCTCGGCTTCTCTCATGTTAAGGGCGGCCGGGGGGGGACAAAAAGCCCCAGACAGTTTACTAATGATATATATATATATGGAGACATTATTAATGTCATTAACATTACGTTATCAAACATAGTATAAAAATGTATATTACTATTTATTTAACTGACGAGTGAAAGACGTGATTTATTAAATTTGTTTTGATCAGACGCCGATGTCGACGTCACTCTTCCCACCCTCTCACATTAGCAGGTGAGCAGCTCACCAGCATTTGATGGCAACAGACAAGTTGGAGCGTTTTTTATCAAACTATTAAAACACGAAGGAAAAAGAGTCTGAGAAGCAGATTCCCCAGGTCCTCAAATAAAAAAATGTAAAGCGGAGTATGATGGAGTCGTGGGGATTAGATTAATTGAGTTGTATTTTTTAAATGATAAGGATGTTTAATAACCGTTTATCATAAAAATTCAGTGCCCCCGAAATACAAAAAAAAGCCCCCGAAAATCAATTAAGGGGGGTGTAAGATTCTGATCAAACTGGCCAGTATCACGTCTTCGTCTGTTTGGCTCTCCATCCAATTCCTCTGCGTTGTGTACTTTTAATGGTCCTGACGTCTCCGATACTGGTAGATAAGATCCTTATCTCCCCCCCGTTAGTGCAATCCGTAAACCATAATACTTCCCCACCTCCGTAAGAATTCGACACTTCGACAACGTGAAATACCTTACAAGGAAAAGCATGGTTTTATTTCTCTAAACAGAAACCTCAGCTCAGATGTTAACAGATTGTATTGTCCTTGAAGAGTATATTTCTAATGATCTTTCGGTGTGTTCATATTATCGTCCTTTTGCTGTTCAGTCCAATAGTGTTCAGGCCTGTTCGTTAGCCTAAAACCATCCTCGTGGTAGCCGAAGCTACTGGTGATGTGCCATTCTCCCCCCCCCCCCCCCCCTCTCTCTCGTCGAGAGGAGAGAGTCTCTTCTGGTTTCTTCCCTCTTAGTCTCAGTCAGATTTTAGTCTGCTCAACACCCGGAAACACCGTTCGACTTATAGATGTTCGTCATCGCAACGACGGCCCCGCATTCTGGTTGTCATGTGACGTGTTGTCATGACAACTGCGTTTAACCTTTCACACATTAAAATGCAGTTTCATTCACTGTTGCATTAAGATGAACCTCTCTCCCTCCTGCTCGTCGAGACAGTACACTCTAATCTCAGATGTTCTAATGAGGAATGTCAACAAACATTCTCTCGCTGGCAGTGTGGCTCACAACAATCACCCTGCTACTGAACCACCGTCTCCTGCTTCCACCGTCCGCATGCACTTCGACCTCTCTGACCCGGCACCGTTTTAGCTGTGGTCACTCCCCCCAATCTATACATCACATACATTGAAAAACCACCATTTTCTCTCAATCCCCCCTTGATTCTTATCACCCCTTCAGAATCATAAATCATTATTTGGTTTTTTAATTAATTATGCCAAAAATAGCCTGTGGTTGAAGCAAACCAACCTCGTCTCTCGTGCACAAGAAACGAAGACGGCCCACGGTCAACCCAGTGATCCTGCTGCCTGATGTCTGTTTGCGCCCCCCTTCGTGCACAAAGGGAACCGAAACCGACCACCAAAACCAACAACATCCAACGACTCATAACCATTGGAGCCCCCCTGTCTGCTCCCAATAATTATATCCTGTTGTTCTACTGTTCTCCCTCTTATCTACCTTCTATATATATATATATCCTTCTATACATATATCTTATATATGAATCCTCCATTTATATCTCATACTCCTCTCGATCTGGACTGTGTAGTATTGTGTATACCACTAGTGGACTGTGTAGTATTGTGTATACCACCTAGTGGACTGTGTAGTATTGTGTATACCACCTAGTGGACTGTGTAGTATTGTGTATACCACTAGTGGACTGTGTAGTATTGTGTATACCACCTAGTGGACTGTAGTATTGTGTATACCACTAGTGGACTGTGTAGTATTGTGTATACCACTAGTGGACTGTGTAGTATTGTGTATACCACCTAGTGGACTGTGTAGTATTGTGTATACCACCTAGTGGACTGTGTAGTATTGTGTATACCACCTAGTGGACTGTGTAGTATTGTGTATACCACTAGTGGACTGTGTAGTATTGTGTATACCACTAGTGGACTGTGTAGTATTGTGTATACCACTAGTGGACTGTGTAGTATTGTGTATACCACTAGTGGACTGTGTAGTATTGTGTATACCACTAGTGGACTGTGTAGTATTGTGTATACCACTAGTGGACTGTGTAGTATTGTGTATACCACTAGTGGACTGTGTAGTATTGTGTATACCACCTAGTGAACTGTGTAGTATTGTGTGTTTATCAACCAGTATTAGACATGTAGCATTAGTGAGGTGTGACATTCTCTGACAGTGTTTTTTTTTTTTAATATATTTATAGATTATTGGCACTCCGTCCCCCTCCTCGCTGTTCAAACACGTCGTCCCTATGATGCGCTCGGAGTGCATGGACATCACAGAGTCTCTGGTCCTGGGTCTTGGCAGGACCAACCCCGTGGCCCTCAGGTAAACGGGATGAACCAGCCAGGGTCTGCGGCAAAAAGGAACTGATGATTTGAATGAAGTAGTAATTCCTATCTTGGGATGTAAATGGCTGCGATGCAGACATCTTGGTGCTGGTTAGGGCTGTGGGAGCAGAACATTTTAGAGAGTCGATTTCTGAAGTTCTGATCAAACTTGGGTTATTTAGGACACCTCCCTAACGTGATGTTCTGTATTTGTCTCTCAGAGAGTTGATAGAGGAGCTGAACCCCATCATAAAAGAGGCTCTAGAGAGAAGACCTGAGGTGAGCGCTGCTCTAATAGTAACCAGTCTGTATCCACTGTCCTACATTGTAGGAAAGGCACATTTCAACACTGGCTTCAGAAAATAACCCCCCCCCCCCCCCTTTCCTTCTGCTCCAGAACATGAAGCGGCGCAGGCGTCGAGACATCCTCAGGGTCCAGCTGGTCCGGATATTTGAGCTGCTGGCTGATGCTGGCGTCATCAGTCAGATGTAAGGAGAAACCAGACGGATCAAAGCAGGCCAGCGTTAGAATGCATTACCCTGTCACTGTAGCATAAACACAAGCCTATTGTTCTAGTGTTTCATCTTGTGTGTGTGTGTGTGTGTGTGTGTGTGTGTGTGTGTGTATATGTATACAGAGCTAGTGGAGGTCTCGATGGGGAGAGCCACTCTCTGAACAGCACGCTGCTGGAGTACGTTGATCTGACCAGGCAGCTGCTGGAGGCTGAGAATGACAAGGACTCTGACACTCTGAGGGACATCCGCTGTCACTTCAGCGCCCTGGTGGCCAACATCATCCAGAACGTCCCAGGTAGGAGGTTAAATAATAACACACACACCACACACACACACACACACACACACACACACACACACACACACACACACACACACACACACACACAGCAACATTGTTCATATCATCTGGGGGAAAAAAATTCTATTCATAAAATTGTTCTTCTATAGGGTTCACACAAGGTCCTTGGAATGTTCTTAAAGTGCTTGTTTTTTTACTCAAAAAAAGCCAAGGCCTGGAATTCGTTGAAAACAGCAAAAAAAATTACGAGGTTTGAGTCCTTGAAATTCAAATCTACCATTCGCATTGAACGTTTTGTTCATCCATGACCATGATAAAATTGTCCTGAATCAAGAAATATAATTTATTTTATTTAAAGTGTAACTAATTGTCGGAAATTGGTTTTAAGCCAGAAATATTGCATCAGATGTTTTAAATGCAGTTTAAAAAAAAAAATATATATAGTGCTTGGAAAAGTACTTTAATTTAATTTTGCAATGTCTGTGGGAACCCTGGATGTTGGATTGTAATGGCCATTTTATAAATGCATTAAAGATTTTGCAATGACAACCAAATACACCAACAAAAGCAACCTCTCCTAATTGTGGTGTATATCTCCTCTCCATCCGTGCAGTGCACCAGAGGAGGACCATCTTCCCCCAGCAGTCTCTGAGACACAGCCTGTTCATGCTGTTCAGCCACTGGGCCGGGCCCTTCAGCATCATGTTCACCCCCCTGGACCGCTACAGCGACAGGAACATGCAGATCAACCGCCATCAGTACTGTGCACTCAAGGTAGGGCTCAGCGATGCCCACAGCATGTCACCATGCCCTTATTCGAGCAGATGCTACAGTTGCGATATAACTTGGCAATATACTAATATATACAATAATACTACCTAACTGCTCCCGATGTGCAGCTTGGCACGTTGCATGGTTGCCTCTGTCGTCGGTGTGTGAATGTGTGAGTGAATGGGTGAATGTGAGGAACAAAAATAATAAAGCACTATATAAATTAACCATTTATTTACTGGAAGCCCCAGCGGTGAGCGATGTCTCAGCTAATCGACCACGTTCCTCCTACAGGCCATGTCTGCAGTGTTGTGTTGTGGACCCGTGGCCGACAACGTGGGCCTCTCCTCTGACGGCTACCTCTACAAGTGGCTGGATAACATCCTGGACTCTCAAGACAGGAAGGTAGGAAGCACTCCAGTCTTAAGAGCCATGCCTATCCTAGTGCCTCACTCTCCTGTCTCCTAGTGCCTCACTCTCCTGTCTCCTAGTGCCTCACTCTCCTGTCTCCTAGTGCCTCACTCTCCTGGCTCCTAGTGCCTCACTCTCCTGTCTCCTAGTGCCTCACTCTCCTGTCTCCTAGTGCCTCACTCTCCTGTCTCCTAGTGCCTCACTCTCTTGTCTCCTAGTGCCTCACTCTCCTGTCTCCTAGTGCCTCACTCTCCTGGCTCCTAGTGCCTCACTCTCCTGTCTCCTAGTGCCTCACTCTCCTGGCTCCTAGTGCCTCACTCCCTTCTTCCTGTCTCCTAGTGCCTCACTCTCCTGTCTCCTAGTGCCTCACTCTCCTGTCTCCTAGTGCCTCACTCTCCCTTATTCCTGTCTCCTAGTATCTCACTCTCCTGTCTCCTAGTGCCTCACTCATTTCTTCCTGTCTCCTAGTGCCTCACTCTCCTGGCTCCTAGTGCCTCACTCTCCCTTCTTCCTGTCTCCTAGTGCCTCACTCTCCTGTCTCCTAGTGCCTCACTCTCCTGTCTCCTAGTGCCTCACTCTCCCTTCTTCCTGTCTCCTAGTGCCTCACTCTCCTGTCTCCTAGTGCCTCACTCTCCCTTCTTCCTGTCTCCTAGTGCCTCACTCTCCTGTCTCCTAGTGCCTCACTCATTTCTTCCTGTCTCCTAGTGCCTCACTCATTTCTTCCTGTCTCCTAGTGCCTCACTCTCCCTTCCTGTCTCCTAGTGCCTCACTCTCCTGTCTCCTAGTGCCTCACTCTCCTGTCTCCTAGTGCCTCACTCTCCTGTCTCCTAGTGCCTCACTATTCCTTATTCCTGTCTCCTAGTGCCTCACTCTCCTTTCTCCTAGTGCCTCACTCCCTTCTTCCTGTCTCCTAGTGCCTCACTCTCCCTTCTTCCTGTCTCCTAGTGCCTCACACTCCTGTCTCCTAGTGCCTCACTCTCCCTTCTTCCTGTCTCCTAGTGCCTCACTCTCCTGTCTCCTAGTGCCTCACTCTCCTGTCTCCTAGTGCCTCACTCTCCTGTCTCCTAGTGCCTCACTCTCCCTTCTTCCTGTCTCCTAGTGCCTCACTCTCCTGTCTCCTAGTGCCTCACTCTCATGTCACCTAGTGCCTCACTCTCCCTTCTTCCTGTCTCCTAGTGCCTCACTCTCCTGTCTCCTAGTGCCTCACTCTCATGTCACCTAGTGCCTCACTCTCCTTTCTTCCTGTCTCCTAGTGCCTCACTCTCCCTTATTCCTGTCTCCTAGTGCCTCACTCCCTTCTTCCTGTCTCCTAGTGCCTCACTCTCCTTTCTTCCTGTCTCCTAGTGCCTCACTCTCCTGGCTCCTAGTGCCTCACTCTCCTGTCTCCTAGTGCCTCACTCTCCTTTCTACCTGTCTCCTAGTGCCTCACTTTTGTCTCCTAGTACCTCACTCTCCTGTCTCCTAGTGCCTCACTCTCCTGTCTCCTAGTGCCTCACTCTCCCTTCTTCCTGTCTCCTAGTGCCTCACTCTCCTGTCTCCTAGTGCCTCACTCTCCCTTCTTCCTGTCTCCTAGTGCCTCACTCTCCTGTCTCCTAGTGCCTCACTCTCCTGTCTCCTAGTGCCTCACTCTCCCTTCTCCCTGTCTCCTAGTGCCTCACTCTCCTGTCTCCTAGTGCCTCACTCTCCTGTCTCCTAGTGCCTCACTCTCCCTTCTCCCTGTCTCCTAGTGCCTCACTCTCCCTTCTTCCTGTCTCCTAGTGCCTCACTCTCCTGGCTCCTAGTGCCTCACTCTCCTTTCTCCCTGTATCCTAGTGCCTCACTCTCCCTTCTTCCTGTCTTGTTGTACCTTTTATCGCCACAACCGGCTTGTGATCAGTGGATATAATCGGAGGGGAGGGGAGAGACCTCAGAAGGGCAGTTCAATGTGACATCATGTAGTTTAGTGTGGTGTTCAGTGGGTGTTGAGGTGTGAAGCCCTGCTCCTGATGAACCCCCTCCTATATTCCAGGTCCACCAGCTGGGTTGTGAGGCGGTGATGCTGCTGCTGGAGCTGAACCCAGACCAGAGCAACCTGATGTTCTGGGCGGTGGACCGCTGTTACACCGGCTCCCGCCGTGTGGCTGCCGGCTGCTTCAAGGCCATCGCCAACGTCTTTCACAACAGGTGAGTAAGACACGCCCCTTAGTTCAGACCGCTACCCTAGTGGTCACGTTGTTAATTGTTCTATGTCTCCCTGTCCTGGGGCACACTCACTGCTAAAAAATGTCTCTCTCTTCTGAACACTAAGCACATTTCATGCCACGCGTTACTGAAGAGTGTTTTGTTAAATGCAACCGGACCCGCCGTCCTTTGCCGAATGTCTTCCCCCCGCTCTGTCTCCCGTTCTTCCTCTCTCTACCGGACTGCCCGGTAGAACAAATAAAAATCGACCAAAAACATAATAAAAAAAATTATAATAATAATAATAAACGGCTCTCTTTCTCTCTTGCCCCTTCCTCATCTCTCTCACCCCCCTCTCTCTATATATCACACACACACACACACACACTTCAGAAACAAACATAGTATCAATGAGAGCATCAATAATACACCTGGGTGATGTCTAGTAAAAAAAAATTTTAAAAGCTATTTTTTTCTTAAAAGTTAATCGTGAGTTAAAAAAATTGTGGCGTTAATAGAATCGGGTGATAACGTGTTAATACCGCGTTAACTTTGACAGCCTTAATTAATATACAGTATTATATATACGATCTGGCCCAAATACTGAACGCTGTGATGTCTTCCACCAGGGACTACCAGTTTGACACTGTGGTGCTGCTGAACCTGATCCTGTTCAAGGCGGCCGACTCATCCAGGGAGATCTACGAGGTGGCCATGCAGCTGCTACAGGTTAGACTCGCACACACATCAGCTCCACCGACCGGGACTCGAACAGTACTTACTGGCTGGGATTGGATGTTGGTCTCTTGTCTTAACGTAGGTGTGTTTATTCTGTTGTTTTCTCCTGTGAACCCATTAGATCTTGGAGCCCAAGCTCTTCCGTTACGCCCACAAGCTGGAGATCCAGAGGACAGACGGGATCCTGACCCCTCCATCGGCGCTCCCACACCTCTACTCCGTGTCCTACTACCAGCTGTCTGAGGAACTGGCCAGGACGTACCCAGAGCTCACCCTGCCCATCTTCTCAGGTCGGCTGCTCCACTGACACACACTTTCGTCTCGGATAATGTCGTAGCTGTGCGGAATAATAGTTGAACGTTTCACCAAGAGGTCACCAGTGCGAGATCTAGGTGGTCCCAGAGAGCTTGCTCCATTTTCCACACTGTAAACAGAAAGAGAACCATTCTTGGAACCATGCAGTTTTATATATTCATAAAGTCTTCAAGTCACGCAAGTCATGGATTTCAGTTCACTTCCCGACACCAAGTATCGCTGGGGGAGCAGTAGACATTCTACTGAGGCCTACTGTAAACATTTACAGTCATTTACTGAAGTTGCACCTTTTTGTAGAATGTATAATAGTAAATGTGTTATGATGTCGTCAGTCCTCTTAATCTACCCCACAATACAAAGCATCTCATCCCATTGGCACAGCTCGGAGTCGGGAGGTGTAGTCTGACGTCACTTTAGTTTCCCACCCATATAGGGATTATCAGTGGGAAAATGTGTTATCAGCTATTGTAATAATTCTGCCTCATGAACATTGGCAAGCTTTCCATTTTTGCACAAAATGAGTTCCCTTCTATCACTAACATTAATGCTTAACACTTTGGTTGCCACTTGTTAACATGGTAAAACGTGGTTGAATGCCGCCACCCACTTCAATGATAGCGTTAATGAACGCATAATCTCTGTCTTAAATTATGGTCTAATCTGCCCGTCGTTTATCAATGACTTGTTTGCAGTCAACATTGTCGAAACGGATTGTTTTTTTAATCTGTTAATTTCCGTTTTATAGCATTTTGAAAAGCCCTAGTTTTTCAGGAAAATATATAGATTCCGTGATAACCGGCATTTACTGGAATATTCTGGCATACACAAAACGTTGTCATTTTTTGGCCTATTTATGAATCGTTTTCAAATAAACGCTAGATTATCGATAGTATATGTGTACTTATGCACGCTATAGAAGCGATCTGAAAAATATATTCTCATTTCCTGATCAGCGCGCACACACACATGGGGCACACGCTGATATATAGGTCAAAACAGATCCGATTACTCCAAGACTGGTCAAATAAATTGCTTACCTCAGATCAGATGTTCTCCAAAAAGATTATTCCAATTCCTGATTGCCATTCCAAATATCGATTGCGTTTATTGATTCAGCGTTGGGTACTGTAAATATGTATTCCACGTTGTTTTGCCGCTCAGCGATCACTTGGATCCTTCAGTTGGCTTGACGGAAAAAGTTAAATGAGGAAACTGGCCCCCCCCCCTTCATCAGTCTAATCCAATGGGGTGCAGTTACACAGGGAGAGACGATAGGGGGCGGTATTTTCCCAATGGAGCTCAGAGAGAGGTTGCTGCACTAGTGTGAGGCTCGATTGATGAAATATGAATTCAAATCGCTACTAAAAAAAAAAATACGACAAACAAACGCTATATAGCGTTGCTGGCATTCAACTGGCGGCATGAACTAACGACAAAATGCGTCCGTGGCACTCAAAGTGTTAAGCATTTTTGGTTTAAATAAAATTATACGTAATTATTTTACGATTAATTGTGAATTTCATGTTGAGCTATAGATTGTGGATGAATACACACAGAAAGGTACACCATGCCAATGTTCATGTTTTATTTGTTTTAAACGAGACTATTTAGAAATGTGTTCATTGGAAATACATTGCAATTTCAAGAGGGGTGCACCGCGCGGGAAACCGCAATGACGTAAACCACTACACCGCCCTGTGCCTCCTCTGCCTTTCTACACTGACTGTGTCCCTGTGTCGCTCCTGCACCACAGAGGTGAGCCAGCGCATCCAGACGGCGCACCCCGGTGGTCGCCAGGTGATGCTGCACTACCTTCTGCCCTGGATGAACAATGTGGAGCTGGTGGACTTCAAGCCGACGGTGCGGCGAGCGGACGAGTCTGGTGGAGGTGGAGAGGAGGAGAAGGAGGCCCACGACCGGGAGATGATGATGATGAACAGCCGGCGCTGGCTCCGTGGAGAGGGGTGGGGCTCCCCACACGCCACCACCATGGTGCTCAACAACCTCATGTTCATGACTGCAAAGGTGAGACCTCGTCTTCACTGGCCAGGGTTTAGCCAGGGTTTGGCCAGGGTTTGGCCAGGTTTTAGCCGTGCTGTGGCCAATCTGGCACACAGTGAGCATCTCCATTGTCTGGCCAAACCTGGCCGGACCCCTGGCTTAGACGGCTACCTTTCACAACCTGGCCAGACTTGGCCAAAGCCAGCTGGGACTGTTGTATCATCATAGTTGAGCTTGTGTAACAGTTGGTGGTGTGAATTTTGAAAGGTTGCCTAGCAACCGGAGATTTTTTGAAGAAACTCGATGGAGACACAGACCTAACGATACCAGCAAAAGACTTGACTACTGACACTCATACACATAGAGCTGAGTGAAAAATATCATGATATTCATGAAAGACCCCCCCCCCCCCTCCATATCACAATACGTGCTTAGATATAGAAAGAGTTGTATGTTATGCAATTGATATTCGTCCTATTCGACGACATGGTATGTGTGATACCGTATCAAACTGAAACTGTAATTATCAGTCGATGTTCTGAAATATTTCCGAAATCTTGACATAATGTTTGCTTTTAGTCATTAATTGTGTAAATATTTTCACAAAACGTGATTCATGATTGTAAAAGGGGGAGGGAAATTACATGATAATGAGATCAAATGTAATGTTGATGTGTTGCTCAGCCCTACTCACACACACTGTGTTTTCCTTCCAGTACGGGGATGAGTTTGCCTGGTCGGAGATAGAGAACGTATGGACCACGTTAGCAGACAGTTGGCCGAAGAACCTCAAAATCATCCTCCACTTCCTCATCAGCATGTCCGGAGTCAACAGTGATCCCAGCCTCCTGCCCTATGTAAGTCCCGCCACACTCACCAGGCACCTAGCCAGCGTTGTTAGCCAGAAGGGTTTAAACCTGACAGGGTGGATTCAGTTTGCATGTTCTCCCCGTGTTCTCGTTTTGTTTTATCTGTCGCATATAAGGTACATGTACATTATAGTGAAATGCTTGGTTCTGTATGACCCTCCTGAAATTGTGCTTCATACAGTAAAAAGTTAAAGAATAAAGACTATACAAAATATACAATATACTTTTTTTTTGCAAATATCTTTATTTATTTTTATACACAAAACAAGACAAACACAATACAGTAACAATAACAAGATCTCACAATAATAACAATGAAATTAGCAATAACAAAAATAATAAACAATATAAAAAACTAAAATGCAAAAATGAGGTAGAGAGGTAGTGCAAATATTTGAGTAATAAATAGATTAGATATGGTGTAGTGTTAAAGTATCTAAAGTGAATGTTAAAGGTGAATGTTTAAAGTGAGTGTGTGCATGTGGACGTGTGTGCAATGAATGTAGAATAGATTAATTGTTCTTCATTACGTGTTGTTCATTGCTTGTGTGTCTCTCGTCTGTCCCCAGGTGAAGCGTGTGGTGGTGTATCTGGGCAGGGACAAGACTATGCAGCTGCTGGAGGAGTTGATGTGTGAACTGGAGCTCACGGACCCCGTCAGCTCAGCTGTCACTCACATGGACAACCCCCCCTACTACCGCATCAGCTCCAGCTACAAGATCCCCTCCGTCACCTCAGGTAGATGATTAGCAAACAAAGTCTTATATCTTTGTTATCAAACAAAGTCTTATATCTTTATCTTATCAACAAAGTCCTATATCTTTGTTATCAAAGAATGTCCTTCTATATCGTTATATTATCAAACAAAGACCTTCTATATCGTTATATTATTTACATATTATCAAACAAAGTCCTTATATCTCGTGTTATTAATCAGAAACTCTTTCTATTTCGTTATGTTATCAAACAGAAAGTCCTTCTATATCGTTATGTAATGAAACCGAAAGTCCTTCTATATTGTTATGTTATCAAAGTCCTTCTATCTCATTATGTTATCAAACAAAGTCCTTCTATATCTGCATGTTGTCAAAAGTGGAAATTTTATTTGGTGTTTATTCAAAAAGATAAATGAGGCTCAAAGTTTGTTTTTGTCTTCCGCAGGAACAACCTCCAGCAGCAACACCATGGTGCCAGGACCCGAGGGCCACCATGACATCAAGATCAAAGACCCCAACATGGAGGACAGGTAGCTTCCTCCTACTCTCACTACACACAGAGACACACACACACCGCACCTTATGTGAATACTGTATACTTCATCAGATCATATATTTAGATTTTTATCATTTTTAGATATATATTAAATTAGATTTAGACTATTGGATTATTAGATTATATATTGCATATACCGTAATTCCTCTAATAGTAACCCCGGCTTGTATTTGTTTCAACTGTAGCGGGTACCAGGCTTGTATTAGGAGGAGGCATGTATAAGAGGGAGGCCTATATTTCAAATTTTCAAACGGATCATAATGAATAAATCAACATTTTGTGTCAGTTTGAACCCAGTAAAATGTACTGGGTTCATTTATTGAAACCAAGTACTGTATGAAATAGTAAACAGTGCAATTACAGGTGGTCACTGGTCATTTCAACGTTTTCAAAGTGAAATCAAGTAACTAGCTCAGTATGCAGCTCAGTATATTAGTAACCCGGCTTGTATTAGGAGGCCGGCTTATAATTGCTTAGCTCAAGAGCGCACCCGGCCATTAATAGAGACCCGGCTTGTATTTGAGACCCGGTTACTATTAGAGGAATTACGGTATTTAGCATTTTAGCTTTTTTTTTTATTTTTCTTTTTTTTTTAGATTAGATTTATGTATTGTAACTATATTGTATGGCAAATAATAACTGAGAGGGCATACATACCCTCAACTCGCACCTTGCTGCCCAGATGCACATGTCCAGACTGCCTTTTTATTCAATTTGTATTTTTACTTCTCCACTGTACTATAATTCTGTGACCTGTACCTGTATGTTTTCTACTACCTGTACCCCCCCATCCCCGATGCTGCTATGATGTCTGAATTTCCCCCAAGGGGATCAATAAAGGAATATCTTATCTTATGTTATTCTTGTACTTCTGAACCAAATCTCACCACGATAGAAAAAGATGAGTAGGCGCGGATGGGTTGTGTAGAGGTCTAAGCACTCTCTTAATAGTAATCACAGCAGCAGTAAATTCCAAGCAGCGGTACCTCCGGCTGGGTCAGTCATCCCTACAAACACAATTGGCAGTGTTTCGCGGTTGGGAAGCCGGTGGGGTACAAGTCCTGGTCGTTGCAACAGCGTCTCCCACAGGTTGGTCGGGGGCGCCTGTTGAGCAGGGAGGGGATCTGGGGGAGATGGTGTGAACCTCCACACATTACACTCTCCCAGTGACACTCCTAGCTGTCGGGTGAAAAGAAACGACTAGCGACTCCACATGTATTTGA
Organism: Notolepis coatsorum; assembly: GCF_963971535.1. Classification (NCBI taxonomy): domain Eukaryota; kingdom Metazoa; phylum Chordata; class Actinopteri; order Aulopiformes; family Paralepididae; genus Notolepis; species Notolepis coatsorum. Next base: position 178,970,347 of record NC_140166.1, on the reverse strand, counting down.
GGAGGCATGTCGTAATCTACACCCTCCCCAGACCAACAGTAGGGCAGTGCAACGACCAGGAGGGAATTGGAATAACGACTAAATTGGGAAAAAAGGCACAAAAAAAGATGAGTAAAATCCTTTCAAGTGAGGTCATTCCGGATAGGTGAGGGTCTAGGCAGGGAATGAATGTACTCAATCAAATGTGGTCAATAGTCCTCAAAAATATAGAAATACAAGTACTCACACTCACTCACTCACTCACTAACGTGTGCCCCTCGCTCTGTAGTTACACTCACCTGGACATCTACAGTGGTCTGAACAGTAACCTGAACCGCCAGCACCACCGGCTGGAGTCTCGCTACAGCAGCAGCTCAGGGGGCTCCTATGAGGAGGAGAAGAGTAAGAATCACACGTTTTACATTCTACTCTGGGTGTTGTTGTTTTTTTGCATGGACTAATAACCCTTTCACTACCACACTACAGACTGCTAACGGTCTGTAGTGTGGTAGTAAAAGGTTAACCGTCTGTAGTGTGGTTGTGAAAGGGTTAACCCTTTGTCGTATGGCAGTGCAAGGGTTAACCTTCTGTATTGTCGCAGTGAAAGGGTTAAGCCATTGGTAGTGTGGTCGTGAAAGGGTTAAACCACAGACAGATTAGTCAACTGATTGACCTATCTTAAGCTCCGCCCTCTTGATCCTCCAATCACGACTGTTGCCTGATTGGAGGATCAAGAATAGAGGGTGGAGCTTGAGCTGGGGCAATGGACTAAGAGGGGGGGAAGGCGCTATAATAAAAACAGAAATGCCTTTTTAAATGTTACTTTTAAAAAGATCTACTCGTCAACTTTCTTTTAAAAAGGGAATCTCCTCATGTGTGCAGGTGACTCCATGCCACTGTATGCTAACTGGCGTCTGAAGGTGATGGACCACAACAAACCAGAGCCGCTGCCCTTCCCTCCCACAGGAGGCTGCTGGTCCCCTCTGGTGGACTACCTGCCAGAGACCAACGCCCCAGCTGTACCTCTCCACCGGTACACCATGCAACACACACACCAGGGTTCGCACAAGGTCCTTGAAGTGCTTAAAGTGCTCGATTTTTTTTTACAAAGAAAAGTCAAGGCCTGGAATTCCTTGAAAACAGCCCATTTTTTTACAAGGTGCTTAAAAAGTCCTTCGAATTCAAATCAACCATTCGTATTGAAAGTTGTTCATCCATGATAAAATTGTTCTTAATCAAGAAATAGCATTTTTTTATCTAAAGTAACTGTCTGCAGTTAGTTTTAAGCCATAAATATTGGATCACATTTTTTTCTAATAAATTGGATCCTTTTAAATGCCCTTTTAAAATGAAAAATAGTGCTTGGAAAAGTACTTGAAAGTCCTTGAATTTTGCAATGTCTGTGGGAACCCTGACACGCACGTGCACGCACACACACCAGGGTTTCAGAGACTATTGAGTGGCAGTTCCTGGGATTTTGCTGAATGGTCTCTTGCCTTGTTTACTCACATAGATACAGGCTATCGCCTTATTGTGACAAATATAATATGTTTCTTTTTTTCTTATAAAAATCTGAAAGGTGTTGTCGTCTTATTTTCATGGTATAGACCAGTGATTCTCAAACTTTTTTATACCATGACCCCATTTTATTTAGGATTTTATTTTGAGACCCCACACTTAACACTTTGATTGCCCAACCCGAGTTTTCTCGGGTTTACCCCCCGCGGGTTGAATGCCCACTCACGAGAATTCTCGTATTTTCTCGTTTTTTTTTTATTAGCGATCTGAAATCATATTTCATCAACCGAGTCTACCGTTGGAAATTCAGCCACTCCAGGCGCTCAGATGTGAAAAAAGCGCCCCCTATCGTCTCCCAGATGGTAATTCACCCTTTTGGATTGAACTCAATGAAAATGAATGAGAAAAAAAATCCCTGACTCCACATTTTACTTCTCACTCACGCAGCCGGGGTATGTGTTTTTACAGTATACACGGTGAATCAATAAAAGGATAGATTTTTTCGAATGGCGATCAGGAATTGGAATAATCCATTTGGATACCATCTGATCTCGGGTAAGGAATCTATGTTACCAGTCTTAGGATAATCAGACTCGTTTTCACGGCGATATAAGCTTTTATGTGATATGGCTGATTGACTGTGCGAGCGGTCAGGAAATAGGAGAATCGATTTTCAGCTTGTGGCCAGAGCGTGCATGCGTACACATATACTATCGATAATCTAGCGTTTATTTGAAAACTATTCATAAATAGGCCGAAAAATGACCGTTCTAGAATATTCCAGTAAAGGGCGATTATCATGGAATGTCTTCATTTTTCCATGAAAACGAGTGCTTTTCAAAATGCTAGAAAATGCTAGAAAACGGAAATGAAGCGATAAAAAAACAATCTGCTACGACAATGTTGACTGGAAAATGAGTCTTTGATAAGCGACGGGCAGATTAGACACATAGCCATAATTTAAAACATAGATTAGGCGATATTAAAGTTAACATTGAAGTGGTGCTGGGCATTCAAGGAGGTAAAAAGGAATTAAGCTTGGGCAGTGAAAGTGTTAATGTATCATGTAATAAGTAATATAATCCTTTATTGATCCCCTTGGGGAAATTCAGGTGTCAAAGCAGCATGGGGGGGCGATACAGGGTGGGGGATGCATAGCTTCACAGTACAAATACAATATAGTAATATAAAAAAAAGTTCAAACACAAGATAGTCCAGTGGTGAGAGTCCAGTGATATGAGTCTAGTGCAAAGAATCAAGATAGTCGGTACAGTGATGTCAGTCTCTAGTTCTCAAGTCCCGAGTTGTGACAGTGATAGCTCTGGCAGCAGAACTGGTCGATCCGGCCGGCCCAGGCAGTTTGTGGTGTGGCGGGGGGGGTGATGAGTCGTGGAATTAAGGAATATCAAAATTAAAGCACACGTTGTTGAACTTGATCATGCATATTTATTAGAACATTTAATTACAGCACTGTTTGTTATCAATACACATTTATAAAACGAGGCATATTTAGCCAAAATATGTTGCTAGAACATTAAACAAATTATAATTTTCTATTTTTTTTTATCCACTTTTTCTCCCATTTTCTATTTTTCTCCCATCCCAATTTTCGTGTCGTCCAATTCAACCCTCCCCTGTCTCGAACGCTGTTTCTTGCCTCCCACAAGCCGGCTGCAATGTGGACTAAGTCATACATAGCACGAGTCCCCTCCGATACTCGAGGTAACGGCAGTCGCATTTTTTCACCTGCGCGGCGCGATCTTTCAGCATCAGGGGTCTGCGCTTTGGAGGGGCGCCGCCCCATCGCTTCCTGATTCTACTGCGCAGGCGCACCAACCGACCTGTAGGAGTCGCTGTCCACAACGCCCGATCCCCACCCATCAGTTTCCCACCCCCTAATACTGCCAATGTGTATTAGTACGGACGACCAGCTAAACTGAAAGCAATGTGGAGCGCTGGGCTCGAACAGGCGAACCCAACGTCTCCAGCATTCGTGGTGAGCGCCTTGCCCACGTAGCCGCCTACAAATTATAATTTATATAGTTTTTTATTTGAATAAAAAAAAGATTTACTTGCCAATGCGTGACCCCACTGTCACCTACCCACGACCCCACTTTGGGTCGTGACCCGTAGTTTGAGAACCGCTGGTATAGACTTTGAAATGTCATTATACATTCACAACAACGGATCGTGCCAAACGAGTGTTTCCCAAGCGAGTCGATGTCTTTCTTTCTGTCTCTCTCTCTCACACACACAGCAGTGACTGGTGCAAAAAAATTTATAATCGCATACATACCTGCGGATCATCTTGGATACCTTGTAAACCTGTATTATCTCCTGTGTAAGCAGCAGTCCCTGAAGAAGGCATTGTTCACCTGCCGTCTCTGTTCCTCAGGTGCAACATAGCTGTCATCCTACTGACGGACCTCATTGTGGACCATGGGGTTAAAGTTGAATGGAGTGCCTACCTACACCTCCTACTACACGCCATCTTCATAGGTAACTCAACCCCCTTGTTAATCTCCCTCAACTGTCTATAGATTGTTTTTCCGTATTAGACCAGTAAGTGTTGTAGCTTCATTTTGAGTGAATCTACCCACCCCTATGGACTTTCGTACCAACATGATGCCCAACACGGACACTATTATAAAACCAATTTATATCATTTACTCTATGAAGATTAGAAACATGGCAGTAAAACAAGCCAATAAACACTGTTTATTAACTATAAAGACTATAAGAACATGATTGTTACAGCCATGGAAACCTGCCAGCGTTATAGGCAGCTGCCCTGGCAATTGAGCCAATTAAAAAGCCTACCCTTGGGTTAGCCAGCTGGTTAGTATTTAGATTAGATTAAAATGTATCGTCGTTGTACAGTGCAAGTACAGCACAACAAATAGAAGTTGGTATTTAACCGGAGTGCAAGGTAACAGTGACGTGCATTAACGATATACTGTGTGATTAGATGTAAACAATTGATTAAATGGAATATATTATAATGAGGCTACAGAGTAGTATGCTAATCTGATGTATGTACAGTATAATTATGAACAGTGATACAAGTATACATTCACTATAGTAGTAAACCATACTGGCCAGTGGTATGACTAATAAGAGTAGGTATTGGATATATACAATTTACAATTTAGCCATGTAGCTGACACTTTTATCCAAAGTGTCTCACAGATTGTGAACAACAAGTCAGCAGGAGGGGTACATCTCTGGCAGCTAAGGGTCAGTGACATTGTTCGTCAACACTGCGCATAGTAGTATAGACATATTAAGATAAGATAAGAGATAAGATATTCCTTTATTGATCCCCTTGGGGAAATTCGGTATCATAGCAGGTGGGAGGAGGGGAGGTACAGTACATGTAGTAGAAGACAATACAGGTACAGGTCACAGAATTATAGTACAGTTGAGAAGTAAAAATGTAAATAGAATTAAAAAGGCAGTGTAAACAATATACAATATAATTAACTGGACATGCGCATATGGGCAACGAGGTGCGAGATGAGGGTATAGTATGCCCTCTGTTATTTTGCCCTACAATAAATATAGTTACAATATATAATCTAGGCGGTTAGGTGGCCGAGCGGAGATTGCGTTCGTCACCAGCCCCGGAGCTGTGGGCTGGATTCGCCTGTTCGAATCCAGCTCACAGCTCCGGGGTTGTCACCAGCTTGGCTGGCCGTCTGCACTAATACAATTGGCTGTATTAGAGGGTGGGAGAAGCTGGCGGGGTGGGTCCGGGTCGTTGTAAACAGCGACTCCTACAGTTCGGTCGGGGCGCCTGCTAAGCGCGGATAGGACTCGAGGGGGATAGTGTGGTCCTCCCACACGCTACGCCCTCTCGATGAGAATCCGCGCTGCCAGGTGAAAAGAAGCGGTGATTGGCTGGACGTGTGTCGGAGGAAGCACGTGGTAGCCTCCACTCTCCCAGATGATCTGACTGTGGGGGGTAAGTGCGCAGCGACCAGGAAGGGACTGGGAATTGGCATACGACTAACATTGGGATGGGAGAAAATCGGAGGAAAATGGAGGGGGAAAAAGACAAAAAAAAAAAAAAATATATAATCTAATAATCTAAATCTAATCTAATATATAATCTAAAAAAACGAAATGCTAGAATGCTATATATTAGCATTCTATATAGCTATTAATATGTAATTAATATTAGCATGATGGGTAGTAGTATAAGAATAGTAGTAGGGTACATAATAGTTGAATGTTTTTATTATTGCATTTTTCTCTATCAGATTTTTTGAAGGGGTGTGTTTTTACTCGGACGACGGAAATTGGCCAGGTTTCAGCCGTCCTGACAGTGGGGAGTTCGTTCCACCATTGATATGGATATAGTATATACTGTGTGTGTATATATAAACAGGAATATATGCAGATGTAGATACATATATCTGCAGTATATACAGTATTATTGTTCATGGCGGAGTCTGTACCGTGGTAGAGTTCAGAGAGAGACGACGGCGGGGAAGAGGCTGTTCCTGAGCCTGCTTGTCACAGAGCTGAAGTTCCTATAGCGCCTCCCAGAGGGAAGGAAGGCAAACAGTCTGTGATTGGGGTGAGAGGTGTCGATACTTGACGACAACCTTCCTCGGACACAGTTTGTGTTGAATAGTCTCAATTGCAGGGAGTGACGTGCCGCTGACGCAGTGCTCTCCGGTCCAAGGCCGGTTACGAGGCCCACCGTGAGAGTGTTTCAATGACCGCTTCCACCTCCGTCACTCAATGTCTCCGTCCTGCCCCGTGTCTTCCTCCAGGCTTTGACCACCAGCATCCGGAGGTCTATGAGCACTGCAAACGCCTCCTGCTTCATCTACTGGTTGTCCAGGGAACCAACAGCAGCGTCCAATCCCTGGCCTCTGTGCTATTGCGCAACAGGGAGTACAATGAGCCCAGGGTACTGACCGTGAAGCCAGTTCCCCAGGAGTTCAACCTCACAGGTCAGTTCCGTCTTTGGGGCCCAGTGAGAGAAAGGGAGGAAGTCACGCCATTTGTTATTGCACTTCCAAAGAAAATCACTAGGTGGCAGCAAACGTCCATCTTCACATGTTCTTCACAATTGACCTTTTCACAAATTATTTTGAATGCATTCGCTGTGAGGTAGTTGTTTGCCATGCAATCTGATGTATGCGTGTGTGTGTGTTTTGTACACAGGAGTTCAGGACTTGCTGCCTGAATTCCAGCCATCGCCCATGACGGACTCTGGCTTGAGCAGCAGCTCCACCTCGTCCAGCCTGGGGGCCGGGGGTTCCACCCTGTCCCACCTCACCCCGACACTGCTCAACGAGGTGAACGTCACTGCCGAGCAGGACGACAAGGTCAAAGCCCTCATTGAGTTTGTCACTTCGAGGTGAGAAGATGATCACACATACTCCGAATGTTGACCTGAGAATCAAACTTCTCCATTTAAAGGCGCTGCAAGTGGTATTTATTTGTTAAAATAAGTGATCCACATGTTAAAGTAATGGCTCTACATTCCGACAGCCATCACTGATATAGAGGGTTTGGTCAGTAACATGGGTCCCTCTGCTCTGCAGTAAATGGAAAATACACTTTATCCAATCAAGAGAGCACTCCACACTGAAGAAAACGGTGACAAAAATAGTTTTAAGCAAATGTGTGTTTTAAAAAGGTATGTTTATCTGCCAGTGCAGTAAGCAATTTTTATAATTTATATATATATCTAGGGTTCTCTCTCCTGATTGGATTGGAAGTGGATACCAGGGGTGGGAAATGTCTGTTGACTGCAGAGCTGAGGGACTGGGAGACCCATGTGACCCCATTACACTCTATATTATTGATGGCTGTTGGAATCTAGAACTATTTTAACAGAAATATACCACTTTGGTGTTAATTTTTTTTTTTTGTCCGATGTAGTGTTCATGATGGACCAGGTCTGCCACATTAGTATTGTACCAATGCTCAATTATTCATCCAGTTAATGTTTCTGGTTTCATGCTGGCAGCCGTGTCTGAAAGGATTTGGGTATTTTTGTTTTTCACATCGCATGGGTTTGAGTTTGTGGTTGTGAGCTTTTTACTTCTCTTGATTCCATTTGACTTGGGAGTGAACCGATCATATCATGTGTGGCTTTAACACTGTGACCTACTGGTGTTCATGACTCTGCTGTTGGCGTCTGTCCCCGATAGGAAGCGCGGTCCTCTATGGAACCATGAGGACGTGTCTCCTAAGAACCCCAACATCAAGAGTGCTGAGCAGCTCAGTGTCTTCCTCAGACACGTGGTGACCGCCTTTAAACAATCCCCGGCAGGTCTGTATTGCCTCAGATAGGATGTTAATGGATGTTTTCATTTCATTCATTTCAATTTATGCCAGATTATAGCCAGAGGCTGTTTTCCATCTGTAGTCCCTTTGCAGGTTGATGTTAACAAAACAGAGACATTACAAATGTACACAATCACAAGAACAGACAACAGTACATGTACAAGTTACTAAACTACACAAACTTCATAATCACAAGCACAGACAACCGTACAAGTTACTAAACTACACAAACTTCATAATCACAAGAACAGACAAAAACACTATGTGCTGACAAACCGGGAAATAGGAAGCCTATACTTTTAAAGTGCTTTATGTACCAAGTCTTAACCCTCATGTTGTGTTAGGAATTGGCACCACTGACCGTTGTTAGCGGGGGTGACCCGGGGTCTAACTCAGTCCTGACCACTCAAAATATATTACTCAATATAGTTAATACTACATCCTAACTAACATTATATGCATTCATAACCATATAATCCCATTGTAATTTGATTTTATGGCCCCTGAGACACATAATTTTTTTTTAATGAAAATGAGGTTGTTTAATCATAATATACTAAATGTGAAACCCATAGATAATAATGTTTTCTGACTATAATAGAACAATATTAGAATATAACTTCTGAAAAAAAGGTTTAGTATATTTTTTTTTATTTATATTTAGTATTTTTATAGTATACCGGTAGTTTTACCTTGCCGGGTCAAGAATGACCCTAACACCACCAAGAGTATGAATGAAATGGGTGCTGCTACACACCCTAGAGCTGATGGTGTACACTTATAATGTTTTAACTGTTGCAATCCATACATTATGCTGAGTTGTCTTATTTATTTTAAACGAAATTCACAAGTTTAGGGTGACGCCTACACCAGCTGTTTTAGTAGTAGTAGTTTAAAATTTTATTTTTAACATGTTTTAAATGTTGGACCTGATGTTCAACTGGAATAATGATTAAAACTTTACAAACATTACAAACTAAGGCCCTCAGGCCGCCGATACAGAGCTTCGACACTGGAAAAAAGGGGCTTAGTTAGCTTCGTGCCTACCTCCATCAGACTGCTGAACACCTAGGTCTGGTGGAGGCCAGACTGCCCCCCCCATATACATATAGAACTGCTCCATATGGATTTGAATATATCATGCTTTTAAGTACTGTAGTTTTAATGTAGTTGGTGTTTTTTATAGTGGCGTTTTTTACTGTAGTTTTAATGTAGTTGGTGTTTTTATAGTGGTGAATGTCTATGTATTGTGACTGTATGTTTGTCTTTTAACCACTGCACGAATGAAGTTCCGAAAGGAAAATAAAGTAGTTTGAAGTTGAAGTAAAACGGTCTCTATGTTTCTGTGTCCCTGCAGGTTACCAGCTGGAGTCGCTGCTGAGTGAAGTGGCGCTGCAGACGGCTCTGTCTTGTTCCTCACGTCACTACGCCGGTCGCTCCTTCCAGATCTTCAGGGCACTGAAACAGCCCCTGACAGCCGCCACACTGTCTGACGTCCTGTCCCGCCTGGTGGAGACTGTAGGAGACCCTGGAGAGGAGGCTCAGGTCGGGATTAAAAAAAAACACATTTGGCATTCTTTTCATGTATTACACTGAATGCTGGTGGACTTCACAGTGTTTAGCCGTGAGGGGAACCTTCTGTTTGACCGTGGACCTCGCCGACCTGCGCTTAGTGTGGAACTACTGCTCTCCAGCAATGTCCTCTTGTAGGCAAACCGTGGGGAGAGACTCCGGGGACCGGGTGGATGATCGTTGGGTCTCACGTGGTTTCATCCTGACTCACCCTGGAATCTCCCCAAAAGATGCCTGTGCCGTTTGATTTCTGAGTTTTGCCTACAAACCTCTATCATGGTTGAAGGTAATCATCAGCCAGGCTCTGTGTCTAAAGGGCCTGGCATGTTGGGTCTCAGCCAGGCTCTGTGTCTAAAGGGCCTGGCATGTTGGGTCTCAGCCAGGCTCTGTGTCTAAAGGGCCTGGCATGTTGGGTCTCAGCCAGGCTCTGTGTCTAAAGGGCCTGGCATGTTGGGTCTCAGCCAGGCTCTGTGTCTAAAGGGCCTGGCATGTTGGGTCTCAGCCAGGCTCTGTGTCTAAAGGGCCTGGCATGTTGGGTCTCAGCCAGGCTCTGTGTCTAAAGGGCCTGGCATGTTGGTTCTCAGCCAGGCTCTGTGTCTAAAGGATCTGGCATGTTACTGTAGGTCTCAGCCAGGCTCTGTGTCTAAAGGATCTGTTACTGTAGGTCTCAGCCAGGCTCTGTGTCTAAAGGATCTGTTACTGTAGGTCTCAGCCAGGCTCTGTGTCTAAAGGATCTGTTACTGTAGGTCTCAGCCAGGCTCTGTGTCTAAAGGATCTGTTACTGTAGGTCTCAGCCAGGCTCTGTGTCTAAAGGATCTGTTACTGTAGGTCTCAGCCAGGCTCTGTGTCTAAAGGATCTGTTACTGTAGGTCTCAGCCAGGCTCTGTGTCTAAAGGATCTGTTACTGTAGGTCTCAGCCAGGCTCTGTGTCTAAAGGATCTGTTACTGTAGGTCTCAGCCAGGCTCTGTGTCTAAAGGATCTGTTACTGTAGGTCTCAGCCAGGCTCTGTCTAAAGGATCTGTTACTGTAGGTCTCAGCCAGGCTCTGTGTCTAAAGGATCTGTTACTGTAGGTCTCAGCCAGGCTCTGTGTCTAAAGGATCTGTTACTGTAGGTCTCAGCCAGGCTCTGTGTCTAAAGGATCTGTTACTGTAGGTCTCAGCCAGGCTCTGTGTCTAAAGGATCTGTTACTGTAGGTCTCAGCCAGGCTCTGTGTCTAAAGGATCTGTTACTGTAGGTCTCAGCCAGGCTCTGTGTCTAAAGGATCTGTTACTGTAGGTCTCAGCCAGGCTCTGTGTCTAAAGGATCTGTTACTGTAGGTCTCAGCCAGGCTCTGTCTAAAGGATCTGTTACTGTAGGTCTCAGCCAGGCTCTGTGTCTAAAGGATCTGTTACTGTAGGTCTCAGCCAGGCTCTGTCTGGTGGGTTGACCTCTGTTCTTCTCTCTCTCAGGGCTTTGTAATAGAGCTACTGCTGACACTGGAGTCCGGCATTGACACACTAGCAGACACAGTGAAGAACTATGACCTCCTCACTGCCTTAGCACAGTAAGTCTCTGGTGAAAACAACAGTATCTAACACATGCTTACTCCCTTTTTTTCTTTTTAATATACTCACTTGTGACTTTTTCCTCTTGCAGGGCCTCTACTGCCCATGATCACCTACTGGCGTCTAAATTTGCAGCCAACAGGAAAAGCACAGGCCAGCTGAACCTCAGCAGTGGCGGACTGTTTAATTACGCCCACGGCCACGCCCGCAGCAACTCGCTCCGCGCCAGCCTCATGGGCGAGCGGAAGGCCGACCGGCGACGGAGCAACACCCTGGACATTGCCGACCGACTCGGCGGGAGCCACGGCAACCTGGCACGCACGCGGAGCTTGTCGTCGTTACGGGAGGGCGGGGGAGGGGGGCCGGGAGGGGAGGCCACCCCGCCCGTGGACCCCTCCAACCTGATGGCCACGGTCTTCTGGATCGCCGCCTCGCTGCTGGAGTCGGACTACGAGTTCGAGTACCTGCTCGCCCTGCGGCTGCTCAACAAGCTGCTGGGTCAGCTGCCCCTGGACCGGGCCGACAGCCGAGAGCGCCTGGAGAAGGTCCAGGCCAAGCTGAAGTGGTACAGCTTCCCCGGCCTGTTGCAGCTCTTCCTCAAGGGCTTCACCTCGGCCTCCACGCAGGAGCTCACCATCCACCTGCTCAGCAAGCTCATCAGCGTGTCCAGACACACGCTGGTGGACCCATCACAGGTGGCAGGTAAGAGCGCGCTCACACTAGGGGTGTGGACATTTCTCGATTCTAAGATGCATTGCGATGCGGACTTGGGCGATTCTGCATCGATGCAGTGACGAAACATAATAGATTATTAAAATAAATTGAAAAATGTACTCTCTTGCTAGCTTTTATATTCTGTTACAATGTAGCGCTTTAGGATTTGCTCCACAACTATAAAGCGCCCTACAAATCAAATATATTATTATTATTAAAAAGCTAGTGCTCTGGTCATGCATCCACTCGACTCATAGAAAATAAAGCAGCAGGCTATTCTAAAAGTATTGATACTGATACTAATAAAAAGACTATTGAACCGTTTTTAACGGCTCGGTATCGAGATACCTTTCTAGTATCTATCATGCAACGCTAGTAAAGACATTTATTTTGACATTCTGATTTAAGAACTTTCTAAATAAAAGTTAATTTATCTGACTGCTTGTATTAATTGATGAAAAAGTAACCATGTGCAGTCATATAGATTATAAAATTGAGGATGTAATATATTATTGAGCTGCATCCAGATGAATCATCGAATCGTGGACAGCTGAATCTTGATCGAATCATGAGGCCAGTGAAGATTCACAGCTCTAGTTCACATACATGATGTCGCCTTTATCACTCTTTGTTTTTTTAATTCATCAGAGTTCATGATGACGTAACACAGGTGGCAGATAAAGGCACAGTGCCTATACTTAAATGGTGTTACCTTTAGGACTCTTTGCTTTCACACCTAGTTCTCGTGTAAACTTCTCGCACGTCATTAACAAAATATACTCTTTTCCCCTGTGACGTCTCCGCAGGTTTCCCTCTGAACATCTTGTGCCTCCTGCCGCACCTCATCCAGCACTTTGACAGCCCCACTCCCTTCTGCAAGGAGACGGCTGATAAGATAGCCAAGGTGTGTGCCGAAGAGAAGTCGGCCACACTGTCCAACCTGGCTCACATGATGAGCCTGTACAGCGCGCACAGCTACTCCCGCGACTGCACCAACTGGATCAACGTGGTCTGTCGCTACCTCCACGATGCCTTCGCAGAGATCACCTTCAACCTGGTCACCTACCTGGCCGAGGTAAACAGCACTAGTAGTAGCATTATCACCTTCAACCTGGTCACCTACCTGGCCGGGTTAAACGGCACTAGTAGTAGCATTATCACCTTCAACCTGGTCACCTACCTGGCCGAGGTAAACGGCACTAGTAGTAGCATTATCACCTTCAACCTGGTCACCTACCTCGCCGAAGTAAACGGCACTAGTAGTAGCATTATCACCTTCAACCTGGTCACCTACCTGGCCGAGGTAAACGGCACTAGTAGTAGCATTATCACCTTCAACCTGGTCACCTACCTCGCCGAAGTAAACGGCACTAGTAGTAGCATTATCACCTTCAACCTGGTCACCTACCTCGCCGAAGTAAACGGCACTAGTAGTAGCATTATCACCTTCAACCTGGTCACCCACCTCGCCGAGGTAAACGGCACTAGTATTAGGTCTGCATGGCAAAGATTAGACTTAGACCATATGCCATTGTTGCCGTTAATCAACAGAATATGTCTATATCTTAAAATCATAACATTTTGATCAAATGTATTTTGATGAGTCTGTTTCTAACTATTTTTTCTTCTGATATATCAGTTACTAGAGAAGGGCCTTCCCAGCATGCAGCAATCCCTGCTGCAGATCATTTACAGCTTGCTGAGTCACATCGACCTATCGGCAGCCCCCGTCAAGCAGTTCAACCTGGAGATCATGAAGATCATCGGCAAATATGTTCAGGTGAGCTCTCACCCCCGCACGCACGCACGCACGCAAGCAAGCAAGCAAGCATCCAGATCAACAGCAACTGTGAATGGCTGGCATAGACCATACTGGAATGAATAGACGGACAAATGCAGAGATACAATGCCTTCTAAAACAGGACATTCTTTGCGTGTATAACGTGCTGCTTTTCAATAGACTCCCTATGCGTGTGTGTGAGCATAATGACTCCCTATGCGTGTGTGTGAGCATAATGTGTATGTGAATAAAAGAATGCCTCTGTCTGTGAAGAGTGATGAACTTAAAGAATCGTGTATTAAACGGGGTCATGCTGTGGTTCTTTATGGGAGCTCTTTTTCCTGCCCTGACCTGAAGCTCTGCGTGCTCCTCGCTCACCCGCTGCCACTCTACCCCGCACCGCCTCAGGCTCATTCTTCACTCTCGTTCACTATCGCACACACCAGCTCAGTCTTTTGTACAAGTGCATTTGTGTGTGTGTGTCTGTGTGACTCCTTATGCTTGCATGTGTGTGTGTGATCTCGTGTGCGAGTCATTTTAAGGTTGTCTGTAAGTGACGTAGGCCTCTACAGCGTAGGATGCAGTACAGTGTTACAGTATGGAAACGGTCACTCTGGAGTCTAGTCCAGAGCCTGCTTTCTGTGGGAGCGCGTGATTCGGTTGTCTCGTCCACTCCCACACTCACATTATCCTGAAAGCGCCCACACAGCCTTATTATCTCACAAAAGACCCACTTATACACTTGTTTTCTTCACAGAGCCCATACTGGAAGGAGGCTCAGAACATTCTGAAGCTGGTGGTGTCTCGCTCGGCCAGCCTGGTGGTTCCCGACGAGGTGCAGCGCTCCTACAGCGCCGAGTCCTCTGGCTCTCCGGAGATCGCCTTCACGCGCATCTTCAACAACTCCTCCAAAGAGCTGCCCGGCAAGACGCTGGACTTCCACTTTGACATATCGGAGGTCAGCCCCTCTTAATCTCGACTCCTCCCTCTCTCTCCTGCTCTCACTCTCCCCCTCCTGATCACTTTCATCACTCTGTCTTTCCACCATTAAACATGTTGATCACACCTAGGGATGCACCGAGCTGACTTTTTCAGTCCCGATACCAATACCTGGGCTTTGGGTATCGGCCGATACCGAGTACCGATCCGATATACCTGTTGTTCAATTAATAAACTGTATGCCTCACTGTGTGAAGAGACTGGGATCATTCTTTTGTGCAAGGCAACATCAGGCTTGACTTAAAACATTACTTTCCTAACTTAGTGAAACAAAATGTAACAGATTAACACATCGATATAAATGTACTGAATTGTTATTTATTATAAAAAGAAATAAAAGAAATGTAATGCAATTGTTGCCGATACCCGATCTAGCTATTTTTGTCATATCGGGGCCGATATCCGATATCAATATCTGATCGGTGCATCCCTAATCACACCCCCACCAGATGTAGTGAAATATCTATTATTTGACTGTTCTTAAATTGTGACTCCGTAGACGCCCATCATAGGGCATAAGTATGGCGACCAGCGCACTGCAGTGGGGCGGAATGGGAAGCCGCAGGTTATCGCTGTGACCAGGAGCACCTCCTCCACCTCCTCTGGCTCCAACTCCAACGGACTGGTGCCCGTCAGCTGGAAGAGGCCTCAGCTCTCTCAGGTATTTACTGAGACGAGAGAAACCACTGAACCAAAAGACCTTTTTAATTCATGAAGAAATGCTAGTTCTGGCCTAGTGAGCTTTCAGCAGGTCTCAAAATTAATGCCTACGCTGCCACTATATTACTTGGATGCTATATTACTGATTCAAGTAAGGCTATATGCACATCCACCTGAGTGCTGGTACAGGATGAGAATCAACTGGGACAAACGAGGAGATCCACACAACAGCATGCTGCTCCAAGACATTTCTTGGTGCAGATACAATGGTGCAATAGACACAACGTTACAACGTTTCAATTGAAGTTGAGACATCTTGTCTGCACTATTGAATGTATTGGAGCAGCTTGCTGATCTAATTCTGTCCCCCCCCCATGCTACTAGATACTGCCACTATATTATAGAGAAAAAACACTGCGACTTATGTATACATTATTATAACAAAATTTTGTATCGCAGAGCTATGTGGATAGATACTCTTATCATAATGATCTGATGGGGGCATATCTTATCTCGTACCTTGTATTAATTATTATAACTGGGTTTGTATTGCAGAGTGGTGTGGATCGATGCTCTTATGTCAAAATGTGTTCTTTTTTCCCCCCCTCATGTTGTCTGATCGTTTGGTTTTGCAGAGAAGAACCAGAGAGAAACTGATGAACGTCTTGTCTCTGTGTGGTCCGGAGTCCGGCATTCCCAAAAACCCATCTGTAAGGCTCTTCTCCTATTCTAAAGCTTCTGAAAAGGTCTCTGTAAATTCACTGATTTAAAAACACATCTTAAAACATCTTAAAACACTGATCTCGCCACACACAAGCACACATGAACACACACACTACAAACATTTTCACTTTAAGAAACATAACTGTACATTAGTATAATTATTGTATATAGTACTTTACCTTAATTTTTTTTTTTATTATCTTTTCCCCCCTCCTTTTTCCGATTTTTCTCCCATCCCACTATTAGTTATGCCAATTCCCAACCCCCTTCCTGGTTGTTGCGCACCCCCCCCCTACTGTTGGTCCGAGAGGCCGGAGACTGTCGCATGCTTTCCTCCGACGCATGTGCAGCCAGCCGGCAGCCAGCCTGGCAGCGCAGATTCTCACTGGGCGAGAGTGTAACGTGCGGAAGGTCGCACTACCTCTCTCCAGATCCTACCCTCGCTGTGCAGGCGCCCCGACCGAACTGTAGGGGTCGCTGTCCACAACGCCCAGGACCCACCCACGGCTTCCCTCCCCCTAACTCAGCCAAACGAGTTAGTATAGCGATCAGCCCAAGCCAAGGCAATGCTGACTCTCCGGGAGTCGAGACCGCAGCCTCTTGCATTGGTGACGCGCACAATCTCCGCTACGCCACCTGACCGCCCTTACCTTAATTCTTAAGCTTAGCATTGTATTGTATTTTATTCTTACTTTTTAGCATGTCTATTTTATTATCCATTTAATTTTATTCTATCTTATTATTTGTATTTTTTGCACAATCGAGGCGGGCATGGCCACCTTCATTTCACTACATGTCTTTTGTATGTACGTGACAAATACATCTTGAATCTTGAATCTTAAAACACAGCTGTTATGACCTAGAATGATGAGACCCGGATGAGTCTGAAAATGGCTTTCCGCTTTACCCACTGGGAGGCAAATGACGTACTCCCTGCGCTGAACTCCCTCTCTGAGAACTCACGTCCTGTCCTCGTCATGTCATTCTAGGTCATCGCGTACCGTATTTGATCTCCTTTTATTTCAACTTGATAATACGAGTTACGCGTCTTTCACTATTTTGGTAACGAAGCCTCTCTCTCTCCTCCATCACATGTGCAGGTGGTGTTCTCCTCCAGCGAGGACCTGGATGCCGGGGACCAGCAGACCAGCCTGATCCCTACCGCGGAGGAGGTGGTGAGGGATGAGGAGGGCCAGGGGGACGACGGCAGCGAGCAGCAGTTTGGCGTCTTCAAGGACTTCGACTTCCTGGACGTGGAGCTGGAGGACGCTGAGGTGAGTGTTGTTGTGGATCTCTGTTGAATAGTCCTTTCACCCTGATGTCACACACACACATATACACAACCATTTGTTTCTTCACTTCATTTATATTCCATCCAGCAGGGGTTCTCAAGCTTTTTTTATACCACAACGATCTTTCTTTGGCGACCCCACACTTAATGTATAGCGTAATTAAGTAATATCAAAATAAAAGCACACGTTGTTAAACTTGATCATGCATATTTATTTGAATATTTTATTACAGCACTATGTTATCAATACACATTTTTATAAAACGAGGCATATTTAGCCAAAATATGTTGCCAGAACTCTACAGTCTTGTATTCGGACAGATCGTTTCCTTCTCAGTGTCTGTATACGACGTGTGTGGTAGTAAACAGTGTCTCGGTCTTTGGTAACGTGTCCTCTAGTCTTTCTAACACACGTGTCCTTCCCCCTTCTCTTGCCACAAGGAGTTGCAGGTAAGTCTGTGGGCCAGTCGACCAGCCTGGTGCCCCGCTGTCTGTCAGGCGATGCTTCCACCCTGTTTACAATCATTCATGTTGTGCTCCAGTGAAGTGCTGTATTGACTTTTTGATCCCTAGATGTTGTCTTTGTGCTGCTGCGGTTGTCTTAAGCCCTCCCCTTTTTATTTTATTTATGTATTAATTTATTTATGTATTTACCGGTACTTCATCCCAAAAAGCTCATGGTGAAAAGAATCTGCTTATCCGCTGATTCACTATTAAAAATGGTTATGTTGGTTAATTCTGGCATGTTTAATGTTCGTGTTTTGTGCTGCGTTTCCTTGTTACGTTCTTGATTTGTGGCACTGGAAAAATCCTTAAATACCTGATCTGTTAAAAACCGCTACGTGCGTGACTGACTTTGCCGTTTCCCCGTTGCGTCCTGCAGGGGGAGAGCATGGACAACTTCAATTGGGGCGTGCGGCGGCGCTCCCTGGACAGCATGGACAAAGGGGACACTCCGTCTCTGCAGGAGTGCCAGTACACAGGCAGCACGCCCAGCCTCAACCTCACCAACCAGGAGGACACGGACGAGTCGTCGGAGGAGGAGGTACTGAGCGCTAGCCAGATTCTCACCCGCTCTTCTGGCCTCGTAAGTCTCACCCCCGACCGGGGTGCTCCGTCCCCCACCCTCTCCCCGCTACCACGCTCCTCACACAGCCCGCTGGCATGGTGTGTGTGTGTGTGCACGCTCTGGGCTGAACTGCTGCCAGGCAGAGCCCGGTATGGGCAGCGGCTAGACGCTTGCTTCTTCGCTGGTGGTAGACGACACCCCTTCACCCTATAGTCTTGGTCCCACTGTCTCCTCACTGCCAAAGTAGTGCTGTTGTCTTACTCGCTTCTCCCCAGATGGTAAGATGGAAAGTCCAGCAGAAAGTCCAGTAAGAGTTGAGTTTCAAATTCTTTTTCAGTACAGTTGAATCAGTTTTACGTCATCTCCTGATTCATTTATTTTCTAAATGACTGCAACATTTGACTTAATCTGATCTCGCAATTAGATGAGCTTTACAATTGGATAAAACGTCATACAATGTCATGTCTAATTGACACATTAACTAGGAATAGTCTCCAGAATAACAGCAGCATGTTCCTTTTTGTGAGCATGACCCTTGACCCAGCATTGTTTTGGTTTTTTAATCCCAATATATTCTGGCTGCTTCTCACTCACTTCTCTTTGCTTTGCTGTATATAATGCTGTTGACACTCTTCTTTCCTCATCTGGTTTCCTCCTCTGCTCTTGGTAGTCGGCTGTGAGAATGAGCTTGTGACTCTAGCCGTTTGCCTCAATTGAACGAATTGCAGTCTTAATGTCCAGTATTACACTGTACCAATACGACAGTGAGCATGCAGCATTTTACTGAATTTACATTTGAATTTGAATATACTATGCATCGGGAAAGAAATATTGTTAAAAGAAAAAAAGCAAGGGGCGGTCAGGTGGCGTAACGGAGATTGCGTTCGTCACCAACCCCGGAGCGGCTGGATTCGCCTGTTCGAATCCAGCTCACAGCTCCGGGGTTGTCACCAGCTTGGCTGGCCGTTCACACTAATACAATTGGCAGTATTATAGGGTGGGAGAAGCTGGCGGGGTGGGTCCGGGTCGTTGTAAACAGCGACTCCTACAGTTCGGTCGGGCCGCCTGCTAAGCGCGGATAGGATCTAAGTGGGATAGTGTGATCCTTCCACACGCTACGCCCTCTCAGTGAGAATCCGCGCTGCCAGGTGAAAAGAAGCGGTTGATTGGCTGGACGTGTGTCGGAGGAAGCACGTGGTAGCCTCCACTCTCCCAGACCGACTGTGGGGGGTAAGTGCGCAGCGACCAGGAAGGGGATTGGGAATTGGCATAACGACTAACATTGGGAGGGGAGAAAATTCGGGGAAAAAGATAAAAAATTAAAATAAAAGCATGATTTAACTTTTTGCCTGCGACAACTAACAGACTAAACATGCCATGTTTTCAAGTGACCCTTGATACTGAAGCATTAGTAAAGTTTCTACATAACAGATAGTGGATGGCACTTAGAATAGCTATTTCATGTTGAAAATCTGTTAAAATCTTCCAACAATTGAATTTTGGAAAATCTAATATTTCCCAAATATTGACTATGTACTTGTTCTGTCTCCCTCACGGACACCCACTAGTCAGACCCACTAACATGATCATATCTCTGTTGTGAATCTTACTGTACTGTAATTAACACCGGGTGATTGTGTCCTCATGAAAAGACTGTACAATAACACTGAAATTAAATGGTTGTGTAGGCTGCTTTATGGCTTGGTTTAGGACCTTACATGCCATTAGGCACTGCTCTGATGAACAGATAATCAATTAGGGACACTAAACCCTGAGTTTGTCTGAGTTTTGAATACATTGAAACAAATTATTCCTAAATTCTTTAGAGTTTGTTTGTTTAGTTTTGAAAAAAAGCAACCTCCCTGTCTCTTACTGTATTCAGAACTGGATGGCCAGATAACCTCACATGACGTGTACCCCGTGAGGACTGTACCCCGTGAGGAGACTCTGACCCTTCTATCCTTGTTTCTCCTCTTTCCTTCCTTCTCTCCAGCTGAACAGCGACTCGGCCACGGACGACGCCACGTCCAATCACGTGGACTCCCTGCAGCAGTCCCAGGAGTCGTCCAGCAGCAGCGCCCTGACAGAGGAGGCCACCGTCCTGCCCTCCCTGCCGCGTCTGGACAGCCCTCTCCTGGAGCTGGCCCACTCAGACAGCGCCAGCAGCCAGCTGCCTGAGGTGCGATCAATCGGGAACAACAATAAACTGTGGTGCTCGGGGGCCTTCTAGCCCCTCTCTCTCTCTCTCTCTCTCTCTCTCTCTCTCTCTCTCTCTGTCTGTCTCTGTCTCTGTCTCTGTCTCTGTCTCTGTCTCTCTCCCTTTTCTTCTCTAATCTCTTCATCTGCCTCCTTTGTGTTGCTTTCTTTGTTCCTCTGTGGTTTAGACAGGAGGGTCATCTGCCCCCTCTCTCTCTGTTGGACAGAGGCAGGCTGCCGGTGTTTGTCTCTGGCGCTGGTCCAGTACCCTCTGGACGGAGCTCTGTGGGCTGGTCTCTTCCGCTTTCTGTCTCCCTCCGCCTCTTCTCTGCTTTGGTAGCTTTGCTTCTGGCTGTGGGGGGGGGGGGGGGGGGGGCGCTGGGGGCTGGGGGGCTCCTAAACTGTCTTTACTAGTCGCTCGCTCGGTTGCCGGGGCTTTGCTTGGATGATTTGTGGGGGGAGAGATCATTGTTGAAAAATAAAACCGCTCACCTCAGGTCAGCTGTTACTGCTGTAACTGGGGAACGTCAACGTTCCAAACACATTAGGTACTTGAGCGTTTGGACACCAGCTCCTTGTCGTCGGCAGACTAATGTGTGAGTATAAGTCCGGTAGAATTGGTATGTTAAAGTAGAAGGCACAAATATGTAAAAAAAAAAAATGGAATGCACTTAAAGGAACACACCAACATTATGGGAAATGCGCTTAGTCTTTTCCAGAGTCCAACAAGAAGATGAATACTAATTTAGGGCTGCACGATTAATCGATTTTAAATCGAAATCGCGATTTGGAATGATGCAAATGATGCAAAAAAATCTCTTTTTTTAATAAAAAAAATGTATAATAATAATTTAACCAGGAAGTCCCATTGAGATACAAGATCGGTTTGGGAGAGGGAGGTACGGGGTTTTAGATTGTGTGTTGTGACGTTTAGACTTCAGAGAGGGAGAGTAAAGTACAGAAAAAAAGGTACCGTTGGGTACCGGTATCGATTCCCAGGTAAAAAGAAACATTTTCAGACTTGGTGTCCCGAAAAGACCCATGCGTAGGCCAGATGCAAGATGCATTTTACAATAAACATCTGTGGGGCTGCTTAAAAAAATATATAATTATAATCGCAAATTTAATCTGGGAAAAGGAGTTTTTGGCTAACAGCTAGGCTAGCTGATCCGTATTTGCTTTCATTCATTTGTGCTAAGCTAGGCTAGCTTGCAGCCACATAGCTTTCTACTGAACGTACAGAGAGGACATTTGTATTTATCTTCTTCTCTGACTCTGGAGAAGACGGTATGCGCATTTCCCATAATGAGATTGAGAAAAAAGATGAACACATTGTCATCGACCTATGGAGTTGTTTCTATTTTATTAACATGCTGCAAGTCTTGTCTTTGAACTAACAGCTTTGGTCACTAACTCGACTAATGGGGTGCTACTTATACTAACCGCACATCACAAGTACATTGGGTCTCCTTGCACCTCGTTTACTCCAGACAGGCATTTTAACGAGGTGTAATCCTCAAGCCCATTCATTTTCTTCACCCGCCACGATGCTCGTATATCTCTCGCCGTCTCCCGTGTACAAACGCAGCGGAGGACTCTTGTGAATGAAACCTCGGAGAGGGTGTCCCTGTCCACCGGGGGCCCATTCAGTCGGCGTCCCCTGTGATCCTCTGTATGAACGCGCGGCAATGAATGGAGCGCTCCTCAGTATGAGCTCATCGCCTCGGCCCGCGGTTCTCAATATCACCCCAAGGACATCTGGTCCATCACGACGGCCGCTCCGGCAGCTCTTAGCGTAATGAGGCTCCGGATAAAACCATCAATACACTTCTTACTCATCCCCTCTGCGATCGCTCCTAAAAGCTTCCTGTAATATAGCCACTGTCGCTCGCTGACGCACCGGCGTGGCCGCATGCCACACACTTGGCTTTCCTAATGCATTTGACTCTTAAATAAAGGTAGAATGGAGGGGGGGGGGGGACTAAAGAAAACAAGGACTTTCAATTAGAGCCTCTCTCTGCGTCGTTCCCCCGACGTACTCGCTTCTACGGACGTGTGAAGCCGGGTCACTTTGCGTGATGGGATTTATCTGTCTGTCTGGAAACCCCTCGTTCTGCGTCGTATACCTTGACGTGGCTTGGCACGGACATCTGATGGAATCCTATCGATACCCTAGTGCCGTCTTAAAGAGCACTTCACCGAAAAACAATGGTGAATCCTGCACATAATCTCGCACATATCCCAAGGCTTTAAACTGTTTTGCACACATTCATTTAGTCTCGACAGTTATTGAGAGTTAATGCATTTTTAATATGGCCTGCAGTGATGTCATCAGAGGACACTGAATCCTTGTGTGGTGTTATTTACAGCTCAATGAAGTGATGTAGATGCAAAAATAGCAATCCCTTCCCTATTGAGAGAGCAGTTTAAATTGCTGTGGTTTTCGGTGAAGTGCCCCTTTAAGGCCTCTAGTTAAAAGTGTTATCTTTCTGTGCACTACGGTGACGTTCTCTCCACTACGGTGACGTTCTCTCCACTACGGTGACGTTCTCTCCACTACGGTGACGATCTCTCCACTACGGTGACGTTCTCTCCACTACGGTGACGTTCTCTCCACTACGGTGACGTTCTCTCCACTACGGTGACGTTCTCTCCACTACGGTGACGTTCTCTCCACTACGGTGACGTTCTCTCCACTACGGTGACGTTCTCTCCACTACGGTGACGATCTCTCCACTACGGTGACGTTCTCTCCACTGCGGTGACGTTCTCTCCACTACGGTGACGATCTCTCCACTGCGGTGACGTTCTCTCCACTACGGTGACGTTCTCTCCACTACGGTGACGATCTCTCCACTACGGTGACGATCTCTCCACTACGGTGACGTTCTCTCCACTGCGGTGACGTTCTCTCCACTACGGTGACGATCTCTCCACTACGGTGACGTTCTCTCCACTACGGTGACGTTCTCTCCACTACGGTGACGTTCTCTCCACTGCGGTGACGATCTCTCCACTACGGTGACGTTCTCTCCACTGCGGTGACGTTTAGGCTCCTACACTGAACATTTTAAAGGAACACTTCGCTTTATTGTAAGGAAGCCTATCTGATGTTTCGCAAAAAGTTTTTAGTTTTTGCGATATTGGTGGTAGAAATCTTTTGCATTTTTAGCAATGCGAGGACGTCGGTGGGATCTGTTGAAATTCACAGTATTTGAGTGACATATCTCACCTTTTAAAAGGTATACACTATATTTTCATAACTGAATAAACCCCGCCCTCTTCTCTTTATCATTTAATCACAACCGTTGCTTCCCTCTGGACAACTTTGTCTGAAGGAAACAACAGCTGTACTTGTAGGATCAAGAATAGAGGGCAGGTTTGAGATGGGTCAATTACTGTTTCACTGCTGTTGATATGAGATAGAATAATTCTAAGAATTACATCAATGGTAAATATGTTTTGTACACTAATTGCAGGCGTTTTCAAATGTCAACAAATGTCATGGAAATGCACTGTGACTGTATTATAGCCTTTAACTCCTAGTTGTTTTATTACCTGTGTTACAAAGCCATGTGTCATTTCCCATATTTAACCCTATGTGGTGATGAATTGTGATCCATAAATTGGTAGTTTACAAAGCCAGTCATTTCCCATATTTGCCTATGGTTATGAGGTGCAATCTATAAATCAACTTATGGATTGAGCGACATCAAGAGTACACGCATCTAATTTATCTGCTGTCCTGTTTGCTCTCACTGACTGCCATCTTACCATGGGGTGCGTGTTTTATTGGCCTTCAGGGCACATTCTCAGAGCCAACTCGGAGTGATAGATTGATATTGGGCTCCCATTTATTGATTTCTTCGTTCTCATGAGAGACACTAGCATATTAAGTGAATTTCTTAATATCTCTCAGGAAGTGAAAGTCACTTGGATAATGCTGACTTAAACATTCCGGGTATAATTCAGAATGTTTTATTCTTTAAAGGCTCCAATAAAAGGTTAATGGGTGAAACCCTGTGCCCCGCGTCGTGCTGTAGGAGGAGACCGTTGTCATGGCAACTCACCGGTCCCGCTGGCCGTATAAGTGATTTAGCTGTAATATGTGGGGGATGTCCTGCTGAGCCTGCTCCTGAGCGCCCCCTCCTGGCTTGTGTGTTCACAGGATGCCGTGAGCGTGACAGCGGCGGACGAGCTGAGTAGCAGCGTGAGCGAGGACACGGGGTTTTGCAGCGCCCCCCCACTGCCCTCTGACCCGCCGGACCTGTGTGACCTGCCGGACACCCGGGACCCCCAGGACGACCTGGACCCGGCCCCCCCTCCCCCTCCGGCCACAGACACCCCGCCGGGGTCCCTTTTTGAGGAGGACTCCCCGACCGCCCTGCCGCCGCCCCTGCCCCCGGTCCCGGACAGCCCCTGCGGGTCTGTGTGTGACGAGGACGTGACGCTGGCCCTGAAGGAGCTGGACGAGCGATGTGAGGAGGAGGAGGCCGACTTCTCCGGCATGTCCAGGTGAGGAGAGCAGAGCCTTCAGAGCTTTCAAACAGGGCCATGTCCAGGTGAGGAGAGCAGAGCCTTCAGAGCTTTCAAACAGGGCCATGTCCAGGTGAGGAGAGCAGAGAGTAGGCCTGTTGCAATAAGCAATAAATCAATTTATCGCGCAATAATGAAAATGAATGCAATGATTTTGACGGGCGCAATTAATTGCTATTTGCGTGTTTGTTTTAATGAGGCGGGAACCAGTACCTCTCCGTGTGGGGAGGCGGGCCGCTGACGTTACTACAGAGTACAGCACGGGAGCTCCTGTGAGCACCATGCGTATGTTGGGCAGTAGCAACGCTACATAGCTTAACTACATTTCTCAGTAGCGTGATGGTAGCGTCGCTCCTTTTGAACCAAGTAGCGTTCTTTGTAGTGTAGCTATTTTTAGACCCAAGTAGTGATGTAGCGTGAACAAACGCTATACGCTACTGCCCGGAGAAACTGGACTGCTAAATAAAGATTAAAGATCTAGCGTTGATGCTATGACGCTTCCTCCTCATCGTTGATTGCCTGTAGTAGCTGCATCTAACGTTAGTAGCTAACGTTAAAACTAACCTAAAGTTAGTTGTTCACCAACAATCTCAACATTTGTTTTATCATTAGCTCAAAAACACAGAACCGGACGACACAAGTTGTCCGCTCATAGGTTCTGCTAGGATAATAACAACAATACTTCCGGTCGGTGGGTTTCAAAATAAAAGAGCAAAGTCTAAAACACCGGAAAAGACGTTTATTTTGTACAGCGTTTTCCTCCACGAGTACTCAAGTACATCATGTGATCAATCGATCTGTTTTTTTTTGCCCATCCCTAGTTTATCCTGTGCTGAAAAGTCTCCATTCCAATAGAGATAGTATATATTTGTGTTTATTTGATTATTGTTGAGCTATATTTTAATCGAGAGTAACTGGTAGTGTAGCTTACTACATTTTCCAAGTAGCTTGCCCATCACATAATCCGCGAGCCACAGTAAACAAACGCGAGCCACAATTAGGGTGACCAGGTGTCCCGCTTTTGGTTGTATACTGCACAGCCATTTTACCTAATGTCCCACGTCCCTCTTTTCGAAGCAAAAAATAAAAACATGGGACTAAAAGCCCCTTCCTACAGTAAACGTAGCAACCTGCCTCTTGTCCACACACATTGCTCTGCTCGTTTTATCATTGCTCTCACGGAGATAAAACTGGGAACGAGGTTACTCTGCTTCTGACGCTACCTCATATCTGATTGGTTAGGTAGTAATTTAGGATATTTAAAATGTCTTCCAATGTTAAATAAAGGTTTATTGCACTTTGAAACGGTTTCCTTGCATTATTATGCTATAATCGTTATATTAGTAAAAAAAAAAGAAAAGTTGATTGAAAACTTTTGGGAAATGCATTTCTCAAAAAAATTATTTCTCTCAAAACCGCAATAATATCACTTATCGCAATAATTTCTGGGACAATTAATCGCCCAGCAAAATGTGTTATCGTGACAGGCCTAGCAGAGAGCCTTCAGAGCTTTCAAACAGGGCCATGTCCAGGTGAGGAGAGCAGAGCCTTCAGAGCTTTCAAACAGGGCCATGTCCAGGTGAGGAGAGCAGAGAGCCTTCAGAGCTTTCAAACAGGGCCATGTCCAGGTGAGGAGAGCAGAGAGCCTTCAGAGCTTTCAAACAGGGCCATGTCCAGGTGAGGAGAGCAGAGAGCCTTCAGAGCTTTCAAACGGGGCCATGTCCAGGTGAGGAGAGCAGAGAGCCTTCAGAGCTTTCAAACGGGGCCATGTCCAGGTGAGGAGAGCAGAGAGCCTTCAGAGCTTTCAAACAGGGCCATGTCCAGGTGGCCTATTGCTTAATAACAGCGGAGCAGTGCTGCTTTTGCTTCCGCGTTTTCCCTGATTGGCTGCGACACGCCCCGCGGCAGGCGCGGCAACCGCAGAGCGGAGCGGCAGAGCGGAGCGGCAGAGCAGAGCGGCAGAGCTTGCGGAATTATGTAACCGCCATAATCCGCCATGATTTTCATTCGGCGCTTCAGCTCACCTGGCAGAGCAGCGGTCCTGTGGTCCGTTGTTGACGAGTTCGAATCCCATCAAATTTTTTTTTTGAATGTGTATTCTTTCGCCGGTTAAGGTTAGGCATGGTTAAGGTTAGGCATTGTTTCAGAGTTGGTTAAGGTTAGAACGGTTAAGTTTAGGCGCTGTTAAGGAGCTGGTTAAGGTTAGAGTTTGTCTTAGAGAATGGCAATATTCTTTCTATGGTTAAGGTTAGGCATGGTTAAGGTTAAGGTTAGGCATCGTTTCGGAGTTGGTTAAGGTTAGAACGGTTAAGTTTAGGCGCTGTTAAGGAGCTGGTTAAGGTTAGAGTTTGTCTTAGAGACAGCCTATTTCCGCACTGCCGCTCTCCCGCGTTGCCGCGGTCACATGGTCAAATTGTCACATTCTTGCACTGCTCCGCTGTTAAAAAGCAACACGCGTCCAGGTGAGGAGAGCAGAGCCTTCAGAGCTTTCAAACAGGGCCATGTCCAGGTGAGGAGAGCAGAGCCTTCAGAGCTTTCAAACAGGGCCATGTCCAGGTGAGGAGAGCAGAGAGCCTTCAGAGCTTTCAAACAGGGTCATGTCCAGGTGAGGAGAGCAGAGAGCCTTCAGAGCTTTCAACGGGGCCATGTCCAGGTGAGGAGAGCAGAGAGCCTTCAGAGCTTTCAAACAGGGCCATGTCCAGGTGAGGAGAGCAGAGCCTTCAGAGCTTTCAAACGGGGCCATGTCCAGGTGAGGAGAGCAGAGAGCCTTCAGAGCTTTCAAACAGGGCCATGTCCAGGTTAGGAGAGCAGAGAGCCTTCAGAGCTTTCAACGGGGCCGGGCCATTTAACCAAGTTTCAATTTCAGTTACCATTTTGTCGTTGCACAATCGTGGACACAAGATAATCGAGATAAAACTATCATTGTCCCTGCATGCCTGGTTGCTTGCATTTTGTCATGTGTGGTAAACGCAGCACACCCCCCCCCCCCTTTACACGGCAGCACATTTGTGTTGAAAGTAACCGGTCATGTTAGTAACTAGTGTTGACTGCTGGGGGAGGGTGGGAGTATAATAACACGCACATACAGACCTGGCAACCAGTCATTCTTTTATCAACAAGAGAATTGTTAGACGAGGTTTTCATAAGCCAAAACAAAATGCTTCCCTAATCACTGACCTGTGGGAAGCAGGAGAATCAATAGCAATATGCATCGTGTCTTAAAGAAGTGATGTTAGTTTCCTTTGAGTTCTAAAGGTTGGAGCAAAGAGTGTAATGTATGTAATGAAGATGGCACTCAGCTGGTTGTCCTCACTGACGACTCAACGCACGTCATTCACGTCATTTGTGAAACTGACAAGTGCATTAGCAAATAATCAACTGCTTAAATATTAGGAATCAATATTTCAATATTGTAAATAAACGTTTTCTCAATTTGATTTGAAAACTAGCCAAATCATTAGTCTAGCTTAGCATCGTTGTCTCGTCATCAGTAAGTAAAAAATATCCTTTTATAAAAGATCTGCTGAATGACATTTTGAGTTTGAAATGTCGATATGTTTTCGAAGACCCTAAACATGGCAAATGTGTTGCTCAATCAAATAGGCCTCCTCTATTTTTACTGGTATAAGTAATTTTCAGTCTCACCCCATTCATTTCATAGTAGAGTCTCAGGTCTAGGGATGTCCCAAAAATGTCCAAAAAAAAATAAATAAAAAAATCAACAAACATGACCATGTTCATGTCTTAAACTCATACTGAGGCCATAGTATCCAGCTGCAGAACGGCAGACTAGCCACACTCTCAGGCCCAAATAAATATTTTTTTTTCTTTTTTTTATCCCAATTTCTCACATTACATTCACCCTGAAATGTTGACGTTATCCAGGTGAAAAGTTAACTTCATTCAAGCGAGGCATTGCAATCCTTGACATAAATCATTTGATGTATAATTAAATCAAAGGAAATGCGTTTGGGTCTGAGAGTGTGGCTGGTCTGCCGTTCTGCAGCTGGATACTATTGGTTTGTTTTGGCAAAATTCTTCTGCTCTTGTGTGACAAATTAATTAATGATGATATGCAATTTAAAACCAAAACTAAGGCCTCAGTATGAGTTTAAGACGTGAACATGGTCATGTTTGTTGAAAAAAAAAAAAAAAAAAATATTATTTTTATCGTATCGGGAAAGATCGTATCGGTAGATACTCAAAATCACATGATCGGGATCGGATCGGGAGCAAAAAAACTTGATCGGGACATCCCTACCCAGGTCTGCTTATTGAAGTAGCTATAGGGATAGTTGCATATCGGTTCCCCCCCGTCTCTGGTTGGAGCTCACACACTTACTCGCTAAAAGTAACTAGTAACTAAACTAAAGTAACTAAAGACCCCCCTAAAGAGGTCCTGCATTATTACTCGCTAAAAGTAGTCCACCAAACATAATGTGACTCATAAGTCATCAATTCTGTGTCTAGTTTCCATAACTGAAATTGAACACTCGTCATCTTCAATTTTGAAATTAAAATCAAAATCGTTGCACCCCTACATCTTATCTTCGGTTGTCTGTACGTGACTGTCCTTTTAATATACAGTAAGTAACATAATGTAATTGGCATTAATGGTCTAGAGTGTACCATAAGTCTACTGGTACAGCTTTTAATTCTAACTACTATCTACTGTTCCATCAGAATAATCTAATTTGGTTTGATAGAAAGCCTATATCTGCTGCTGTGTCACTCTGTGTGGGCGGTTTTATGGGCACGTCTGATTCTGGTAATGCGTATCTGTGTGTGGCTAGCTTGGCCTCTGTGAAATGAAGTCGACTTTTGAGCTCCTATGATGGGTGAGCTCATCGTTGGCACCGCTCCCATCTGGGCCGTCTCTGAAGGTGGGGCTCCACTCTTTGGTTTCTGTGTGGGTTGGATCTGAGTGGGTATAGGGGGTTGGATCTGAGTGGGTATAGGGGGTTGCTATTGCTGGCCACACCTCAGGCTCTGCCAACAGAGGTCTGGAGAAATCCACAGTGTGGTGTGGCCAGCAATAGCAACCCCTCCCCTAGAATCCAACTCACACATGAGACCAAATGAAAAGAATAATGTAGTAAACAAAGCACAGCACCAAGAGGGACTCCTTTGCCAGGAGCTCTCTGTTTACAGCCGCATTACAGATTCTACCTTTTAAAGAGTTTGGATGTGTGATATCATTATATATACCGTAAAACTTAAATTAGAAGCCCCATATAGACACTTGTCCCTTTTGTGCCGGGTGTGGCTAGTTAAAGGGCCGGGTGTGGCTAGTTAAAGGGCCGGGTGTGGCTAGTTAAAGGGCCGGGTGTGGCTAGTTAAAGGGCCGGGTGTGGCTAGTTAAAGGGCCGGGTGTGGCTAGTTAAAGGGCCGGGTGTGGCTAGTTAAAGGGCCGGGTGTGGCTAGTTAAAGGGCCGGGTGTGGCTAGTTAAAGGCTGGTCTCCTAAGAAATTGGGTCTACAGTAATAGTTTATCTGGTTGCCATTTTAATTTTGTTATTATTACTTTCCTTCAGTCGCTGATCGCCATGGCGGCACAAAGTATGACCTGAAATTCTGGACACTGTCCAGTGCTGAAGGTCAGACTCTGCACAGCAGAGCTGCTGAGTGTGTGTGTGGGCTGGGTGCTAGACTGGCAACTGAAAACATTTCTTATTACATTTACTAGCGTCGTCTCTCAGAGTGAGATCAAATTAAGGATTTGTAATTGATATGTAATTGCTATGTTATTCGTTATAATATAACACATTTTTATACAAGGATGCTATGTTATTCGTTATAATATAACACATCTTTATACAAGGAATATTCACGCTGGTTTAAATAAACCATTTGATAGTATTTTCTATCTTGGCTGTCCAAAAGATGTTTGAAAAGAATTAAAGGTCTGTCCCATATAGACGACATCTGTCCCAAGTTCAGTGATTGGAGTAAATATAAGCCGGGCTATTAAAGTTTTGCGGTGTGTGTATATATATATTTCTTTTTTTGTTAACGCCTCCTGGAATATGTGACTTAACTCAATAACTCTCGAGCACATTCCAACACTTATCTCAATAACTCATACACATTCCAACACTTTTTACCTCAATAAACACATTCCAACACTTAACTCAATAACTCTCAAACCCAATGAGTTTGTACAAGACAGTCACAATTGCAATATCTGTCAAATAAAAATAAACAGGAAAAAAAGAATTGCAGTACGATATTTTGTCCATATCATGCAGCCCTACCAATTAGTCTGAACTCAACCCCATCACTCAAGACCCCGCACAAACAGACATTCAGGGCAGGGTCATAGTTCAAAACATCCCAGCTCTTAACCTGAAAAGACAGCTCCTTGACAAAGCAAGAAGAAGAAGTGTTTTTTCTTCATACCCAGGGAACAAAACTGAGTTCTCAGAGGCGGAAGAATCAATTATGTAACATTCCTTTTGAACCTGGCTCACTCTCGCTCACTCCACCTCCTGCTGCACGATTCAAGGTCTTTCATATATACCCACGTCTGGCTTGATTGATGGCTTGTGTGATTGGTTGCACTCCCAGCGATGATTCCTCTGAGCACTGTGGGTCTCTACGGACCGGTCCATATCTTATATTATATCATATTATATTAGTGTGTGTGTGGTTAAGGATATGTGTGTGAGAGAGCGAGAGAAAGGGGGAAGCCTGAAAGAGAGGCACTTGGCAACACTGTCCCAGTGTGAGGTTGGGGCCTTGCTCGGTGTTGGAGCAGTGCTGTGCGCGTGTGTGTGTGTGTATGCTGGGCTCAGATGGAACCCTCTGCAGTCCTGGGTAGGACGAGTGTGCAGTGCGCTAGTGTGCAGTTAGCATTTGCAGCAGCACTGCCGGCGTGCCAGCGCTGCAGACAACCAGGAGAGCAAGGAGAGCGATAAGGAGAGGGAGAGAGAGAGTGAGGGAGAGAGAGAGAGAGGGGCGCTAGTTAAGGTGAGGATGAGGACAGAGACCGTGTCCTCCACGGAGCTCGGCAGCACAGGCTTAAAATATTTCTACACAGTCTGCTTCTTCAGGCTCTTTGGTCCCACAGGCCTGTGAGTATCTGCATGCGTGAGTCAGAGAGAGAGAGAGAGAGAGAGCTGCTTGTATGATGCTAAAATGCTAATGGCTCCATATGTTGTTCTTGTGCTAGAGCACTGCAGCAGATTAGAGCTGTGGGGAAAAAGACACTGCAGCAAAAATCCTCTGCAGTGAAAAGAGGGAGAGAGGAGTGATGGAGAGAGAGTGAGGGTTGTTTACCAACAGATCCCGGACATGTGCGTGTGTTTACTGTTTACACTTGCCTGCCCGCCGGTACAGAATCGGGTGACAGCGGCCCGTGTCGCTCGTCTTTTGTTTTCCAGTCAGGATGAAGGTGACGGCGACTGTTTTCCAGAGATCCAGGCCTCTCCGCCCCCTTCTCCCTTCCTCTCTGCCATCCTGGCAGCATTCCAGCCCGTTGCCTATGACGACGAGGAGGATGCCTGGCGTTGCCATGTCAACCAGATGTTGTCTGACACCGACGGCTCCTCGGCTGTTTACACTTTCCACGTGTTCTCCCGGCTCTTTCAGGTGAGAGGGGGAGTGTGTCTGTGGGGGCTTCTGTGATGCAGTATATAACGTAACTGTGGGGAAATGTATGGATCGACAACCCTGTGTTAAAGGAACAGTTCACTTTGTTTTAAAGAGCCCTTCTGATTTCTCACAAGCTGGAAACCATTGTTTAAAAAAACACTGGCACCAGAGCCATGATTTTGGAAATATTGGAAGTAGAAATCGTTAGCATTTATTAGCAATGCTAGTGAAAGTCAATGAGGTACATTAGCATGTCTCTGAAAAATTACATGTAGCCCCTAACGTACAACATTGTTAACTACATAGAATTCTTCAGAGATATTCTAATGAACCCCGTTAACTTTAACTACCATTGCTAACAAAATGTTAACAATTTCTACTTCCTCTTTCGCAAACCAACACTGGTACAAGTGCCTTTTTTGGATGGATTGAAAGTAAATGGCTCCCAGTTTGTGACAAATTAAATGGGCTTGCGGCTTCTTAAGCAATCTCCTTCTCCAAAACCTTGCAAAATTAATAGTATGACATTTATCAGTCAGTTGGTCATTTTCGACACCTTTCATATTGTGGAAGAACGTTTCAAACACTGTCCTTCCAAGTTTCCCTAAAAGGGAATGTGGGCCTAGTTAGCGTTCCTCATTGAAACCATTTTGTTGTTGTTGTTCTGCAACCTTGTACTTTGGGTGCCGGCCAGAAATCCGGAAAATGACTGTGGATTGCCAACTATATTTAACATGGATAAGTTCCCCTTCTTTGCAGGGCTATAACTTTTTAAATCATATTGCTAGATTGCCATTATTAGGGCCCATTCAAAGTCCTATATGTATTGTTCAGGGTGAAGCAACGTTAAACTTTTTCATTCACATATTCATACTAAAGTATGGTCTAATGTATAAGTATGTTTTCATCTCTTTCTGCAGCTTTCTCCAGAACGTGATCTATAGCCCCAAATGCATTATATTGATGATGCAATACAGCTTGATGGCAATCGGCGCGATATAAAAAATTCCAACTAGACGTACTTCTAGAAGTTACTACACGTCATCTGATGTTGACCGGATGGGCGAGGGGCCGTTTATAATTCCGTGGGCAGCGTTATACCAATCATCTAATGTGGGTCAAATGTTGATCATAGCAGTTAGAATCGAAGACGGTAATACTACACGCTAAAACTCACCCCAGTCTCCTCGCGCCGTTGGGCGATCAGCGTAGAGTAGAAATTTTACCATTATGGGATGTCGATTTACCCGGTCCATTTCCAGGTTGTATAATGGTATATACGTCCAAATCATGTTGTTTATCGAGTTATTGGCAATGGATCGCTACGTATTGTGACGAGCCAGAGTGCCGGGAGCCAAACCGAGTACCCGGAAGTAATATGGCCGACCAGCACAACCTCCACAGCACTTCCTGTTTGGCGATTGCGCCGATCGGCCACCAGATGGCGCTCCTGAACCGCCAGAGAGCTCAGTGGGTCCTCCTGGTGGATCTCAGGCCAGCGGAGGGGAAATATGAATCCGATCACAGATTTTTGAAATATTGATATTAAAGACGCTGTAAAGCGTCCTTCGGCAACTTGAGCATGGCCGGGAAGGACGCTGTAACACGTCTTCTGGCAGTTAAAGTGTTAACTCTTTCTCTGCCACGCTGGGAACAGGATCTGACTATGTGTTGCCACGCATTAAACCAATGGAGTCGCTCACCTTGTTTGCAGGGCTATAACTATTTAAATAGTATAGCTATATATGCAATACTATGGAGTATCTATCGTTCAAGATGTGAAAAAGGAATATTTTTTCCATCCATACATTATCCTTTTATACTGTGGTGAATATAAGTGTGTTTTTAGAGTGGTCTGGGGTAATTCCTGTAAGGCTAGTAATGGCCCCCGACGCATATTGTACTTAATCCATTGGCATTTCGTCCCTATACACGCTACAATAAAAAATTCAAATGCATATGATCGGTATATTATGTTCCATCATGTATGCATGAAAGGGGGGGGGGTCGTTTATGATTAATTGATTGTCAATAACGGCATTCGTTAGTACAACAGCATACGCTGATCAGGGCGTTGGCTATGAAAACAATGGACAACCAAGCTGAAATTGACGTTAAATTATTCTTACCTGTGGCCAATGATGATCCAAAAAGAATATTCCAATTATTTGATTGCCATCTGCTAGATCGTATGTCCATTTGGCCCACGCCATAACCCCCACAGTATAATGAATCCGCCGTCGGATTGACGATTCAATGCGATCGAGTGAAGATTTTGATCCATGTTACAAGATAACTCCGCCCGGATGACTTTCAGTGACGGACAGCCCCATACACAGAGAACGGGAGTGCAACATCGGCTGCATACCACCAGGTGGCGGTATTGGACCGTTGCCATCTCAGACACATTGCCACACAGTCCCACAACTTACCGGGATGAATTATGAATGGAAATGGCGAATAAACGAAATAACGATCCAATAACGAGTATGCTCGTTGTTGGCGCCCAACGATTGGCGGGCTATAACGAGTTAACTCGTTTTTGGCGGGGAATGAGTTAACAGCATATTCACTGGTGTTTTTGTTTTACAACCTTGTGTATCACAGGGCATTAACACATTGTGCGCCATAAATGGCGTAAGTCGTTATTGCCCGCCATGCGTTGAACGCCAACAACGGCGTAAATAGTTTTTGGGATCAATATTTCATTTTTTCGCCATGGCATTCATAATTCATCCAGCCTACCTCCGGACTGCAGCGGCACCCTGTCTTGAGATTGCAACGCCTCAATACCGCCGCCTGGTGGATGGATCTGGCGAAAACCGGAAGTGCCGATTGGTGCATCGAGGAAATCCCTCCGGCAGTCATATCTTGTTACGTGGGTCCAGACAAACACTCGAGTGCATTTGGATCGCTTTCGAAACGCAATAATCAATATGATTTCGGCGTTTATTGCGCCATACAAACCGGAAATGGATCAAGGAGATCGACGTCAAATAATTGGGATCTTTTTCCTCCAGTCTCATCGGCGAGCGGTAAGAGGACACTAACGTTATTTTCAGCCCGATTGTCCATTTCTTTGTTTGCAATCAGTCTGATCAATGTATCAACCCATACTAAATAAAGCCGTTACTGACCATCAAGGAATTATAAACGACCCCCCCCCCCCTTCCTTCATGCATGATGAAGCATAATGTATACCGATCATATACATTTGAATTTTTTTTTATAGCGTTTATAGGAATAAAACGCCAATCGATAATCTATCATGCGTCAGGGCCTATAACTAGCGTTTTTGGAATTACAGCAGAAAAGCTTAAAAACATACTTTTATTCTCGACGGTATTAACACAACAATGTATGAATGAAAAAATATAACGTTCCCACATCCGGAACGATAGATAATCGATGTTGAATGGGCCATAGTAATGCAGATATAGCTATAATATTTAAAAAGTTATAGCCCTGCAAAGAAGGTAAACATCTCCATAGGCTTACAGCGGTGGCAGACTGGGTATAATGATGGGCACAATGCCCGGCGCCCAATGTGTTAATAGAAAGACAATGGAACAGTAGACAATTTAAAACTATTGTTGCTTATTACAGAGTATTCAGAAGAAGTTTGGCTCCATCACACATTCTTCTGTGCGCTTCCTGGGGGACAGGCTACAGCGTATGGGCAATCAGTTCCTAAGCTCCCTAGAGGTCATGACCTCCCGCTCCCAGTGCCCCACTGTGCTGCTCGATGCTGAGACGGTGAGTTTTTTTTTAATATACTGTACATATATATATATGTTTTGTGCATCGTTGCCTCTAAAAACCTCTTTGCTAAATTAATAATCTTGGATACATTTTGTGTATTCATTCCTGAAATGTTTTCATATTTTTTACAGCACTCTGAGCTGCATTTCACGTGTGAAACAATATGTATTTACAATATGTATATTATTATTATCGGTATGACTATTCACAATTAGACTTCCTGAAACTACAAACGCTGCATGTTATGCAGATGGTATAATATACGTGTTGTTGTACTGTAGTAGACGTTTCCATGTTTCCTTGGACTGTGTAGTCTGCCTCTTGTGGGTTAATGTGTGTCTTGTCTCGTTGTTGTAGCTGGTCTCGTGTGGACTGCTGGAGACCCTGAAGTTCAGTGTGCTGGAGCTGCAGGAGCACTTGGACACCTACAACGGCAAGAGAGAAGCAGCAGAGCAGGTAAGCTTCCCATCAATACACCTGTCCTGCCCCCGCTTAATTAGTTAACCCTTTGTAGTGTGGTAGTGAAAGGGTTAACCTTATGCAGTGTGGCAGTGAAAGCGTTAACCCTTTGTAGTGTGGTAGTGAAAGGGTTAACGTTCTGTAGTGTGGCAGTGAAAGTGTTAACCCTTTGTAGTGTGGTAGTGAAAGCGTTAACCCGTTTTAGTGGTAGTGAAAGGATTAACCCGTTTTAGTGTGGTAGTGAAAGGGTTAACCTTCTGTACTGTGGTGGTGAAAGGGTTCACCTTCTGTACTGTGGTGGTGAAAGGGTTAACCAACATTGTATTTATTGGGTAGTCTACTAATACTAACTCCCCTTTAGTATTGTGTTTATGTATCCAGTAGAGCAGAGGGGGACACAGGGTAGTTATCCAGTAGAACAGAGAGGGATACAGGGTAGTTATCCAGTAGAACAGAGAGGGATACAGGGTAGTTATCCAGTAGAACAGAGAGGGACACAGGGTAGTTATCCAGTAGAGCAGAGAGGGTTACAGGGTAGTTATCCAGTAGAACAGAGAGGGATACAGGGTAGTTATCCAGTAGAGCAGAGAGGGATACAGGGTAGTTATCCAGTAGAACAGAGAGGGATACAGGGTAGTTATCCAGTAGAGCAGAGAGGGACACAGGGTAGTTATCCAGTAGAACAGAGAGGGATACAGGGTAGTTATCCAGTAGAACAGAGAGGGATACAGGGTAGTTATCCAGTAGAACAGAGGGATACAGGGTAGTTATCCAGTAGAGCAGAGAGGGACACAGGGTAGTTATCCAGTAGAACAGAGAGGGATACAGGGTAGTTATCCAGTAGAGCAGAGAGGGATACATGGTAGTTATCCAGTAGAACAGAGAGGGACACAGGGTAGTTATCCAGTAGAACAGAGAGGGACACAGGGTAGTTATCCAGTAGAACAGAGAGGGACACAGGGTAGTTATCCAGTAGAGCAGAGAGGGATACAGGGTAGTTATCCAGTAGAACAGAGAGGGACACAGGGTAGTTATCCAGTAGAACAGAGAGGGATACAGGGTAGTTATCCAGTAGAACAGAGAGGGATACAGGGTAGTTATCCAGTAGAACAGAGAGGGATACAGGGTAGTTATCCAGTAGAGCAGAGAGGGACACGGGGTAGTTATCCAGTAGAACAGAGAGGTATACGGGGTAGTTATCCAGTAGAGCAGAGAGGGACACAGGGTAGTTATCCAGTAGAACAGAGAGGGATACAGGGTAGTTATCCAGTAGAGCAGAGAGGGATACAGGGTAGTTATCCAGTAGAACAGAGAGGGACACAGGGTAGTTATCCAGTAGAACAGAGAGGGACACAGGGTAGTTATCCAGTAGAACAGAGAGGGACACAGGGTAGTTATCCAGTAGAACAGAGAGGGATACAGGGTAGTTATCCAGTAGAGCAGAGAGGGATACAGGGTAGTTATCCAGTAGAGCAGAGAGGGATACAGGGTAGTTATCCAGTTGGAGAGTAGAGAGGGATACAGGGTAGTTATCCAGTTGGAGAGTAGAGAGGGACACAGGGTAGTTATCCAGTAGAGTAGAGAGGGATACAGGGTAGTTATCCAGTAGAACAGAGAGGGACACAGGGTAGTTATCCAGTAGAGTAGAGAGGGATACAGGGTAGTTATCCAGTAGAACAGAGAGGGACACAGGGTAGTTATCCAGTAGAGTAGAGAGGGATACAGGGTAGTTATCCAGTAGAACAGAGGGGGACACAGGGTAGTTATCCAGTAGAACAGAGGGGGACACAGGGTAGTTATCCAGTAGAACAGAGGGGGACACAGGGTAGTTATCCAGTAGAACAGAGGGGGACACAGGGTAGTTATCCAGTAGAACAGAGAGGGACACAGGGTAGTTATCCAGTAGAACAGAGAGGGACACAGGGTAGTTATCCAGTAGAACAGAGAGGGACACAGGGTAGTTATCCAGTAGAACAGAGAGGGACACAGGGTAGGGGAGACGCTAGAGTAGCGTTGCCAGACCTATTGACGCACTATATTTCATCCATGTGCCGATGCAGGATAATGGTCTCCATTATCTTTGCTCAAAAGGGGAACAACTTCAGGGTTGTTTCCAGGGGTGTAAAGTACGAGTAATTGTACTTCGTTACAATACTTAAGTACTGTTTTTGGGGATTTGTACTTTACTTGAGTATTATTAGGTTTGTATACTTTTTTTTTATACTTTTCAGAGAAAAAAAACATACTTTTTACTCCTTACATTTAAATTGCAGACCTTCAAAGTACAAATCTCGCAGGTCCAACCATTTTAATTCGTATATTTGTTTCTCTGGCCGAACTAATGTTAACGTTATTAATCCTGCGGCCGCACTTTATTTAAAAACAGCCAATCAAATCCCCATCAAGGGAAAATGTACCTGCCCATACCCATGCTGATTGGTCCTTGTGCAAGTCTAGAAAGCGGGGATCTTTGATTAAACACCTTGTTAGATTTGGATCAATCAGCCAGTACCTCTCCATCGTTGTCGTTGTCTAGTTTCTGCGTTGCATTTATTTCTCTCTGTTTTCTCATACTGGCTGTACAATCTTTGTCATTCCCCTTTAATGCAATCTGTAACCATAAGTATTCGACACTGGACAGCGTAGTACCTTTTTTGGAATTGTTGTTTATTACATAAACAAAAGCCTCAGATGTTACCCCTTTCGTATTGTCCTTGAAAAGTCTTTGATGGAACACTAAATTCATTATTCTATCGTCTCTTCTGCTGTTTAGTCCAATGGTGGCTGAGGCCTTGTCGTTAGCCAAAACCCTTCTCCCGTTAGCCGAAGCTAATGATGTGTCATCTCCCCTTCCCTACCGGCGAGGGTGAGGGAGGGATGAAAGTCTCTAATCCACGTCCACTCGCGTCAGCTTCGTGTCTAGATCTAACTTACACCCGGAAGGAAACTCACATTTATAATATTCATCATCATCATCTCGGCATATCAATGACAGGCTCCGCCCCTCTTCTTGTTGTCATGTGACGCGCTGTCATGGCAACTGCTGTTCACTCTTAAACGTCTGTTTCTAGTGGTGTCACTCTCTCTCTGACCATTCTGCCTGCTCGCAGTCCTTATCAGTTATGTGCTGAACCGACCTCGGCATGCACTGGGCTCTATCTTAGTTTGCTGCTAAACACAGTGACTCTCTCACCGCCTCCACCACCACATCTACCTCTCTGACCTGGCCCCTTTAGATGCTGTCATCTCCCCAATATATACATTATATACATTGAAAAAACCTCGACATCCTTCAACCTGCTATCGGAAGAATAGACGGTCAGCGTGACAAGCTACAGAAGATGGCCACAAACGATAGTACGAATGATGAAGAGGATGAAACGGTCGTTGTGGACGGACAAGACGAGCATCCATGGCCCTATCTCCATGAAAGGTTTTTACTTTTACTTTTTAGTACTTAAGTACATTTAAAAGTAGAAACTTTTTTACTTTGACTCAAGTGTGTTTTTAGCCAGATACTCAGACTTTTACTTGAGTACGATTTTGAGACGGTACCCATACTTTCACTTAAGTATAATTTCTGGGTACTTTTTACACCGCTGGTTGTTTCTGGTTATTGGTTATTTCTCAAACCAATCACAATCGTCAATAATGCACTTTGCAAAGTTGTGTCGGGCGAGTAATGTTTTGTCAAAGGTTTTCCATCATGAAAGTGTAGCTTGCTAGCTTAAAGGCTTACGATTTAAAATACTTTATGCATCCTGCAAGGGGAAACTTGAGTGCCACCATACGTGTACGACAGGACAATAGAAACGGACGGGACAATGGAAGAAGCAATATACGTATCAAGGCAGTACAGAAGGAGCACAGCACCATAATACATAATGTAACAACAATACGACTACTAGAATATGTTAGTGGTTGTAGATGACCTCAACAACTACCTCAACATTATTCACCAACATTACCACAATCCTCAGTACATCCTCCATCATCGCCATCAACGAACAGTGACCGTCAACGACAATGTTCATTAGAGAAACTTCACTGCACGGCTCTAGTGGGAATTGATCCCGGGTCAGCAGGGGTACATGTGCGGGAGAGAAAGCTCCGGTTGGAATTGATCCCAGGTCAGCAGGGGTAAATGTGCCAAAGAGAAGGCTCTGGTTGGAATTGATCCCAGGTCAGCAGGGGTAAATGTGCCAAAGACGAGGCTCTGGTTGGAATTGATCCCAGGTCAGTAGGGGTGCATGTGGTGGAGGTTTTAACTGGGGTTCGACTGCTTTATTGGTTTGCCGATTTTTAAATGTTTTTATTTGCAGCATTTTTTAAATATCGTCCTACCAACATTACCATCTTCCTCTAGCTGGATCCGTTTCATTCCATTGATACCATGTCATGCTAGTTTACTCAGAAAGAGGATAATAATAGTCCAAAATTCACAGATATTTCGAAGGGAAAAGATTCTGCAGTCTAGAAACAAAAGAATCACAAAGACCTAATCAACAAGAGAAAGTTGTCATTCAACTTCAAGCAGGCTATCGGCTAAGTTGGGCTAAATCATAGACAATGGAATGTTTGACTGCACTCCGTCTCTTTAATGTATCATTAAACTCTCTTGGAGAGTTATTTATTAACTACTCTTTAATGTATCAAACTCTCTTGGAGAGTTATTTATTAACTACTATGTCTATTTCAAATTTCCATTCAGTTTGCTCAAATCAAATTTATTTGTAAGGCCCGACAACACACGTTAATGTCCCCATGGGCTGGACACGTCTTCTTTAAACAAGTCAAGAAGAGACATCACAATAAGTCAAGAACAAAACAAGAACACCATAAAGTCAAAAAAAAATTAAATAAATGCAACACTCCCAGACATACCCCACGCGAAGGTAAGGAAAAACTCACTAAAACCTAGCAATAGGAAAAAATACACCACAGGCAATGTGGAGGAGAGAAACCTTAGAAGGGCCATTCA
This sequence comes from Notolepis coatsorum, assembly GCF_963971535.1. Classification (NCBI taxonomy): domain Eukaryota; kingdom Metazoa; phylum Chordata; class Actinopteri; order Aulopiformes; family Paralepididae; genus Notolepis; species Notolepis coatsorum. Next base: position 178,928,661 of record NC_140166.1, on the reverse strand, counting down.
AGGGGGGATCTCCCTTCTTAGATGTCGGTGATAGTAGTGTTGCAGTAAAACAGGCAAACAGTTGGTAAGCATGCACTCGTATGCGTAGTGAAACACATAAGTGCATGCGATAGCAACTGAACATTTAGAAATATTAAGGATAGAGCTGATAGCGGATCTATTTGAGGCAAAGGGGCAGCGCAGAGAGGGTCGCATCCTCCCAGTCTTCATCACAGGATGTCCAACACTCCGAGACAGCCACTCGCAGGGAGACAGAGAGACGGGACAGGCATTAGACAGTTTGCGTGATTGTGATGGGCGGACATAGCAATAGATACAAGTGGTAAGCATATATGTGAATAGAATAGATACCGGTATGTCGTTTATTTAGGATCCCCATTAGCTTTTGCACTTGACAAAAGCTATTCTAAAGTAGTAAGCATATTATGTGAATGGATTCTAGAAGTACTTAACCCAGCAATGAACTCCACATCTAAACCACGTTGACAGAAGACGGTAAGAAGCTGATCCATGGCCTCGGTGGTGCACGTAGAACAGTCACTGCAATCTTGGCCAAGACCCCGAGACATCCACCACCTTGGTCAGCACTACGAGACAACCACTCAGAGAGATGCGTTGTCTCGCATATGCATACATGGTGACAGAATCATAGTATATAAGAAAATTGTGAAATTGAGTAATAGATAGAACTACTGCAAGCGTATGGATACAGGATGAGATGCAAGACAATAGCTCAGGGCCGTATGCCCCGGGGGGCAGGAGAAGCCACTCAGAAGGTTCAGCACTGCAGGCCAGACAGATGGCGGTATGAAGCTGTTCCATGGGACCGGCCTAGCTCAAAGTCGAGTGCCCAGCCCACAGTGAACTCCATGCACTTTTAAATGTATTGTTCAAATGAGATATTACCCCTTATTAACCATATGTTGACACAAACCTTTACTGCAATTGATTATCGCCCTCCTTTATTTACTAATTATTGGTATCAGCCCTGAAAACCCCATATCAGTCTAACTCTAGTCTTAAAGGAACGCACCAACATTATGGGAAAATTAACTTATCCATCTTCTCTAGAGTCTGGCAAGAAGATGGATATACCAGTTTCCTCTCTGTGTTCAGTACGAAGCTGTCTGGCTGCAAGCTAACCTAGCTTAGCACAATGAATGGAAGTGGACAGCATCGGTTAGCCTAAGCGTTGGCCAACTAACACCTCTCCCGGAGTTTAAGCTAGGCTACCGGTACTAAATATTTTTGTCTGACTCTGGAGAAGATGGTAGGTGAATTTCCCATAATGTTGGCGTTTTCCTTTTAACCACCTCACCATCTATGGGCACAACATAATATATCATTAAATCATAGTGCTGTGTGTACTGTACTCAGAGGTGTGTGTACTGTGGTGTGTGTACTGTACTCAGTGGTGTGTATGTGCGTGTACTGTATTGTGCGCTGTACTCTGTGGTGTGTGTGTGTGTGCTATACTCAGTGGTGTGTGTATGTGCGCTGTGCTCCAAGGGGCCATCTCTTAATGGCCTCATCACAGGGGATGTACTGTCAGCTTAGGAAGCTACAGTTACAGTTAAACTGTCCCATACCCCCCCACCTCCGCCACAGGGAGGAGCAGACTAAAGACGACGTGGAGACAAAGAGCCGCTGCTTCAGAAGATAAATGGCTCATCGCCGCAGAGAGGATCTAGCCGCTGTTAGTGGTCTACGTGGCCCGCGACATCCCCTGCTGTACGGCTAAAAATATCTCCTCTGCGCTACTAAATGAGTTATAGAGGGGCTGGGCAGGAGGCACAGGGAGGGGCTGGCCAGGAGGCAAGGGGAGGGGCGGATAGAGGGATAAGAGGGCTGGGCAGGAGGTATGGAGGGGGGAGGGGGCTGTAAAGTGGACAGATGTGATTGCAGGGGGTTCTGGGATGCAGGGGCGCTAATTGAATGAGACAGCCTCAGTCCCGGGAGGCTTGAATGCCACCCCCTCTGCTCAGGAACAGACCTCCTTTAATTCGCTAAGTACAACACTTTTATTAAATCTACCCCCCCCCCCCCCCCCCAACCCTTATTATACACACATGTACATGTAGGGAATATATGCACATGCATCACTTCTGGTACCAAACTCGTAATTATCACTATTTCCCCTTTCTTCTCTTGCTCTCTCTCTCTCTGTCTCTGTCTCTCGCTCTCTCTCTGTCTCTCTCTCTCTCTCTCTCCACCCCTCCCTCTCCTCGCTACAGTGGCTGGAGAACTGCCGGAAGACGTTTGGTGACAAAGACGGTAGCCAACGACCCAACACTCAGGCCCAGGTATGACTCAACATCTCAAGATGTCACGATGACTATGGAATAATGCTTGAGCCTGCTGCTCATCAGAACCAACCCCTTTAGTCTTTTTGGACAGTCAGAAAAGATCCATTAGGTCCAATAGGAATTTTGGGGATCTTTTTGCACCGTATGAAAATCTTGAAATACTTTTGGCCTAATGGTAGGTGTATGTCACCAAACTTTATTCATCATTACCAGGAACCGAGCCGAACAATGGAAATAATCAAATCTGCGAGAGGGAAGAGAGATAGATGAGCATTACAGTACACATAAAGAGGGGGAAGAGAGATGGATGAGCGTTTCAGTACACATAAAGAGGGGGAAGAGAGATGGATGAGCGTTACAGTACACACAAAGAGAGGGAAGAGAGATGGATGAGTGTTACAGTACACACAAAGAGAGGGAAGAGAGATGGATGAGCGTTTCAGTACACACAAAGAGGGGGAAGAGAGATGGATGAGAGCTACACACAAAGAGAGGGAAGAGAGATGGATGAGTGTTACAGTACACACAAAGAGAGGGAAGAGAGATGGATGAGCGTTTCAGTACACACAAAGAGGGGGAAGAGAGATGGATGAGTGTTACAGTACACACAAAGAGAGGGAAGAGAGATGGATGAGCGTTACTGTACACACAAAGAGAGGGAAGAGGGATGGATGAGCGTTACAGTACACAAAGAGAGGGAAGAGAGATGATGAGCATTACAGTACACACAAAGAGAGGGAAGAGAGATGGATGAGCGTTACAGTACACACAAAGAGGGGGAAGAGAGATGGATGAGCGTTACACACAAAGAGAGGGAAGAGAGATGGATGAGCGTTACAGTACACACAAAGAGAGGGAAGAGAGATGGATGAGCGTTACAGTACACACAAAGAGAGGGATGAGAGATGGATGAGCATTACAGTACACACAAAGACAGATGGGTTTTGTAGGTTTGCCACGTCATCCTCTCAGGCATGCGTCTGCCACTCTGTGCTCTGCTAACGTCGACGCTCTCTACTAGCTGGCCCTTCCTAGGATTGACCTATCTCAAACCCTGCCCTCTTTTCTTGATCCTCCAATCACCACCGTTGCTTCCCTTGGAGGATCAAGAAAAGAGGGCTGGTTTGAGAGGGGTCAATACAGCCTCCCTTCCTATCCCCTTCATTCTCTGATCCGGCGAGGATGAACTGAACAGAGGGTGGGACCATCTTGCAAAGGAGAATATATCATAGATTAAAGCTCTCTATTGTACTAGTTTTCTGTAAAGAGGTGATCACAGATTGAAGTTCTATTGTGCTCATTTTCTGTAAAAGAGGGGACACCTATGCATTAATGTTCAACCCAATATGGATTTTCCTTCAGTTGATGGTGATTACTGGTGAATTAAGGTAGTTGATGGCCCATAAATAAGACCAATTATTAAAGAGGTCAAGGGACCCCTTTGAATATTGCCATGGCCGTTCTTTTTCTGTAAAAATGTTGCTGCAATTTGTAGAAGAACCCCTTTTCCTGTGAGATCTCGTTTTTCATATGGTGCCGCTATTTTCGCTCTAGCCTTTAAATTGAGCCTGTGGGAGCCTGTGAAATATGGTCATGTCAGCGACCGATATCCAAGTTTTGATATTGCAGATAGCATTTTGTATCAGCCCAGTATATCGGTAAACTGATAAATCTGTCTATCCCTATTATTTATTGTTCTCTTACTCAACCCTCCCCTCTCTCTCTCTCTCTCTCTCTCTCTCTCTCTCTCTCTCTCTCTCTCTCTCTCTCACCCTACCCCCCTTCTATCCCTCTTACAGCCTACCCCCTCTTCTCTCTCTTTTAGTCTACCCCACCCCTTCTGTTACACTCTCTCTTTGGGTACATTCAGTTTTTCAACATCTGTGAATGTATGTTTCTGGTGCTGATATATCGGTCGATCCCTACTATTCATTACTCTTTTACTCCATCCTTCACTCTCTCTCTCTCTCTCTTCCTTTCTCTCCCTCCCTGTACGTCCTGTGTTTCAGCGTCTTAGTGAATGTATGTTGCTGGTACTGTAATGAAGGAGAGCGTCTTGTCTGGTGGCTGAGGCTCAGCTGCCGTGTTAAAGCTCACTAATTCTTGGTCTTTCTCTCTTCCTGTTTTTGTTTGTTGTTTTTGTGACCTGCTCACCTTCTTGCTTAGCAAATGGAGAATCTAGCAGTAAGTGGTTCTCGTATTCTAGACTCTTAATAATAATAATCACAACATCCGGAAAAACCCCACTGACCATTTCATCTTTCTCTTTATGTGTACCTGCGCTGCTGACAACCAAGGGCTGGGCTCTCCCACTCCACACCCTCTCCTCTTTCTTGACCTGTCATACTGTTATAACCTAGCTCAGCTCCCCCTACCCAATCATAATATATCAATTACTATTAGTTCCATCCTGTATAATCAACTTCCTAACCTCTCCGTCCTCCACACTGATTCTGTCTGCAGATAAGAGGATTTCTAAACTCTGAATGGGTTCAGGAAGTTCACTTCTTTTTGTGTGTATTCCAATCCAGCCAACTACATTTTGAAAACATAACAACCTCTCAACAATGACTGGTTGGCTGCCAATGAGATTGACAAAGTAGACAAAGCTACCAGGCACAATCTACTAGGCACAATCTCACAATATACCAGCCACAATCTTACCAGCCACAATCCTACCAGCCACAATCTTACCGTCACAATCCTACCAGCCACAATCCTACCAGCCACAATCCTACCAGCCACAATCCTACCAGTCACAATCTTACCAGCCACAACCACAACCCTACCGGCCACAATCCTACCAGCCACAATCCTACGAGCCACAACCTACCAGTCACAATCTCACAATCTACCAGGCACAATCTCACAATCTACCAGGCACAATCTCACAATCTACCAGGCACAATCTCACAATCTACCAGGCACAATCTACCAGGCACAATCTCACAATCAACCAGGCACAATCTCACAATCTACCAGGCACAATCTCACAATCTACCAGGCACAATCTCACAATCTACCAGGCACAATCTCACAATCTACCAGGCACAATCTCACAATCTACCAGGCACAATCTCACAATCAACCAGGCACAATCTCACAATCTACCAGGCACAATCTCACAATCTACCAGGCACAATCTCACAATCTACCAGGCACAATCTCACAATCTACCAGGCACAATCTCACAATCAACTAGGCACAATCTCACAATCTACCAGTCACAATTTACCAGCTACAATCTACCAATCGCAATCCTACTAGCCACAGCCAAAGATTTAACAGCATTTAGCTCGTGTCTGGTGCTGCTTCCAATCCATAACTGACTGTATATAACTAATTAACTATAGTGTTACCACTGATTCAAGGGGGGGTGTTGCCCTGGGTTATCAATAGGAGAGAAGGGATGGAGAGGGCCTTGTTGCTGCCATGTTTAGCCATGTCATTTACAAAATTAATTAATTTATTGTATTTCTATATATATACTGTATATATATACTGTATATATTTATTTTTTGTACTTAATTTTTGCATGTTACCACTCCATTCCCATATCTGTTGAGAGAAATTATTTCTCCTCCCCCTCATATTTTGCTGGATTAGGGTGAATTATCCCATTTCATCACCTGGTAGTTCCATATTCATCACTTGTTTTGTTCTATTCATCTGGTCGAGCTAAACCAGCTCCTAGTGGCCCCTGGAGTAGCGTGAACGGGGGTGACTGATGAGCTCCATGGTTAAGCCATAGACCCTCACCTCAGGCTCCGAGGCTGTGATTCGGATGACGCTCCTCCATCCTAGGCGTCATTAACCCTTTCATCTCCTCCTCCCCCGTCTCTAACCCAGGACACCAATCCGTCTGATCATGTAGAATGATGACAGTGCCAGACGTGTGGCAGCCTGGGTGCGTGACTCACTCTGGCTCTCTCTCTCTCTCTCTCTCTCTGTAGGAGTTGGAGCTGTGTCGACGGCTCTATAAGTTGCACTTTCAGCTGCTGCTCCTCTTCCAGGCCTACTGCAAGCTGATCAGCAGAGTGGACACCATCAAGAGAGAGGCAGAGGTGAGTCTGAACACCAGGCAGGAACTGGGGGGTCTGGGGAGTGCTTGAGATATGGATGGAGAAGTTGTGTAGGTGGGAAATGATGGGGGGGGGGGATTCTCTCTCTCCCTCTCACACACACCAATTTCTGTGTATGATTATGGCTTCTCTGGTTGATCATTTAATTGGGCTTCAGGTTTGGTCAGCAAAGCCAATAAGGCATTACCTTGCGATCAGGCACGTGCACACATTGAGCACCTGCCTTTTTGAGCCTCATAAAAAAAGTTTTTTTTTACCGTTACGCATATAGACTGCCCTTCCAACTGAAAAATGTCAGGATAGAATAAAAAAATTAGGTAAAGAGAGAGCGATGCCCCATATTCCATTGCAGTTTGCACGGCCTCCTCAGCGTGCCTCTCCACGGACCTATATATTTTATGCATAGCATGGGTGGTGATGATGATGATGATAGAAACCGCTGTGGCGCATACAGTTGAATGCTGGTATTGCACTCATTGAGGGACACGAAGAAGTCAAGATCGATGGGATTTGGGAATCTCGAATACAAATTGGGATTGGAATAAAAAATGCATTTATATTAAACAATGCAGAATATACAGCACTTCTTGGAGTCTGTAGGGTAAGCACTTATTCCCTCCCCCCTGAACATTTATGGAGGGCCTTTTAAGTCAGTGATAAAAGTGTCTTTCAAGGATAAGTGAGCTCCTGCACTGATTATTATAGTTCAATATTCAATATTTGATCACCAAAAACCCCCAAAAAGCATAAAAAGGGGGGCCCCCGCCCGAAAAGGGCCCTGCTTGCGATGCAGCTGGATTCTTGACAACAACCAACCTACACTGTAACAAACCACCTGGTGCGTCAGGTTAAACCTGGTGCAGTGGCAGCCTGCATCTCCCTCAGCAGCAAAAGCCAGCCCTGTAACAACAGACGTTTCTATTTGTATGCTAGACACAAACCCTCTTATTGCTCACACACTCATTTGTGTTTATTCAGCTCTGTTATTTCGTATAAGATACATTGTATTATGTTTTTTAATAGATTTATTTTTTTTATCCGCTTTTTCTCCTTTTTCTATTTTTTCTCTCATCCCAATTCCACTGTGCCAATTCTCCCCTCCCCTGTCTTGAATGTTGCTCGCATATGCCCCCCTCCGATACACGAGGAGGCAGCCTGTCACATCTTTTCACCTGCCAGCACGGACTCTCATTGGCGAGGTGTAACGTGTGGGAGGCTCACACTACCCCCGCCATTTCCTGTCTCTGCTGTGCAGGCGTCCCCAACCGACCTGTAGGAGTCGCTGTCCACAACGTCCAGATTACCACCCATCGACTTCCACCCGCTAACTGCCAATTGAGTTAGTATGACGGCTGGCCCAAGCCGGAGGCAACGCCGACAGCCGGAGTCGAACTCTGTGTCTCTTGCAATGTCCGCTGCGCCACCCAGCCGCCTTTTTTAATAGATATTTTGAAGGCATTTCATTTCAAGCAGGTCAATTATTTATTTTACGTGCACACGTTGTTTTTGTAACAAGCACTCAAGAGATGTCTAGTATCGGACTGGTGATCACACAGACTATCAGGCCCTCCGCTATCTGGGCCTCAAGGCTGATCCTGCGTCAGTCCAGCTCTGCTGTTCCTATGGCTCTGTAGGGGAACTTTAATCACATTAAACTACTCTATGGGATTGAATCATTTCTCACATGGAGAGATAGGGTCAACTATTCCACTACCATTGGTCAATTTCAATTGGATTTTCTCTACTGATATCCTATAGAGATTTGGCGAATGTATGCTTGCGTGGTCAGTGGTCACTCTGTGGTAGACTGACGTCTGTGTGTGTCTCCAAGGTGACCAACATGTCTGAGGAGCTGGCTATCCTAGAGAGCTGTTTGAAGGAAGCAGAAACAGGAAGTAATGGACAAGAGGATGTGTGTATACCAGACTCTGCCCAGACCAACACAGAGACGGCCATCCAATCACTGATAGAAACCCTGAGAGCCAGAGACTTCAGCTCTGCCCTCACACAAGTCAAGACCTTCAGGTGAGTCGAACCAAACCACTCCATCAAATCCTCCATCAACCAGCCACACCTGTCCTTTTTTATTGTCCCTACATCTACCATCTCTGTACATATCCCTTACCTCCTCTTACCAGTATGACTACTACCATACTGTCTTTATACCTGTATTACTGTAAATATTAATTCTACAACTCTGTACATAAATCTGATTAGCACTACACTCGGTAGTACTAATCTATATATTTTATACCCAGTTTAATCATCTGTATATTGTATTACCAGTACCAGTCATTACTGTTGCACTTTACTGTTAGATTTGCACTCTGGTTGGATACCAAACTTATTTTCGTTGTACTGTAATTGCGCTGACATTAAATAATACACCAAAGCAAAAATACACAAAATTAATCATTGTTATACCCACCGGATATTGACTTGCAGAATTGTCACCATTTGATTTAACATTTATGATGACAATAAATGTGATCTAAATCTAAAATGAACCGCTACGCTCCTCTCCTCCAGGTCGCTGTGGCCCAACGACATCTTCGGCAACGAGTCGGACGACGCGGTCCAGACCCTCCTGCACATCTACTTCCGTCACCAGACGCTGGGCCAGACGGGCTGCCTGGCGGTGGTGGGCCCCAGCAGGGACCTGTCCCAGGCCAGCACGCGCCTCATGGAGCTCAACCTGCAGATCCGCAAGGCTCTGAGTCAGGCCCAGGCCTACCAGCCCCAGGCCTTCCAGCCCCACACCACTGTGGTCAGCACTGGACTGTGAGCCCGCGGGTTCTGATCCGGGACCGGACGATTAGCGGCCCCCCTCTGCGCTACCCAGGCCTCGCCCCCCCCTGGTCTTATAGAGGCCGGGCAGACGGTGATGGGCGTTCAGAGAGGAGGACAAGAGAGACTCCACCTAATAAAGGGCTAAAGGATGAGTGGGAACAACTGTGACTCTTGATTAATATATATTACATATATGATACTTAAAAAGCTAATATCTGTTTTCCCAAGACTAAGCCAACTCGCAAAATTCAGCTGCAATAAGACATGTGGTGATGTGTTTGGTATTGACTCGTCTCGAGGCCCGCCCTCTTCCCTTGATCCAATCCAAAGTTTGTCCGAGGGAAAGAAAACGGTTGTGATTGGAGGACGGTGAAAAGAGGGTGGGGTTTGAGGTAGGTCCATTGAGACTGGCCCGGAAGAGAGAGAGAGAGCGAGAGAGGGGGAGGAAACGGTGTGATGATGATGATGATGCTAAAATGAAAAGTTTTTTATTTTTATTTTTTGCTTTTTTGGCGGAAATGACCCGAGAGGCCTCCCCTACTGACCCGTGGCCTGCTCAGGCTGGCTGGGCCCCAGTGGCGACCTGCTCAGGCTGGCTGGGCCCCAGTGGTGACCTGCTCAGGCTGGCTGGGGCCCAGTGGTGACCTGCTCAAGCTGGCTGGGGCCCAGTGGTGACCTGCTCAGGCTGGCTGGGGCCCAGTGGTGACCTGCTCAGGCTGGCTGGGGCCCAGCGGTGAAGCATGTGAGTCGGTCCGGAGGACGAGCCGGACGTGGATGAAGATTCATAAGCAAACACACACACACACACACACAAACTAATAGAGTTTTCAAAAGCATGCTTGAAAGAGAAGAAGCACTGCAAGAATATTTTTTTGAGAAATGTATTTTTTATTAGAGCTAACATCCTAGGTTGTAAATGTTAGGATATTTAACATGTTAATTGTAACCCTAGGGGAGCCGTTCCTCCTCAGGGGGGTGTATAAAGAGAAATATATCTGTTTATTGACCTGCATTAAGTTTATTGACCTGCTTTTTGAGAGGAGCGTCTCTCGCCTTCAGCAGATCCTCCTCACGAAAACTCACTCTGTAACCAAATAAGTAGCTGCCTTTAGAGACTTTTGACTGTGTGGTATATATTGGATATTCTGGTATACGCTCACACACACAAATGCATATAATTGCACACAAGTGCAGACTGGCTACAGCTCATTATGGAAACCATCAATAACTTATTTTACTCTGTATATATTTTAGAAAATGTATAGTGTAAAACCAGTATTTTTTCCCTTGTACTTTTGTGTAATGCACTGTTAATCCGAATAGGATGAATGAAGCTAAATGCGAGAAGAGAAAAGCGAGACCACCAGAGTTAACTAAACGATCCGCTCCGCCGTTGTAATCCAATCACACAGACTTCAACATTTCCCAAAGACCGGCTTGGCTGGCGGTCGGTGGCCTGTCTTCACAAAAAAATGGGATCCAGGGTCTTTTGGGATTGGCCACCTCCCGACCAATCACGTCAGTGGTTATCACCCGTCGGGACCCCAGCCAAGCAGAGTCATATGCATTCCTTCTCTCCACTGTGACCTTTCTGTTGGCCCCCTGCTTCCCGGCGGTGAAGGACCTGCTTGGGCCTCGTGACGGGAGGCTGGGGTGCGTCTTCTGTCCATGTTGGCTGATGATCCCACAGCTGTGCTCATTGTGTGCGCCACAATTTGATCCAGTGTTCCAAAGGGGAAAAACCGCTGCCATTAAAGGCTCTGCTATGCTTTCTGAAAGGCACTGCTTGCTGCCCAAACTCTTTAGGACATGAACTGATATCTGAATGCGTTGTGGAAAACTTGTCATGGCACATTGTAACAGTCACTGTACTCATTCCTCACAGAGAGCTTTTTTCTTTTTCTTTTTATGCTTGTCTGGTACATTTGAATGCTGTTCTTAATTATTTAATGGATATATTATTTACCTGGAAGATATTGTTTTTATGTAGAGGAGCATTATACATTTTTTTTGTCAACTCTCATACCAGCCTTCTCTCTGGATAAATAAAAACCTGATCATACAGTAAGTGCTTCCCTTGTCTTAATACCCTTCAGTAGAGTAGGAATAATGTGCTACTGCCTGTAATGTGGATGCCTTCTAGCCATTACCGCCCTGTCTTTGGCAACACCGCACCGGCAACTACTGTAACTAACTAACACTTAGCAACATCCTGGCGCTCTGGCAGTCCTTACATAGCCGCTCAATGCTGATTTATGTTTCTCCCCCTCTAAATGCTTGAATAATGTGTGGTCCTTGCTCAAACTATTGAGACACTAGATGTTACCAAGACTGGAGGGTAATTTAACTAGAAGGTATTTATATATGCTAGCGGTATGCAAATGTATACCAGTGTCATTACAGAATATGCATGTCGGCTGATCAAGGAGCTGGTCCATTTGGGTCCATGTGTGTGGGTTTCCTCCCACACCATAAAGACATGCATGGTAGGCAGGGACTACAGATGAGAACTAGCTCATTAGCTAATTCTGGCACATTTACATTGATGTGGAAACTCAAGATGTTAATTAATGTGCAGTCCCTGGGTAAAATATATTATTATATAGTGCTTTTGCTCCATTACTGGGGGCTTTTTGGGTTACTCAGTCAGGGGCCAACCTTTTACTTTATTTTGTCTGATTTTGTGACCCTTGGGCCCATGGCCTGTTTGTTCCTTGACTGATCCCAAGCTCTGCCCTATCTTCTGACTGATCCCAAGCTCTGCCCTATCTTCTGACTGATCCCAAGCTCTGCCCTATCTTTGCTTGATGGCAACAGTTGTGATTGGAACGTCAAGAAAAAAGGGCAGAGCTTGGGATCAGTCAATTCAGCCTTGAGGGTGTATACTGAAATCGGCCAACCTAGTCCTAACCAAGGAGCCTAATGGAGGGAGAGGACACAGCTCTCATATCCCGTGAGGAATTGGTGTATGACAGGTCATGTGACCGTTACAATTGGTCAGCATTACCATTACAATTGGTAAACACTCCACCAGCACAATTCAACATGTCATATTTTAATCTCCAAATGACACCTCAAACTCTGCCCTCTTTTCTTGGTCCTCCGATCACAACTGTAGGAAAACAAGTTATGATTGGAGGATCAAGTAAAGGGGGTGGGTTTGGGATGAGTACATTGAAATGTAAGGCAGCAGTTTTATTTTAGTATGTACATATACAGTACCAGGAACTCATCCTAACTCTTCAGCAGCAGTGGGCAGCCACAATCCAGAGCCTGGGGACCAACTCCAGTTGTAATGCCAGTGTCTTGGTCAAGTACAATGAGTGACTCAGCATCCACTACATTAGCCTTGGTCCTAACCTTGAAACTACATTGATGCAGCCTACAAGAGTTGGTAAGGAGGTTGCATTTGCTCTTACTGAATGAAGTACTTGATTCTTTGAATTAAGCAGATGTGTCATGTTTGTTATTGTTTTTCCACACCTAAAAGTAATGGGACAACATTCTAAATATTTATCAAGCAGTTAGTCATAGAGCTCAGCCTTTGAACAGAACACAACTGGACACACTGAGATCAGTACTCCTTGCTAGACCTGTAAGATGTAACAAATGGGGATCCAAGAGCTTAGAAGTTACTGAAATCAATATAAAAAAAAAACACTATCCTTACTGTCTTGCATCATGCACTCTTCCTACTGATGCAACTCTTCCTACTATACTAATATGTCTACTATGCACTAAACACTGCAGCACCCAAGTTTCAACACTGATGAACGTTGTTACTCAGCTCAGCTGAAAGAGTTATACCCTTCCTGCTGACATGTCATACAGAACTTGTGACAGTCTACAGCCTTGATGGTTCAGAACAGCATTTCAAGCATAGCGTCAACGTCACAGATGTTCTAGCAGTCATGCTCAATCAGTATCCAAGGACTGAGCATAGACGGGGCATTCATTTCAGAGATCGGTAGGCCTAGATAGTCTGCTTGCAGTATTATATATATTCAGTATTTATGGCTGCATGTTTCTTCATTCATGGCATTAGACAGGACCTCTCAGGATAGCTGAAAAATACTCAAGTGGAGTGCTGGGTAGTCATTTATTTTACATTCAGAAGGGGTGCTTGCAATCACTTCCATAACCAAAAATAGCCATGACAACAAAAATATAATCTGAAATCCAGCCTGCGACCCAGATCGCCCTCACGTGCATCATTGGGGATCATCTGGGCGTAAAGACACACCCTGCAGGACTTGAAAGTGGGTGTGGCTTGGCAAAGTTCAACTGCTCCCTATATGATGTACTTGAAGCTGAAGGTGCTGTCGCAGGAGAGCCGCTTGCCTTTGCAGCGGCCACACAGATCCTGTCTGTGGGGGCGCTTGGGGTCCACGTGGCGCGGAGTCACTGCGCACGAACAGCGTGCCTTGTTGCATGTCTGGAAAGAATGGACACGGGCAAGTAAGGTGACAAAAACAAGACAAGTCCAATGCTAAGCAACTGGTTTATCGATGGTGGAGAAGACCGGCTTACATGACATGTTAGGTCCTCAACACGGTAGGGGTTAAAGGCCTTTTGGCACGTTCTACAAAACTGCTTGAAGTACACCTGGAAGGAGAAACTGGAATTATGATGCATCCAAACAGAATCAGAGTAAATGTTACTCAAACTGAGTCCATTTGAGCCCAAGTGAGTACAATTTTACTCAGTTTGAGTAAAATGTACTCAGTGAAATTTACTGGATTTTAGCCAAACGTTACCTTGTTGGTAGCCTGGACACACCACACATAGGCACTCTCCCATCGCAGGTTGCACTCCCTGCAGTGATAATATCCGTACTTCTGCTCCAGGAACTGCAGATAACAAAGGTATTGGTCCCAACATGAATATATCCTTGGACATACAAGCATCCATACATGCCACTATTATTATTATTATCACATTCTCAGTCATTTGCACATCCATAAAAAAAAATCATGCAGAATGCAGGGCACAGACGAGACTAAATTGGAGTTTTGAAGAAATGGATGATGACTAAAAAATGCCCTTTAACACAGCAAATATCTTACCTCACGGTAGCATGCCATTTACAAAAAAAAGATGAGTTTCCATCCAAATACCATCGGCATTATTAAAGTACAAAGATGGTGCCATTTTTAAATTAGGTAAATGTATATAACTTACAATGGCCGGTACAAAGGTAAAACTTAAATTGCCATCAAACAACTATAACACTTTCTGTATTGTTTTCGTTTGGCCCGCTTTTCCTCTTGACCGCTTGATGATGAACTCACCTGAAATCTCACACGGGCCTTCGAGCCTTCTTCTAGGCCTGTAGGCACTGTGTCCTCAGTCTGAATTGGCTGGTTGGTCTGGTTGGCCTTCTTGCGTTGGTCGGCGGCTTTGGGTGCCTTCTCCGCCGTGACCTCAGTGGTGACATTTTCATCCTCATCATCTTGTTCCTCGGTCGTCCCCACCGGGTCAGGAGAGTCACAGGTCTGCGCTTTCTTCTCGTCGAAGGAGGTGACGCTCCTGTAGGCTACGGGGGAATACACCGCCAGGGTGCGGGGGTAGCGCACGCCGCCCCCCGTGGGGCTGTCGGGCGGTGGGAAGTCCTGCCGACGTTTGCGCAGCGTGTCTCGCTTTATGGACAGCAGGGTCCTCGGCCCGATGGAGCACTGCACCGAGGCGTCCACCTTGGGGTTGACCTGCACCGCGACATCTTTGGTGTTCGCCTTCCTCAGCCTCGGAGCGAGTTTCGGATTGATCTGAGATAAGATGGACTTCAATTGCATTTGGTGGGTATCGAAGTAGGCCTCTGCGTCCCCATAGTTGGGTAGATAATTTTTGTATTTCCACCCCGCGCCTTTAGGTTTAGGGTACCTACTGTAAGGGTTGTATGATGAATAGAAATAGTTGTCGAGTGACTCGTCACCATATGTAGCCATTTTGTTGAGCCACCTGAGGTTGCTTGGTGTAACACTTTAAATAGATGGGCGGAGCAGAATTAATTGTGGTCAGGTGTGGAACTCTGAACTTCGTATAGTGAAGCGCCCGGTACTTAGATAGACACATTGATACAACACGTGTTTTTGTTTGTATACAGCATATATTTTCATTTAATTTCAATATACATCTGATAATCATATACACAATTGTACATTTAATTCAGACTATTAGTCATTGTCATAAATACACAGTGACAGTCCCATATGGATATGGAGTGTGATGGATTGACACTGCATGGTTTAAAATACGCACATGTATTACTGATATGCTACTTGTCAGACACTCCATTTTCCCAATCCCTACAGTATACACACACACACACACACACGCACACATACACACATGCTGCAGCAACGTGGGGCTAAATCCCAAGACTCAGTGCACTTCAGGAAAATGGTGATGAATTGGGACAGAATGTCACTATACCAGATGGGTCCATGTGTTCACAAATTTTCTGAGATTAGGAGTCAGTGCTGATCTGGGATCAGTGACTAGGTACACTTGTATATAGTGTAGTGGCCTTATTCAAACTAACAGACTGGAACTGACTCTAGATCAGTACAGATCAGAAAGGCTTTGTGAATAGGGACCCTATCATCATGTTTACATGTATACCTTTTGACTTTTATTGGTAAATGTTACTTTTCACAGATTGAAGTCACACTTAGCATACATGGTCATGTTTTTTTTGTATCATTGTATAAGATGGCTTAGTTGAATTTGGCAACTTTTCTGGTGAAACATAAAGCTCAACACATAATGAAGCGTCCTCTCCATCTCAGCCGGTCAGTAACATTCGGCACCCAGTCCCACTCGGCCTCCCTGCACAGTCTGGCTCTGTCTCGCAGAGGCTTCTCTCACATGACGATGATTAGGATGATGTTCTCATCAGCGGCTCATAATTACTCCACCACCTCAGGAGCTCCAGTGGACCATTGTCTTCATGCACATCACACAGGAGTCGAGTCAGGGGGACAGTTCTCCAGCGCGATGGTGTTCGGGTCGCTCACCGTCACCGAACCGTAAGAAGAGTCAAAACCAACGTCCTCGTCGTCTTCAAACCTCTGGTACGTTATGCCCGCGTCGCCCCCTCCTCCTCCCACGCCCACGGGCTCCGGCTTGTGCAGGACCTCCTTCCTGTACATCCTGTAGGCCACGATGAAGATCCCGGCCTCGGCCGCTTGGAACAGTGCGTAGAGCAGGGGGAACATGTACATCCCTCCCATCAGCTGAGGGGGGAAGGCCATCTTCAGGATGGCGGTGCACAGCTGCACGTTCTGGCACCCCGTCTCCATGGAGACGGCCCTGCGGCTGCTCGGCGGCAGGTGGAAGAGCGCGGCCAGGCCGTAGCCAGCGGCGTAGCCACAGAGGGGCATCAGCACGGCCACCATGTACACAGAGGGGGGGATGGTGGACAGGAGGTCTGGCCCCAGCATGACCCCGGTCAGGATGAACAGCAGCACCAGGGTTATGAGCAGAGACCACAGAGAGACCTGCATGGGGGGAACAGAGCACCACAGATGGGACATGGCTCACAGAGAGACCTGCATGGGGGGAGCAGAGCACCACAGATGGGACATGGCTCACAGAGAGACCTGCATGGGGGGAACAGAGCACCACAGATGGGACATGGCTCACAGAGACCTGCATGGGGGGAACAGAGCACCACAGATGGGACATGGCTCACAGAGAGACCTGCATGGGGGAACAGAGCACCACAGATGGGACATGGCTCACAGAGAGACCTGCATGGGGGGAACAGAGCACCACAGATGGGACATGGCATTGGCTCACAGAGAGACCTGCATGGGGGGAACAGAGCACCACAGATGGGACATGGCTCACAGAGAGACCTGCATGGGGGGAACAGAGCGCCACAGATGGGACATGGCTCACAGAGAGACCTGCATGGGGGGAACAGAGCACCACAGATGGGACATGGCTCACAGAGAGACCTGCATGGGGGGAACAGAGCACCACAGATGGGACATGGCTCACAGAGAGACCTGCATGGGGGGAACAGAGCACCACAGATGGGACATGGCTCTTTTATTTTTTACAACACAAGTCTCTGGTGTGCATTATAGGACATGCCCACTGCAGCCACCGGGGATGACTCTGTCTTTCTCAGCTGTAAATCAGGTGCCCCTCCCCTCTTTGTGAGCTGCTTTCAACATTTGAAAGGGAGGAGCTCTTACTGACACAAAGTGTATCTGATGTCATTGTGCCCTGCGCTCAGCATCATCTCCACTTGTGCCAGACATGGGAAATTACGCAATGCGCTGTTGCGCGCAAGTACATCTAAAGCATTTCATGTTTAAAACCACAATGTGTCTTTTTTCTATTCATTAATGCAGTTCTGGAGTGTGTACAGAGCAAATTGAGACCACTGGGCTTCAACACGGAACTCACTCACCACCTAATAACCAAAGGTGACCGGTCCTTCCAATTTATGGCCCCTACCCTTTGGAACACCCCCCCTTTCTATGCGTTCACTTGACTCCCTATCCACTTTTAAGGAACAGTTGAAAACGTTTTTATTCAGACAGGCTTTTAATTAATTTGAATTAAATCCTGGTTGTATACTTTGTTTATTTATTTATAATTGTTGTTTTGTTTTTAGGACTGACATTAATGTTGCATTCATATTTAGTTATTTAATTTACTTATGTTATGCCTATGCTTACGTTGTGTCAGAATTGTTTTATGTGTAGTGCGTTCATCTCCATGTAACTTGCTATGTTTTACTTCTGTGAAGCACTTTGTGATTTTATCTGTGAAAGGTGCTATACAAATAAAGTGTACTTACTTACTTCACTATAGCCTATTTTGAGGCTATAAAGCAGCGAAGGTGAGTGTGTTGCAGGCAGCCCCGCTCAATTAGCTCTGTACACTCTAGAACTTGATTCATAAAAAATAAAGACACATTGTCGCTTTAAAACTGACGTGAGGTCATCGAGGTATACACTTGATTATCATTGCGTCCACTTTGAGCGAAAACGATTAAAGTGCTCTTAAATTACCTTTAAAACTATGTCCGCCACCCGTGTGTAGCGGTACCGTAGCGCGACCCCCAGGCCGATCGGGATGAGAGTGCTGCACAGGGTCAGGATGATGGCCCCGAACGGCAGGAGGTCGACCACGGGCGTGTTGATCCAGGCGCGGCTGTAGATCCACAGACACAGCGGCATGAGCGCCAGCGCCAGCACGGTGGAGGAGATGGTCATTATGATGCTGCCGGTGGGGAAAGGAAAGGAGAACGAAAGACGCACCATTTAGAGATATCCACGATTGAGTTCCCAAATATAATGTGACGTTCAGGGTTATATAAAAACGAAAACAGGTTTGTTTTCGTTTTCCGAATTAACTTCGATCAAGTTCAAACGTGCATGAAATACAAACGTGTTACTCTGTAGTCTGTATTAAACGTTAGCCTATCCACGCGTAAAATCGTGTGCGTAAAAGTTGCCGCTATACACATAATAGTTACACAGACATTATAGATAGTTCAGTCCGATCAATTTAGAACTGTTGGTGGTGGGAATGTGCTGTTTGTGTGTCTGTACGTTGTATTTAGTTACCTGAGGTTCATTTCTCCGTGTACCAGCAGAGACATAATATTTGACAAGTTCCCTCCTGGACAACAGCCGCAGAGGAGAACTGCCATCGCCGCCACATCATCGAGAGAGAAAGACAGCGCCAACAGAAAGGCCACCAAGGGCATAATAACGAACTGAGACAGAAACGCCAGCAGTACCCCGATGGGTCTGCGAATGTGCTCCCCGAGCTGGCTGACCTCCACCGTGCACCCCAACCCCAACATGGTAAAGCACAGGATGATTCCCACGAATACGTTGATTCCGTGATTTAACGGGGAATCCCAGAAGGCGGGCACCAGGTACATGGAGTCTGATTCCGGAGCGGCCGCAAGCGCAGCTCCGACGGCTGTCCAGAGGGTGCTGGCTTCTAGAAACACGGGGTCGCCGGTCACGCGTAACGCTGCCATGGCGAAGTCTTCCTGAGAATTGTCCAAAAGTCGTTTGAAAGTGTCATTCACTGAAAATGCTACCAGGCCAGCAGTCGGAACAGAGTTTTCCATGGCGCAGACCAGAGGATGGAGGATCTCCACGGGAGGTGTCTCCCGAAGGCGTTTGTGCGTAAAATGTGACCCCCCCCTAGTGACGCGTCCTCAGCGCTCACCGTCTCCAAATGAGCGTCAGTGGAGGCTAGAGACTGCGATGTGTCTTAAGAGTAAGACGTCTCACCGAGACAGCCTGGTGCCACGGATTGGTTCCTAGCTGTGACAGCGAGCCAGGCGCACACAGCTCTCGATATGGGCACATCGCTCGAGGGGAGTCTGCACACGATCTTTGGAGAACTTCAATGAGAGTGGATGGGCCCGATCAATAACAACAATTTTCTGTAAATGAAAATGTATTTTTGAATAATATAACCAACCATTAATTATTATATATTATGTTTGACAATTTTCCATTCAGGAAATTCATGTATACTATAGCCTACTAATATACTTATTTTCGAATAACCTAATAACCTTTCGAATAACCTAGATGTAGCAGTACTGTCTATCTGTATGTCATGTGTTCCACAAGGAAGCATACTAGGACCGCTACTGTTCCTAATTTATGCAAATGACATGTCGTCAGCTTGTGACTGCAACTTGTTCCTGTTTGCGGACGACTCAGCCCTGCTGGTCTCTGACAAGAACAAGTTACAGGTTGAAAAAACCCTCAGCTCAGAACTAGGCAAAATCTGCACATGGCTCGCTGATAACAAACTATCATTACACATGGGCAAAACAGAGTCCATTCTCTTTGGTTCAAATAACAAACTCAGCAAGACCGACGGCTTCTCAGTTACAGTGGGTGACAATATTGTCACAAGGAAAGAAGAAATTACCTACCATGGGTTCCATCCTAGAGGCAAATCTTTCCTGTGACAAAATGGCATCCAATGTAATAAAAAAAGTCAACCAACGAACTCGATTCTTGTACCGGATCTCCTCACTGGTAAACAAGAATACCCTGAAGACTCTGGCAGGAGCACTCATTCAAGGGTACTACGACTATGCTTGCACCTCATGGTACCAAAGCACCTCAAAGGCGGTAAAAACAAAATTACAAACATCTCAAAACAAACTGGTCAGACTACTGCTTGACCTTACTCCTAGAACCCACCTCACCCCTGCCCACTTTGACAACCTAGGATGGCTTAGAGTAGACGACAGAGTACAGCAACTTGCAATGGGCCTGGTCTACAAGATACATTACACGACCAAGGTACCCATGTACATGTCAAAATACTTCCCAAAGGTCAGTGAATACCACGATCACAACACCAGAGGGAGCTCCACAAATCATGTTAAACCCAGATGAATTGAAAATGGGGGACCCTGATGTAAACAAGACGAAAGTCTTTCTCTGGTCTGCATCCCCTTAACAATTGTATGTATTGAGCTGTACTGTACTATACCCATTCTGCAATCTGTTAATAAAGTTTTCAATCAATCAATCAATGGTGGCGCTGTAGTGCATGTCAATTTACTATAGATAACATTTGTATGTAGACTAGCATCCCCCCCCAAAAAAATATATTATTAATTTATGATAAAAAAAATGTGACTGGTCTGAAATGTTGTTTATGCATGATATTAGCTGGTTATGAGGTTGGGTGAAAATATCATAGACCAGAAAACAAATGGGCCCAGCGTAATGTAAAGACGTGATGTAATGTAAAGACTGAAATTACTTTGTTGGCTTTGTTATGACACTATGGTTGCAATATTCAGTCGATCGTTTGTAAAGTGCAATGTTTATAATCCCAGCACTGTCTGCATATGGTTTTTCCTCAAACGGAGCTATGCAATCTGACACGTGATTGCATTTTCAAGTGACCTGGCATGTAACTTCAAGTAGGGAAACCCATAGGAACCATAGGTCACCTGGAAATGCAATCGCATGTCAGATTGCGTAGCTCAGTTTGAGGAAAAGATTATAAACATTGCACTTTCCAAACAATCAACTGAATATTGCCGATGGTGATGATCATTATCGCTCTGCCAAACTCCCTTAAATATTGTATTATATCCCACTAAGTTGGCTTTTTTCATGTTTGTTGTCAGTTGGTGAGTTGTTATAAACTTTGAACATTGACACAAAAGTCAAAACGAGCAGCAAGAATAAAGAATCTGCCAAAGGTGGATACCAGCTCGACCTCGGAGGCAACGGGCCAAGAGGAATTAGTGATGCAGTCAATAGAACCACTTTAGGAGACAAAAGAACAGATTCAACACTCTGATGACAAACTAGAGGCCAGACTAGATGCCTCACACTCAGTAGTGCCAAGAACAACGCAGACATTAAAACACTGAAGAAAGATGTTGCACATTGATTTCGAGAGGCAGTTAAATCATTTTGTGTCCTGTACTGTACTGTGCAGGACAGTGATGCAACAGTAGCAGGACAGTGGATCACAGTGATGTAGCAGGACAGTGGATCACAGTGATTAAACAGTAGCAGGACAGTGATGTAGCAGGACAGTGATGTAGCAGGACAGTACATCACAGTGATGTAGCAGGACAGTACATCACAGTGATGTAGCAGGACAGTACATCACAGTGATGTAGCAGGACAGTGGATCACAGTGATGTAGCAGGACAGTACATCACAGTGATGTAGCAGGACAGTACATCACAGTGATGTAGCAGGACAGTACATCACAGTGATGTAGCAGGACAGTGGATCACAGTGATGTAGCAGGACAGTGGATCACAGTGATGTAGCAGGACAGTACATCACAGTGATGTAGCAGGACAGTACATCACAGTGATGTAGCAGGACAGTGATGTAGCAGGACAGTGGATCACAGTGATGTAGCAGGACAGTGGATCACAGTGATGTAGCAGGACAGTACATCACAGTGATGTAGCAGGACAGTGGATCACAGTGATGTAGCAGGACAGTGGATCACAGTGATGTAGCAGGACAGTGATGTAGCAGGACAGTACATCACAGTGATGTAGCAGGACAGTACATCACAGTGATGTAGCAGGACAGTACATCACAGTGATTTCACTATTTTGAGTTAGAATAGAAATACCTTATTCATCCCGAGGGAAATTTGGCACTACAAATACACTCACAGCACACACATCCACACGTACACACTCACTTTAAATAAACA
Organism: Notolepis coatsorum; assembly: GCF_963971535.1. Taxonomy (NCBI): domain Eukaryota; kingdom Metazoa; phylum Chordata; class Actinopteri; order Aulopiformes; family Paralepididae; genus Notolepis; species Notolepis coatsorum. The sequence continues at coordinate 178,906,274 of NC_140166.1, read as the reverse complement.
ACTCACTGTAGCACCCACTTTACAAACTTTAGACACTTTAACACACTTTATATTTATTGGCAAAGAGATTGCACTAAAACTCATACCTCATAGGGAGGTGTAGTGGTTACGTCATTTTCGTTTTTTCCTGTTCCACTCTCTGTTCCACATAATGTATTTCCCCATTGACCATTTCTAAATCGGCTCGTTTTAGATAAATAAAGCATTAACGTTGGCATGGTGTACCTTTCTGTGCGTATTCATCCACAATCTATAGCTCAACATGAAAATATTCGCAATTAATCGTAAAGGTAGCAAAATAACAAAGTTTATGTTTTAGTTCGCTGGGAAACTACACTGCTATTTGGCGCTGCTGACTGACGTCACCACAGCGTAGACACCTGGCTTTAGTCGCAGACCTAAGATCAGATTTCCCTTACATTCGATAAGCTTAACAATTCGTACAATGGGAAAATAACTGACCCTGAATCTGTGGCTAGTATCTCTCTGGTGATCATATCCATTTATCAGATGAAGCCAAACACCATTTCTAAAAGCAACAACCACGTTATCATTATTTGTATTCACTGCATATTAAATCACTGTAAATACTAATGTAAATCATTGTTTCGTTGTACATATTGTGTATCGTTTATAACGTTATTGTTTTTACGGATGCCCCGATTTAAAATGGTTATCTCCTCTTTGTATACTTTTTTAGAGAATATGCTATACAGCGTTATATATATCGTTCTTATTTACTTTTGTCCTCACAGACAAAGTATTCTGCCAGGGAACTTATGGACACGACAGTAGTAGTTATAAGGTTTTTGAGCTTGTAACGTTAGTTAGCTATCGTGGTATCAGCCAGACGTGACGTGTAGCTAGCTCTGAGAAGAGGACCTGTACATTTACTCGGTCCCGAAACACCTCTACATGCCCCGATTTAAAATGGTTAACGACAGTAGACATTGCTAACGTCTAGTACGTTTAACGAGGTAACGTTAACGTTAGCTAGCTAGCTAGCGTGGTATCAGCTGGCCGTGACGTGGATCAGGCGACAGCACTGAACAGGCTGCCTAGTGAACAACAGGCTGCCTACTGGTAAATGTAGTTCTTTTTTTACGACAAATTAAAAACCTTATAACTACCTTTATTTCAACCAAAAATGCTTAAACAATATTGTTAATGGTAGAAGGGAACTCATTTTGTGCAAAAATGGAAAGCTTGCCAATGTTCATGCGGCAGAATTGTTACAATAGCCGATAATCCATTTTCCCAATGATGAATCCCTATACGAGTGGAACAACCAGTGACGTCAGACTACACCTCCCTATTGCACCTCATTGCACATTGCACCTTACCACCACAAGGTGGCACCACAAGCTAAGTTGTACCTCATCTGCATCCATTTCTGCATTGTACTATATATTGTATTGTAATTGTACTCAGTTACATTCTCTACACTGCATTGTATATTGTATATATGTATATTGAAATCTTTTGTTTTGTTTACGTACTTGACTTTCTATTTTATACTTATTTCATACTTATATATTTTATCTAGCACACTCTCAGGAGCAAAACAGAAAGAAGCATTTCTGTATTTCTGTATGACAACTAATAAAGAAACTTGAACTTGTAAACAGTAAACATTTAAGTAGACAAAAACAAAAAGTCATGAATAAGAATAAAAATAAGCCTAAGAATAAAACATATGGTCTGGGATATACATTTCCTATGTTACTTCTAATATAAGATATACTAATATAAAATGTCATATGTTACATTCTAATATGAAATATACAGTGAAAATATCCAGAATATACAGTAAGTGTAAAATTGTACTATGTCGGTCTAAAGTAAAAGTAAAAGTCCAGGAAGATAGTACTGTCACCCTGTGCTCAGTGATACGCCCGTTCATCTCTGTCATGGCCTTGGTGGCTTCCTACAGGGGAGGAGAAACAGAGAATGCTGGATCCCCTGCTGTGGCCTCCACCATCACCCAAAGGGAGATAACTCCTTGCACAGCATCCTCCAGGTTCTGCACGTACAAGTACACACCCTGGTATCTGGTCATGTGGTCCTGGTTCATCTGCTCAAACTTGTGCTTCAGTTCATTCTGTCGCTCTCCTTTCCTCTGTGCATGGCCCACATACACCTGCCTGCCATTCAGCTCTTTGCCATTCATGACGTCCACAGCCTGAAGAAACGAAAACAAAAGCTCATCAAAGAAATTTCTTTCAGGAATTGAAATTGAACTTGAACAATATACCGGAGGCTTAGCCTACCTATGTGTTTTTAAACTCTACTGCGATGTGGCCAAGATATACAGGACATTTTAAGTTGGGAAAAAGTGTAATTTATCAGCACCAAAACATGTTTATTACACTTGTGTTGAAGTCTATTGTTACATTTTTCAAATCTCAACAGCAGCATAAAGATATGGATTTGCTAGTATCGTCAGTCATGACACGGATGCTGAAGGCAGGACCTGAAACAACAACATCTCAATAGTAATGGTAATGCACTGGTTTCAATAGGTTGGATCACAGCGGCTGGGTGGTGCAGGGGACATTGCGCTCGTCACCAACGCAAGAGACACAGGGTTCGACTCCGGCTGTCGGCGTTGCCTCCGGCTTGGGCCGGCCGTCATACTAACTCAATTGGCAGAGTTAGCGGGGTGGAAGTCGATGGGTGGTAGTCTGGACGTTGTGGACAGCGACTCCTACAGGTCGGTTGGGGGACGCCTGCACAGCAGAGACAGGAAATGGCGGGGGTAGTGTGAGCCTCCCACACGTTACACCTCGCCAATGAGAGTCCGCGCTGGCAGGTGAAAAGATGTGACAGGTTGCCTCCACATGTATCGGAGGGGACATGTGATGCAAGGCTTCTATCCTCCCTACAACCGGCCAGTGGGGGGCATATGCGAGCAACGTTCAAGACAGGGGAGGGGAGAATTGGCACAGCGAAATTGGGATGTGAGAAAAATAGAAAAAGAGGAGAAAAAGTGGATCAAAAAATAGGTTGGATCACTATAGAAAAGGTGAATTCTACGTTGGTTATTTGTCATGGTATTACACCAGAGTGGACCAGACACTGAGTCTAACAGACTGTGTTTGCAACACAATAAGAGCTTTAACCCTTTCACTACCACACTACAGAAGGTTAACCTTTCACTACCACATAGTGTGGTAGCGAAAGGGTTAACCTTCTGTAGTGTGGTTGTGAAAGGGTTAACCATTTGTCGTGTGGCAGTGAAAGGCTTAACCTTCTGTATTGTCGCAGTGAAAGGGTTAACCCTTTGGTAGTGTGGTTGTGAAAGGGTTAAATATGTTGGTGTATGAGTTTGGGAATTCTGTTTGTAGTGGGCCTGACCGATACTTACTCAAGTGTAGTACTGTTTATAGTGGGCCTGATCTGATCAATACTTACTCAAGTGTAGTACTGTTTGTAATGGGCCTGATCAATACTTACTCAAGTGTAGTAGTTTGTAGTGGGCCTGACCTGATCAATACTTACTCAAGTGTAGTACTGTTTGTAATGGGCCTGATCAATACTTACTCAAGTGTAGTAGTTTGTAGTGGGCCTGACCTGATCAATACTTACTCAAGTGTAGTACTGGTTGTAGTGGGCCTGATCAATACTTACTCAAGTGTAGTAGTTTGTAGTGGGCCTGACCTGATCAATACTTACTCAAGTGTAGTACTGGTTGTAGTGGGCCTGATCAATACTTACTCAAGTGTAGTACTGGTTGTAGTGGGCCTGATCAATACTTACTCAAGTGTAGTACTGTTTGTAATGCCTGCCCAATACTTACTCAAGTGTAGTACTGTTTGTAGTGGGCCTGATCAATACTTACTCAAGTGTAGTACTGTTTGTAGTGGGCCTGATCAATACTTACTCAAGTGTAGTACTGGTTGTAAGGCCTGCCCAATACTTACTCAAGTGTAGTACTGTTTGTAAGGCCTGATCAATACTTACTCAAGTGTAGTACTGTTTGTAAGGCCTGATCAATACTTACTCAAGTGTAGTACTGGTTGTAGTGGGCCTGATACTTACTCAAGTGTAGTACTGTTTGTAAGGCCTGCCCAATACTTACTCAAGTGTAGTACTTTAGTACAACTGTGAGGTACTTGCACTTTGCTTGAGCATTTTCATTGTACGAATGTGGGAACGTTATACTTTTACTCCACCACATTTCAAAGGAAATATTTAACTTTTTACTCCTTTACATTTACCTGTCAGTTACTCTTAAAAAATAAATAAAGGTTTTGCATTCAAAGACGTAAATTGATGAAGATGATGTAGTCTACTTTTACATTTTAAGCCTGCCTACTTCAAGAGGACGTAATCAGAGTTGGCATAACTGGACCAGGTACCACTTATAGGGCAGGCTTTCCTCCAGGTAAGAGGAAGCATTGTGTTTTTCTTTTTGTTTTGGGTGAACTGCCCCTTTAAGCTGGACCCGGCCATGACACTGTTTAAAAAATTTCAGTCAGCCGGTCAGGGATTGGCTATTGTAGACTGGCCCTCCGGGTCTGTCAAAAGAGCTCAGCCTGGCTGATGGCCTACTAATGTGCCTCTTTGTGGACATTGGGCAAATCCAGCCCATCTCTGGCATGGCTGTGTCCTTAGTCAACAAATGTAAATGTCTAGTTTTGTTTCTCTATTCCCACACTGCCCAGTGCCCATAGTCTAGCAACGTTCGAGACAGGGGAGGGGAGAATTGAAGGGCAAATTGGGATGGGAGAAAAATAGAAAATAAGGAGAAAAAGTGGATACAAAAAATTTAAAAAACAGGGCGGTAGTTACCTGGGTCTAATTTGCTGCCTTTTTTGTGCAGGGGGGTCACTCTCGCAATTTTGAAGTCTTTGGAGTCTTCTACAATAGATAGAATTCATAGACAAAAAGATAGATTTATAGATATTTTACAAAACCCTTGTTTGTTTCAACTGCTCATCAAAACCAACGTCATCTATGGTTCAGCAGCACCAATCCTGTTAGAGGCATCTCATATCTGTGTTAAGTGGTGACTGAAACATAGCATGAATGACCTCTGCTGGTGTATGAAGGAATAACAGGAAAATACAGGCTCACTTACCAGTCCTACAAATGGTTCTTAAAGGGTACATTTTGGACCATATTTCCTATTCACTATTAGTGTAGTCGAAGGATATAGAGTCCTTTCTCAACTCAATCCACGGTGTGCTTCAAACTGGATACTCAGCTCCTTAGGCTCCTTAGTTACTGCAGCTGTAACGGGGAAGCCCGTGAGTCTATCCACAGTCACAGAAACAGGGGTGTTGACAAGTGACTGTGGCAGTGCGGGCTGGTAAGTTAAACTCACTTCCTCATAACAGGGTTAACAGATGCATAGGTACGGTAGTTAGGAGTGAATTCACTTCCTAGTGCAGCGGCCTGTGTCGTCGCCCACGGCGCGGGAGCCCCCTGTTCGACTCCCCCTCGGTACATTAACATTTAACATCAACACAATGCAGACCCAGTATGATCCGTCACACAGCCACAAAACGAATGGGGCCACCGTAAAAAAAAAGAAAAGAAAAAGATCACTTCAAAAGTGCACCGCAACAAACTGTATCCAGTATGAAGCAGAGCATGGTGCTCAGAAAGGACTCTGCCAATCTACAACATCACTGGTAAGCAGGGAATAGGTCTGTTGTTTGTTTGTTTGTTTGTTTCTTAGTTTTTTATAGTTCCCATTACTATTTGAAGAACCACTTGAACTCCTCAATGCTTTGCCGTTGTACTATTCAAAGAACACCTATTGGTTTCATACAAAATCCCATGCAATGGTTCCAGATTAGAGCCCATTGGTTCTTCAGTGGTCTTGGGATCTTATATGCATCTGCTGTGTAGCACCTCAGTAGTTTCTCAATAGTTCATAATCACATTTGAGGCAGTGGTGGCTGTGATTCCAACGTTGCTCATAACACAGCACTATCACGTGCAGACCTTTCTCGGGGCAGTGGCAAAAACAAACACACAAATCTGCCGTGTGCTGTGTTGAACTATAGCCTGTTTGTAGTGGTGTGACCCTGATGCATAAGAGAGGGATTCCATGCTTTTTGCCCTACTAGTGCAGAGTTATCAGGGTTGAAGATGAACTGGTCAGAATCTGCTCTGTTACTGCTGAATGAAGCTCCCAATACTGTCTCCTTGCCTGCAGAGGTTCCTGTTGTGCCTGTTGTATGGGGCGACAGTGGCTCGGGAGGTAGAGCTGTCGTCTGGTAATTGGAAGGTTCCCGGTTCGATTCCCGCTCCTCCCCGGCAGCGGGTTGAAGTGTCCTTGAGCAAGACACTTAACCCCTAACTGCTCCTGATGAGCAGGGTGGCACCTTGCATGGTTGCCTCCCCTATCGGTGTGTGAATGTGTGGGTGAATGTGAGGCATAAATTGTGCTGGCACTTTGGATAGAAGCGCTACATAAATGCAGACCATTTACCATTTTGTGCTGCATTTCAGATATCTGGGCATTGAAATATTTCCTTCCTTGACTGGTATGGTCAAACATAATTATACTGAAGTACTGAATAAGGTTATGAGTGACTTAGATAAATCATTGAGCATTATGCCATATTCACTTCAGGGCCGTATTTTAGTTGTTAAAATTAATGTAGTTCCTAGAATACATTTAGTCAGTTCTCTGATTCCTCCGTCTCCCCCGGCTTGATACTGGAGGACTCTCCACACGACGACAGTGTCCACAAACGCCTGTGTATAAAGCACACCACGGCACAGTGTGGAAGATTAGATGGTGGTCTAGCTGTGCCAAACATTAAATTCTATTTCTGGTCTTTCGTTTCCAGACCTTTGACATGGTTCAATCCCCAAGCGGAGGTCTCAGAAAATAGTATCTCCTTGTAGTTAGCTAAATATCCAATTATGGTTTGGGCCAATTGCCAAACTTGGCAGCCAAAACATTTTGTAAAGTGTCACCACAGATGGCACCTTCATTTACCGATCTTTAAAAAGAGGGGATTGGGGAGGCCTTTTGTCACTTCTGCTCAGTGGGAAAACAGGAGTGTTCATTTATTAGGGGATATTTATGACAAGGATGGTTTATGTTCCTTCTAGGATATTAAGAATAGCGACAGTCTGCCAGGCACATCCATAATTTTTTATTTACAGCTGAGGGAAGCTCTCAAGGCGGATGGGGCACCATGGCATCATTGCTTATCCACTCACCATGAGCTGATTATATTGAAAAGAGAATCAGAAGGTATGGTGTCACTAACATTTTATACAAGCTTCACATGAATCACTTCCATTGGATAGAATATGGAGATGGGATGTACCAGAATCAAAAACTTTGACTCGGACATGGTATTATGGACTAATATGAACTTGTTCCTGTAACCCAGATCACCAACAAATCCATTAAATTTTTTTACATAGAACTTATTTGACTCGTAAACTTCCCCTCATAAAAATGATCAGCGACGCCTCCTGCACCCTGTGCTCCATGGGAACTATTGGTACATTTATCCACATGATTTCAATTCATTTTTTATTTCAAACTCAATTTATACCTACCTACTGCTTTCACTGTCTAGTCTACCCACATACTTGTATGATAGCATGTACAACATATTTACACTTATATCTTTATATTTACCGCATATATATACCTATATTTGTCTGAATATACCTGCATATAACCCCTCTATATACTTGCTTGTACACCTGCATATAACCTATATCTCTGTATGATTGCATGTACAATAATACTGTATATATCATATATATTTATTCACTGCATGTACCTATCCTCACCTGTCTGTACTTACATGCATAGTCCTTTACTATATCTGTACTCATCCTACTCTTACTAGTTACGCTACTACAACGCTGTACTACATACATCTGATTAGCACTACACTCACTCAGTAGTACTCATTTGTATATTTTGTACCCAGTTTAATCACCTGTATAATGTATATTGCTGTTGCACTGTACTGCTACATTTGCACTTTGGTTGGATGCCAAACTTATTTTTGTTGTACTGTACTTGTGCTGTATAATGACAATACATTTTAATCTGAATCTGAGTGATTTAAGAATGTCCAACTGTTGCCCAATTCTGGAATGATGTAGCGACTACACTGACAGATCTTGTTCTAGAAAGGGTCCCTGTAGTGATTCCTGTTTTGATTTTGAATGACCTTTCCTTTGATTGATTGAAAATTGTATTAACAGATTGCAGAATGGGTACAATACAGTACAGCTCAATACACACAATTGTTAAGGGGATGCAGACCCCTTCTCGGCGTTGCTTCCGGCTTGGCTGGTCGTTCATACTAATACAATTGGCAGTATTAGGGGATGGGAAAGCCGGTGGGTGGGGATCGGACATTGTGGACAGCGACTCCTACAGGTCGGTTGGTGCGCCTGTACAGCAGAATCAGGAAGTATCGGGGGCAGCGTGAGCCTCCCACGTGCTACTCCTCGCCACTGAGAGATTGCGCTGTTCAGGTGAAAAGATGCGACAGCTGCCTCCTCGTGTACCGGAGGGGACACGTGATGCAAGGCTTGGTTCTCACTGCAGCCGACCAGTGGGAGGCATAGTCTAGCAACGTTCGAGACAGGGGAGGGGAGAATTGAAGGGCGAATTGGGATGGGAGAAAAATAGAAAATAAGGAGAAAAAGTGGATACAAAAAATTTAAAAAACAGGGCGGTAGTTACCTGGGTCTAATTTGCTGCCTTTTTTGTGCAGGGGGGTCACTCTCGCAATTTTGAAGTCTTTGGAGTCTTCTACAATAGATAGAATTCATAGACAAAAAGATAGATTTATAGATATTTTACAAAACCCTTGTTTGTTTCAACTGCTGCTGCCAAACCACTGCACTTCTTTTCAGGCCTGCTTTAAAGGAGTCCAGGCTCTGTGGTGCCCTCAGCTGGATGGGGAGGCTGTTCCAGAAGGCTCGGTCCACTATGGTGCAGAGCCTGGTACTGGGGACCCGGAGGAGCAGAGCCTGGTACTGGGGACCCGGAGGAGCAGAGCCTGGTACTGGGGACCCGGAGGAGCAGAGCCTGGTACTGGGGACCCGGAGGAGCAGATCCTGGTACTGGGGACCCGGAGGAGCAGAGCCTGGTACTGGGGACCCGGAGGAGCAGATCCTGGTACTGGGGACCCGGAGGAGCAGATCCTGGTACTGGGGACCCGGAGGAGCAGGCTACCTGCAGGTCTGAGGGTACAGGTGGCAATTCAAGCACCTCCTGAACACTGTCTTTTTTTGTCCTCATAGGCCACATAGAGCTCATTTTGGTTACAGGGCTGCTGCTGCTTGCCTTCCATTGCATTAGCAAAGGGCTAGTTTTTATTTAGTGGTAGGGGAGGGGTAATGCTAAGGATGGCTCCAGTGTATCAACAAGCCAAGATGTTACCCGGCACGGCCAAAGTCTTTTCACATGTTTTCAGCAACTATTTTTTAAAACAACCGCTAGGTACAGTGGTTCTCAATTGGGTCCAAACTGTTCCCTAGCAACAGAATTCCAGTGAAACCATCTACAACCGCTGTCTAAGTTGTACCCGCTGTAATGCTTGTCTCTTCCCAGGTTCGCATGGGCTTGATGAGGCCTGACTACTTCCTGAACAACGTCCAAAACAACCCTGTGGTGAGGGACAGCCACGACTGCAGGCCCCTCATCCTTAGCTTGTGCCCACGCCTGCCCCAGGAGGTCCTATTGGCCATCGGAGGCTGGAGTGGCGGTATCGCGACCAATGGCATGGAGTCTTACGATATCCGAGCCGGTGGATGGATGGACGTGAGCGTTCAGGCGGAGAGTCCCCGGGCCTTCCACGACACCGCTTATCTCCACGGTCTGGTCTACTGCGTCGGCGGCTGGGACGGCGTAGAGGATTTGAGCAGTGGGTGGGTGGAACTGAGGAACACATGGTGGGTGGAACTGAGGGATACAAGGTGGTAGAGGAACACAAGGTGGGTGGAACTGAGGAACACAAGGTGGTAGATGAACCAAAGGAACGTTAGATCAGAAATGTCTTTATTGCCAAGTAAGCTTGCACATACAAAAAAATGTGTCCTTTGGTGCATCAACAATAACAGACAACTGGGCGACTGGGTGGCGTAGCGGAGATTGCGCTCGTCACCAATGCAAGAGACTCCGGTCTCGACTCCCCGAGTCAGCATTGCCTACGGCTTGGGCCAGTTGTCATACTATCTCAATTGGCAGAGGTAGCGGGTGGAAAGTCGATGGGTGGGGATTGGACGTTGTGGACAGCAACTCCTACAGGTCGGTTGGGTGACGCCTGTACAGCAGAGACAGGAAGTATCGGGGGCAGCGTGAGCCTCCCATGCGTTACTCCTCGCCACTGAGAGTCCGAGCTGTCTGGTGAAAAGATGCGACAGGCTGCCTCCTCGTGTACCGGAGGGGACACGTGATGCAAGTCTTCTATCCTCACTACAGCCGACCAGTGGGAGGCATAGTCTAGCAACGTTCAAGACAGGGGAGGGGAGAATTGGCAATACGAAATTGGGATGGGAGACTTTTTATTTTTTTTATAATAACAGACAATTAAAGTAGAATGAAATAAAATGGAATATATAAACTAAATTTGAATATTCTTTCTTAGTACAGGTTTACATCTGTGGTGGCTTCAACGGGGTGGAGATTCTGCTCACAGCTGAGTGCTACAGCCCAGACACTGACCAGTGGACTCTGATCGCCCCCATGAGCAGCAGGGGTGTCGGAGTGGAAGTCTATGTGGTAGGTGCACACGGAGACAAATGTTTTATACTAGATATCGTTATAGATATGTATCATATGACTTGCAATGCTGCTGTGATGCCCTCATTATTAGTGTCTGCCTGCCTGCCTGAGCCACATACTAAAACATTCCTCTCATGTGTGCTGTCCTCAGGTGGAAGGGTTTGACGGTGAAAACGAACAGCGTAGCGCGGAGGCCTACAGCCCCTTGGCTCACTCCTGGCGTGCCCTGCCCACCATGCTCACCCCTCGCAGCAACTTTGGCATCGGCCTAAGCTGCTGCATAATGCATGGCCTGCCTAATATGAGCCAGTACGCCGCTCCCCGTTGCGCCCTGCAGTGACCCCTGGCGGAGGAGGAGGCAGCGGGACGGTCCATCTAAGAACCTAAAACATTTATTAGACCAGTCCAAAAGAAATCCTAAGGAATTAATAAATTACTATCAGCCAAAGGTGGTGACGTTTCTTTCTTTCAGTATTTCCGACAATATCTGTTTTTAGTTTGTGTAATGCACATAATATGGGTACTTTTATCCATATGATTGAGCCTGTTAGGAATTGCACCCCCAACCCAAGCAGATCACTCTCATATGGAGGCTACCATCTCTCCTCACTGAGAGATACTGGACACCTGAGAGAGAGACAGAGACAGAGACAGACACACACACACACACACACACACACACACACACACACACACACACACACACACACACACACACACACACACACACACACACACACACACACACACACACACACACACACACACAAGCAAGCTTGGAGGATGCCATCACCTACATGCTCCACAGGGCCTGCACACACCTGGAGAGGCCACGCAGCTCAGTGAGGATCATGTTCTTCGACTGCTCCAGCGCATTTAACACCATCCAGCCGCTGCAGCTAGAGGAGAAGCTCACTGGGATGCAGCTGGATCAGGGAATGGTGGCCTGGATCACTGATTACCTCACCAGCAGACAACAGTACGTTAGACTACAGGGCAGCCAATCAGAGGTGCTGGTGAGCAACACCGGCGCTCCCCAGGGTACCGTGCTGTCACCCTTCCTGTTTACCCTCTACACCTCCGACACAAGGACGTGCCACCTGCAGAAGTTCTCCGATGACTCCTCCATCGTCAGCTACAACGTGGATGATGATGAGGCTGAATACAGGGCTCTGGTGGAGAGCTTCGTAGGGTGGTCGGACAGTAACCACCTCCAACTCAACGTCAGCAAGACAAAGGAGCTGGTGGTGGACTTCCGGAGAGGCAGGAAGGGTCCCCCTTCTCCCATAATCATCGGAGGGGAGGAGCTAGAGATGGTGGAGTCCTACAAGTTCCTTGGAGTTCACCTGAACAAAAAACTGGACTGGTCGGACAACACTGAGGCCCTCTACAGGAAGGGATAGAGCAGGCTGTTCTTCCTGAGGAGAATCAGGACGTGTGCAACTGACTGCTGCCTGCTATCTTTCTACCAGTCGCTTGTAGCCAGCGTCCTCTTTTTTGCTGTGGTGTGCTGGGGAGGTGTGCTGAATAAGCTGGTGAAGAAGGCTAGCTCCGTAGTGGGTGGTGAGCTGGATAATCTAGAGGTGGTGGCTGAGAGGAGGATAAGGAAAAAGCTAAAAGCCATCCTAGAGAACCCCCCCCCCCCCCCCCCCCCCCGACACACCACAAACCGCCTGGGCCGGTCCTTTATGCCATCATGTTCTATAACCAAGGACTCGGACGGCCGACTCTGTGGTCAAGAGAACTATCACTGTCAGAACTCAGGACGTGAGAACTCATATCCATGTTCACTCACTCACTGGACTATCTTTTTTATTTTTTACTTTTTATATTGTATTTGTATTTATATATTGTATCTATAGTGTATATAGATACTGGACTGTGAAGTTCTGTATCCCCCCCATGCTGCTTTGACACCTGAATTTCCCCAAGGGGATTAATAAAGGACCATCTTATCTTATCTTACATGGTACAGTAAGACAATGATTACATAGTAAACATCAATATACACACATAAGCAAATACAAGACGGCAATCACACACACACACACATGCCAACGCACATGCATGCACATAGAAACACACACATACCAATGCATGAACATAGTTTGTGTAAATAATATGTACAGTATAAAAACCACACTTCTCAAAGTGGGGTCCGGGGACCTCCAGGGTTGGCCTATTAACTTTCAATGTGGGGTCCTTAACATGAAAACGTTTGTGAACATGTACAGTAATAGGACATGTGAAGGGAATGTTAAGTGTGTGTCACCAGGCAGTAGTTATGAATGGACTGCATTTATATAGCGCTTTTATCCGAAGCACTTTATAACTTAACCCATTCACTCACATAAACACACACCGACAGCAGAGGTAACCATGCAAGGTGCAAACCTGCTCATCAGGAGCAGTTAGTTGTTAAGGATCTTGCTCAAGGACACTTTGACACACTGCTGGGAGGAGCCAGAATCTAACAGGGAACCTTCCAATTACCAGACGAACACTCTGCCTCCTGATCCAATGTCACCCCATGAAGTCATTGGGTCTCATTCATCAACGGACTTAAGACAAAAGATCAGACAAAATTTGCTCTTAGGGCCACTCAAGTAATTTTCGGGCCGATTTTGGGATTCACCCAAAACTAAGAGCAGGATTTAGGAGCGCTGAAGAGCAGTCTTAACTTGACAGACTGGTGTGCTCCGTGTTCTTTTTGGCAGGAATCATAGTGATTCCTTCATGTCAACTCGACAGGGTTCCTTGGAATGAATTAATCATAATTTAAATAAATATGACAATATTTATATGATAAAAAATTACGTTTTATATTTAAAGGCATGCCTCAATGACGCATTTGATGTCCGAAAATAAATAATATGGATTTATCTGATCACAGGGCAGCTGAATTAACCGTATTTGAACCAGCTATTTTGGACAAATGTATAATTACTTAATTACTCAGATATTCAAACACAATTATGCAACTATTGTGAAATGATTGAAAATAATAATTATTGAATACCTTCTGTGGCATTTGTATTTCTTATTTGTTAAATATCTGTTTTATTGATTAATTATACATTTGAAAGAATGCAGGTTATAGCCAACATGCAATATATCCCATTGATTGGTACGATGGGACAGACATTTGTCGTTTTATATAGCTATAACCTGCATTCTGTGCTAGATATCATCAACACGTCCCTTAGAACTGGTGTTTTCCCAGATGCCTTTAACCTGTTAAGCTGTAGCCCTATTTTCAGAAATTTTGCCTAAAGGTATACATGCCTAAGTAAATGGAAGATTGCTCCACTTCTACAAGGTCAATTAGCATGTTCTTGGTATCTAGGAACATCTAGGGACCTGGGGGTATGTATTCCCAGTGTCAGGAATATTGTGTCTGTTACTAGGCTTGAGTAAATTGTAATGAAAAAAAGGAGAATATAAATTATGGAATTATAGTGAACACATTACCTCCAATCTCTGCGTTAGCATCTATGTCTATGAACGTTGGAACGTTCCATGACGTCATCTTGAGGACTCTCATGACATGCACATGACCTACCACCCGCAGTTCACTTCACTAACAGTAACACTAACTACTATATTTTTGTCCTTATTTAGTTGCAGTGCCATGTTTTGGTCATTAACACATTCAGCGTCAGACCCGGGATAAGTCGGGTTAATTCGCCATCGCTTGAGCGCCAAACCTGAGAAAACCCGGGTTTTAATCGTTATTTATTTTATTCGCTATATCCATTCATAATTCATCCATCCAGCCTGATGTTATCACTGGGAATGGCTCTGAGATCGCAAACGGCCAATACCGGCGTCTAACGCCTTGCGGCCGGTATTGCACATCATTGGAAATCCTCTGGCTTGGGCTGTACGTCGATCTAAGAAGTCCGGTCCAGGTTTTCCTTCTCGGGCATGAGTAACGTTTATAACACATGGATTGGGGACACTCGAGCACCGCCGGTTCATGTGTTTTGGTGGATAACGCTGGACACACGACCGTGATCAGTATTTGGAATGGCGATCAGATAATTGGATTATTCTTTTTGCAGTACATCATAGACGAGGTAAGGACTATATGTTATCAATCTTGCGTTGATCCGATCATTTACATTTACATTTAGTCATTTAGCTGACGCTTTTATCCAAAGCGACTTACAAGTTCTGTACGACAAGCCATCAGGAAGGGCACAACTCTATCAGCTGAGTAACAATGTTCGTCAAAGTGTTGAGTGCTACAGTGTAGGTTAGTTTATTAGGACAAGTGCATGACAGTAAGGTTAGTTAGGGTTAGATAATTTTTTTTTTTTTTTTATTCAGATAATGGTTGAAGAAGTGCGTCTTTAGTCGACGGCGAAAGATTGGACGTGTTTCGGCTGTCCTAACTGGGGTGGGTAGTTCATTCCACCATTGTGGGGCAAGGACTGAGAATAGGCGACTTCTCTTTGATGACCCTCCCGGAGCTTGGATAGGAATAGGTCTGAGGCGGCCAGAAGAAGCAGAGCGTAGGGGTCTTGAGGGTGTGTAGTTAGAGACCATTGACCGGAGGTAGGCGGGAGCAGTTCCCTTTGCCGCACGGTATGCTAGGTCGAGGGCCTTGAAGCGGATTCGTGCAGCAATGGGGAGCCAGTGCAGGTCCCTAAGAAGTGGGGTGACATGGGCCGACTTGGGTAGGTTTGAGATCAGGCGGGCCGCTGCGGTCGCAGCGTGTGTCTGTAATGTATTGTGTAATGTATGCCGTTGGTGGCGCTCGAAGCATAGAAACCCCCCGCCCCCACCCTTTCGTGCATGCATGATGAAACATAATACCGATAATCTAGCGTTGATTTCAGAATGATTCTTGATCCAGGTGAGAAATGGCACGATTTATAATGAAATGCAGTAAAGCGCTGTTTGCTGGAGTTTCCTGGGATTACACAGGATCACTCTAAAACTATACTCATATTCACCACGGTATAAAACGGAAATGTATGGATGAAAGAATTATGTTTTTGCACGTTGACCGGAAAAAACTCACTCAAGACAATCGACGTTATTAGATCCATAGCTATAATATTTAATATAGGTTTAGCACTGCAAACACCGGAATTTATCCCCATTGAACAGAGCGCTGGCACACAACAGCTAAATGGCGCTCCTTGTTTGTACTTGATGTAGCTTCCTGGTCAGAACAACGGGGCAGACTACAATATATTTGCATTTGTTAGCCATGCTAGCGATTTAACAATCAATCCATGCCAAAGCTAGATATGTAAAAGGTGAGACACTCACAGCCATGCTCATTTGGCTAAATGACATCCAGCCGTTTTAAAATGACACGCACACGTCTCACGACTCGCGACTCAGTGCATGTGTGTGTTCCTGTGGGTCGCTCTTCGCATGCGTGTGTGTTAATCTGATGACAAATAAAGACTTATACTTGTACTTATACATACTGTATAGTGCGAAATAAATCGTTCCAGCAAAGTAGGCTTTGTCAATACTGAACGACTGCGCGCTTGTCAAGAACCAATCGTGCAGTATACTGATATGTATATGTCGCTGATCCTATGCTCTCCTTTCAGAGAGAGGATCTGTCACCTGTCATGTCTCTCTGAAATGTCCCTGTGGCTAAACCCCCGAGTGCGCTCAGAACTTGTAGGTGTGGAGCAGAGAAGAGAAGAGAGGTTGTAAATATGCGTACGACCTGGCACGCCAGCATCTAACAGCAATATATAATCAATTTCAGAGAAGCAGAATGCACGCAATAAGTTATAATAATTATTATTATTATTGAAAAGTTCTGCGTTTATAAAGTCGTATTTTGGGGCAATTGACCAATGGTTTGCATTCAACCCATGAACTCCTTCCTCTCACCTTTTTATATATATATATATATATTTTTATCTACTAAAACTGTATTGTATTATAGTTTTTGTAAAGTGTCTTTGAGCATTAGGAAAAGCGCTATATAAATCTGATGTATTATTATTATGAATGGTAGGCTTTTTTAAACGTTTCTCATCTGGGTACGAGTTTCTTATCTGGGTACGAGTTTCTTATCTGGGTAAGAGTGCTCTCGACCACTCTTAGAATTTGGTCTTGCCTGAGAGAAAAGCAACAATAAGAAAACATTGCTGAATCCCAGGTAAGAACAAAATAAGAGGAAATGCTAGTTAAGAACGAAATCTGTTCTTATATCGCTTCATGAATGAGGCCCAATGAGAAGATTATTTCTTCTTACCCGACATCCTATAGGGCAGTACCCTGAGTGAGTATATAAGAGCAAGACCAATCCCCAGAGTCCAGAAGGCCCCGGAAATTACACATTACACAAAATTACACATTTATACAAAATAAAACTGCTCTGTAAATCTGAAAACAATAAAACATTTAATAATTTAGTTAAATGTCTCATAACTAAAAAAACAAATGCATCTTTATTTTTTTTAAAGGCATCTTGCAAGAAATCAAAAAATGGCCTCAGTATGATCCGTCTTTTACTAGCTATTGAGATCAGAAAACATCAAACTATCATATAAGAATGTAAACATATACGTATAAAGCCCCCCGTTGTTGTCAACCCTGTTACTTTGAATGAAAACACCCCTTCGGCGATAATGGACTGTTCCGAAAGTTGCCTAATTTCCAGGAAGGTAAATCACCTGCTTTTTAAAAAGTTGATGGAGAAAAGATAAGTAAAAGTCCTCTTCTTTCAATTCATTTTCTTTGAGTTATGTAATGTCTGACAGAGGGGGACAAGTACATTGCGTAAACCCTGTTACCACAAAAGCACATGTTAAGTGAGCTGTGGTGTTCCACAAGGAAGCATACTAGGACCGCTACTGTTCCTAATTTATGCAAATGACATGTCGTCAGCTTGTGACTGCAACTTGTTCCTGTTTGCGGACGACTCAGCCCTGCTGGTCTCTGACAAGAACAAGTTACAGGTTGAAAAAACCCTCAGCTCGGAACTAGGCAGAATCTGCATATGGCTCGCTGATAACAAACTATCATTACACATGGGCAAAACAGAGTCCATTCTCTTCGGTTCAAATAACAAACTCAGCAAGACCGACGGCTTCTCAGTTACAGTGGGTGACAATATTGTCACAAGGAAAGATGAAATTACCTACCTGGGGTCCATCCTAGAGGCTAATCTCTCCTGTGACAAAATGGCATCCAATGTAATAAAAAAAGTCAACCAACGAACTCGATTCTTGTACCGGATCTCCTCTCTGGTAAACAAGAACACCCTGAAGACTCTGGCAGGAGCACTCATTCAGGGGTACTACGACTATGCTTGCACCTCATGGTACCAAAGCACCTCAAAGGCGCTAAAAACAAAATTACAAACATCTCAAAACAAACTGGTCAGACTACTGCTTGACCTTACTCCTAGAACCCACCTCACCCCTGCCCACTTCGACAACCTAGGATGGCTTAGAGTAGACGACAGAGTACAACAACTTGCAATGGGCCTGGTCTACAAGATACACTACACGACCAAGGTACCCATGTACATGTCAAAATACTTCCCAAAGGTCAGTGAATACCACGATCACAACACCAGAGGGAGCTCCACAAATCATGTCAAACCCAGATTCGGCTCAAATAAGGGACTAAACACGTTTCGCAATTATGCCACATCAATGTGGAACGCCCTACCCAAAGCTGTAAAGGAATGTGGATCACTACCCACTTTCAAAACCTCTCTCAAGGGACACCTACGGGAGACTGCAATTCAACACTGGCCCCTGTAAATATCCTAACCCAATCATTCCAACCCCCTCCAATGTACAGTCATTTACCTAGTATGGTTTTGTCAATAGTTCAATGTACAATTGTGTTTGTTTGTACAGTGTCTCCTCCCCCCCCCCCCTCAATGTACAGTGTTACTTGTTTATACAGTGTGCCCCCCGCCCCCCCCCCCCCAACCACCTCCAATGTAAATTACCCAGTATGGTTGTCAATATCCCAATGTACCCGACCCCCCCCACCCAACCTCCAATGTACAGTTTCTACGTCAAATGTATATACTCCCTTTTCTTGACTCCTTCTGTATCACAAACAGTACTGTATTTGCAAATCTGGTATGTCATAAATGTATAGATGTAGCAGTACTGACTATCTGTATGTCATGTATGTCATATATGTCTATATGAATTGAAAATGGGGGACCCTGATGGAAACAAGACAAACGTCTTTCTCAGGTCTGCATCCCCTTAACAATTGTATGTATTGAGCCGTACTGTATTGTACCCATTCTGCAATCTGTTAAATAAAGTTTTCATTCATTCATTCATTCAAAAAGTAATGTTTGAAAATGTACATATATAACAACATTTAAGCCTCTCATGAATGCACACCATGTGGTGTCATGACCTTTACTACATACATGGCTAGTCATTTTTCCTCAACCCCGTTTACCGTCAATTCTTCCACACACAGTAGTGTGACAGGTATGTTTCTCTATGGTAGATCCAATGGGGCATAGATGTTCTTCAGATGAAATCACTTACTCAGGACCATGTTGCAATTGCTCTCAGCGATTGTCAGAATTAGCATTGTGCATAGTAACCCAGACACATGTTCATAAATTAAGATGGTAGGAAAGAACACATTTTTCAGCATTTTATTTGAAATGTGAAGTTTACACAGGGAAACCAAATGTCATGTTGGTTGGTGGATATTAAAAAAAAAAAGTCAATAACAAAAACTATCACACAAAAGGTGTGGTATGTCTTCTAGCGACATTCAACACAAGGCTTCCCACTAAATCTGGACATTGACATGAGGCACCTCTCTCTCTAATAAATAATTTCATTTACAGAATGAGAGTAATTAGTTATAAATATGAAGGCGCATATTAAAACACTTTTTTTTCCTCAAAAGCAATTATAAATGTATCGATTAAATTACAAAACAAATAAACAGGCAAACAAAATCAAGCAAGAGATGCAAAAATAATGTTGGCACAATCTAGAAAATTGGCACAAAAGGAACAAATAAGCACATTCAAAATAAAGTGAAACTTTAAATTATAGGCACTAGTTTGATCATATCCGACACGCCACTGACTGTTTTCACATTGCGGTCATTTTGCACTTATGTCATGCTCAGGTTGGAATTCCCCCACCTAATGTCTCGCTCAGGATGGGATTCCCACATAATGTCATACTCAGGTTGGGATTCCTGACCCGAGCATGACGTAACAGCAAAATGGTTGCCGTGTGAATATGGTCAATTTCCCATGCCACAATCTCAAAATCTTGGCACACCTCTTGATTCTTTTCTTTTTACATTTCTCTTTTTGAAGCACAAGAGTCAATTGTCACTCTTACATTGCTGAACATTTCTTGTTATTGAACTTGAAGACATAATTTTTTTCTCCTCCTTACCAGTACATGAATCATTACACTGACACTAAGTTGTTGCAGGGGTTACATTGACTACATCAAGCTGTTTAACTGTATGACTAGATTTCTGGGCTACAAGGGCAAGAATTCTTGTGTGTTTATTTTTTAGAGAACTAGAATTTCGGACTAAACCGTATCATGATTACACAAATGGGGATCAGGAAGCGGATCATGGAAGTAACACCGAAAGCATATTTTTCTTAATTGGAATTGAGGAGGATATAGTTGATTGATCAGTGTCGGCACTAAACAGGAAGGCATGATTGTTGGTGTGATGACAGTGAAACTGTGGAACACACATCTCGTCAGGATTGAGGCTTTCCCATTCATCACAACCTGCACTCCAAAAACACTAAAACATTCACATAATGTAACTCCTTTTATGACACCAGCGGAAACTAAACAAGGCTTTGGAGAGTTAGCTTGCAGTTGAGGTTCAAAAAGTACATATTTCTTAACAAAAAAATTAAAATAAAACTAAACAAATACTGATATGGATGTTTGGAAATTAACTCTTTAAATATATATTTTATTTGAATAAATAACATCCAAAAAGAAAGATCTGCATACATTCTGGTTGAATCATGATGAAAAAACCCTTTGTAACAACACAACCATATAGAGGTGTGCTTTTCACCCACATCAACAACTCTTAACCTTTTATTTTTAACCTGCACACAGCATCATCATAGAGATCTCTCACAAACATCTGTGGAACACAGACTGTAAAAAGAGAAATGTGCGAAAACATTTCAACCTGAGGGAGGTGAATGAGGAGAGGAGGGGAGAGATGGAGAGAGATGGAGAGTACGGTGAGAAAAGATTGAAAAGATTGACAAGATGATTGCAGACACTCGTGAGGGCAGGTGAGGGTGCCCTCTAGTGGCGGAGCTGGAGCTTGGCTGGTTTCTTTGGCATTCACACTGGGCTTCTACATGCCTGGCCCCACGTCCAGAGCCGCTCCGTGCAGACTGCAGAGACAACACAACGGTGCTGCTTCAGATGAGAGAATCCTCTTTTGATACGATGTCGCCTTTTTGTCTTTTGTTTTATTGATATAGTCTCTTCTTTATCCATGGTAAAAGTAAATCTTGGTAGATAAAGTGCCGCAATGTCTGCTTCCTTGTGTTGATGGGTGGAGTGGAGAGCCCCCCCTGCTGGCTGGGCTCAGTAACAGCCCTCTCTCCAGTTTTCACCGGTGCCGTAGGACCGAGGAGCAGGCAGAGACCTGCGAGATCATAAACACCTCAGTGAAGAAGTAGGCGGAGTTGATGGTCAATATTGTGCCCAGCAATACACACTCATCTAGTTACAGTATTGTGGAACCCACAAGACAAGACCAAGGATGATTCTACTGTGTTATATAGTTGCATGTGTGTACATATATAATTGCAATGTAATTTGAACAACCTTTAAGTCTAGACTTTAATTGGATGTAATATTTACACTCTCAGAAGCCCAGTTGCTCTAGACATTCCAATGATCCAATGTCTTAAAGATCCTCACTTTTGTTTTAGTTACATCTATTGGTGTTTGCACTCTATTGACTTGCTTTCCATCTTGAAAATGCATGCCAACTACTGAGTTAGTCTTCTATTCATTCCAAACAAACTGCTGTTGCTGCTGGTGACGTAAAAACATAAAACACACCACTTCCTGTGTGCCAGATGATTGCCAGGAATGTCCTACCAGACACCAGTGTTTAGAACAGCAAATGTAAAAGCATTCATGAACTGGGTATAGGTAGAATCACTCTTACATCATATCAATTGGCAATAGAGTGACAAAATAGAAATGTATTTATATGACAAGATTATTACTTTAATGTCCTCATATGCCCACTTCACTCAATGACTGCATTTATTTTAACAATGTATTTAAAAAAAATAACTACATATTGCAGCCTTCGTGATGCACATCTTGTTTCATATATTGCGATATCAATATAAGTTTGATATATCATTCAGCCCTTACCTGCGCACAGGCTGGGCAAGCTTGCTGCGGGGCAGAGGGATGCTCCCTCCTGAGGGGGCACTGGGGCGAGGCAGGCCACTGCGAGGAGGGCCCAGGGAGCGTGTGGGGGTGGAGGTGCCAGAGCCTGGGTTGGAGGTGGCCTTCACCGGCTGCCTCAGTGCCAGGGGAGACGGGGTGGCTGGGGTCCTCAGCTTACTGGGGGAGGGGACTGAACGCACGCAGGACAGAGGGGGAGAGGTCAGAAAATACAACCATAGAATGTGACTAGATAGAGCGGCTATTCCCATTAAAATGTTAATTATTGAATGGTCATCTTTCGCTGGTACACCCCATAAAATGGCTGCCACAGAATGTTTGAAAATCTTGGCATGGAAATCAGTGTTTGGTTTGGTGCATGAGACTCCGAATGTTGATGGGTCTCCATGGCAACTATATCAGCTGGACGAACATTCCAGAGGCTGTTGTGTTGAACATCGTAACAAATCGTAACTAGGCAAGTTGTGGAACAGAGAACTTTTTAAAAGTTGATCAAAGTTTATCTCCGGTCCCATCAAAGATACTGTTAGTACATAAGTTGGTAATATATATTATGTACATAAACTTTTTTTTGCACCAACAATACCTTTGTTCAGGACAGAAACAAACTTAAAAATCTAACATTCTGTTTCACCACTCGAGTTACTACGCAGTTACTGCCATTTACCTTGGTAGGGCAGCAATGTCCAAAATAATATTCTATGGAAGCCATCTTAGGTTTGTCAAAGGGAATTACCACATTTAATTTCTAGTAAAAGTAAGTAAAAGAAAAAGAAAAACATGTAATATTATAGACAGTCTTGGTAAATTATACAGGGAGCCCAATAGTCTCATAACAGAGCACAGATCAAGAGCACAATGGTGAAGTGCAATATACAAATTGATGCAACTATATCAATATATGTATATGAAACATGGTGATGGTATGTATGTGGGCTCTTACCAGCCACATTCATCACAATTCACATCTCTATTAATGAGGGTTTGAAACTTTAGAAAATAGGAGGAAAGTAAGGAATGAATAGAGGATGTTCTCTATCTATCTCTACAGCCGCCCACTACGCTGGGTCATAATAACACAACATCAACACAACCACAGCATGGATGGAACCACAATCACAATATATTACTCACTGAAATCACCTTCTTCTCCAAAGCAACAGGAAAGGGGGACTAGACAGAAGATGAAGACAGGAGAGACGGGGCTTAATTCAGAGCTGTGAGGAAGGTCAGCAGGTCACATGGATGGAGGGAGGACTGAGTGAAGTCTATTTAGGCCTACTTAGCAATTTCGGCGAATCACAGTGTTATATTTGACTGTATAATGAGTACATTTGACATCGGCTTTTAATGCATTTGGGTTTTGAATGTCGTCTTGTAGAGCCAAATATCACGCGTCCGCGTGACCCAGCACACCTGCCATTCAAGTGTTTTGTCCTAAATGAAAGGATAACTACTGTTAACCTGCAGTATCCTCTGGCATCACGCTGAGCGATTCACACCAAAATCTTGTCAATTGACCTATTCACACGGTGGCCGTTTCCCCAACCTGAGCATGACATAAGAGCAAAATGGCCACCGTGTGAATATGGTCAATTGGCTGCAATTTAATGATCCGATGGGGAAACCGTGCAATAAAGAATGTTAACACAAACACAAATGATGTCCTTTCAAAGTAAAAAACAAAACATGAAATAGACATATCAGGCTGCTTTGGTGTAAATGTAGTTGACTGGTTGAACTGTAGCCGAGAGAGCTGCAGCGTTTTGTGCTCCAATTGACAAGATTTTGGTTGGACTCAATAGAGGCCTTTACATGGAATGTCTGTGTAGTTCTCTTTCTTCCAACATGGCTGCCTGTAACCACTGGTAACTGAAAAGAAAATGCCACAGTGGCAGAGTAAGTAAAATATTGGAAATGTGATATTATTGTTCCACTGTGACTTATTTACAAGATGCAGTAAAAAAATAAAAAAATAAAAAAGGAATATTACATTTTTGTTGATACATTTGTCCTATATCAACACATAGCAACCACTGCCACTCCCAACATGGACAAATGGGCATTCCAGACGTTCCATGAATGGCCTCTATTGGTATGATAAAATAGGATATACAATATAAATAGGATATATAATATAAAATAAATGTATTTTTATTATATTTCATATGAACACCCCCCTCTCCTCTCCCCTTTGAACGAACTACCGATTGATCTCGGGGCGTGCGTTCTACACCTGTGCATCGTCTCAGTGGAAAGTTAACGTGGAGCTAAAATGACGAAAAGGAATGATAAAAACGCAAGTACGAATAAGAGTAGAGGCTACAGGACTCAAAGATGAGCTGCATTTGTCTGCCTTGTGAAAACACCTGACGTCCAGTAACGTGGTCTACTGACTTTCCTGAAGGATAGCTGTTTCCAGGCAGCAGAGCCTGGTTACAAAAGCATTGTGTTGCAGGAGTGTCACAAATCCCACTGAATGGGGTGAGTCCAACATTTATCTCCTGCTAACCGTTTACAGAATAATATAGCCTACTGTTGTACAGTAAACCTGAAGTTCTCTCTCTCCCTCTACTGTGTGTGCCTCCCCTCTCCATCTCGTCTCTCCCTGCTGTTCCATCTGGGGCACCCAGCAGATGGCGCTGCTCATTTAAGGAAACTGTTTAGTTGCTGTCTGCAAAGGTTTGTGGGAATCTCCTGTGTTCTATGAGGTATTTTGATTAGAGCAGCCGAGCAAGAAAGACTGCTGTTTAATAACAGGTGATCGGCAAGAAAGAATCTGTGTAAAAATGTTGATGGAATACAGAAATATGCGTCCATATTGTCAGAAAACACTGTATTCGTATTGAGCTTAGTGATATTATTGTCAGATAAGTTTGGATGTTTTTTTAATGTTCCAGATTCACAGCACGTGCACCAGGGCTAGCCTGCTGCAAAGGGGGCCTCCATCTTGTACAAACTTGAATTGTTTTGCATACTTCTATTGATTAGTTATATTGTGCAAGGTGTTTGAAGGTAGTAGGTTCTGTTAAATCATTGTCATTTAGAGAGGAGAATCATGTAAATGTACATCCCAGTAACTTGGTTACACTAGAGATTAAGTCTGTTCTTATGGAAAACTAATTCTTATTTCTTTGAGAATTTTTTAAATGTTAACAGAGGCAGGCCACTACTATTGTTTATGCACTTTACTGTTTATATAAAGTTAAATAGACATGTAATTAATTCTATATAGAAGCAATTGTTGGAATTTTCCTTTAAAACTACTTTTTAACAATATCTCTTAGGGATGTTAATGACTAATCATGCTCGATTAATGGTTGTTAAGAAATTAAGGCAGATCACATGGAATTTGATGGATCATGGTATCAAATAAAGATATAAATGATGAGCGTGTAATGTTAGTGTCATCTTGAATTGTATCGATTCGACGCAAGGAAATATTTTACTATGTGGCAGCAACATCTACCAGAGGACACATGACGAGCCTCAGGCAGCATCACGAGAACAGCTGCTGTGCAACATCAAAGTCTGTCTCACGGAAGCTCAGAGGTCGAGCTTTGGTTACGTTACTACTAGCCGAGTGAAAACGTTGCTGGCAACTTTTCTTCTACATCATTATGGATTCCATGAATGAAGATGTCTATTTATTTACAGACACACTGTGAGCCGGAGCACAGCGATGAGGAGCCCCTGCCGGGAAGAGGAGAGGGTGAGGAGGGAGGCTGAGTGAGCTGGGCCGGGGGCGTGATCCTAACGCAGCTAAGCTAGTTTGTAGTACCGGACCCAAGACGAGGAGAAGTCACAGCGACAAATCACATCACATCAGTGATCAGTGTGTTGCCCACGCGCAGTTAGAATTTGGCCGCATTTCCATTCGATTTGGTCCTCAAACACTCCACCAGCGCAATCTGGGCATGCATGACAAAGAGGCTGGATACAGGAAGAGGGAAGACAGCCGGGAAAATGAATAGAATACATTAGAATAGAAATACTTTAATCATCCCGAGGGAAATTTGGCTGGAATAGGAGGTGATGTCCTCACTGAGAACTCAACACATGTCATTCATGCCATTAGTGAAACCGACTTGTGCTGAACAGCAATCAACTGAGCTTAAATATCAGGAATATCAATTTCACTATTGTAAATTAAATATTTTGTCAATTTGATGTAGAAACTAGCTCATTCGTTAGCCTAGCTTACACTTGTTTATAAACCATCAAAAAAGGTGAAATACATCATCAGTATACACCCAAAATATTTTTTCTAAATAAATCCACTAAATGACATTCTGAGTTTAAAATGTCAACATATTTCTAAAACCCTAAACATGGCAAATCTGTTGCGCAATCAATAAGCCTCCTTTGAGAGAGTTCCATGTCTCGATACCCCATCTCCCACTGGATGGTGGCTTAGCCTCCATTTATTAGCCTCAACACTAAACAAGGTACTGTGCTAAAACATTAGCATGGACCGTGGCGCATGGATTACTGGACACACAAGGATGAAATAAAATCTTCTTATCTCATGATGGTGAGCTGAGGAAAGAGATTATTTGCCAAAAAGTCAGCGTACGTTTTTACGAGTGCAAACTAGAGCACTCCCAGCCTTCTATCGAGATGTTCTACTACCCAGTGTTTCCCCTGAAAAAAAATTCAGCCGCGGTGCTGTGCCTCTTGGGGGGTCCGGGGGCATGCTCCCCCGGAACTTTTATTTTTTTTACATTTTAAAGTTAAATGCATCAATCTGGTGCACTTTGAGAGCAAAATAAAGAGGCTAGATCTATGATGAACTTTGTGCTCAAAACACAAAATCGACTAGACTGCAGTGCTTTCTCCCTGCAGCCTTTTCCTCAGGTCAGTCTTTTACATTAAGCACCCCCCACAGCCCAAATGAAATTATATATAAAAAAAAAAGTAAAAAAAAATATTACCGGTATATATATATTTTTTATTTTATTTTTAATTAAAAAAATTTAATAGTCTAGTTTATAGCAGCGGCGGTCCTAAGGGAAAACACTGTACCACAAGAAATCTGATGGTCCATTCCACGAATATGCTGTCAGAATATATCCATATCTTTATGTAAAAAGATAAGATCGTTAACATTGTTGATGGTCGAGTAAGTACTTGTGCACCCCTAATATCACTCATTCAAGAGGGTAATTCAAGGAATATTACTCATTCAAGAGGGTATTCGAGGAAATAAAGACTAACATTCAGTCTGTGTTCCTTGAGGTTACATATATAAATGGACTTTGTACTGATGGGCTGTCCATAGGCAACTACAAGGACACTTGATGCATTGGAATTGCCAGGGGGAACCATTAATGACTATAATAATTATACACTGCTTGTGATTTTGCCATGTGTATTAATAGTTGAGCTTGCCATGTTAATGTTGGTAATACATTTCAGGAGCCTATACTGGTACAGCAGGGAGTAGGCATACATGATCATTCATGCTTTTTCATAGCTTGCCTATTAGTAGTCTGGTGTTGGTTTGATTGAGTTGGCAAAGTCTGAGTACCACTAGAGTATCCATCCAATCTGCTTCACCTAGTGGCATTAAGGGCTGGTGTGTCTGTATGTGTGGAGGAATATCCACAGGCTGGTTGTGGTGGGCCATCTGGGTCAAAAAGTCCAGGCCATTTTTTAGTCCTAGTCCGTCCCGGACTCCAATTTAAAGAAGCATTTGCATTTAAGTAATCTGAATTACTCTTTAATATTATGATACTTAAGAGTAAGTTACTGAATACATTTCAACAAGTAATTAAAAGGTAATTTATAATTGTGAATACATAAAGTAACCCTCCCAAACCCTGTCCATAGGCATGGCAGGCTGACCCCCACAAGCAGCTCTCAATACCACTAGAGAATAGTGACTAATACAACATCTATGACTGAGATATACAGACCATTGATCATTCAACAGAAGCAACAGACCAAACTGCTTGTATATGAAACTTTTACCTTAACTCCTTCAGCGCCAAAAACGACTACCGGTATACTAGAGCGAACTATTGGATATTATGAAAAAGACTAAATGGATTATATGGATGATGATTATGGACAATAAGGTGTGTTTCCACCAGACTATGGACTATGTTGGACTCAGCACTACTGGTCAAACGTTTAAAAAATAAAAAATAAATAAAAAAAAACTATAATCAAACCGACCGATGAGGAAACCTATTCGGCTCCGTAGTATAGTCTGGCCCGAGCACACAATAGTAACCTGCAATGCAATGGCGAGCGAACTATTGGATATTATGAAGAAGACCAAATGGATTATATGGATGATGATTATGGATGATAAGGTGCGTTTCCACCAGACTATGTTGGACTAAGCACTACTGGCACTACTGGTGAAAAAGAATAATAATTTTCATTTTCTAAGCAGATATATACTCTGAACCATTTTTTTGCCAAACCACTGCTGCCTGGGCGCAGTGATATCACGCCAAAAAGCCATGTTTAAAAAAAATATTTGATCCACTTTTTCTCTTTATTTTCTATTTTTCTCCCATCCCAATTTCGTGTTTCCAATTCTCCCCTCCACTGTCTTGAACGTTGCTCGCATATGCCTCCCACTGGTCAGTTGTAGGGAGGATAGAAGCCTTGCATCACGTGTCCCCTCCGGTAAACGAGGAGGCAGCCTGTCACATCTTTTCACCTGCCAGCGCGGACTCTCATTGGCGAGGTGTAACGTGTGGGAGGCTCACACTACCCCCGCCATTTCCTGTCTCTGCTGTGCAGGCGTCCCCAACCGACCTGTAGGAGTCGCTGTCCACAACGTCCAGATTACCACCCATCAACTTCCACCCGCTGACTCTGCCAATTGAGCCAGTATGGCGGCCGGCCCAAGCCGGAGGCAATGCTGACACCCGGATTCGAGACCGGAGTCTCTTGCATTGGTGACGAGCGCAATCTCCGCTGCGCCACCCAGCCGCCCCAGCCCTGTTTTTTTTTTTAAACGGTGCGGCTGTTCCCTAAGCCTAATGCATGCACAGAGAAGAAAAGGGTATCTGCTTGTCTAACTCCAGGGTAGATGGCAAATAAGCTAATTTCCCAAAAAGTTGGCGTGTTCCTTGGACAGCCGAAATTTAAAGAGATTTTGTTCACAACATCTTGTGAATAAAATAAGTATCAAGAGAGTGCTTTTCCCTCATTCAACTCCTTTCAATAATAATTTACCTACCTCAAACCCCGCCCTCTTTTCTTGATCCTCCAATTACGACTGTCCCTTCGAGAGAAGCGACAGTTGTGATTGGAGGAACAAGAAAAGAGGACGGCGTTTGAAGATAGGTAAATTCCACTTAGAAATGTAAATCTGGCTCCCATGCAGCAAGCAGCATTTCCTGTTAGAATTTTGGCCTTGTTATGATGTCTGCCTTATCCCTTCTTTTACCATCCTTGCCCCTCTGGTTGTTCAATTCCCCATCTGGCAGTCACCACCCCCACTCAGGTCTGATAACAAGCCCCCAGGCCAGCCGTTTGTGCCAGCTGCCAGACCACCCTCCAACATGCTGAAGAGCCT
This sequence comes from Notolepis coatsorum, assembly GCF_963971535.1. Classification (NCBI taxonomy): domain Eukaryota; kingdom Metazoa; phylum Chordata; class Actinopteri; order Aulopiformes; family Paralepididae; genus Notolepis; species Notolepis coatsorum. Next base: position 178,876,582 of record NC_140166.1, on the reverse strand, counting down.
GGAGAACACCGTGCCGGCATCGTGATCCGAGTTACCTCTGGGGCTTCCAGACGCTCCTGTGGGCCTTACTGGCAATATGGGAGTTCCATTCCAATATACCGGTCTCTCGATGTCACTTACAAATGACTTTCAGTAGCCTGGACGATCAATACACAGACAGCTAGCTGACTGTACACTGAGTACTCTGTGTGTGTGTGTGTGTGTGTGTGTGTGTGTGTGTGTGTGTGTGTGTGTGTGTGTGTGTGTGTGTGTGTGTGTGTGTGTGTCTGTGTGTGTGTGTGTGTGTGTGTGTGTGTGTGTGTGTGAGAGTGAGAGTGAGAGAGAGAGAGAGAGAAGATCCCAGACCCTTCATCACTGTTGACAACAGGCAGGCTGTTACCTCTCAAGGCAGACGGGCTTTGGAGGTGCTGTTTGGGTTTCGGGGACGAGCGAGGGGGGGCTTGGGAGTACCTTGGGAGTTGGACTGCTGGTGGAAAACAGGGACATTTCAATATGGGAGACACTAAGCCAGAGGCAGCGGTAGTGGTGGTGGGGAGGAGGAGGAGGAGGGTCAGTGAGGCACAGTGGAGGCCAGCCAAAGCCTGAGTCACCCTCGGCCAGAGTGTACTTTAAGTGTTACACCACTAGAGGGCTCTGCAGCCAAACATTCACAGGCAGCTGCAGCTTTATCCAGATAGACAACTGGCAGCCAGAACAGAGCTTCCATGCCATTACCAGGCCAGACAGCACAATATACCAGTGTGGGCACGGAGAGAGAGAGAGAGAGGGAGGAGTTGGGTAAGACAGGTGGCAGCAGCACATGCTCTATATACAGTCAGAAGTCACAGAGAGAAGCAGGGGTTGAAGTGTCATACATGCCCAGTATAGCCAAGCCTCGGGAAGAAAAGTAGGGACCATTCCTTTTAGTATCGAGACCATTCAATTGTTTGAGCGGGAAAAGGTTGTGTATTGCATTGTGTAAAATTATAGTGGGACAAATATCTGATCTCACGTAATCCCGTCTATCTGAAAGCTGGTTAACGCAGGATAAAGCTCTTTAACTAAGAGTTTAGATGCCCCTCCACCCCGCCAGGTAATTGAGAAGGGATTAGCGTTTTTGGAGATTAAATACAACACATATCAAGATCAGGGCCATTATATCTCCTAACAGGATTACAATAAATAAAGAGTCTTTAGCTCGGAGATTAAATAGAAGGCAATGCTGTAGCGTGATTATAAAAGGTGATAAGAGAACCGTTGTTGGTCTTTTCATTGTTTCTAGTTTAGTTCCACTGACCCCTCTAAAGAGAGCCATGCGGTCATTCTACTATAACTTGATCGTAGATTAAAAGGGATGGTTTGGATTTCTGGACGTTAAATTGGATGACACAGGATTTACAGGACTCCAGTAAGTAAGCGAATAGCTTTACTGGCAAGTATTTCATACAACTTAATATCCCAAAAAACCCAAACTATCCATTTAACATTATTTTATACACTTGGCACACGAGTATCTTTGTTTTTTGTGGTTGTTGGGACGCAGGAAGGTCTCTCTGCGCTCTCGGCGCCAATATCCTAATCTGCACGACGGATGCGTCTTGATTTTGAATTGAGAACAGAGAGAGAGGGTGAGAGAAAGGATGCGCGCGTGGAGCGACGAGATATTAAAACTGAAAATGATCAAAAGCAAGAGAGGATCCCAAAGCCAAGGCACTAGAAAGAAATTGGAGCTCTTTTATAAGGTGCAGCCGAAAGGATGAACAGAATCCCCACTCACACATCGACTACCAGGAGAACATGATCACATTAACTGTTGTGAATAGTGAACAATACAGAGCAATAACAATGATGAAACTGACAATCTCTGAACTCACTACATCTTTAATGATAACCTTACTGACATGTAAAATGACCAATGTCTAAAACAGTCCAGCACATCAATTAATATTTGTATTATTTGTTAAGTTCTCTTCCTCAGACGCGTCTTCTCTCTGTGATACTCACTAGAAGACTGGTTCTGGTGTCTGGGGGAACCTCCGTTTGGCACTTGCAGGTTGGACTCGCAGCTGCGGCTGTTCTTGACGGGCTCTGGAGCCTGGGCCGGCGCTGCAGGGGAGGAGCGGGTGAGGTTGGGAAGACTACGACGCAGCTTCTCTACAGGCACAATAAACAACAGGGGAATGTCAGCGACAGGAGGAGCCAAACAGGTGGCCTGCTGCCTCTCAGGGCAGGAGGGACCTACAGCAAACTGAGGAGGATCTCCAGGGCAGGAGGGACCTACAGCAAACTGAGGAGGATCTCTAGAGCAGGAGGGACCTACAGCAAACTGAGGAGGATCTCCAGGGCAGGAGGGACCTACAGCAAACTGAGGAGGATCTCCAGGGTAGGAGGGACCTACAGCAAACTGAGGAGGATCTCCGGAGCAGGAGGGACCTACAGCAAACTGAGGAGGATCTCCAGGGCAGGAGGGACCTACAGCAAACTGAGGAGGATCTCCGGGGCAGAAGGGACCTACAGCAAACTGAGGAGGATCTCTAGAGCAGGAGGGACCTACAGCAAACTGAGGAGGATCTCCGGAGCAGGAGGGACCTAAGGCAAACTGAGGAGGATCTCTAGAGCAGGAGGGACCTAAGGCAAACTGAGGAGGATCTCCGGGGCAGAAGGGACCTACAGCAAACTGAGGAGGATCTCTAGAGCAGGAGGGACCTACAGCAAATTGAGGAGGATCTCTAGAGCAGGAGGGACCTAAGGCAAACTGAGGAGGATCTCTAGAGCAGGAGGGACCTACAGCAAACTGAGGAGGATCTCCGGGGCAGAAGGGACCTACAGCAAACTGAGGAGGATCTCTAGAGCAGGAGGGACCTACAGCAAACTGAGGAGGATCTCCGGGGCAGGAGGGACCTACAGCAAACTGAGGAGGATCTCCGGGGCACGCTGAGCTTTCCAGCCCCACTCTGAGGAGGATCTCCGGTGCACCCGGTTTACACCGGAGTTGAGGCTGAAAACGACATGCGTGCTCCAGAGATCTTCTCTTAACAGGATAACAGAAAAGAAGAAAGAAACCGCAAAAGGTCACGCGATGTAGACGCCGGCAGAATGCCTTGACGTTGAGTCTACTTTCTAAACCGGGGAAATAATCCAAAACCCTACAATCCTGTTGCCCAATACTCTCTGGTCTGCTAGGTTCAAGGGATACTTTGTAGATTTCTCATTTGAGTTGGTTATTTTTCTTGACTGGACACTAGTCACACGTTCTTTTGCATGCGCCCCCTAAGCAAAGGACATGTTAGCATTGCTAGCATTCCTAAGTGAAACAGCGGGAGACGGCTATCCGTGCCCCTTGGCTTCAATGAACAATGGCAACAATGCAAAGCACAGCGGAAGGTCAAACACACAAACCTTTCACCCCACAACATGTCAAAGTGTTCCTACCTTCATTCTTGACCACGTTGGTCTGCAGCTCGGGCCCGTTGTGTCCCTGCAGCGAGTGGCGAGGCTGCTGCAGGCGGCTGATGACCGGCTGAGGCGAAGCCCGGCTGTGGCTGTACTCCATGGAGCGTGCCGGCGAGCGGGAGCGGGGGGAGTTCCTGGGAGAGGCACGGGGGGAGTGACGAGGGGAGGGGCTGAAGCGGGTGGAGGGCAGGTGGAAGGCCGGGTGCACCGCCTCCTCGTCGTCCTCCAGGCTGTGCGTGTCCAGCTCCTGGTCGCTGAAGGCGCTCCGCCGCAGGGAGTGGCAGGACGAGCCTGAGCTCCGCCTGGACGCTGTGGCCGCATAGTCCTGCCTCAGACCTGAGCAGTGAGCACACACAGGAGCAAGTCTGAGTCCTCCCACTTCACATCATATAACACACAGGAGCAAGTCTGAGTCCTCCCACTTCACATCATATAACACACACAGGAGCAAGTCTGAGTCCTCCCACTTCACATCATATAACACACAGGAGCAAGACTGAGTCCTCCCACTTCACATCATATAACACACACAGGAGCAAGACTGAGTCCTCCCACTTCACATCATATAACACACAGGAGCAAGTCTGAGTCCTCCCACTTCACATCATATAACACACAGGAGCAAGTCTGAGTCCTCCCACTTCACATCATATAACACACACAGGAGCAAGACTGAGTCCTCCCACTTCACATCATATAACACACACAGGAGCAAGACTGAGTCCTCCCACTTCACATCATATAACACACAGGAGCAAGTCTGAGTCCTCCCACTTCACATCATATAGCAAGTCTGAGTCCTCCCACTTCACATCATGCATACAGTACATGTATTCATCTAGCACAGCGGTTCTCAAACTACAGGTGGCGACCCAAAGTGGGGTCGTGGGTAGGTGACAGTGCACATTGGCAAGTTTCTGGCAACATATTGTGGCTAAATATGACTCATTTTATAAATGTGTATTGATAACATAGTGCTGTAATAAAATGTTCTAATAAATATGCATGATCAAGTTCAACAACGTGTGCTTTTATTTTGATATTCCTTAATTCCACGTTGAAATTACGCTATACATTAAGTGTGGGGTTGCCAAAAAAATATCCTAAATAAAATGGGGTTGTGGTATAAAAAAGTTTGAGAACCCCTGATCTAGCATATTTCATCCTTTTTTATATTCATTATATCTTTGTTTTTTTTATAATTAAAAAGGGAAGATCTTACTGTCTTTTTACTACTATGTACCCCACTACTATGTATGTCATACTACTACTTATCATGCTAATTGTCTATACTACTATGCAGCTTGATACTATTTGACGAACAATGCCCCTTAGAGCTGCCAGAGAGGTAGCCCTCCTGGTGACTTGTTGTTCACAATTTGTAAGTCGCTTTGGATAAAAGCGTCAGCTAAATGTAAATCATCATCATCATCATGCTGTATGTACTAGGGCTGAACTCGACTAGTCGAATAGTCGACTAATTGATCAAAAGGAGCCGTAGTCAACTGCCAACCGAATAGTCGAATGCAAACAAATAAATATATATAGAATATATATATATATATTTTTTTTATATCATTCTTTCTAAAAGCAAAGAGGCCTAGAGGTGAGGCTAATGCTAATGGCGAGCATACCAGCGAGGCTAACTGCCTAAGAAAACGGGCACAGAAAGAGGATTTCACCCGTCTAATGAACACACTAGACAAATATCAAGATGTATCCATCAGTGGACCAATTGCATGCTTTCGCAGAGAACAGGAAGCCTTCAGTCGACTCCTTTGTAAAAATGTTGGCCAATCAAAGTCGAGGGACAGGCCTATGCTGTCCAGAACCAGTGACGTGGCTCCAGGACAGGCCTATGCTGTCCAGAACCAGTGACGTGGCTCCAGGACAGGCCTATGCTGTCCAGAACCAGTGACGTGGCTCCAGGACAGGCCTATGCTGTCCAGAACCAGTGACGTGGCTCCAGGACAGGCCTATGCTGTCCAGAACCAGTGACGTGGCTCCAGGACAGGCCTATGCTGTCCAGAACCAGTGACGTGGCTCCAGGACAGGCCTATGCTGTCCAGAACCAGTGACATGGCTCCAGGTACGTACTCTCCTCCTGCATGCGAGCCAGTATCTGGACATCGGTGACGTCGTTGAGTTTGTACGTCGTCGACGACCCGACCGAGTCCTCGTCCATCTCCGAGGTGCTCAGCTCGCTGTCCACCGACGACTGGGGGCTTATTGCCGGAGGGTTCCTCTCCGCCGCCGTGTTGCGCTGATGAGCTGGTACAGAAATAACACCATTTAAATCGCACATATTCAACACAAACACAAGTCTTAAGTGTTATTATCCACACAGAGAGAGGCCCCCTACCTGCGTTCACAGGCATCAGCTGCTGCCTCACGGTGGGGACTCTGCTCGGGGTGGAGGAGGGGGAGTTGAAGCCACTACTGTAGGGGCTGTTTGCCGTGTTGGTGCCGTACGGGCTGCTGTAGCCCACCTGAGGACTGTAGGTGCTTCCATACAAGCTCCTGCGCTTGTTGGCTGCAGAGTCACAAAAGAGGAGACAGTAAAAATCACATTAGCATAACAATGGTAGAAGGCCACCGCCTGTTTCAGTCATTTCCTTAAGGGTGAAGCCATTGACAGTTGTAAGCATTGCAGGTTGTGTCAATAAAAAGAAATTACTGTCTTTTTACTATTATGTACCTTGCTACTATACTTATACTACTACCTATCATGCTAATATGTCTACAGTATGGCTGACACCTATTAGTCGACTAATTGGTCGAAAGGAGCCGTAGTCGACTGGCTAACCTCTTAGTCGAATATATATAAAAAAAAATTATCTTTTATTTTTATCATTATTATTATTATTTTTGTATCATTCTTTCCAAAAGAAAAGAGGCCTAGAAGCGTGGCTAAAGCTAATGGCACGCATACCAGAGGCTAACTGCCTACGAAAACAGGCACAGAGGCACTGAAGAGGATTTCACCCATCTAATGAACACACTATAGACAAATATCAAGATGTATCCATCAGTGGACCAATTGCATGCTTTTTCAGAGGACAAGAAGCCTTCAGTCGACTCCTTCAGACATTAAGCACCCCCCACAGCCCAAATGGAATGATACAAATTAATTTTTATTTTTTTTTAAATATTATACTTATCTTTTTTTTTGGTGACCAATAGTCGACTAACGGCAAATTTTGGCCAATCATAGTCGACCATCCAAATCCTTAGTCGGGGACAGCCCTAGTCTACAGTATACTACTATGTACTCAAGTTTGATACTATTTGATGAACAATACCACTGACCAGAGATCTACCCCTCTTGGTGACTTGTTCACAATCTCTTTGGATAAAAGCGTCCGCTAAATGACTAAATGTAAACGTCACACTAGCAGCACTCGATGCCCACTGACCTGCTGCCGATGATGCACATTGAATAAATTGAAGCCTGGGACAAAGCTTAGATTTATTCAATGCACATGGGCATCGGGCAGCAACTCAATGGCTCCAAACAAGTGTGTTGCTCTTCAGGCCGTGGCTGGACAGCTTCACTGCCATTGAAAACCAACAGCAATCTGAACATCCTGTGCTCTAGTCTTCCAGTAACTCCAAGATGTACACAACCAAGTAATACGCTACTTCTTACTGCAATGTAACAGTGACTGTGTGGATGCCAGGGTAGAATGTCTCTGTTGTTCAATTACTATGTGAATTGTACAGTATATTACCCATATAAGTCTACATGCCGAGTATGAAATAGGCTAACCAAACTTTTAGTTTTTTATTACATTTAGTAATAAAACAAACAAGATACTTGTGCCCTAATGATGAGGATAAGCCCTCAACGAAGAGGCCCAATCGCAATGCCAAAGAAAATGCCAATTATTATTGAATTTAAGACATGAGTAGTTTTGGTATACAAGTCTAGGTATTATCTCTGATATAAAAATGTCTTATTACCATAGCTCAGGGCTCGAGACTAACACCGTCCCGTCGTCCCGGGGACTATCAAATATATATTTGGGACAAACACAAATCCTCGCCGGGACGCAGTGGGGACGAAGAGGATTTATTTGGAAAATGTCAACTGCGCCGACTGTCAGTGCGCATATCACTGCACTGGCAAACGGTGCGCGTCTTTTGAGTGCTCGCTTTGTTGACAGTGCTACGAGAGCACTGCACAAGACCCACGAACATATAGAATGTTTAATAAAAGTTCCTGCGGTACTAGCCATCAATCAAGGGAGCACTCACAAACAGATAACGTTAAACACAGCAGAAGATGGTAAACAGACAGACCAACGGGGAACTGCATCCAACCCTAGTACAACCCTCGAGTCTAAGGTAAAGACACATTTAAATCACAGAGGTGTATGTTAGTCTATTGGAACTGTATACAGTAGTTAGCTTCTAGTTAGCGTTTTAGCTATATAGCTGCTTGCTAGCTAACGCTAGTCCTGTGTGTGTGTGTGTGTGTGTGTGTGTGTGTGTGTGTGTGTGTGTGTGTGTGTGTGTGTGTGTGTGTGTGTGTGTGTGTGTGTGTGTGTGTGTGTGTGTGTGTGTGTGTGTGTGTGTGTGTGTGTGTGTGTGTGTGTGTGTGTGTGTGTGTGTGTGTGTGTGTGTGTGTGTGTGTGTGTGTGTGTGTGTGTGTGTGTGTGTGTGTGTGTGTGTGTGTGTGTGTGTGTGTGTGTGTGTGTGTGTGTGTGTGTGTGTGTGTGTGTGTGTGTGTGTGTGTGTGTGTGTGTGTGTGTGTGTGTGTGTGTGTGTGTGTGTGTGTGTGTGTGTGTGTGTGTGTGTGTGTGTGTGTGTGTGTGTGTGTGTGTGTGTGTGTGTGTGTGTGTGTGTGTGTGTGTGTGTGTGTGTGTGTGTGTGTGTGTGTGTGTGTGTGTGTGTGTGTGTGTGTGTGTGTGTGTGTGTGTGTGTGTGTGTGTGTGTGTGTGTGTGTGTGTGTGTGTGTGTGTGTGTGTGTGTGTGTGTGTGTGTGTGTGTGTGTGTGTGTGTGTGTGTGTGTGTGTGTGTGTGTGTGTGTGTGTGTGTGTGTGTGTGTGTGTGTGTGTGTGTGTGTGTGTGTGTGTGTGTGTGTGTGTGTGTGTGTGTGTGTGTGTGTGTGTGTGTGTGTGTGTGTGTGTGTGTGTGTGTGTGTGTGTGTGTGTGTGCGCGCGCGTGTGCTCAAAGCAGCCCGCCCCATGTTAGCTAGGTGTATCTGTTATATTGAGGAGGCTTGACAACCGAGGTTCAAAGTTAACTTCACATTTATTGGCTGTTGGTTTACATGTCGCTACGAAAAAAAAATCACGCAGCTCATATCTATGCTCTAGCAGCTTACAACTGTGTGTCTCGACTTCCTGCCTGGTGTGACATCACACAAGTACGGAATCCACGAGGCTCAAATGTCTGTTGTAATGACTATGCTGCCACCGAAAATGTTCAGTTTGGAATAAATATGGCTGAATGAACACACTTGTATTTCTTACAGTATCCATGACACTTTGACTCCCTTAGATATGTCAGATGATTTCTGTACTTTTCACTACATGTTTTATTACTTCTTAATCTTAAACTATCCTATCAGTCCTTAAAATAATAGTTACAAATATCCATAATCATCTACAAGACATCATTAACACTAACAATGTATATATATATATATACAGTATATATATTTTTTATCATAATGATTCTTGTGAAATAAGTTGCCTTTTGACTAAATACATTTATTTTTTCTCTCTCTACAGAAACAAAGACTGAGGCCATGTTTAGACGGGAACGCTCGCGGGTGAAACCGGCAAAATATTTCTTCGAATGTGCCTTTTGTTTATACGGCAACGGTGTTTTTGCGGGGAGAATCCGCAAAAAAGTGAGACCACCTTCCTGGGTGGAAATCCTAGAAACGATAAACCTTCGCGCTATCATCTGAACAGTCAAACCGCATAAAACTATGACGAAAGGGTTCTCAAGGCTCTCGTCACGTACTGCTTACATCACAGGCATGCGCCAGTAGCCTAGAAGCGTAAACAAAGCATGTCTGATTCTATCCATGGTGATCACCTGAAGGCTACATTGGCAGTACTTTTAAATACACAAGAATCAGTCCCGCGGCTATCGCAACTATTAGTGACTGGAGCCACTGTCTGTGAGTGACTCTGCTTTGGTCCAATCACATTCCCCCACCCACAGTCTGCGAATCAGAGGCAGAGTAGGGCGGGTCTTCACAGCACGTCTGGTTTGTCTCAACGACCTGAGGCAGTAGGCGTGTTCGAGATTGGCTAGGCGGACGCAGATCTGCGCAGGTTTTACTACGGCCTCACCAAGCGAGTTGCATGACGGTTAGAATGTTGTCCGACTTGCTCTGAAAATCTGACGAGGCGCGGAACTCTCGCAGGAGCGAGCCACGCACAGCCTTCAGAGCGAGGCTCCACAGTACCTCTCACCCGGCTGCTGCCGGCTGGGAAGCGACTTGCTATGGTCGCGCAAAGCGCCAGTATTGGCTCAGAAAGGTTGTCAGTCACCAGCCATGTGACAGCCAGGGAGTTATGAGACGTTTGATTGATTGATTGAAAACTTTATTACAGTACGGGTCTCGTCTGCGTCTACCCGTCTATCAGATACATGTATTATTATTATTATTATTGGATACAGGAGTTTGGGTACCAAGAGCTTCCTCAAATAACGTTTATTATTCAGCAGTGTGTTGTGTGTGCATGCGCGCTGCAGTGGCCAGGAGCGCACAACAAGATGGTATATACATTATGGTATATGAATAGTATATTCCACTATAGCAGTATATGGTGTGCTGTACATTTGAATCTGATCTAATTTTGCACGCGGCCCTCGCATTATAATGAGCTGGACAGGTGTGTATGTGTGTGTGGGAACGTGGGCGCGTATCTGCCATGCGATACTAGGCGAGAGGCTCTCGTGAAATCTGAAGTGTCCGACGTTCTGACTCCTCCCCCGGCTGCACTCGGCTACTCTCGTCTATTTTCGAGGCGAGCCAAAATCAATCTCGAACACGCCTAGTGTAGCGTATGGGTTGCGTGAATATTTTCCCTAACGGAGTCCTCATTTGTGCAGGCTACCGCCCTAACGGAGTTGCACTTCCACGTTCGGTTTGCGCGATCTGATTGGCCACTGACGTTTCTGGTCATGTGACATCTGCGCCAATCGTGTGACAGCGGGGCTCCGTCGTCTCGAGTCTTTACAGCCTCGTCTGCACGCAGAATTCCATCCCAAAACACTAGTTTAAACGCAACATTAAAAGTGAGACCGCAAGACGACTTTTGCGGTTTCTGTTCAGACTCTCTCCGTCTAAACATGGCCTGAGGCAACTGAGACTGAGATTTGATGCTTGCTCTCATTCATCTCACACACACACACACACACACACACACACTTACTGACAATAAAATAAGAAAGGTCTTTCAATATTGTTATTGCTTTGGTTGTTTTATTGTTACCTGTCGATATAATGTGCCTATTGTTCAAATAAATAATTATTTCAAATACAAATTATTATTTATTTCCTAAATTGTACCTCGTCCCATTTCTCCATTTCTGCCTTGCACTATATAGTATTGTATATTAGTACACTGCACAGTATTGTATATTGTATGGTAACTACGTCTATTCTGCATCGAACATTGTACATATGTCTAAACTGAACACTGTGACCTCATTTTTTTACTTCTAATTTTACTATGTTATTTTATTTCATACTTATCTTGTCTTGCACAGTCTCTGGAGCGCAACAGTAAGAAGCATTTTGTACAAAAGTATTCTGTACTTCTGTATGACAACTATTAAAGAAACTTGAAACTTGAAACTTAATCATTTGAATGGTGTCTTTATGGAAATAACAACTATAGACGGAAAAACCAAAGTAAAGATACGACATTTAGATTTTTGGGACGGTTTACATTCACTTTGGGACGGTAACAATTGTATTTCGGGACGGTGGTGAAAAAAGTTAGTCTGGAGCCCATAGCTGCAAACTCATGGAGAGTGAGAAGGGTGACAGACACAAAGCCACTCAGAGATTTCCGTAATGCCTAAATGCCCTAATGTGGGGTCAAAAAGGTGACCATCATCTAAAGGTGACTCGTTTGCAGCTTGCAGGTATGTAACATTACATGGTCAAAGTGAACAAATTAAGAAATTGCTGACATTCCTATGCATACAGTTACAGTATGCTGGAAATGCTCCACAAAATCAGTTCATGGGGGGCAAAGAAAAACACATACACCCTGTATTGACCTTGCTGCAGTGTATTAAACCTCATAGTAGCTGTTCCTACAACTACTGGGCCAAGCCTGGGGGCCCACCTTGACGCTCTACCACAACACAGACTCACACCCGTCCCTTTCATCAAAGCTCTGCAGTGTGTTGGCATCCTAGTCGAGAGAGTCCATAAACTGTATGGCAGGCGTGGGCTTGATAGAGAGTTCCTTCATTACAGGACGACAGAAAGACTTAACAATACAGGCCATTCAGGCACAGTCAATGACAGCACAATGCAATTCCCTGTGACATACAGCATCGCCGCGCCGACTGCAGCCGTCAGAAGGCCCCACACAGACCTCAGGGAGACGGATTCTTCATGGAGACCGGTCTCGTCGGTCATGAGATCGGGCCTCGCCGGCCGGGGCAGGCTGCCGTCATGGGGGGATAAGTCAGAGCCCTGGCTGGCCAGTACATCCACGCACTGCAGCCAGACAGCTCCACTCAGCTAATAGCACACTCAATCAGTGCAGGCTATGTGCCGAGTACGCTCCCATCTCCAGGGCCAGTGCCACTCCTTTACTCATCACTCCATCTCTCTCTCCCTGCCTCTCTCTCTCCCTGCCTCTCTCTCTCCATGCCTCCCTCTCTCCCTGCTGGGCGTGTTTACACAGCTGGGTGGCAACTGGAAAAGGAGCCTTTTATGATCAACTCCCTCTCCTTTCCACTTTTCCTCCTCTCTCTCTTTGTGCACTGCACTCTGTCCTGCTGCATTACTGAGGAATCATGCCGCCTTCCTCTGGGATCAGCTATGGACGATTGTCAACAATACCGTGACGCATAACAATACGTAGGCCCATACTACTCTACACACCATTAACCAAGGACATAGCCTACACTTACACCACACACACCCTCCATAATGTCAGCAGGGTTCCACGGTGGTACAATTTTAGCACTATATATGCTCCTAAAAATAAAGTCATGATACTTAGAAAGTTGGAAAAGGAGCATGTGTGTGCAACTTGAGATTATTTTTACAGGTCACGCTCCCAAATGAATGTCTCTGTACGGCTAAAAAGATCTTTCCAATTCTGTGCTGTTCAGAAACAAGTCACTGTAGTGTAGAGCTTTGTGTCCTGGAGCGTCACAGAGGTTGCGGATCATAATGATTAAAGGAAAACTCCAACATTTTGGGAAATTTGCTTATTTGGCATCTACCCTGGAGTTAGACAAGAAGATACATACCCTTTTTCTTCTCTGTGCATGCAGTAAGAGTAGGAAGACGTTTGGAACTACCGGTAGGCTAATGGAGGAACCTACTTCCAGTGACTGATGCTAAGCTAGGCTAACAGTGCATGTCTTCCTACTCCTACTGCATGCACAGAAAAGAAAAAGGGTATGTATCTTCTTGTCTAACTCCAGGGTAGATGCCAAATAAGCAAATTTCCCAAAATGTTGGAGTTTTCCTTTAATCATTATGATCCGCAACCTCTGTGACGCTCCAGGACACAAAGCTCTACACTACAGTGACTTGTTTCTGAACAGCACAGAATTGGAAAGATCAAATTTCCCAAAATGTTGGAGTTTTCCTTTAAGTGACCTATAGACCACTACACTTCCGCGTTACATTGAAATCGGGGAGGAGATTGCGGGGGGGGGGGGGGGGGGGCAAATGAATGAATGTGGATGAGAGCCTTGACATTAAGTGATTGCCGATACGGCTGTGGGGGTGCTAGAGACATGATCGAATAGACTTGTATGCGCCTAAATCTCCTGAACACGGCGCGAGACATTCCTAATCGATCAGAACTAAATTGGCAGCGAAAAATACCGTTTTTAAGCATCGATTCCCCATGCACATGCGCAGATTGGCCACGGAGTGTGACGCAACGCACATCCACCCTGGAATGTTCCATTAGAGGGGGTGTTGTGTTGTGAGAATGTGAGCGGCAATCGGAGCATCAACTACTAACAACAGAACAACAAGCAGCCATGCCTAAAAGTTGCTGTGTTGTTAATTGTTCGGCCAACATTCATTCATTGTTGTTCTGTTGTTAGTAGTTGATGCTCCGATTGCCGCTCACATTCTCGCGGTGGTCTATGCTATGATGTGTACACATCAAAGCCATTATCAAATCAAAACAGTGGAGTCATGTGGCACCGTAGCTCAATGGGTAGAGAGCAGCAGGTCACCTGATGGGGTGAGGACTTCCATTCCTACTGGAGGCTAGCCATGCTAAAAAAAAAAGTATACATTTACTGTAAGGCGCTTTGGATGAATGCATCCGGCAAATGACATTCAAGTCTTTGATAGTCCTACTGTGTGTTATTTTGGACTGATGCCAACAACAGGCTACCAGCATTATGCTGTGCCCTGTCACACTCCTCATAGCCAGAGCTAGCTTAGTGAGGGTTTGTTTTTAGCCATAGTTACTGGGATTCAACTCCTTCTGTGGGTGAAACCTGTGTGTGCTGTGTGTGTGTGTGTGTGTGTGTGTGTGTGTGTGTGTGTGTGTGTGTGTGTGTGTGTGTGTGTGTGTGTGTGTACTGTCAACTGTGACATCATGCAACACAAGCACACTGGCCAAGTTTAACAGCAGCAGTCATCATCCTTTTCAACCCTGGGGACCGACACGGCCTCGTTGAAAGTAGGCGTTCGCTACAAAACAAAAGGAACAAAAACAGAAATGGGAAAACACAACTCGGGAAGCCGACCACGGGGGCAGAAGTGTCGAACGTGGCAGAACGCGGCACTGCCAAGGTTACGGATTCAAGCGGGGGGGGGGGGGTTCAGAAAGGCACCGTACTCTACTGTACAGTAAGGCGCTTTGGAACAAAGCTTCTACCAAATGACATGTGGGCGTGAGAGGAGGGAGTAGAGGGGTCTCTATGCAAAGCTGTCCCTCCCCCCATATGGTGCCGCTAGTCAGGGTTTCACGTCAACGGGGGCTTGGAGGTGTTTGGAAACGACCCATCACTGCAGTTTAAGTAGTCGGGTCTACAGGGATTTGTAGCAGAGAGGGACCGACTGAAAATAGAGTGTCCTCAAATCCTCTGCCCTAAAACAAATAAAAGACAGTCCCTGCCTCAGGCTTATGATAGATGACATTTACACATTACACTGTGCTGTAGGACCAACTATATTCAGCATGTCATTATCAGTGAGGGGGAGCTGTTACTGACGTACCGCTGACAAACCCAACAGCTGGGGAAAACTGTTTATTACAGATCACACAGCAGCGGTTCCCAAACTTTTTTGGCCGTGCACCCCCCGTCACCTCCCGACCTAGCTGGCGCACCCCCCAATGGGTTTCTGTTCGAAAAAATTGTTTTATTTTATTTTATTTTTTATTTTATCTCTTCCCACGGTGACTATGGATAGGGAATTTCTTTATTTAATTAAAATGTTCACGACAACATGGATGCATGTACTCTGCCAGCATGTTTAATATTCATAATACTAAAGGTTTGACTAAGATTTTTATGAAATTTTATTGTAAAAAAAAAAGAAAAAAAAAGAAAAAAAATTATTTACCACCATTAGCCTTTTCTTTTTTTTATCCACTTTTTCTCCCATTTTCTATATTTTCTCCCATCCCAATTTCGTATCATCCAATTCAACCCTCCCCTGTCACGAACGCTGTTTCTTGCCTCCCACAAGCCGGCTGCAATGTGGACTAAGTCATACATAGCACAAGTCCCCTCCGGTACTTGAGGTAACAGCAGTCACATCTTTTCACCTGCGCAGCTCGATCTCTCAGTGGCGAGGAGTAACGCGTGGGAGGCTCACGCTGCCCCCGACACTTCCTGATTCTACTGCGCAGGCGCACCAACCGACCTGTAGGAGTCGCTGTCCACAACGCCTGATCCCCACCCATCAGTTTCCCACCCTCTAATACTGCCAATTGTATTAGTACGGACGACCAGCCAAACTGAAAACAATGTGGAGAGCTGGATTCGAACACGCGAACCCAGCGTCTCCACATTGGTGGCGAGTGCCTTGCCCACTACACCACCTAGCCGCCCTCACCATTAGCCTTTTCATGTCACGCACGTCGCACCACCTAGAGGGCGCTCGCGCACCGCACCACAGTTTGGGAACCACTGATTATAGAGCATAATATTCTGCTAAAGGGGCACTTCACCAAGAAACAATGCTGATTTATTTTGCACATAATCTCACACACATCCAGAAACTGCAGTTTTGCACACATTAATTTAGTCTGACAGTTATTGAATGAGTTTGAATATGGCTACCGGTGATGTCATCGTGGGACATTGAATCCTTGTAAATGGTAGGCCTAAATAAATGGTGCATTTAATATAGCGCTTTTATCCAAATCGCTTTCAAATCTTGTTCCTCACATTCACCCATTCACTCACACATTCACACAACGCTGCCCGGGAGGAGCGGGAATCGAACTGGGAGCCTTCCGACTACCAGACGGCCGCTCTACCTCCTGAGCCACTGTTGCCCCAACTTGTGTTGTTTTCAATTTAATACAGCTCCATGCATTGATGTCGATGAAAAAAATGGCAATACTTTGTTTTATAGGGATTACTACCTTATCATTTCATTGAGCTGTAATTAACACAAGGATTCAATGTCCCCCATGACATCACTGATGGCCATTATTTACTAAAAAAAAACTCAACTGGGCGGCTAGGTGGTGTAGTGGGCAAGGTGCTCGCCACCAATGCAGGAGACGCTGGGTTCGAGCCCAGCTCTCCGCATTGCTATCAGCTTGGCTGGTCGTTCATACTAACACAATTGGCAGTGTTAGGGGTGGGAAAGCTGATGGGTGGGGATCGGACGTTGTGGACAGCGACTCCTACAGGTCGGTTGGTGCGCCTGCGCAGCAGAATCAGGAAGCGACGGGGGCGGCGTGTCCCTCCCACGCAGACCCCCGCCGCTGAGAGATCGCGCTGTGCAGGTGAAAAGATGCGACGGCTGCTTCCTCGAGTACCGGAGGGGACACGTGATGTAAGCCGCAGGGCTGTACGCTAAGCTTTTTCACTAGGGGCACACTTGCCCCTAAATGAGAAATTTAGGGGCAAAAAAATGTTTTTAGGGGCAAATTTTTAAATAACAATTTTACCATTATTTATATCGATTGTTTTTGATTTTTTTTTTTTTAAAGAAAAAAAATTTTTATATAATTTTTTTTTTAATAAAATATATATATTATATAATCATACTTGTAGTTGTATTATCTGCGAGACATCGCCACCACGCAACAAGTCAAAATGCTCGCTATATGCAACCAGCTCCACTGTCTGTGTGTACTCGAGTAGCCTCCAGCTACGGCCAGGATTCTCCGGAGCTGCAGCTGGACCCTATACTGTAGCCTCCAGCTACGGCCAGGATTCTCCGGCGCTGCAGCTGGACCCTATTGACTATATTCAGCGTGCCCTCAGCTCGAATACGCATCGACTCAGTGTTATAAGACATTGATATCAGGAGCTATCTGTAGCTATTTAGTTTAATGGGACGTTTCGTTTTGAACAGTGAGCTAACGCGAGCTATCATGCACTACTAGACTTGCTGGAGCATTTGTTGATATCAGTAGCTAGCTGGCTGGCAGGCTCACCGAGGTCCCAGTGTCCCACTAGAGACTAGTGTTTACAACAGCCACGGGTGGGCGGTTAGGTGGCCGAGCGGAGATTGCGTTCGTCACCAGCCCCGGAGCTGAGCTGGATTTGCCTGTTCGAATCCAGCTCACAGCTCCGGGGTTGTCACCAGCTTGGCTGGCCGTCTGCACTGATACAATTGGCTGTATCAGAGGGTGGGAGAAGCTGGCGGGGTGGGTCCGGGTCGTTGTAAACAGCGACTCCTACAGTTCGGTCGGGGCGCCTGCTAAGCGCGGATTGGACGTGAGGGGGATAGTGTGGTCCTCCCACACGCTACGCCCTCTCAATGAGAATCCGCGCTGCCAGGTGAAAAGAAGCGGTGATTGGCTGGACGTGTGTCGGAGGAAGCACGTGGTAGCCTCCACTCTCCCAGATGATCTGACTGTGGGGGGTAAGTGCGCAGCGACCAGGAAGGGACTGGGAATTGGCATACGACTAACATTGGGATGGGAGAAAATCGGAGGAAAAATGGAGGGGGAAAAAGACCAAAAAAAAAAAAAAAAAAAACAGCCACGGGTGCGGGAGGGAGGAGTGTGTCTGAGTTCAGTTCAGTTCGGCTCACTATAGGAGGTCGAACGCGTCGAAAATATGAAGCAATACTAACTTTACTTTTCTTCATAGCTAAATGAATCAGACAGTCAGCCAGTCTATCAGAGTGAGTGCTCAGTCGATTGTTCCCGCTGATCATACCTGCTGAGTGCTCACTCCTCAGCTCGCGTGAGTGACGTCATCGCGTCATCACACGCCTTGGATAATTTAGGAGTGAAATGCGAATGCAAGGCTTGAAAGCACTACTCGCAAGCCCGCCCCCAGATAATTATTTACCAATCGCAACGGCCAATTAAAGGGGCAATTCGCGATCATCTCGTCGCAGTGTACAGCCCTGTAAGGCTTCGTCCACATTGCAGCCGGCTTGTGGGAGGCATGGCCTAACAGCGTTCGAGACAGGGGAGGATAGAATTGGACGATACGAAATTGGGATGGGAGAAAAATAGAAAACGGGAGAAAAAAGTAGATAAAAAAATAAAATAAAATCAACTGAATGAATACGTGCAAAACTGTCTTTGCAAAACATAGTTTTTGGATGTGTGTGAGATTATGTGCAAAATAAATCAGCATTGTTTTTTGGTGAAGTGCCCCTTTAAAACGTAGAAAGGTGTTTGACGACAACATATTGAGTATTGAATATTGATTAGCAGATGTTAAAATACTTCACAAAATGTATTTCCCCCCCTTAGAGATGATAATCTAAGTCTGAATAATGCATTTGTTTTTTTACTGAAGAGTCATTCCAGTTTCTGTCACAGACCACTGCTTGCTTACATTTACTGAAGGGGAAAGTGTAATAGAGTCCTTTCCCTTTTGCTGCAGAATCGTCAGACCAGCGTTCCACTGTCAAACAATACCCTAAATGAAATCTGCACACAACAGCCTAATAGAATGAATCTGCACACAACAGCCTAATAGAATGAATAGGGTGGCTTTAGGGCTGGATATGAAGGTACAGTATACCGTCATCCATGCAAAAGGTGTGTATTTTTTACTATACTGACGTTAACAATATATAGAAATCGTAAATCTATATGTATTTTTAAGTAAATCTAAAATAATTTCCTCTCAGCAGTTTGATACATTTACATAATATATTTTAGGCATAGAAGTTAGATTAAAAATATACCCTTTTTGAATGAGAAAGCACCACGACAACAATTGTATTCCAAACAAAAAGACATCAGAGATGTCAAATCACGCTGTGATCTACACTGGAAAAACCAAATACTGTTATACTATCAAAAGTACGAAAAATATTGTGATATCATATTTTGACCATATCACTATAGTTTAAAGTTTGAGCCATCTTTAATATGAAACTATAACAATATACAATGACATGCCTTTCACGTGAGAGGAGGCCACAGAGGGTTAGGCTAATATTATGAATCAGATGGAAGAGATCCACATGGATAAGACGACAGAAATGATAGAAATTAGATACGGTAGTGTGAAAGGACATGACGCGTATTGAAGATTAGGCCCGAAAGACATGTCAAAACGGTTAAGAGGGAGACATATGACGGCCCTGCTATGTGCCTGGGGTTAGGGACTTTCTGTTCTAGCGTGTTCTCGTCAAACTAGCTGGATCAACATCCCGACACAGCTGTCTGAGCAGCAGAAAGGTGAAGTGATAGTCTTCAGAGGCTAATTCAATAGGTCAGCTCCAGGTGCAAATGGTTTAGACATTTTGAAAAACACGAATCAAAAAGGTGTCTCACTGTTATACTATTACCTGCCAACTATCCCAGGAAACAGTACTCCTCCTGTCACTTACTTATGTAACCAAAGCATGGAATTCAGGGATGCATCGTTTACATTCTCACACGGAGTGTTAAGACTGAGGGCTTGGTCACCATGGACACAGACTGGAACAAAATGTGTTGTCTATTCACACTGCTCAGACAGGCTGGAGGAATGACTGACACACACACACACACACACACCTCCCCTTCTCAATGATGTAGCCATTATATTACAGAATAGGCAAATTAGTATGATGACTTACATTTGCCATAAGTGACTTGAATTTCTTCTGTGAACAGTCACTTGTGCAGAAACAGTTCAAACCCTCAGCCAAAAACCATGGCAACAGGATTTCCACAGAATCCACACTTAGAGAGGTTCCACACACCCATCGTGAGAGAGAGGTTCCATACTCCTGTCTGAGAGAGAGGTTCCACACACCCATCTGAGAGAGAGGTTCCATACTCCTGTCTGAGAGAGAGGTTCCACACACCCATCTGAGAGAGAGGTTCCACACACCTGTCTGAGATTGAGGTTCCACACACCCGTCTGAGAGAGGTTCCACACACCCATCTGAGAGAGAGGTTCCACACACCTGTCTGAGAGAGGTTCCACACACCCATCTGAGAGAGGTTCCACACACCCATCGTGAGAGAGAGGTTCCATACACCTGTCTGAGAGAGAGGTTCCACACACCCATCTGAGAGAGGTTCCACACACCCATCTGAGAGAGAGGTTCCACACACCCATCTGAGAGAGGTTCCACACACCCATCTGAGAGAGGTTCCACACTCCTGTCTGAGAGAGAGGTTCCACACACCCATCTGAGAGAGAGGTTCCATACTCCTGTCTGAGAGAGGTTCCACACACCCATCTGAGAGAGAGGTTCCACACACCCGTCTGAGAGGTTCCATACTCCCGTCTGAGAGAGAGGTTCCACACACCTGTCTGAGAGAGAGGTTCCACACACCCGTCTGAGAGGTTCCACACTCCCGTCTGAGAGAGAGGTTCCACACTCCTGTCTGAGAGAGAGGTTCCATACACCTGTCTGAGAGAGAGGTTCCACACACCCGTCTGAGAGGTTCCACACTCCCGTCTGAGAGAGAGGTTCCACACTCCCGTCTGAGAGAGAGGTTCCACACTCCCGTCTGAGAGAGAGGTTCCATGCTCCTGTCTGAGAGAGAGGTTCCATACTCCTGTCTGAGAGAGAGGTTCCATACTCCTGTCTGAGAGAGAGGTTCCATACTCCTGTCTGAGAGAGGTTCCATACTCCTGTCTGAGAGAGGTTCCATGCTCCCGTCTGAGAGAGAGGTTCCACACTCCCGTCTGAGAGAGAGGTTCCACACTCCCGTCTGAGAGAGAGGTTCCACACTCCCGTCTGAGAGAGAGGTTCCACACTCCCGTCTGAGAGAGAGGTTCCACACTCCCGTCTGAGAGAGAGGTTCCACACTCCCGTCCGAGAGAGAGGTTCCATACTCCTGTCTGAGAGAGAGGTTCCATGCTCCTGTCTGAGAGAGAGGTTCCATACTCCTGTCTGAGAGAGAGGTTCCATACTCCTGTCTGAGAGAGAGGTTCCATACTCCTGTCTGAGAGAGGTTCCATACTCCTGTCTGAGAGAGGTTCCATGCTCCTGTCTGAGAGAGAGGTTCCATACTCCTGTCTGAGAGAGAGGCTCCATGCTCCTGTCTGAGAGAGAGGTTCCATACTCCTGTCTGAGAGAGAGGTTCCATACTCCTGTCTGAGAGAGAGGTTCCATACTCCTGTCTGAGAGAGAGGTTCCATGCTCCTGTCTGAGAGAGAGGTTCCAACACTGCCCTCTGAGTGACGGCGTGAGAGAGAACAGCCAGGAGGGCGTGTGTGTCACACACACACACACATGCCAAGATCCAGCCTGGATGTAATGTTGAGCAAGAGACATCTCATCTTCCTGGATGAAGCTGTCCATGTGTGGTTTTGTCCCGACTCATGATCGGAAGATCGCAGGTTCAAGCCCCGGTCAAGGCTGTTGTGCCACAGGGAGAACTCTGTCCTCTGGACTTGTTAGTAACGATGCCCTTGTAACGATAGGGAGGGACACCGCACAGTTGCGAGTGACATCCTTCGGATGAGACATTAAACCGAGGTCCTAACTGAATTTGGTCGTTAAAAGAACACAGGGCGCCTAAAGTAGGGGGTTCTCTGACGTTCCTGGACAAATTCCCAATCAGGTCTCTGACATCAAGGTCACCTAATCATCCCTCCCCCTTAACTGGCGGATATAAATCTAGTCTAATGAGCGTTTCAGCCATTTCAGCCTACATAGCCCAATGTTGGGTGCTTCAGTGGTGGTGAAGGAGGCTATTTCAACCCTCCATTGTAAAGCGCTATATATATACTGTAAATGCAATAATCCTTCCCCTTAGGTGGAGAGAAGGAACGAGGAGCCACTGGGGATCTCAGGTGTCTGGATTAGAAGCCATAGTGTCTTAGTCATATTTATTTCTTGAACTAATGCCCATGCCAGCAATGCCCATCGATTGTGGGTGAGTTCAGGTTGGTATTGGTCATGACTGTAGTGGGGAGGATACATGTCCATTGCGAATGACTCATCCGCCTTCCACATCTACAGTGATGATGTCACCACCAAACACAACCATGCTTCCCTAAACCCCTCTTAAGTGGCTACTTGCCCGGGGTGTTATTAGTCAGCTACTGGGCAGTCAAGTGTACTCTCCTTTTACCGAGAGGCCTCTTGGGATATCTATGAGCATGATGCAACAAAATGGCAAAGAGCTACTCCATCATTAGCCACTGATAGAACAGGTGCTGTTGAGTCATCATGATCTGTAAAGGTACTGAGAAATTGTGAAGACGAGGCCATTATTACATCCGCTTCCGAGAGCCACATTCAGCGAACCGTTAACTTAACATGATCCTACTGTCACATGAGCATACCTCTATAAAAATGGAACTGACCCCTCCCATTTTTAGCTGGGAGGATCTACAGCCTGCCCTGCCTGAGGGGACGGCTATTATTAGTGGTCCTCGTCACGAACACAGAGGGACATGGGACACACTGGCCTAAAGGAGCGACTCCGTCGATTCGGACTCCAGAGTATCGTTCCGATCTGCTACTTCTACTGAACAATGTGGACTCAAAAGAAGAACAAAGACCTTCTGTCTTTGCAGTCAATGGACAGAAAGGATTGAGATGTGCTAATCCATTTTCTCCATGAAAAAGCGATCTGACATGCTTCTATGTGGCAGAAAGATCGCAGATATCTGACATGTTTCACACGACTCTCAGGTGGTCCAGAACAGGGCAGCACGGTTGGTACTGGGCTGCTCACTAAGGTCTAATGTGAGCCGTATGCATGCCCGCCTCTCTTGGCTTAACGTTGAAAATAGATTGTCTTTTAATTAGAGCTGGGCCATTAACGGCGTTAACATGCTGCGTTAACGCTATACTAGTATCGCGCGATAATATAATTAACACATTAATATAAAAAAAAAAAAAAAAAAAAAAAAAAAAATTAATTTTTTTTTTTTTTTTTACCTTTATTTACCCAGGGTAGGTTCGCTGAGCACAGATGCTCTTTTTCAGGAACGCCCTGCTTCACATTCACACAGTTCCATTCACACCTGGGAGCTGCCCAGTACAACCACAGTTGACACCATTGGCCACTGAGCAACTCCACTGGAGCAGTTGATTCAAGCCATGTCACATAGTTCAAGTTTGAAATGATTCTTTCTGTTTTGCTCCTGAGAGTGCTAGATACTGTACTGTACTGGTAATATTATTTATTTGTGTTAACTTCTGAATAAAACAACTTATTAAACACAAGTACATCTTATTGAACATTATTTTGATATTTCATTACCAATTATCATAGCAAAACAGCTTTTTCAAACAGTCTGTAATGCATTTTGGAAACGGGAGATGGGCTCATGGTGTAATGGGCCACCTGGCCTGAGAAACATAAGGAGGAAAGAAAAAGTAAGGACTTACTTCTGGTCATTATTTGGGTAGAACACACATATTTTGAATGCCTTCGGCAGTTTTTTTTTTTTTTTGGGGGCATTTTAATCTAGATTAATCTAGATTAAATCCAGGATTGCAGATAGATTAATCTAGATTAAAAAAATTTATCTATGCCCACCTCTACTTTTAATATACTTGTGCTGTTCAAGTTGGTCATGAGCAGTAAAACTCCTGTTTTTATACATAATCAGATTGTTTTTAGTAATACTGTGCACAAGCATTACACTAGAGGTTCCAGTAGTGGGCAGCTTGAATTGCCAGGTCCTAGAACCAGCGCTTTGGGGAGATCTTTTATTTTTAGAGCATTAACTCTTTGGAATGGCCTGCCTCGGAACCACTGCTGCATTTACAGTAGATTCACCTTTTAAAATAATCTTAAATTGTTTTTAACACTGTAAAGTTATTTTTTGTTTTTGTTTTACACTAATGTAATGTTAGCTATCTTAATTGTTACAGTAGTTTCATTATGCATTGTGTGTACTGACTTTTAATAATTTTGTTTTTGCAATAGTAATTGTTTTTGTATGTTTTTTTGTGTGTGGACCCCAGGAAGACTAGCTGGTTGCTATCGCACCAGCTAATGGGGATCCCTAATAAAATAAAATCAAATCAAAGGTCTTGGGGATATTCTCGGATATATCCGATAACCCGATTAGCATCATTGCCCCCCGACATCCCATACTTAGATACTAGCATCACTCTTACCCTTTGATAGTATTGGATTTGATTGAGTGGATACAGGAGAAGAGCAGAGAGGAAGAGGAGAGTGAGAATAGCTGGATATAATTTGATCACAAAAAAAAGAGAATAGCTGGATATACAGAAGTGAGTGAAAAGCTGTCCTATTCCTAACATACAGCAATGCACGCAAATGAATAGCAAAACGAGCGCAAATTCGCAATAGCTGCAACCTTTTTGTGATAGGCCACTGCTATTATCATTTAGCCAATTGGCATGAACATACACACACACACCATCACACACACTTGACCTCTATGCCCAATCTCAGCCTCCTAGGGCAAAACATGTGGCAGCTAGAGGGTGGGGACATTCTGGACGAGCCGGTGACTTATTGCGCAGCTGGTTGCAGCTAATAATAGAAGTGAACTGAATTGGTCTTAGTACTTCCGATCAGGCTGTACTGACCTGTATTGTGCATCAACAAAGCCAGTGGCTTCACACAGCCATGAGAAATCACGTGTGTTGTTGGTATGCCAGTGGATTTTCTTTCTCCAAATATTTTAATTGGATGATAAGAACTATATTCTTCCGTTGATCCTGTGAGAGCTTACGTGTTCTCGGAAGCCAATTAACATGCACATGCATATTAGCCTGCACTGATTCTGAAATAAGATTGAACCAGATTTGCATTCATGATGAAGAAGGATTTGTTCTCTCATAGTAACTCGCTCATGTGAAAGACACGTGAAACAGCAAAAAATAAGAAAAATGACCCCTGTCATCTGCAGTTAAATCCAGCTGGCCTGGCACAGCGCTCTCCCGCCACCACGTCACGCTGCTCGCCTCTCTGTACGCTCATGTCCACTCGGGAACAGCTGATGTTGGGGGTTATTTTACCTGACATGGTGAGGTCCAGTCTGTGGATCAGGGAGCGCTTGGCGGACTCCATGTCAGGACTGGGGTTGTCGAGCGCCTGGCGACACCACACGATGGGACTCAGAGTCTTCTGCAGTGGGCTGTTAAGCTTCGCCTCGTACAGCCTGAGAGAAGAGGCGATCACACACACAATTACCTCACTGTACACACTGACATATGCATACATTGTTTATCAAGTTCATTAAAGCAAGCTGTTGGAGCGGTGAGGGGTCAAAAAGGCACATGTTTTCAAGTACAAAGAACTGCAGCAACTGGAAAACGAATACAGAGGGGAATTACCGGAATTTTAAGCACTCTTCCAAGCACCCATTCTCCCAGAAAAAGAGTGACGTCGTTTATACCATCTACTAGAAAACAATGCTAACAAGGAGAGGCACGCGGGAAAATTATGACAGAGACAACCGATAGGTGATATGACCTGGTAACTATCAGAGGAGGTCTATGTGTTGTGGGGATGATGAACATATGGATGGTGTTTTATCACGGACTACATCACGGACAGAGAGGGAACGAGCCGTTTTATCCAACGACTGAATGTTCATTCCCTTGGAAATTATTCACCACAAAATGTACGGCTCAAATAGCAGAATAGGCCTATATCTCTGTATTGTGGTCACGGTTTGGTACATTTTTACAGGGGGAGAACATTTCCATAGTGAAATGCCAACTCTAATTTGAGATCTTTTTTTATGTGAAACAAAATTGGAATTGAATAGGCCTATTCAGCATTGTGGGGGCATTGCCTTATTTTATGGTCACAGTAGAAATTCCACCATCTGAAAAGCTTACAAAAGGTTGGGCTATTTTGTACATTTTGTAGTCATTTGCACTTTTCCACACACTAGAAATATGAGTTCAAATCTAGGTCATGTGTTGCTACAACAGAAATGGCACCTCCAGCCAAGATTCTGCACAGATTACTACCTTTTGTCTCTGTGGCTAGTGGCTACTGGCTATTACTCCACATTGGGGACAGTGCGACTTCACAGAGACTAAGTTCCAAAGATGAAGATGGCCTTGCCGCATTTGATAAGTTTGATAGCAAGTTGCAGCAAAAGCTGACCATTCCACGTCTCCACCTCACCAATTATGAAACCAATAGCACACAGCGATTAGGGGTTAGCGCCTGAATCATTTTTACAAATACTTTACTCCACCGCTGAAGAGAAGAGGAGCAGATCGGAGCTTCAGGAGGAGAATTCTGAGTCAGCAGCTTGTCAGCTCCGTTTCAGGCAAAGAGGAAACCTTCCATAGCAATGTTGCAGGCCTACTGTACATTTTCTGCAGTTGGAAGATAGGCCTGTTTTTAAGTTGCCTCGTACCATCATAGAGTCTGTCAACAAAGCACAACATTCAATATTCCACATAACGCAACGGCTGCGGTTTACCGTTTCTTACATCGACAGCAAACCCTGACTATATAAAACGCATGGTGCATGCACTTGGGCCGCAGGACATTGATATGCATCTATCCAGTCAACAGAGAGCGGCCCTGCAAATCCAGTCTGATGCTAATTCAGCCAGGGATTACAGTCTATGGCAAGGTCTCTGTAGTACGGGGTAATAATAATCCAGAGTATCAATCTAATCCAATGGGCAGGGAAACATCCAGGCAGGCAGCCCAGAACAACAGAGGGGACTGGGTCTGTAGGGCATAAAAGGAGGGACCAGAAATAAGAGTAACTGTAATATGGAAGCTATCAGTCCAGCCTGACAGCCAGCATAGGTTTCCTACAAGCAGCAGACCAATGGGCCATGTTTACTCTGATGATTGATCTAGTTAATGGGCTGCCAGCAACCAAATAGGCTGCATACATAATCAGACAATCTGGCCTATAGCCTATTTGCAGAGTCGTCTCCTCAGCTCTCATCTCCACAGTCCCTCCCTGGTAGTGAAACCTACAAGATAACCATAATGTCCCCTTCACCAAGCGCTGACCTACTCCCAATGTGCCCTACCTTTTTTCCTGTGCCATCAGCACGGAGGCCAATCAGCCAATGGAGACCAAAGCAAACCATAACAAAACGATTAACGATGGGTAGGCCTGCCACGATAACACATTTTGCTGGGCGATTAATTGCCCCCGAAAATATCGCGATAAGCGATATTATTGCGACCGGTTAGAGAAATTTTTTTTGAGACATTTATTTCCCAAAACTTTTATTTTGAAGCCCACCGCTCCGTCTTTTCCGGTGTTTTAGACTTTTCCCCGGCGCTGCACCTGGACCCTAGTCAGCAGCCCTCACTCATGCGATGTAAACCAGGGACTCGAATACGCATGTTGTTGTAGGACATTGATGCCAAGAGCTATCTGTAGCTACTGCTGGATGGCGTTGGGACAACGCCTCAGTGAACTATTTAGTTTACTGCGACATTTCGTAGTGACTAGTTACCTAGCCAACGGAGGTATTATGCACTGGACTATTGCTGGAGGATTTGTTGATGTCGGGAGCTATCCGTAGCTAGCCGGCTGGATAACGTTACACAATGCCTCGTGTATTAAACTAAGTGAATAGTTGACTGGGTCATTTTGTAACGGTAGCTAACGTTATCTCACGAAGGTCCCACACTGACTAGACTAACGTCACGGTGAGGCAATAGCCTCTGTTTACATGCAGGCATTAGCAGCAGCAGCAGTGCTAACTAACGTTACATGGTTACAGAAACAGGTGGGGAGGGGGTAGCAGCAGCAGCAGTGCGCGGTGCGCGCTTCATGTCTGCTGAGACAGCGAGTGAGAACTCCGCTAAAGAATTGGATCATGATTTTCGGTTTTCACATGACTATTTGATAGCCCGTCACACGGCGCATTTAACGCTACTTGATTAAAAGGAGCAACACTATTGAGAAATGTAGTTAAGCTATGTGGCGTTGCCCCACGGAGCTCCTGATGGAAACAAGACAAACGTCTTTCTCAGGTCTGCATCCCCTTAACAATTGTATGTATTGAGCCGTACTGTATTGTACCCATTCTGCAATCTGTTAAATAAAGTTTTCATTCATTCATTCATCTGTGCTGTGCTCTGTAGTAAAGCCAGCGGCCCGCCTCCCAACACGGACAGTGACTGACAAGGGGCACTGGTTCCGCCTCATTAAAACAAACGCGCAAATAGCAATTAATCGCGCCCGTCAAAATCATTGCATTAATTTTAATTATCGCGGCAATTAATCGATTTATTGCTTATCGCGGCAGGCCTAACGATGGGCAATCGCAGAGGTAGACATCATTACTGGGATGTCCAGACACTGTTACTAAGTGTTTTAAACTCGTTTACTGTTATAAACAAAACAAGGTAAGTGTGTGTCCTAGCACCCCATTGATCTTTTTTAAACCCATCTCCTGAGTCAACGGCATGGTTGGTATAAGCTCTGTGATGAGGCCTGATTTCCACTTGTAAACTGCCTCTGCTGCGAATGTTTGAGGGATCTCCTTGAGTTGGGATGAGTGATGAGATTTGCACAGCAGCACAAATCCAATCAATCACAGTTTCCTGGTTCAGGGATTGCACTCCGGAGGAATATCTATGTAAAGCCACCTAAACCCTTATAACCACAACTGCTCAGAGCTGAGCGAAGAACACACCGTATTGAACTGTAAAGGGATTACAAGATTAATGTGGACATTGATGCCAAAATGATTCAGTTAAGAAAAAAGTTTAACTGACAACAGTGCCGAATGGTCATCCCCCTAACCAACGAGTCATAACACTGTCATAATATAAATAATAAACGTCAGTAATACCCTTTAAATAGACGCCAGTCTTATGACATACAAACAGCACAGCAGATGTACCGGTTAGGCCTAAATCACGAGAGATGACAGTGTTGTTACTTGTTTCACACCTTTAGGCTCTTGTCTCCTGGCTATGCAGTAGTCTGTAGCTTGGGTTTCAACAGTAATCCTCATTGGAATCTTAACATGGGGGGTAACCATGGCTGCCTCTCCCAATAGGTTTTAACAGGCAAGCAACTTTCAATTTCACTGAACATAACAGACTCCTCATACCACTGTCATGTGATTCCAAGTCATCATCATCAGTCATCATAAGATACTAAAACAATTAAACTGGTGGTAATCACAAACTTGACATTTCAGTTGAGGGCCTGGGCCCACCATCTAAGAAGAAATCAACCTCCTAACATCGTGTGGTGATTATTTCTGAGTTATACGGAGGCAGAGTGAAAGGGTTGGACATTTGACAGTGATTCCATGACAAAGCATTATCTTAAAAACCCCACGTCAGAGAGGGGTGGTTTGGCAACGCAACAACACATGTGATGATTCCATAAACCAAAACACCACCATGATCAACGTTGAATGACTCCAGAGTTTCTGGCCAAAGCCATTGAGAAGATTGCAATGGATTACTGTGGATTCTCCCCGCTGCCAGACACCCACCCAACCCCACCTACCCAACCTCCTCCAATGTACAGTTTCTACGTCAAATGTATATACTCTCTTTTCTGGACTCTTTTTTGTATCACAAACAGTACTGTATTTGCAAATCTGGTATGTCATAAATGTATAGATGTAGCAGTACTGTCTATCTGTATGTCATGTATGTGATGAATTGAAAATGGGGGACCCTGATGTAAACAAGACGAAAGTCTTTCTCTGGTCTGCATCCCCTTAACAATTGTATGTATTGAGCTGTACTGTGCTGTACCCATTCTGCAATCTGTTAATAAAGTTTTCAATCAATCAATCAGTCGTAGCTAATGTCTGGAGGCAGCTGTGTGTGGTTTTGAGCTGTCATCATCACACATTGGGGGGGACAACAGACGTGTGCTGTTGTTGTCACCTCGGTTTTAACTACAGGCTAACCTCGAGTTAGCAGATAAGTTGGCGTGCCACTCACCAGCTGTCCTCCTCCTCATGCAGGGACTCCATGTCTTCGAGGTCGAGGATCTCCACTTCATCCAGGATAGAGGTCTCCCCTTCATCCATAAAGCCCCCGATGGGATCCGAATAAAACGAGTTCAGGGTAGAGATAGCGGTGGCAGCTGAAGAAGCCCCCTCGTCCTCGTATGCCCTCCTGAAACTGATGCCATCGTAAGACAGTCTGGGGCTGAAGCGGGAGTTCTCCAGGAGCCCACCGTAGCTGCCCGTCCCGCCGAACCCCACCCCGGTGAAGCCGGCCAGCCCCGTCGTCAGCCCCGCTGTCAGGGACGACGGCTCGTATGATCCGGCGCTGCGGGGTCTGTGGTTCTGTGACACGGTTCCAGACGAAGACAACAATGTAGATCTACTCCGAAGCTGTTCGTTTTGCTGTTCGAGTTTCTTCACCAAGTCCTGTAGCTTCCGCACCTCCAGGTCAGCGTTGATATTAGAGTTGATATCCTCCATAGTGCTGCTAGTGGCTCCTCGTCGTGAGCCCGACGGAAATCCGCGGCGGTCTGTTGTGTTGCTTGTCGTTTTCCGGCTCGCGGTCTCTCACTTCTTTTTTTCCACCCAACTATTATCTACGTGTTCTTCACTGAAGACACTTTGGTGTTCCCCGCGAAGTTAAAAGGCTCAACATCGTCATCTCCAGCTATTTGTCCATACTACGGGCAGGGTCGAAGCCATTTTCACTGTTCCCCGTTGCCAACTGTGAAAGACCAACAGGCGGCGGAGAGGGTACGTCATCACGTTTGGTATCGGGAACGCGCACTCTACCAACACCTTTTTGCGCGTGTCTGATTGGCTCTTGTAAAGACTACCGATAGGGTCCAGCTGCAGCGCCGGAGAATCCTCTCACGGGGCAAGCCTGTGGCAGCCACAGAGGGCGCGCGCTGATGTACGTGACACCAGGGGCGTCGGACTCGTTCTGGTATGTCAAGGTATGGCACTCGCCATACCTTGGCAAATAACATTTTAAAAATAATCTTGTACTTTCCGCCAAACAGCTTGCTCTGTGGCTGCCAGCCTGCCACAGGCTTGCCCCTTGAGAGGATTCTCCGGCGCTGCAGCTGGACCCTACTCAAGACTACAGACAGTGTCCTGATTGATTGATTGATTGAAAACTTTATTAACAGATTGCAGAATGGGTACAGTACAGTACAGCTCAATACATACAATTGTTAAGGGGATGCAGACCAGAGAAAGACTTTCATCTTGTTTACATCAGGGTCCCCCATTTTCAATTCATCGTAACATATGACATACAGATAGATGTATGTATTGAGCTGTACTGTACCCATTCTGCAATCTGTTAATAAACTTTTCAATCAATCAATCAATCGACAGTACTGCTACATCTATACATTTGACGTAGAAACTGTACATTGGATTGGGTAGGTGGGGGACTGTACATTGGAGGTGGGTGGGTGGGTGGGGTACACTGTACAACTGTACAAACAAAACTGTACATTGGAATATTGACAAGACCATACTTGGTAATTTACTGTACATTGGAGGGGGTTGTGTTCGGACATTTACAGTGGCCAGTTTAGAATTGCAGTCTCCCTTAGGTGTTTTTTGAGAGTGTTTTTGAAAGTGGGTAGTGATTCACATTCCTTTACAGCTTTGGGTAGGGCGTTCCACATTGATGTGGCATAATTGCGAAACGTGTTTAGTCCCTTGTTTGAGCCGAATCTGGGTTTAACATGATTTGTGGAGCTCCCTCTGGTGTTGTGATCGTGGTATTCACTGACCTTTGGGAAGTATTTTGACATGTACATGGGTACCTTGGTCGTGTAGTGTAGCTGAACATGCCACTCTCTGTAGTCTGCTGCGGTCGTGTGCGGTGCTATTCCCAAAACAGGAGGTGATGTTACCAGTCAGGATGCTCTCTATTGTGCATGAGTAGAAGTTCTTAAGGATCTTCTGACTCACTTTGAACTTCCTTAGGAAGAGGCGTTGCGGGCGGTTACGTGGCGTAGTGGGCAAGGCGCTCGCCACGAAATCTGGAGACGCTGGGCTTGCCTGTTCGAGCCCAGCGCTCCACATTTGCTTTCAGTTTAGCTGGTCGTCCGTACTAATACACATTGGCCGTATTAGGGGGTGGGAAACTGATGGGTGGGGATCGGGCGTTGTGGACAGCGACTCCTACAGGTCGGTTGGTGCGCCTGCGCAGTAGAATCAGGAAGTGTCGGGGGCAGCGTGAGCCCCCCACGCGTTACTCCTCGCCACTGAGAGATCGAGCTGCGCAGGTGAAAAGATGCGACTGCTGTTACCTCAAGTACCGGAGGGGACTTGTGCTATGTATGACTTAGTCCACATTGCAGCCGGCTTGTGGGAGGCAAGAAACAGCGTCCGTGACAGGGGAGGGTTGAATTGGATGATACGAAATTGGGATGGGAGAAAATATAGAAAAATGGGAGAAAAAGTGGATAAAAAAAAAAGGAAGAGAGGCGTTGCCGTGCCTTCTTCACTACACTGTCAATGTGTGTGGTCTATGTCAAGTCCTCGGATATGTGGACTGCGAGGTACTTAAAACGGTTCACTCTCTCGACCGGTGCCCCGTCGATGCTGAGGGGGCTGTAGTCCCTGGCCCCCGACCTCCTAAAGTCCACAATCATCTCTTTCGTTTTGCTGACGTTCAGGGAGGCTGTTCTCCCAGCACCACAGCGCCAGGTTCTCTACCTCTCCCACGTAGGCCCTCTCGTCGTTTGCAGAGATCAGGCCCACCACAACTGTGTCATCAGCAAACTTGATATTTTCTATTTTCTCCATAATAAGTGAGCTACTACACCAAATATGAGATACAAGGCAGGACAATGAAGTTAGTCAGTTGGTAAAATAAGTTTAAAAAACAAACTCGCAAAGCAGTATTTTACTTACAAAAAAAGCAAACAAGATGAACAGATTCTTATAAAAACTTCTTTAATTCCAACATACAACTATTTTTGGAACTGTAAGTCCATCAGACATT
Source organism: Notolepis coatsorum (assembly GCF_963971535.1). Lineage (NCBI taxonomy): Eukaryota > Metazoa > Chordata > Actinopteri > Aulopiformes > Paralepididae > Notolepis > Notolepis coatsorum. The sequence goes on along the minus strand of NC_140166.1, from coordinate 178,843,505 downwards.
CTTCTGTAACAAGCTAAACAAGCGTAAAGTCCAAATGTTACTGTGTCAACACTGATGCTTGGCTAATAGGTGAAGCTGCTAGGAGAGTTCCAGGGCCTCCTCTGACTCCAGATGCTCCTCGTTGCTCTGCTCCACATCCTCTCCAAGGCCCTCATCCTCCGTCTCAGCTTCATTCAGCGTCATCTCCAGCCCATTCTGGTCGGCACTGGCATTCTGGGACTCACCACCTTCCTCGTCTTCCTCATCCTCCACATCCATCTCAAAGGTCCGCACATGGCGCAGGTTAGAACTCAGCTGAGAGATACAAAGGGAAGGAGAGAGACCTCAGTGTTTAACAGATCCATGTTGAGAGAAATCGGTGGTGGTTTTCAATGTATGTGATGTATAGATTGGGGGGAGATGACTGCATCTAAAGGGGCCGGGTCAGAGAGGTCGAAATGTGCATGCTGACGGTTTGAGCGGTGGAAGAATAGCGGTCTAGTGGCTGGCAGTCAGTGTTAGCCAGCAGAATGTTTACATTCCTATCAAGAACATCAACAAGCTGATACGAAGGCACAGGGCACAGGAGCAGAGCGATGGAGGTTTTGACACTAATGAAACGTTTTTTTTTTTTTATTATTGATCTTTTCCCCCCTCCATTTTCCTCCGATTTTCTCCCATCCCAATGTTAGTCGTTATGCCAATTCCCAATCCCCTTCCTGGTCACTGCGCACTTACCCCCCACAGTCGGTCTGGGAGAGTGGAGGCTATCACGTGCTTCCTCCGACACACGTCCAGCCAATCAACCGCTTCTTTTCACCTGGCAGCGCGGATTCTCATTGAGAGGGCGTAGCGTGTGGAAGGATCACACTATCCCACTCAAGTCCTATCCGCGCTTAGCAGGCGCCCCGACCGAACTGTAGGAGTCGCTGTTTACAACGACCCGGACCCACCCCGCCAGCTTCTCCCACCCTCTAATACTGCCAATTGTATTAGTGTGAACGGCCAGCCAAGCTGGTGACAACCCCGGAGCTGTGAGCTGGATTCGAACAGGCGAATCTAGCCGCTCCAGGGTTTGGTGACGGACGCAATCTCCGCTACGCCACCTGACCGCCCACTAATGAAACGTTTTGATGTGTGTAAAGGTTAAAGCAGTTGTCATGGCAGCGGCACATAGTAACCAGAAGAGGGGCGGGGCCGTCGTTGCTATGACGAAGATCATATAAATCGAACAGTGGTTCCGGGTAAGGGCAGACTGATGAGACTGAGACTAAGAACAACCAAAGAAACGAATCCCACAGGAGGGAAGAAACCATCAGAGACTCTCATCCCTCTCACCCTCGCCGGTGGGGGGGGGATGACACATCATCATTAGCTTCGGCTAACACAAGGAGGGTTTTGGCTAACGACAGGCCAGAGCCACTATTGGACTGATAGCAATGACAATACAATAGGATAACATCCGAGATGAGGTTTCTGTTTATATCAATAAACAACGCTCTTTCAAGAAAGGTATGGTGTCCGAGGGTCGAATTCTTATGGAGGTGGTGACTACTTATGCTGCGGATTGCACTAACGGGGAATGATAAGGTTTTATCAGCCAGTATATGAGACGTCGGAGAGATAAAACACAACGCAGACGGTCAGTGGATGGAGAGATGATAACACAAGCCAAACAGACGAGGACGTGATACCGGCTGATTGATCAGAATCTAACGATGAGTTTTCTAAAGCCGACGACATGTTTCGTAGTGAGATGTGTTTGACTTGTAAGGCCAGGAATGTCTTCAGAAAAGTGATTCAGATTTACCACACAGGCCACTTTGCGGATCCCATTGACGACAACAAACTGAGCCTTCATGTTGTCCAGGTCCCTCCACTGATTCTCCAGCACCAGGTTCTGAGACGGGATGGCGCTACTCTGCTGGTCCAATCTGACAACACACACAGACACACACACATGAATGAATGAAAACTTTATTTAACAGATTGCAGAATGGGTACAATACAGTACGGCTCAATACACACAATTGTTAAGGGGTTGCAGACCAGCGAAAGACGTTTGTCTTGTTTACATCAGGGTCCCCCATTTTCAATTCATAGTGACAGACACACAGTTATACACAAAACAAGACAAATATAATAACAAGACCTCACAATACCACAATAATAATAACAACAATGACATTAGCAATAATAAACACAGAACATAACATAAAAAATCTACTTATACCATTACAGACACCACAATAGACAATTCCTCCCCCACTCCCCTCCCCCAGGACCCCCCAGGACAACAGCCCGACCCACCGCTAGATTGTGGCCTTTACTCTCTCTGCCGCTGAGACCCAAAGTCCAATGCCGGCCTGTCCAACCCCAGTGGCAGTGAGTCTTATAACTTCCCCCCTTGCCCCTGGTCAGGGGTTAGCTCTACCATGGTCTAGCTAGTTCACGGTCTTTAGAACCTGGCCCAGCCTGGCTGAACTGTGGCTGGGTCAACCATAATTATGTTAGAACCTGGCCAATGCTTCCCCCATGCTACAACATAAAAGATCCCAGTCTGTTGTGAAAATAAAAGTATACTGTATTCCATTTAATTATTTAGTGATATGATATCTACTAAAAAAGGGTTTTTATCAGTGAGATGGTCAGTTGTCTGTCATTCCTTTCACCTCTCCTGCACTGGTGCTAAAAATAAGCATTGATCCAAGGTGTATGAGGTACACATAGTATTTACATTGTATCATAGGAAATTCTCCCCCTATCAAGTCCCTATATCTAGCCCTGTATCAGCCTGACACAGCAGACACCAGGATCGGTATTGGTGCCCAGGCCCCAGTGGTGAATCAACGTGGAGGCTGGAGGAGGGCAAAGCTGCCACTATGCAAATAAGAGATATTAATTCTTAATGACACACTGACAGACACACACACCTAAGAGTCGGATCCCAGTTGAACTCAGTCTCACAGCGGAGGGCGGATCCAAGAGGCAACTGAGCGAGGACACGCTTCCTGGTCTCCTGCTCCTCTGATGCATGCAGAACCACAGTTAACGTCTCGTCATCATAGAAACGAGCATCCAGGCAACTGTTTACACGGAAGGGGCTGAAAAACACACACACTTTAAAATGTATATATGATATTTTTTTCCCCCCTTTCATTCAATAGTTTGTCTCCAAGTCTGATTAAAGGAATTCTGTGGAAGAATGAGAAAAGACTCACTGAACTACAGCTTCAGCAGCGACCTCACGATCACCATCAGCAACGCTCTGGAGCAGAACATTGCTCAGGTCAATAGTCATCAGACTGTTTGGAACATGCCTGTGAGGATGAGATCATAGGTATATTAGTCTCTAAGACAGAATACATGACTGTGTAACTATACATGACTAGCTCTACCGTTCTATAAGACGGTAAGAAATCTTTATTCCTTTCCCACTTTTGTGCCATGTCCAGTAGAGTGGCCAACAAAATGTCTGCGTCCTTATGTGTAGAAATCAACCAGTGACTGTTCTGCTCTATTTTAAGTCTAAGTTTATTTGCTCATATAAAAAAAGATACAACAACAAGTTAAAACATTGTGCAGGAGAGGTTAGAAGCCAACAATGGCTTATGAAGATACCTCCCCTTAATATCAATATCCATACAGGAAAAATAAGAACAACGGTTATGCAATCGTCAAGACTTCAAATCCAAACAAAGAAAAACACACACTACAATTTGCATGGACGTTGGTTGCAAGATAAGACGCATTACAATGAATTCATAAAGTGTTATAAATATTTGCTAATTAAGTTCCTTTTAAGATGTATTTCTTTTCTTTCTTGTTAATTTTTTTTTTATAATAATAATGTAGATGTTGACTGTAGTGATGGAAGTAGATTCTTCCAAAGAGATGGTCCTCTGTATTTGAATGTGTATTGATTAATGGAAATCAGACAATATGGAAGATGAAAGTCCTTAAGAGTGTCGTATGGAATAAGAGTGAATGTCTGAGGAAAGCTAGTTTGTCAATTCGAAGTTATATAGACTCTCTATACAGAAGAACAGGGTATCTGCAGGTTTCAACAAGCTTTTTAATACCACTTAGAGCAGGGGTTCTCAAACTTTTTTATACCACGACCCCATTTTATTTAGGATTTTTTTTTTGCGACCCCACACTTGATGTATCACGTAATTTCAACGTGGAAATAAGGAATATCAAAATAAAAGCACACGTTGTTGAACTTGATCATGCATATTTATTAAATGAAATTACAGCACTATGTTATCAATGAAATTAATGCATATTATCAACAAAAGCAACGGAATTGTTTATGTATACACATTTATAAAACAAGGCATATTTAGCCAAAATATGTTGCCAGAACATGAAAAGAAAATGCGTTCATGTGCGCTTTGGCAGAGATCCGCTTCTACTCTGAAAATCCGGCCTCACAGAGGTATGTTGATGCAAAGGGGACAAGCTTTCTCAGCACAGCATTACACAACACTGGGTACTCGTTCCGGACTGATATCCAGAACTTTGCGAGGGCCTGTCCAGTGAACTTTACTTTCAGTAGCTCGTCACATTGAGCGCTTCCTGCTCAGACAGTGGGAGGCCTGCTGCGTCATGCGGAATGAACGGGTCTTTGATCCAGTTGTCCAAATTGTCCTCACTCTCTCTCCGAAATTGTTCAATGAGCCCATCTAGTGGCTACAGATGATGGGATTCAAATAATGTTTTGAAACATTCTGTTCCTACAAAAAGCCATCAAGCAGAGTAAATACCCCAAAATCTCCACTGATTATCCTGGAGTGCCACTAATGGAGTTTCTTAATCCAGCTCATTATCAGCACATTTCTCTGCCAATGGGTTGTTTTTGTTTGCAAGTAAAATCCGCGCTTCTTCTCCAAGTTAAAAAAGGTGATTTAATACTCTGCCTCGAGATAGCCACCTCACTTCAGTGTGGTATAGCAGCTGGTTATGCGCAGAGCCCATTTCATCGCGGCCAACCGGCACCGCTTCTGACAACAAACCTATCCATTGCGAATCCAGGTTACACACAAAAGACCAGACCCCCCTCCCGTGATTATACGTGCGCAGGATGTAGTGAGATGTGTATTGGAATACTGTGTGTCGGCCTCCGTTGATAAAGGGGAGAGACATGGCAAATAGACACAGCTGCCAGGTGGAAAACTTGCCAATGCAAACTAGTCAGTTTGAGAACCGCTGACTTAGAGCAACATTTTATACCAATTTCACGACCATACTAGCAAAAATAAATAAATACATAGCAACACTGAACTGGTGGCTGCAGGGGGAATTATGAATGTAACACTTTATAATACCCCGCAGATAGATACCCTGAAGAAACTCAATATAAATAATATACACAGACAAGTAAGAAATGTACCTGTATGGGTCTGTTCCCTTCCGTAGCAGGTAGAGCTTGCAGGGTGAAATCTCTGGCATGCAGAACACAACATTGTGCATGTTGGCCTTCTTGTCATTCCACCTGGAACGACAACCAAACATACAGAGTATATCATTATTAAAACACACTACACACACCTGTCTGAGGTTCTCATGATAACTTATGAGTAGAGGACGTATCTGCTCTACTTACAAAGACGGAAGTTCAAAAAGCCTCGGGGTATTTTCAGAGCTGAAGACAGAGACAAACAAATATTAATAAAAATAACAGGTAATATCCATTGTATCTAATAAGAAATAACTTTTAAAGGGTAAATGAGTAAATTCGTTTGAATATGGCCACCGGTGATGTCATCGGGGACAATGAATCCTTGTGTTAATTATAACCCAACAATGAAGGTAGCATTCCCCATAGGGAGGTGTAGTGGTTACGTCATTGTTGTTTCCCGCATGGTCCACCTCACTTGAAATTGCAATGTATTTCCAATGGACACATTTCTAAATAGTCTTGTTTAAAACAAATAAAGCATCAACATTGGCATGGTGTACCTTTCTGTGTGTATTCATCCACAATCTATAGCTCAACATGAAACAATTCACAATTCAATCGTAAAAGTAGCAAAATAACAATGTTTACGTTTTCGTTCACTGAGGAACTACACTTCAGTTTGGCGCTGCTGACTGACGTCACCACAGCGTAGACTCCTGGCTGTATTAGGCGACAGTACTGTTAAGTGTAGTTCTTGTAGACAAATTAAACAACCTTATAACAAATTTTATTTCAACCAAAAATGCTTAAACAATAATGTTAGTGATAGAAGGGAACTCATTTTGTGCAAAAATGGAAAGCTTGCCAATGTTCATGAGGCAGAATTATTACAATAGCCGATAATACATTTTCCCCAATGATAAATCCCTATACGGGTGGACCGCGCAGGAAACTAAAGTGACGTCAGACTACACCTCCCTATACGACAAGGTATTGCTATCTTTTTCGCTATCTACATACGTAATTGCATGGTGCTGTAATTAACACAACACAAGGATTCAATACAAATATTTCTTTAAATTTTGTATTTAACTCATAGCTGTCAACCATCCCGTTTTCCCGGGATTGTATGGTATTTCAACCTTCCTTCCCGCCGTCATCCCGTTCCTGTATTTTTCCTGTTTTTTTATTTTTAAATTTTTTACTAAATGGCTGCAATTCCCCTCCGTGACGACAGGTGGCAGCAGTGTAGATTAGAACGTTGGCACAGGAAGTCAGACCGGAAGACGGTTGCGACCCGAAGAAGAAGAAGAACAGCGACCGGAATCCGGATAAAGGAGGGGTTTAGCTCGAAATGTAATACATTCTACGATGGACTTGAGAGGATTGTGCGGTTCCACCAGCTAAGAAAGCCAAGAAGAGCTACAAATATCTCGCCAAGTGGGAGGAGACGTTCCCGTACCTCACGAAAAGCAACGTTTCAACACTCTTATGCTTTTTGTAAATTATGTCGCGCTGATTTCAATGTCGCACACGGAGGAAAAAGCGACGTCAGTCATCATGACCAATCGGCGAGGCATAGAGGCTATGAAAAATGTTCACAAATACACTCCTTCTCAGAAGGTGTTGAGAAATGCGAGGTCTGCAACCTATACCTACAACAGGTCCCTGGCCGATGCAAGAGACCCCCACAGGGAATTAAGTGGTATCCCCCATCCATTCCAGAGTGATACAACAGTCTAATTAGATTAGATTAAAATGTATCGCCATTATACAGTACAACGAAGACATTTGGCATCCAACCAGAGTGCAAATGTAACAGTAAAGTGCAATAGTAATATACAATACTAATCAGATGTATGTACAGTACAGATCACTTTAAACAAAATAAAGAAGGAGGTATTGTATAGTTTAGATACATTAAGAGTTACAATTGTATTGTAATGTACATAGGAACATGTCTTTTTTTTATCATGCATATCTTGTGTTACCTATTCTTTTTTCTATGCCTATTTTTATTGTATTTTGCACAATCAATCTGCATTTCACTGTATGTATGTGACAAATAAACCTCTCGATTCTTCTTGAGTTGTAGTATTAATATGTACAGTGATGAAGGTATAAAGACACTATGGTAATACATTGATTGATTGCTAACTTTAACAGATTGCAGAATGGGTACAATACAGTATGGCGCAATACACAATTGTTAAGGGGATGCAGACCAGAGAAGGACTTCTTCCCCCATTTTCAATTCATCATAACATTTATGTATGCATTGTAAGATTTCAATAAATATGAACATGTTAATGCTATACTACTACATAAAGTGAATTTATACTGAATTTGTCTTACACTTCCATTCATTTAATGCAGGGATGTTCACAGCATTTCACTTTCAACCAGGTATCTGATTAATTTAATTTAACGAGGGGGAGGAGACTACATTGGGAGGGGGCGGGGCCGAGGCGAAATTTCCCGTTTTTTCAAATGCCAATGTTGACAGCTATGAACTAAATTAATGAGTGCAAAACTGTTTTAAAGTTTTTGGATGTGTGTGAGATTATGTGGGAAAGAAATCAGCATACAACAACATTAAAAAAAATTATCTCATCACACATCAACAGTAAATGTAGACCAACCTTTCTGGCACAGTGTACAGAGGCAAATAAACAGCCTGTTTTACAGATTTCCCAATGACCTCCTGAAAAACAACAGAAAAAAGTATAGCAAAAATGTTCTTTCATTAATGTATAACTGGGTGACTTTACATTGAAAAGTTGGAGTTTACATTAGTTAGTTAGTTAGGTTAGGTTAGTTTTATGTAACCAGGCATATGAGAAGAGAAAACAGCATCCATTATTAAATTACTGCAGCACTCAAAATGGTAGGGTGGTATGGTGAAGGCAAGACACTTCTTAATTTTCAAATAGAGTCAAATAAACATGGATTCAAAGAGAGGAATAAAATTAACATGCGCACACACAGACACAGACATCACTTACAGCCGGTTTCTGTAGACACAACTCAATCACAGCTTCCATCATCCTCTTGACAAAGTGTAAAGACTTTTGGGGATAGGAGGGGAACAGCAATGGGCTCTCTAGACAAACCAGAATAACATTCAATCAATCAATCCTGTCTATTACTTGTGTTGCACATCGCTGCGGGCATGACCCCCCGCATTTCACTGTATGCTTGTATGCCGTGACAAATAAAACTCTTGACTTGACTTGAATCAATCGATAATCACATTTTAGGAAAACGTCAGTAAAACAATATGAATATAGTCACCTAATGTTGCTGGCCACACCCAAGACCTAGAGGTGTAGCCAGCAAGATGACAGAAAACCTAACCACTCACATCTCATTACAATAGATAATCAATCACTTTTTTTCCTGCATACTTAGCAGTTCTAAAAGCATAGCTAGTTTACCTTTCAAGTGTGTGCTCTCCTGTAAAAACATCAGCCACTGGTTCCCCTTGGTGTTGGGTGGAGACACCAGGTCCTCATCCTCGTCCTTCAGGTACTATCATCCCACATGGAAAGAGTATCAAAGTGGTGACCCCATTCATACACTATGGCTATCAATCCCACATGGAAACAGTATCAATGTGTTGACCCCATTCATACACTATGGCCATCAATCCCACATGGAAACAGTATCAAGGTGTTGACCCCATTCATACACTATGGCCCACACCACTGTCCCTCCTGTGATTCCTTACCTGACCCACTCGTTCAACATTGAAATACTTCCCTTTGCGATCAAACAGCTCTTCATTCTGTTAAAACAAGACATTAATTTCATTATTCTTTTTAATGTTTAGAGAGAACATTAGAGATTACTGCACAGTTATGAGACTACTGACCATACCTCACTAAAATGCTCAGACAGGAAATCAGCCACAAAGGCAATGTCCTTCTGGGTCATCTAGAGAGATCAACAGAGAAGTTAAAACATGAATCCCAATTATTTTCAACCTCTGTCATCTGGCATGACAGCAATCAGATCTAACCAAAATCTTGTCAATTGGATCAAATTAAGCCGTTTTCTTATAAGTTTTAGACTATTGTGATGTAATTTATAGACATGCTGCTGCTTCCACTCTTAAACTGACCGGTCTATCATTCTGCCCTCATTACTGGTGACAGTACTGTATATCTGTATGTCATGTATGTTATAAATGTCATGATAGATATCTGTATATCTGTATGTTGTGTATGTCATAAATGTCATTATGAATTGAAAATGGGGGACGCTGATGTAAACAAGACGAAAGTCTTTCTCTGGTCTGCATCCCCTTAACAATTGTGTGTATTGAGCCGTACTGTATTGTACCCATTCTGCAATCCGTTAATAACATTTTCAATCAATCAATCAAAACAGGCTGGTTGGTCTTCTCTTGCAGAGAGATGCAAAAATTATTTTATGACACGAATCAAATGTCTCCTCTCTCCCTCACAAACGGTTGCTACAATGACCTCTCACCTTATTGAGCTCCGGAGGCACATGCTCCTCAGACATCCTCAGCATCGCTGTGTGGAAAACAAAACATCTTGAAGCAACGACAAAGAATTTAGACATAAAACCAGTGCGCTATCAAACAGGATCTTACCTACATACAGCCACCGAAAGAACGCTTTGAAGTTCTTCATACTCTTGTCAATCACTCTGAGTGAAGAAGACAAAAGGTGGAATGTGCAGGATTATAAAAGAGGATCACATAGGGGGAAGAACTGTTTCTCGCACACACACACACACACACACACACACACACACACACACACACACACACACACACACACACACACACACACACACACACACACACACACACACACACACACACACACACACACACACACACACACACACACACACACACACACACACACACACACACACACACACACTTTACTGGCGACTCAGACTACAGAACAATCAAGAAATCCTCACTGGAGAAGTTCGTTGGCTTTCAGAGAGAAGGAACCCACAGCTGTAATGGCATCTGAAAAAACACAATACACACAGTACTGTAGATACTGATCATATCAAGCAGGTTCAACAGTCATGCAGCAGGTTTATGGCCCGAGTACCTTCTATAGCTGCTGAGTCCAGGCCCAGTGGCTGAAACTTCTGTTTCCATAGAGACATCCCCTTCACCTCACTGAGGTGGTACAGCAGAGCTTCTGAGCCACTGGGAAGTTAAAGGGATAATCTGCATTTTAAAAAGCCCATCTGATTTGTAACAAGCTGTAGCCCTTTCTGTCTCACCCCCAAAATGCACTTGCACCGGTGTTTCGGTTTTGGAGAAGCAGAAAATGTTAGCATTTCTGTTAGCATCATTCTAAGCATCTTACTGAAAGTCAAAGGGGAAGAAAAATAAAAAGGCCGGTGCAAGTAATATTTGGATGACTGAAAGGACTCCTAGATTGTGACAAATCAAATTGGCTTAAAAAATGCAGACAAATCTCTTGAGGATGAGACAAGTTCAGGCAACAGCTGAAATGGAGCAAAAGTAAGAGGCAGAAGAAACCTCTGTAATATTATGTATCAGTATATATACATATTACATATTATATATTTATAAATGTATTTAAATATAAACTTATTGGATTGTATAGAGATACAGCGTTTATATATAAAATTAACAATTGAATAAAACTATATAATTTGTGATAGTTGGGCGGCTACGTGGCGCAGTGGGCAAGTCGCTCGCAACGAATGCTGGAGACTAGGCTCGAACAGGATGCCCCGCTCTCCACATTGCTTTCAGTTTAGCTGGTCGTCCACAGTAATACACATTGGCCGTATTACAGGGAGGGAAACTGAAGGGTGGGGATCGGGCGTTGTGGACAGCGACTCCTACAGGTCGGTTGGTGCGCCTGCGCAGTAGAATCAAGAAGCGACGGGGGCGGGGCCCCTCCAAAGCCCAGACCCCCGACGCTGAAAGATCGAGCCGCGCAGGTGAAAAGATGCGACGGCTGTTACCTCGAGTATCGGAGGGGACTCGTGCTATGTATGACTTAGTCCACATTGCAGCCGGCTTGTGGGAGGCAAGAAACAACGTTTGAAGACAGGGGAGGGTTGAATTGGACGATATGAAAAATTGGGATGGGAGAAAAAGTGGATCAAAAAAAATTATAATTTGTGATAGTTAAAAAGGGGTAAAATGGGAGAAAAAGTGGATCAAAAATAATAATAATTTGCGATAGTTAAAAGGGGGTAGGAATTTTAAAAATTGTATACTTCCTCCTACTCCTTTTTCGAACAGGGTATACTATGATTTGTTTCTCATTATGTTGTCTTTTGTATATCAAATTAACAGATATATTTTTGATATATAAAGATATACACCTCTGCAGGTGGCTGATCACTAGCTTCTGGATGCTGGAGTAGGAGGACTCAATGGACTGGCCAAGCTTCTTCAGACCCTGAGAGGAAAAATAAACATTCAAAAGGAAATGTGGATATACCAATATGCAACCAAATACATCTGCAACACAAGGTTACAGTAATTAATGTGAATTGCACTAAGGATACAAAACAGACTAGGTAGGTTAGGAATAATGTTTCTGCTCACCTTGACAGTCAGCTGGTTCATGAGAAGGGCCTGCAGTTCTGGACTACATTCAAACAGTGAGAAACAAGTTACATTATTTTCTACTATCACACAAACCAAATTAGTCTTCTTTTATAAGACTGCTCTCTGAAATAAATTCCCATACCACTAAAATGGTATGGGAATCCTTCGGCTGGTGAGAACTTCTGGTGCCATCTACAGGACAGTCTAAAGCACTGCACCAAAATAGCTTCACCACAACAACAACAACAACAACCACCACATAAAGAAGACACTACATAACAAAAAGGAGTGTAGTGTTCAGTATTAGGGACAAAAGTTGTATTTTCTATTTATCACCAGGGCAGGAAACAATCTTTGTCCATCGACTAGCTAGTAGCCACAGGCTGTTGGGATTCATAATTTCATTATTTGACCAGCCAAATAATTTTTTTAGAATAGAATTATAGCAGAGATTACAGGTTGTAATCCCAAGCATCTAGTAGATTATCCAAAATGCACCAACATTTCGCAGGTGTTACTCAGCCACCCTGTTTCTCACCTTGACTGTCCCCACAGCAAAAGTTCCAGAAACTCATCTTGAACTTGAGTGCTTGTGTTCTTTTCCTGAATAAAAAAACAAACAAAAAAGAATACGTGTAACTAGGGCTGGGTTAAAAAAATATCGGATTTCCCAGATTCTGAATCTATCTTCATTTGAATGAGCGATTATCGATTCATAAAATCCCAATATCGATCTTTAAAGGGGGACTATCTCATAATAATAATAATGCAGGACCTGTTGCAGAGGTCTTTATTCGGCATGCAACGACACTCAATGTTTTAGTGGTACACACAGCGGTTAGTTTTAGCACACACACCGGAACACACACGCATGCATTGTCTCTTTAGGATCGCAGATGTGATTTGTCTCTGCGATTAACCCATCCCGTCGTCCTTCCCCCCCAAGGGCAGCCGGGAGCAGACCGGCGTCAACGTGAGCCGCGCCAGGGGACCAATCCAAGTGCTCCTGTCCGTCTTCGTCAAGGACGCCACAGCGTTAGCGATCTGTTGTTGTGCATGTTTTTCCATTGGGTTTTTATCTTATCGGGGGGGGAAACCCTTGCGAGCACGGGGAGAACATGCAAACTCCACACAGAAAGGCCTGGGAGATACCCCACCTGGGTACCTGGCATCATGGAAACCTGGTCCCCAAGCGGGAATCGAACCCTGGACCTTCTTGCTGTGAGGCGACAGTGTTAACCACTACACCACCGTGCCGCTGTATCTTACTATTTCTTTCACTATTTGGGCAATTTTACACAATTCCTGTCAGTCTATGGAACACATTTGTAAGTTCTCTTTAAAAAAAATGCATTGTTTTGTATTTCTAATCAAGTACTTTAGAGCAGCATTTTCTGCCTTCAAGATTCCAAGCTTTTCTTGGCTGGGCTCCGCCCATACTCGCAATGCGCTTTGAGTGACAGTCACCCACAGTCTGAACTGGCAGACTTTGGGGAGAGAGAGATAGAGAGAGAGACTAAATAATTCTGCCACGGGGGGGCATAATCCCAATGGACAATGCATTGGTAACTTGTTTCAAAACAATATAGTTATATATCCGGATCACACCATCATCACCTTCATCACCCCCCACACTGACCGCTTGCCTGGAGGAGACTAAGGCGTGGATGAACCACAGGTTTCTCCAGGTCAACAGTTCCAAAACACAAGCCATGCTGATCGGTACCCCACACCAGGTCCGGTCAACCACCATCACCACCATCTCCTTCTCCGGTCAGGACATTCCCCTTTCCACCCTTGTCACCAACTTGGGCGTGAAAATGGACCCCCACCTCACATATGATACACACATCAAACACCTCTGCAAGACCTCTTTCTTTCACCTCCGAAACATCACTAAACTCCGCCCCTCACTCACCCTGGCAGATTCGGAGAAACTCGTCCACGCTTTTGTTTCCTCCAGACTGGACTATTGCAATGCACTCCTCATCGGGATTCCTAGCAAAAGCATTAAAAAACTGCAAACCATCCAGAATGTCGCTGCTAGGATCCTGATGAGGGTGCGCAAATATGATCACATCACCCCCACCCTCAGATCCCTTCACTGGCTCCCCGTGGAACACAGAATTGAGTACAAGGTGTCCCTCCTCACTCACCAGTGCGTACACGGTGGTGCCCCTGCCTATCTCAAGGAACTCCTCACCCCCCAGTCCTCCTCACGTTCCCTCCACTCCGGCACAGCCTACCTCCTCAAAGCCCCCAGGACTAAGCTGCACTCCATGGGCGATCCCGCCTTCTGCTCCGCCGCACCCAGACTTTGGAATGCTCTCCTCATCCACCTGAGAGCACCACAATCCGTAGAGGTTTTTAAAAGGGGCCTAAAAACATTTCTTTTTAACAAGGCTTTTGCCTGAATTTCATTCTATTCATTTTACTATCATTTTTATTTTATTTTACTCTTAGGTTCTTCACTGGTTGTTAGTCTTTTTACTTGTTTTTATTCATTTTAAATTGTTTTATTCATTTAACTTTTGTCTTTATCTCCTGTAGCACTCTGAGATTCTCACGAATGTAGAGCACGGTACAAATTGAATCCATTATTATTATTATTATTATTATTATTATATATACACCTCTCTCTCTCTCTCTCTCTCTCTCTTTTTCTGTCTTTTGGGGAAGTGCAAGTGTCTGTCTGTCTAAAACCGCTTCCGCATTATTTCCACTCGCTGCTCATATAAACGTATCACAGTTGATTGTGGGCGGGCGGTGGAAGATCAGCGTCTTGCTACGTAGGATAGCGAGTCAAATCAGAATGGCTTGGTTCAGTGGGGGAGGATCTTGTCTCATATGAACTGGAGGAATGGACAAAAATTTGAATCTGAGACATAGAAGGTGTTGATACAACCCCACATTGCTAGAAAACAATGATAAACACTGGAAAGGCCATTTATAAAAAAATAAAAAGTATAATAATTGTTTTAATTTTTTTTCATCCCCCAATTTTGTCGTTATGCCAATTACCTTCCTGGTCGTTGCGCACATTGCCCCACTGTCGGTCTGGGGAGGGTGTAGACCAGGGGTCTGCAATTAAGTTTGGCCTCGGGATAGGCATTTTCCATTAGTTCTCCCAGCCCACGTGACCATTTCTAGCATTTCCATTGGCTATAGACATAGATAATGATTGTGGAAATACAAATCTATGAAACCACTTACTTACTGAGACATCACCCAGACATGACATATGCAAAAGCCAATGTTCCAATAAAAAGTACATTCATGTAACTGCTTGAGAGTCAATTCTTAATGTAAACATTGATATTTTTAACAATGCAACATGTTAGAGGGTTCCTTGAACCATTCAAATTGTATAGCATTGAATAGAATTTTATCGGAAATCGAATCGATTCGGGACCTTGTGAATCGGAATCGAATCGTTTTGGGAAATCAGTGGCGATACCCATCCCTACGTGTAACTCATGTAATCTGCCTCGACGCCGGGCTATTACAACCTCGTCTCTCCAGACCACCCATTGCTGGCTAACTAACCTGAACGAACTTGGTGAGTCGCAGGTCCATCTGCATGAGGATGTCCTCCCAGGCCTCACACATGCAGGTCAGGGAGAGGCGCAGGTACTGCAGCAGCGTGGAGATGTGGGTGAACTTGCGAGCCATCCTGGTGACCTCCGGGAGACAGTCGGACAACAAGCCTGTGTCCAGCTGGAGGACACAGAGGGGAGGTGTCATGAGTGAAGGAGAGGAACGGAAGAGAAGGCAAATAGGGAAGGAAATAATCGGACAGAAACTAAGAATCACAAGACGGAGAGGTGGTATTTTAAGAGGGGGAAATCACCCAATTTAAGAATTCCAATATGTTATTTCCATGGTCATGGACAGTTCAATCAATATTTGTGAACATGAGCTACTCTCTCCCAACGCCAGAAACCAGAGAAGTCAAGACTCGAACTTGTGATGTCATCGGGGACGGGTATAAAGTGGGGATGGAAAGTCTGCTCCATTGACAATGAATGGGAGACTGATTTTGTGGAACCACAGAATGTTTGTTAAGTGTTTATACCAAAATTTGCTTTATTCTCTAGTACTAGTAGTCTCAGTTCTGAAACAGGAAATGTACCTGTATACTTAGAACAGGGTGCTCTCAATGGGCCTCATTCACCAATACTCTTATTATTTTTCTTATATTGTTTCTTAACAGTCTGTTAAGAGAACAATAAGAAAAGCCACAGCCGCATTCATCAACCTGTTCTTAACGTCCAAATCTGTTCTTACCCAGGTGTGTCGAATGATGAATCCCACTCATTCTAAACTGAAATGCAATTCTCGCGCAATTCATTTGCATACAGACACGCCCCGTGGGCTCATTATAATACGAGAGCCGTGTGCACAACTGGGTCTGCATTGCATGAGCGGATCCCCGTATTCAATAGGTAGCGCTGGAGCGCTTTGCTCAGATTCAAATGTATTGTCATCATACAGCACCTATAGCTATATAGTGGAATAGACTGTATTAATATTCCATATTTATACCGTCTAGTTGCACACTTCTGGCCACCTCCCACAGCGCGCGCACACACACACACACACACACACACACACACACACACACACACACACACACACACACACACACACACACACACACACACACACACACACACACACACACACACACACACACACACACACACACACACACACACACACACACACACACACACACACACACACACACACACACACACACACACACACACACACACACACACACACACACACACACTGTATACAGTACGTGCAAAATTAATCGTTCCAGCAAAGTAGGCTTTGTCAAGAATGAATGACTGTGCGCTTGTTAAGATCCAATTGTGCAGTTGGGAAATACCGGTTAAGCAGCCACTCATCTGGCTCTGCAAATAGATGAGTGCTGAACAGGAAGGTGAGGACAGAGGACAGTGGAGAGAAAATGAGTGCTGAACAGGAAGGTGAGGAGAGAAAATGAGTGCTGAACAGGAAGGTGAGGAGAGAAAATGAGTGCTGAACAGGAAAGTGAGGACAGAGGAGAGAAAATGAGTGCTGAACAGGAAGGTTAGGACAGGGGAGAGAAAATGAGTGCTGAACAGGAAGGTGAGGAGGGAAAATGAGTGCTGAACAGGAAAGTGAGGAAGGGGAGAGAAAATGAGTGCTGAACAGGAAGGTGAGGACAGAGGACAGTGGAGAGAAAATGAGTGCTGAACAGGAAGGTGAGGACACAGGACAGTGGAGAGAAAATGAGTGCTGAACAGGAAGGTGAGGACACAGGACTGGAGAGAAAATGAGTGGTGAACAGGAAGGTGAGGACACAGGACAGTGGAGAGAAAATGAGTGCTGAACAGGAAGGTGAGGACAGTGGAGAGAAAATGAGTGCTGAACAGGAAGGTGAGGACAGAGGAGAGAAAATGAGTGCTGAACAGGAAGGTGAGGACAGGGGAGAGAAAATTAGTGCTGAACAGGAAGGCGAGGACAGGGGAAAGAAAATTAGTGCTGAACAGGAAGGTGAGAGAAAATGAGTGCTGAACAGGAAGGTGAGGACAGGGGAGAGAAAATGAGTGCTGAACAGGAAGGTGAGGACAGGGGAGAGGAGAGGAGGGCAGAATCACTATTGGAACAGCCATGAATAAATAAATAAATAAGTGTTTTCTGAAATTAGACATTTACGTCTATTTCTTCTCTTGGTTATGACTTGCAAACGATGATGTTCCTAAAATCTTTTTATAATTTTAAGCCTCTGGGACGATAATTGAACATTATCCATCTAGCAACACTGACTAAGAAGTAGCGTTGTCTCCCTGTGCCATACGCATCCCATCCCTCTTCATATTATTCTAGGATATGATCCAGGGAAGATGACTTGTTTTTAAATCTGTTTTACCTGGATGTAACAGATCTCTGGGTCATTGTCAGCCGACCTGACTGCTGTGATGACGGACAGCGACTTGAGATCACTGGCAAGACACAGGCTGCGACAGACCCCTGGAATCTGTAGAGAAGAATGGGATTAATGGAGCGACGTTCAGTGTGTGGGGAAACAGTAGTAGCGTGGATACCATAAAACCTCTAATAGTAGTGTGGATAGTGGATACCGTAAAACCTCTAATAGGAGCCTTCCATGTTTATTTGCTCCTTCAACCAAAATGATGCAGCTTTTATTAACCCTTATGTGGTGTTTGCGTTTTTGTTTCTCACCCAATGGTCACAGGTCTGGTTGACCAACAACATTAGTGGGATTTTAAAACAATAAAGCCAACAATTCATGTAAAAATACTTAACAGATGTTAACTTTATCTCAATTACAAACAATCTAGACAGCATAAGGTTAATATTTGCCATTTCCCTCTGCTAGATCACATTTATCAATAAAAGTGCTATTCGTTTTTGTGATGTGATGTGTGTAAAAGTAAATAAGGCACAGTGAAGCTTTTTGTTTAATTTCTACCATATGAATGAATGAATGAATGAATGAATGAATGAATGAATGAATGAATGAAAACTGTATTTAACAGATTGCAGAATGGGTACAATACAGTATGGCTCAATACACACAATTGTTAAGGGGATGCAGACCAGAGAAAGACGTTTGTCTTGTTTACATCAGGGTCCCCCATTTTCAATTCATAGTGACATTTATGACATACACAACATACATGACATTTATGGCATAGGGACATACATGACATACAGGTATTTAGTACTGTTACATTTGTGACATACGATATTCAAATATACAGTACTGTTACCCATAGATCCTGACAGAGTATATACATATGATGGGGAGGGGACTGTACATTAGGAGGGGGTGGGTGGGAGAGAAATATACATACGGTGGGGAGAGAATATATACATGCGGTGGGGAGGAGACAGTCTATTAGGAGGGGGTGGGGGGGGTTTGGACATTTACGGTGGCCAGTTTCGAATTGCAGCCTCCCGTTGGTGCTCTTTAAGAGCGGTTTTGAATGTGGGTAGGGATTCACATTCCTTTACAGCTTTGGGTAAGGCGTTCCATATTGATGTGGCATAATTGTTTAACATGATTTGTTGAGCTTCCTCTGGTGTTGTGGTCGTGGTATTCACTGACCTTTGGGAAGTATTTTGACATGTACATGGGTACCTTAGTCGTATAGTGTATCTTGTAGACCAGGCCCATTGCAAGTTGCTGTACTCTGTCATCTACTCTAAGCTGTACTTGTTTTCATCTACAATTTCCACACCTGAACACCATGTAGTATGTAATATGAATGTGTAGGGGGGCACAGTGTGCACTCAATGAAAATGTGTTCTTCACAGAAAATGAGCTATGGCCAATGAGTCTCAGGTTAAATAAAAATAAAAATCATTGTATCTTTTAGTAAACATTAAAAACGGGTCCCACAGACCCAAACACCACACAAGGGTTAAGTCAGACAGGTTATTATTAGGGACAGGTTCTTATTTAATTTGCTCATTAAACTGATATGCCATCATGTATTACATGCATAGATATATTTAAATATTGAATTTATATTTGCAAAGTCACATTATTTGAACAAGAAGACATACACTAATATAACATAATGTAAAATTATGATGTTTGCTCTGATGCGTTTTTATCATCAGCAACAGAAGATACGGTAATACATTTTTTGGACCAGGCATTTATTAGATATGGATATTTGTTAAAACATGAAAATATTCAACAAGAGAAAGGCTATACTGGAACATGTCTATTATAAATGTTACAGTGGCTGTAACGAAGGAGTGAAAAGTACTGACCCCTTTTAAACTGGCAATCTTGTACATTCCATAAGCATACAGCTCCACAAAATCATCACTTCCACCAAGAACTAGGACGTTCAGTCTGTGTGGAAATCAAGGTTCATTATTCAGTTCAATAAAAATTATTAATAAAAATTAAATAGTAATAATAATTCTATAGGTGTGGCGTTTGTATTAGGCATACATTACCTGACTTCACCCAGGAGGTTCATAATCTCATCAGACTTTTCCTCGCTGTAACACAGATTGATGTAAGTATGATTAAATGGATTCGATCGGAAACAAAGTATAAAGCAGACAGATAACGTGCAGATGAGTCACTATTAAAATACTGTCCTACCTGAATATCTTTGATGTTGTGCTGTAGCTGGAAAATGAAAAAGCAAAACAACATATATTACACTTCAAATTAACGTTTTTCAGTTAACAAGGACTCTGTTAATTGTTAAAGGAAAAGGAGATGAAGATCAATGCAAGATAACCTTATATACAACAGATGTTATCATTACCTTTTAGGAAGAGTTGGCAATTTGGGAAGAAAAAGTTTGGATTCATCTTCAGAGGTGTAGAATGAATTGAGGACACTGAAAAATAGATCAGTTCTTAGCATTACAGTCAATGTTCAATTGCACATTGTTCTTTAAAACAAACAGCCCTTCACAGGTTTGACCTCCGCTCTGTTTACACAGCCTACCTGCTTTCTTCTAGCACCTCCATCCAGTGCATGCAGGATACAGGGCTCTCCACAGGAAACACATGGAGTATCTCTGCCTTCTCAACGTCACACAGAACCACTTGTCTGGTGTCTCCAAGGCTGAAGGCCAGGACTGTGGAGGACACAAAGACAACAACGACATAATATATCAATAACCATACGAATTGGCTGCAAAAGATCCCCCTCTTCTTCCACCTCTCACACATCATTATCTTATTATCTATCCCTCGTCTAGAATTTATGGTACATTTTTGTTGCAATTTCTTACTTTTGCCATCAGGTCTCCATGCAAGTGCAGTGATCTCCTTTCCTGTGGTCTCACTGGGTGGCAAGGTCCAAACACGCTGGAAATTGGCCAAGCGATGTAGTAGCAGCTATAAAAATAACATAAACCATATGGTTACAAACAGTGTAAATTGATCATATAAGTCGTGTTACATAATGTAGGCATACATACTTCTCCTGTGGTGTTGGCGAGGGCAATGAGATCCCTTTTGGGAGACCAGGCCATACATAGTACAGGGTTGGGAAGCTGCTTCTCTCCCACTTGTCTGAACGCAGGCATATTTTAAGCTGGGGGGAAATACAGGCACTAGGTATAAATGAATGAATGAATGATTGATTGAAAAGTTTATTAACAGATTGCAGAATGGGTACAGTACAGTACAGCTCAATACATACAATTGTTAAGGGGATGCAGACCAGAGAAAGACTTTCGTCTTGTTTACATCAGGGTCCCCCATTTTCAATTCATCATAACATATATGACACACACGACATACAGACAGTACTGCTACATCTATACATTTATGACATACCAGATTTGCAAATACAGTACTGTTTGTGATACAAAAAGTGTCAAGAAAAATAGTGTATATACATTTGACGTAGAAACTGTACATTGGAGGAGGTTGGGTAGGTGGGGTGGGGTTGGGGGGGGGGGCTGTACATTGGAGGTGGGGGGGGGGGGGGGGTAGGGGGGGGGGGCACTGTACACTGGAATACTGACAAATCCATACTTGGTCATTTACTGTACAACTGGGTTAGGACATTTGTAGGGGCCAGTTTCGAAATGCAGTCTCCCATAGGTGTTCTTTGAGTGTTTTGAAAGTGGGTAGTGATTCACATTCCTTTACAGCTTTGGGTAGGGCGTTCCACATTGATGTGGCATAATTGCTAAATGTGTTTAGTCCCTTGTTTGAGCCGAATCTGGGTTTAACATGATTTGTGGAGCTCCCTCTGGTGTTGTGATCGTGGTATTCACTGACCTTTGGGAAGTATTTTGACATGTACATGGGTACCTTGGTCGTGTAGTGTATCTTGTAGACCAGGCCCATTGCAAGTTGCTGTACTCTGTCGTCTACTCTAAGCCATCCTAGGTTGTCAAAGTGGGCAGGGGTGAGGTGGGTTCTAGGAGTAAGGTCAAGCAGTAGTCTGACCAGTTTGTTTTGAGATGTTTGTAATTTGGTTTTTAGTGCCTTTGAGGTGCTTTGGTACCATGAGGTGCAAGCATAGTCGTAGTACCCTTGAATGAGTGCTCCTGCCAGAGTCTTCAGGGTATTCTTGTTTACCAGCGAGGAGATCCGGTACAAGAATCGAGTTCGTTGGTTGACTTGTTTTATTACATTGGATGCCATTTTATCATAGGAAAGATTAGCCTCTAGGATGGAACCCAGGTAGGTAATTTCATCTTTCCTTGTGACAATATTGTCACCCGCTGTAACTGAGAAGCCGTCGGTCTTGCTTGAAAACTTTATTTAACAGATTGCAGAATGGGTACAATACAGTACGGCTCAATACACACAATTGTTAAGGGGATGCAGACCAGAGAAAGACGTTTGTCTTGTTTACATCAGGGTCCCCCATTTTCAATTCATAGTGATATAGCCCCTTTCGTGACTGTGATGCAAGCCTTGCATCAGTCATGAAAGGGGCTAATAGTGATAGTGAGTATTGGTGTGACGTTAGCTAGGTAGCTGCAGGTTATCGGTAACGCGAGTAACGCCAACTGTCAGTACTTGACCCTGAATATAAATGTTGCACTACAGTATGTATCATGCAGCTACAACTAATAGGCTAGTTGAGTTAGCAAATAGTGTTGACAACTTGACTGACTAACGTTGCTACATGGCGAGCTAGTTTGTTACAAACAGCAACAACTTCATAGGTTCTTCTTGGTATCTTACCGTTATGGAAAGTCGGGGACGTGTGAGGTACAAAATGCAATACTGAAAATGTGAACGTATCAAACCATTCACAGTCAAGCTAAATATGAACCATTTTGTTCATTCTTCTTCATAAAGTCCGGCCAACTAATGTTTTCACAATTCCGCGGACGGCGCCATGTTGGACCCCTCCACCAATCAGCTGCAGCTGCAGCGACGGAAACAACGAGCAGACAATTTAGCTATCAGGGGAAAACGCAAATATGCTACAGTGGCTTGATCAAATTGATTACAAATCGTAGACTACAATTAAAATCCCGCACTGTTGAAATAATTCAGAATCTTGCTGGTGTAATTCCAGAGATGCTGGTTGTGAATGGAGAGGAGCGCCAGGCCAGCTGTTTGGAGAACGGAAAAGTTGACGTGTCTAATCTATTCGGATAGTTGTTTGGCACACGGTTTGAGTGGCGAGTTTTTCTTTGTTGGCTAAACTGATTTGTGACTGGAGTTGGGTGGATGTGCACTTAGAGAATGAGGGAAGAGATGGAAGGGGGAGAGAGTGGAGAAGAGTATTCACAGATTGGCAGAGGGGGGGGGGGGTTGCGAAGAGGGGCCGAGAGGGGCGGGATGATGAAGGACAGGTAGTGGGGACTCGGAGTGCGAAGAAAATAAATGTCGGTAAGGAGTGAATGAATGAATGAATGAAAACTTTATTTAACAGATTGCAGAATGGGTACAATACAGTACGGCTCAATACATACAATTGTTAAGGGGATGCAGACCTGAGAAAGACGTTTGTCTTGTTTCCATCAGGGTCCCCCATTTTAGGTAGGAGTGGGGGGGGGGGGGGGGGGGGGTGGGTGGGGGACACTGTACAACTATACAAACAAAACTGTACATTGGAATATTGACAAGACCATACTTGGTAATTTACTCTACATTGGAGGGGGTTGTGTTAGGACATTTACAGGGGCCAGTTTCGAATTGCAGTCTCCCGTAGGTGTTTTTTTAGAGTGTTTTTGAAAGTGGGTAGTGATTCACATTCCTTTACAGCTTTGGGGTGTAAGCATAGTCGTAGTACCCTTGAATGAGTGCTCCTGCCAGAGTATTCAGGGTATTCTTGTTTACCAGTAAGGAGATCCGGTAAAATAATCGAGTTCGTTGGTTGACTTTTTTTATTACATTGGATGCCATTTTGTCACAGGAAATATTTGCCTCTAGGATGGAACCCAGGTAGGTCTTCTTTCCTTGTGACAATATTGTCACCCACTGTAACTGAGAAGCCGTCGGTCTTGCTGAGTTTGTTATTTGAACCGAAGAGAATGGACTCTGTTTTGCCCATGTGTAATGATAGTTTGTCATCAGCGAGCCATATGCAGATTTTGCCTAGTTCTGAGCTGAGGGTTTTTTCAACCTGTAACTTGTTCTTGTCAGAGACCAGCAGGGCTGAGTCGTCCGCAAACAGGAACAAGTTGCAGTCACAAGCTGACGACATGTCATTTGCATAAATTAGGAACAGTAGCGGACCTAGTATGCTTCCTTGTGGAACACCACAGCTTACTGTGAGGGGGGGGGATAGGGTACCGTTTACCTCCACCATCTGCTCTCTCCCCTCCAGGTAGGATTGCATCCAGCTCACTGATAGACTATCAAAACCAATTGCTTTTAGCTTGTCAATCAGAATGGAGTGATTGACAGTGTCGAAGGCCTTTTGTAGGTCCAGCATGACCATGCCGCAATATTTGCCCGCGTCCACCTCTTGTTTGATGTGGTCGTTCAAATAGAGGAGGCATGTGTCAGTGGAGTGGGACGTTCTGAAGCCAGATTGGAATTCGTAGATTAGATGTTTTTTTGCCAGGTACTTTTCGACTTTTCGATCGGGTTTATGAGCTTCTATGTAAGGGAGTACGTTCCCCCGCCGGTTTGATGCTACAAATGTCAGAGGTATGGACATATTGCGAATGTATGCAGAGCGAAGCTAACGTGCGGGAAGTGTGGAGGAGAGCATGAGTATGGCCAATGTGACGAAAAGGCGGAGATTAAGTGTTGCAATTGTGGAGGGAACCATACAGCAGCGTATGGTGGGTGCAAAGTGAGGAAGAGAGAGGTTGAGATTCAGCAAGTCAAAGGGGAACGCAAAGTGTCATATGCAGAGGCAGTACAGTTTCATAAAAATGATAGAAGAGAGGAGGAATACAGCCAATGGCAGCCCAGTGGGGAAAAAACCCAGAGCAATAATGACGGAAGAATAATACCAGAACAAGAGCGTGACAGCAAACCAGAAGTAGTAAAGGATGAGATAGTGGTGTTCCTAGCATACGTTATCAACTGTTCAGCACAAATAAAATCAAAACGGAGAGAATCAAAATGGTAGTAAAGGCAGCAGGTATGTTCCTAGGGATGAAGGAGTTGGCGTGGGAAGAAGTACAAGCAGAAATTGACAGAGTAGGGAGAGAAACGGCTGCAGGAGAAGGAACATCAAAGGACCCTCCTTATGGTGAATGTTAGTATTACAATGGAACGCTAGAAGCCTGATAGCGAATGGACAGGAGTTTACGGGATATGTTGACAAGTTGAAAAGGAAACCAGATATAATTTGCATTCAGGAAACATGGTTGAAACCAAGTTTGGATTTCATCATTAAAGGGTATACAACAGTACGTAAAGATAGATGCAGTGGAAATGGGGGAGGGTGTGCAATATTTATTAAAGAGGGCATAAATTATATAAAGATATGTTTCAGAAACATAAAAAACATCAACCTGGATGCTCTGGCCTTGGATCTTCAACATCTTGCCCCTCCTGCCCTCTCCTCAGCCAGTGACTCGGTAGGCTATTACAACAAAGCCCTGAGTGGCCTCCTGGATGTTCACGCCCCCGTGAAATCCAAGATGGTCACCTTCTCACGCTCTGCCCCCTGGTACACCAGCGAGCTGAGGGAGATGAAGGTGGCTGGCCGTGTCCTTGAGCGACGCCTCACTGCGTCGGGACTCACCGTGCACAGAGAGGTCTACAGAGAGCACCAAAAGGCCTACTCCAAAGCCCTGAAGGATGCTCGGTCACGGTTCTACTCCAACATCATCAACAATAGCCCCGGCAATTCTAAACAGCTTTTTTCCACCATACACCACCTCCTCAAACCCCAAACCCAGGCACACAGAGAGACCACTGAGAAGCGATGTAATGACTTCATGTCATTTTTCACATCCAAGGTTGAGGGCATCCGCTCTCTCCTCCCCGGCTCCTCTTCCTCACCTGCTCCACCTGCTGTCTTACAGCCTGAAGTCTCCCAGCTCCTCCTCTGTTTCAGCGACACCACGCAGCGTGAGGTCGAGGCCATCATCGGGAGGATGAAGTCATCCACGTGTGCTCTGGATCCCCTCCCCACAGCCCTGGTGAAAGCCAACATCCGCACTATTGGTCCCCTCATGACCAGCACCATCAACCTCTGCTTGCAGGCTGGCCACGTTCCGCCTGCCCTCAAAACTGCCATCATCACCCCCCTCCTGAAGAAACCCACCCTGGACCCAGAGGCCCTCGTCAACTACCGGCCCATCTCCAACCTCCCGTTCCTTTACAAGGTGCTGGAGAAGGTAGTTGCGAAGCAGCTCCTAGCACACCTCGGAGACAACAACATCTTCGAGAAGTTCCAGTCTGGTTTCCGCTCCGCGCACAGTACAGAGACAGCCCTGGTCAGGGTAACCAACGATCTACTGATGGCGGCGGATGCAGGAACCCCATCCATTCTGGTCCTTCTCGACCTATCCGCAGCCTTCGACACGGTGGATCATCCCATTCTACTGGACTGTCTCCACTCCAATGTCGGACTCCGCGACCTAGCCCTTGGCTTATTCCAGTCCCTCTTGGCTGGTCGGACTGAGTGTGTCTCCCTCGGAGGCGCAACATCCTCCAACCACCCTGTCACCTGCGGTGTCCCCCAGGGATCCGTCCTCGGCCCCCTGCTGTTCACTCTGTACATGCTCCCCCTCGGCCGCATCATCGGCCGGCACGGTGTGTCTTTCCACTGCTACGCTGACGACACCCAGTTATATATCCGGATCACACCATCATCACCTTCATCACCCCCCACACTGACCACTTGCCTGGAGGAGACTAAGGCGTGGATGAACCACAGGTTTCTCAAGGTCAACAGTTCCAAAACACAAGCCATGCTGATCGGTACCCCACACCAGGTCCGGTCAACCACCATCACCACCATCTCCTTCTCCGGTCAGGACATTCCCCTTTCCACCCTTGTCACCAACTTGGGTGTGAAAATGGACCCCCACCTCACATATGATACACACATCAAACACCTCTGCAAGACCTCTTTCTTTCACCTCCGTAACATCACTAAACTCCGCCCCTCACTCACCCTGGCAGATTCGGAGAAACTCGTCCACGCTTTTGTTTCCTCCAGGCTGGACTATTGCAATGCACTCCTCATCGGGATTCCTAGCAAAAGCATTAAAAAACTGCAAACCATCCAGAATGTCGCTGCTAGGATCCTGATGAGGGTGCGCAAATATGATCACATCACCCCCACCCTCAGATCCCTTCACTGGCTCCCCGTGGAACACAGAATTGAGTACAAGGTGTCCCTCCTCACTCACCAGTGCGTACACGGTGGTGCCCCTGCCTATCTCAAGGAACTCCTCACCCCCCAGTCCTCCTCACGTTCCCTCCGCTCCGGCACAGCCTACCTCCTCAAAGCCCCCAGGACTAAACTGCACTCCATGGGTGATCGCGCCTTCTGCTCCGCCGCACCCAGACTTTGGAATGCTCTCCCCATCCACCTGAGAGCACCACAATCCGTCGAGGTTTTTAAAAGGGGCCTAAAAACATTTCTTTTTAACAAGGTTTTTGCCTGAATTTTCTTTTACTTTTATTTTTTACTTCTATTCATTTTACTATTATTTTTATTTTATTTTACTCTTAGGTTCTTCCATTTCACTGGTTGTTAGTCTTTTTAATTGTTTTTATTCATTTTAAATTGTTTTATTCATTTAACTTTTGTCTTTATTCTCCTGTAGCACTCTGAGATTCTCACGAATGTAGAGTGCGGTACAAATTTAATCAATTATTATTATTATTATTATTATTATTATTATTATTATTATTATAGAAGGTTAGGAACAATACAAGAACTGGAAGTAATAGTTATTGAAGTATGGAGTAAGAAAGAGAGTTGGAAGATAATACATTTGTATAACCCATGCAAAAGGTTAGAGAAAGTAAAACTAGAAATAATATTAGAAAATTGGAGAGGTAATGTTGTTTGGTGTGGAGACTTCAATGCACACAGCACAATATGGGGTGAACAAGAAGATGCAAATGGGGAAGTATTAGAAGAGATAATGGATGAAAAGGATTTGGTGTGTTTAAATGATGGATCGGGGACAAGAGTGAATCTGATAAAGGGTACAGAGTCAGTGCTAGATCTCACTTTGGTAACGCAAGGTATGGCTGGAAGTACTAATTGGGAAATACATAAAGAGAGTACTATAGGTAGTGATCATTACCCAATATTCATTAGTATAGGAAGGGCAGAAAGGGAAATAGAGCAGAATGAGAGAGAGGGGAGGTGGAAGTTTGAAGGGGCAGATTGGGACAAGTACAGAATGTTAACTGATGGGAAATTGAGGGAAATAAATGTAGATCAAGATATTAATGGCCTCAACACAGAAATAAGTAATAGTATAGTAGAAGCAGGGAGAAAAGCGATACCGAAAGTTAAAAATAGTAACAGGAAAAAGATAGTTCCATGGTGGATGAAAGAATGCACTGAGGCAATTAAAAATAGGAATAAGGCTTTTAAAATATTAAGGAAAACACATACATTTCAGAATGTAATTGAGTATAAAAGAAAGCAGGCAATAGTTAGGAATGTAGTGAAGAAAGAATGCTGGAGGAGGTTCTGTGAGTCAATAGGCAGGACTACGCCGCTAGATCGAGTATGGGGCATGATTAAGAAGATGTCTGGTAATAGGAAGGAGTATGGATATCCGATAATGAAAGATGGAGAAAATGTAGTAGTTGAAAGTAAGGATAAAGCAGAGTTATTAGCAAATAATTTTGTGATGAGGAAAAGAAACAGAGAGAAAGTACAATGGGGAAAAATAAAGAGGCAATGCAGGATGAGAATGAGTATGGAAGTGTAATAAATGTGATGTTTACAATAACGGAACTAAATAGGGCATTAAGGAGAGCAGGGAAGACAACGCCAGGGAAAGATCAAATAAGCTATTGTATGTTAGATAACTTAAGTGATATGAGCAAAGCAGTATTATTAAAGTTGTATAATAAGATATGGGATGAGGGGTATTTGCCTACTCAGTGGAAAGAATCAATTATTGTTCCTATATGTAAACCAGGAAAGGATCCAAGTTTAGCAGGAAGCTACAGACCAATAGCATTAACTTCACATGTAGGGAAAACTATGGAAAGAATGATAAATGAAAGATTGTAGTATCATATAGAAAAAAATTAATTAATAGAGAGTTATCAGAGTGGATTCAGAAAAGGGAGAAATACGATAGATCCAGCTATATGTTTAGAAAATGAAATAAGGAAGGCGCAAGCTAATAAAGAAAGTGTAGTAGCTATATTTTTTGATGTGGAAAAAGCGTATGACATGATGTGGAAAGCAGGACTATTGATCAAGTTAAACCATATGGGATTAAGAGGGAGAATGTATAAGTGGGTGGAAAACTTTCTAACAGATAGGTCAATATCAGTAAGGGTAGGGAAAGAGTATAGTGGAAAGTATGTAGTGGAGAATGGGACGCCTCAAGGAAGCGTAATAAGTCCAGTTTTATATTCTATTATGATAAATGAAGTATTGGGGTTGCATTATTTCCAGGTGATGGGATTATGTGGAAAAGGGGAAAGAATATGGAGTATATAGTTAAGAACTTACAAGAAGCAGTAAAGAAAGTAGAGAAATGGACACAGGAGTGGGGTTTTAGATTTTCAGTGGCAAAGACAAAGGTGACGTTTTTTACCAGAAGGAAAGTTCCAGATCAGGTTAGTCTTAAACTATATGGGGAAAGGTTAGAGAGAGTAGAGTGCTTTAAATATCTAGGGATTTGGTTCGATAAAAGACTTACGTGGGCAATCCATATTGGAAAAGTTGTTGCTAAATGTAAGAAAATATTAAATATTGTAAGATGCCTGAGGGGTAGGGAGTGGGGAGCAGGTAGGAATTCTTTGAAAGCTGTGTATATAGGATTAATAAGGTCTGCTTTAGACTATGGCTGCATCGTATATCAGTCTGCATCAAAAACATTATTAAAGAAATTAGATATAGTTCAGTATCAGGCGTTAAGACTGTGCTGTGGTGCGATCAGAACAACCCCAGTATCTGCATTGCAAGTGGAAATAAATGAAGCACCTTGGAGTTCAGAAGGAATCAAATAGCATTAACATATTGGGTAAACTTAAAGGGCCATAAGGAGAGTCACCCGACTCAAAAGGTATAGGTGGAAACAATCAAGCCAAACAAGGTGTTAATAGCGTCAGATTCAAGCAGTGCATTAGTGAGTATAAAGAACACGCAGTCAGAAACAAGACAGGACATTATTTTGGAAATAGCACATGCGATTTTTAGGGTGAGGAGGGTAGGCTCAGATGTGAGTTTCATTTGGGTGCCAGCAGATATAGGGGTGGAGGGGAACGAACTGGCGGATACATTTGCAAAGGAAGCAGCTAGTAAAGTAGAAGTAAGTCTGGATGTGAGTTACAGCAAGGCAGAAGTTAAGAGTGTAATTAAATATGAAATGAAAAATAAGTGGCAGGAGGAGTGGGATAGAGGAAATAAAGGTAGGCATTTTTATAATATCCAGAGGGCAGTAGGGAAAATGAGAGATGTGGGCAGAGGTACGAGGGAAGAAGTTATTGTGTCAAGAATGAGATTTGGACACAGGGCTAAATAGTACACTTAGGATAATGGGCAAACATGAGACGGGTAGGTGTGAGTATTGTAGTAGGCAGGACACAGTGGAGCATGTGTTAGTGGAGTGTAGCAAATACAAACAAGAGAGACAGATCCTCAAAGAAAGGTTGGAGAGAGACCACATCAAGCTGGAGGTGAGAGAAGTGTTGCGACTGAGCTCAGAGAATGTGGGGTATAGGGCAATTTTTTATTTTCTAAATAGTACAGGTTTGAGTGGTAGGATATAGAGTAGTGTAGAATAGTGATTATCATGTGCATAATCCATCTAGATCCACACTCCATTATAGGTGGCGGTAATGCACCAACACGTTAGTGCCAACCGCCAATAAAAATCAGAAGAAGAAGAAGAAGGTGTAATTCCAAACCTTTGGTGAGTTGAAATTAACTTTAGGAGTTTGACAACTGACCCGGCTAGCAAATCCATACAGAGAAATACACTATGCTTATGAAGGCTAAGAGTAATTTCACTGTTTAGCTAGCTATTTCACATACATTAATTGAATAACCCGGGAATAAAATGCATAGCATTTAAAAACGACAGTATGATGCATAGGCGTTGCAATTGCAATGCCTCTCTGGTTTACTTCAAAATGAGTTCACACAACTGGAAAATCTTCCCCCAGTTCTATTCTCGCATTGACCATAGAAATAGAAATGGATATCAAAGTCACCACTAAATAATTCAGTTATTTTTAAATGATTACCCTCCGAGATGTGATTGAGCAATACAGTTTTGAGTGCAAGTTTTGGGGGTTCGGACATTTACCGGGGCCAGTTTAGAATTTCAGCCTCCCGTGTGCTCTTTGAGAGTGGTTTTGAAGGTGGGTAGGTAATTGCGAAACATGTTTAGTCCCTTGTTTGAGCCAGACTTGAATAGACACTGACTAGGTAGACTGCCTAGTTTAATAGGGCTGTTACACAGGGGACATTCCTTCCGTGGTTATCATTAGCACTTAGTTGTAATCAGTAGATTGCTGAAGAACCGGAATAGCTGTATGGTGCCCTGCATGATAGCGGCCTAGAAATAGAGCTAGAGTTACAGCATGGCCAGAGAGTGTCTGTGCCCTTATAGTTGTAA
Organism: Notolepis coatsorum; assembly: GCF_963971535.1. Taxonomy (NCBI): domain Eukaryota; kingdom Metazoa; phylum Chordata; class Actinopteri; order Aulopiformes; family Paralepididae; genus Notolepis; species Notolepis coatsorum. The sequence goes on along the minus strand of NC_140166.1, from coordinate 178,811,812 downwards.
CCCATTCATACGGCGGTAGGCCCTGGGCATCTTGCTTTACTCCAACAAGCAGGCAAACAATATTAATGTAACCAAGTAGATTTTAACCTGGGACCATAGGATCCACAGGCGGTCACACTAACCAGCTGAGCTAAAGGGTCAGACTTAGACCCCTTACTAGTGCCAGTTGACTGACTCATTAGTAGTTTACAGTCGTCCTCCCCCCGAGAAGTGCATCCTCACACGTTCTTTCATCCATGCGTGCACTTTCCCAGGGTAAAGACACTGAGATCCCATGGTTCCCAGTCCCACCCCTATTGCTACGTGAACCTGGATACAGATTCACAGGGCAGTGAGATCCCACTGCTGTCACCATTGTAACCAAGTGGATTTGAACCTGGGACCATAGGATCCACAGACGGCCGCACTAACCAGCTGAGCAGGTGCTGGTTGACTGTGACCGACTCGTTAGTAGTTTACATTAATGATGAATATTGGAGCGCTCCAAGGCACCAGCGAGACAGGCTGGAGAGAGAAGCCCTGAAGCTAATAGTCTACATAATTTATTCATGCCTTTACACTGATGAAGATATATAGGGTCTTCTTTGCATTGAACTTGGCTGACTCTGAACTTAGCCCTGACCGCGGCATAATCCTCTCCTCCCCCCATGCCCAGTTTAGGGTAACATTCATGCACACCTCAGTGGTAGGTCCGAGGTCATGAGGTCAACTCAGCCGGGCCAGTGTGGAGTCTTGAGTGACGGCGCTGTGAGGAGGAAGGTGTCAATCCGTGTCACATGACTTGCAGCGTTGACCTACTAACCACACCTCAGCCCAGCTGACCCAGACGACCAGCGCCGGCTCCTCCAGTGCCGCCCCCAGCCCCGCGGCTCTGATACCGGCAGATGCACAATGTGAGAGTATATGAGAGAGCCTTTGAATATTTCATGACAATCAGTGGTGTTGGTTTGATCATGCTGCACACATACTACATGGGACGGGGGTTGTGATGTCAAACATCGCTGCCTATGGTAGACTTTAGTCATTAAGGCGTGTGTCTGTAATAATATGCAATTGTGTGTTTACAGTATTGCGCTGGGAAGCGCAGTATCCTTGATTTCTTTTTGCACCACTTGACTTTCTGTCTCCTGTCACCCGCAACCCCCCCTTTCCTTTCTCCATCGTTCCTCCAGTATTCTGGCTGTGAAACCTGAGCCAGAGGCCAAATATAGCCCCCCACACAGTGAGCGGTCAGAGGCTGGGACAGATGGAACAGCAGGCCACTCGGCAGATACCGTGCTTATTGGACCCGCTCCTACTTGCTTCCCCAACCAAAAAACGCTGCTCTTCTGGAAAGAGGCACTCGTTTTTTTATTCGCTCAAAGGTAATATCGTCATAACAGAAACCTTAAACCACTGGATTGGGACAAAATATTTGGACAATTAGCCCACGTGAAGGTAAGGTCTGACTCTTATTTCTTTGTTGATATTATCAATGGCATTTTCTGGATTTGTTCCTGATATTTAAGACAATGATCTGTAATAGAAACCTAAAACTATTAGTAATGAAGTTGTTGAAAAAGATCACCATGGATACGTTTTTTCTGGTCAAATATGAACATGCTGTGTTTATGATATAGTTTTTAGAGCTTGTCGGCCATCTTATTGTGAGGGGGAAAGGTATTCCCAACTCACAAGAAATATGTATGAAGATATAGTAAATATTCATGTATGTGTAATTGAACAAGGATGTAGCCTTCCCTGTTCATGTCTGTCACTGACATCACTGACAGTGACAGTTGACGCTATTAACACTCTTGTCAGTCAGTGTTAATATTTAAAAATATTCCACATCCATATTTAATCATTGATTGATTGATTGATTGATTGATTGATTGATTGATTGAAAACTTTATTAAAAGATTGCAGAATGGGTACAGTACAGTACAGCTCAATACATACAATTGTTAAGGGGATGCAGACCAGAGAAAGACTTTCGTCTTGTTTACATCAGGGTCCCCCATTTTCAATTCATCATAACATATATGACATTCATGACATACAGATAGACAGTACTGCTACATCTATACATTTATGACATACCAGATTTGCAAATACAGTACTGTTTGTGATACGAAAAGAGTCCAGAAAAGAGAGTATATTTGACGTAGAAACTGTACATTGGAGGAGGTTGGGTAGGTGGGGTGGGGTTGGGGGGGTGGTGGGGACTGTACATTGGAGGTGGTTGGGTGGGTGGGGGGGTTGGGTAGGAGGGGTGGGTGGGTGGGGGACACTGTACAACTGTACAAGCAAAACTGTACATTGGAATATTGACAACCATACTTGGTAATTTACTGTACATTGGAGGGGGTTGTGTTAGGACATTTACAGGGGCCAGTTTCGAATGGCAGTCTCCCGTAGGTGTTCTTTGAGAGTGTTTTTGAAAGTGGGTAGTGATTCACATTCATACAGCTTTGGGTAGGGCGTTCCACATTGATGTGGCATAATTGCGAAACGTGTTTAGTCCCTTGTTTGAGCCGAATCTGGGTTTAACATGATTTGTGGAGCTCCCTCTGGTGTTGTGATCGTGGTATTCACTGACCTTTGGGAAGTATTTTGACATGTACATGGGTACCTTGGTCGTGTAGTGTATCTTGTAGACCAGGCCCATTGCAAGTTGCTGTACTCTGTCGTCTACTCTAAGCCATCCTAGGTTGTCAAAGTGGGCAGGGGTGAGTTGGGTTCTAGGAGTAAGGTCAAGCAGTAGTCTGACCAGTTTGTTTTGAGATGTTTGTAATTTAGTTTTTAGCGCCTTTGAGGTGCTTTGGTACCATGAGGTGCAAGCATAGTCGTAGTACCCTTGAATGAGTGCTCCTGCCAGAGTCTTCAGGGTATTCTTGTTTACCAGTGAGGAGATCCGGTACAAGAATCGAGTTTGTTAGTTGACTTTTTTTTATTACATTGGATGCCATTTTGTCACAGGAAAGATTTGCCTCTAGAATGGAACCCAGGTAGGTAATTTCTTCTTTCCTTGTGACAATATTGTCACCCACTGTAACAGAGAAGCCTTTGGTCTTGCTGAGTTTGTTATTTGAACCGAAGAGAATGGACTCTGTTTTGCCCATGTGTAATGATAGTTTGTTATCAGCGAGCCATATGCAGATTTTGCCTAGTTCTGAGCTGAGGGTTTTTTCAACCTGTAACTTGTTCTTGTCAGAGACCAGCAGGGCTGAGTCGTCCGCAAACAGGAACAAGTTGCAGTCACAAGCTGACGACATGTCATTTGCATAAATTAGGAACAGTAGCGGTCCTAGTATGCTTCCTTGTGGAACACCACAGCTCACTGTGAGGGGGGGGGGGGGGGATAGGGGTACCGTTTACCTCCACTCCAGGTAGGATTGCATCCAGCTCACTGATAGACTATCAAAACCAATTGCTTTTAGCTTGTCAATCAGAATGGTGTGATTGACAGTGTCGAAGGCCTTTTGTAGGTCCAGCATGATCATGCCGCAGTATTTGCCCGCGTCCACCTTTTGTTTGATGTGGTCGTTTAAATAGAGAAGGCATGTGTCAGTGGAGTGGGATGTTCTGAAGCCAGATTGGAATTTGTAGATTAGATTTCTTTCCGCGAGGTATTTTTCGACCTGTTCGCTGTATTGTTCACGTTCTTCCTCCTAGATTATTGCAGGTTTGCAGGTGAACGTGTGTGTCAATCCCTCCCCCTGCCTGTATGTTGTGTATGTTTGATTGATTGATTTTTATTGATTGATTTTATGTGACAGAAGCACAGTCTGGAATACTGCCAAGGATATACACAAAAAAGCTCAGAGCTTATTTCCATTGTGGTCCTTGTAGGGGGGCAGGGGAACGAAGTGTTCAGACATGCATCATACAGACATCGTAAAGACACATGACATCACAACACATCACATAGACATAACATAGACACATAAAAACATATAAAAGTGGTGTGATATCATCATGTTAATGTTAACCTACCGGTATACTGTTGCACAGGTAAGATGTGACATTATTTTAACCTATACAGTTGCACAGGTAAGACGTGACATTACTTTAACCTATACCATTGCACAGGTAAGATGTGACATTACTTTAACCTATACAGGTGTACAGTTAAGATGTGACATTACTTTAACCTATATAATTGTGACAGGTACAATGTGACATTACTTTAACCTATATAGTTGTACAGGTAAGATGTGACATTACTACTTTAACCTATACAGTTGTACAGGTAAGATGTGACATTACTACTTTAACCTATACAGTTGTACAGGTAAGATGTGACATTACTACTTTAACCTATATAGTTGTACAGGTAAGATGTGACATTACTACTTTAACCTATATAGTTGTACAGATAAGATGTGACATTACTACTTTAACCTAGTTGTACAGGTAAGATGTGACATTACTACTTTAACCTATACAGTTGTACAGGTAAGATGTGACATTACTACTTTAACCTATATAGTTGTACAGGTAAGATGTGACATTACTACTTTAACCTAGTTGTAAAGGTAAGATGTGACATTACTACTTTAACCTATACAGGTGTACAGATAAGATGTGACATTACTACTTTAACCTAGTTGTACAGGTAAGATGTGACATTACTACTTTAACCTATACAGTTGTACAGGTAAGATGTGACATTACTACTTTAACCTATATAGTTGTACAGGTAAGATGTGACATTACTACTTTAACCTAGTTGTACAGGTAAGATGCAGACAGGAGAACAGGTGTTTTCAGTCTCGACACAGAGAGGAAGAGAGAGGAAGAGGTGATCACAAATGGCTAATTCAATGCTACTTCAGCCATGACCCCCTCCCCCCTCCAAAAAAACAAACTGTGTGTGTGTGTGTGTGTGTGTGTGTGTGTGTGTGTGTGTGTGTGTGTGTGTGTGTGTGTGTGTGTGTGTGTGTGTGTGTGTGTGTGTGTGTGTGTGTGTGTGTGTGTGTGTGTGTGTGTGTGTGTGTGTGTGTGTGTGTGTGTGTGTGTGTGTGTGTGTGTGTGTGTGTGTGTGTGTGTGTGTGTGTGTGTGTGTGTGTGTGTGTGTGTGTGTGTGTGCATGGCCTGTTATATAGGTCTACCTGTATCTGAGTTTAAAGGATCTGTGTGGAGGGTGGGGTTACTGCATTGCTGCTGTGAAACATTGCCCCAGGGATTAAAAATAACAACAGCTGGTCATCAGGACGCCACGGCGGGCAGAATGTCACACTCACTCACACTGTATCTGTGTGTCTACACAAACACACTTGCCCACACTGTATCTGTGTCTACACAAACACACTCACTCTTAGACACAAGCCTTTTGGGTGTGACAGAAAAATACAACCCCTTTTCTGAAACTCTGCTCTGCACGTCCTGGGGCTTCTCCCTCCCTGTCTTTGGCCTCAGGGGACCAAGGCTTATTAGTCGATTAGTCGATTTTATGTTGTTATATTTTCCCCATGCTCTTATTTTCTGAAAGACTTTAAGCGCCTCTCTGGTAAACAAAATTTAAAGAGTTCCCTCCGCCATGATTGCACGTTTATTTTACACATTTGTAGATGAAATCAACGAATCGATTAGCACAACAAAGTCCTATGACGTTCTTAAGTCGAGGAGGACAGCCCTAACGTCTACATTCACATAATTCATATAAGCACATGGCCGATGCTCATGTTTGATTATGGCATAACATGTCCTCCGCGTGAAGTTAAGATTCCCAGACACCTGTTCATAATATATGACGGAGCTCTGGTTGGGAATGTAATGTTCACCGTCATAAAACAATCTCATAAACGTGAATTAGCATCATATAAACATTCAGCATGTGAAAGTGAATTTGCAAGTTACTTGAGAAGTGACGGAGTAAACACTGTGCCTCCAAAAAACACGGTGCCAGTCACGTGTTTCACATTGTGGCACGGCATTATTTGACTGGAGATCCTATTACTGTGTAGCCCATAACATTATTGGCATACAACCCTTGTTGTTGTTTACCTGTAGTAGAATGTGTCAGAGGAAGGGACAGACAGGTAAAAACCAGGGAGATAGACTAAGAGAAATAGATAGAGCTAGTGACAAATACCAGTCATGTCTACTCTGACCTCACGGAGGGCTTTGCTAATACCCACCAGCTGTGTCCAGGGAATACCAGCCTGAGTCATTCTGCCACAACTGTGTGTCTCTGGGAGGATGAATGATATCGTATTATTGTGTGATCTGTTTTTAAACGCGCCCGACTGTCTTTTCTTTCTGTACCGATGTGCATTTGTCATTGTCTTTTACCGGCGGTTACCTCATGCGTATGAACTGCGAAGCATGTGAACGTATATATAATGATTTGCTAAACGAGAGTTTATTATTTCAGGATGCAAGACGGGAGTTGGAATCAGCCACTCCCCCCCTCGCTGCTGCTGAAGGACCCGGCAGGGGGTGGGTTTCTGGAGAGGGACGGCGGTGTGTTTTCCGAGGCGTCCTCCGATGGGGGCGTCTACCTGGACTCCATGACAGAGCTGGATTCTGGCGATGGGGGCTTCCCAGACCTTGCGGCCTTCCTCAGTGCAGACGAAATTAACCTTAGTCTGGACCTGGCCCGGGAGGCCTTCAGTGATATAGAGGAGCCTGACGATCCAGACCCTCCCCAGGAGCAGGTTCTCCACCCTCTCCCCTCCCTTCCTGTCTTCTCACTATCCCACCACACCACAGATCACCTGACCAAAAGCCCCAGCTTTCACCGCCAGGCCAGAGCCATCTGCCCAGATGACAGTGGCTCAGTCAAAATCACCACCAACCAGAGTGTTCTCCACAGCATGCCCATCGAGGCCTCCAGTGAGTCCCCGGTCCCCGAGAAGTATATCTGCCACAAGTCCATCACGCCGGTATATAAGCAGGACAAGCCCCGGCTCGTTCACGAAGGCCTCGACCTGCACGACCGCTCGGCCTCGGCGACAGAGTTCTGTAGCCGCGCCGCCACTTTCATCGAGGAGCTGTCCTCCATCTTCAAAGGTTCGGCCCGCTTGGAGCAGCAGGTAGAGGAGGATTCCTCCTCCCCTGACAGCGGCTACCTGTCCCCCAGGAGCCAGCGGACGGCACCCCAGGGCTCTGTCTCAGCACCCCCACAGCCCCTCGGCCAGCAGGGAGGACCGCCGCCGAGCCGGCCAGCCGCGGCTCCTCAACTCGCTCCTCCTCCTCCTCCTCCTCCGCAGGTGGGAGGAGGAGCGGAGCCGACGGAGTACCGGCAGTCAGAAGCCCAGGCCCCACCAGGATCCCTGTCCCCACCTCACTTCTCCCAGAAGCTGAAGAGCCAGGAGGTGGCGGAGGGAACGCCCATCCGTCTGGAATGCAGAGTCGAAGGACACCCTCTTCCACTGGTCAGGTAGGAGTTATAACCCATGGGTGTGTGACTGTGTGTGTGATCTAGTATTGGGTTGGTCACTCAACTCAATCCACTGCAGGCTTATGCAACATGTTATTTGATGGTGTGCATGTGGTGTAAAAGATGTTCTTTTGGTCATCGTTGACGTATCCCTGGCATTACGGCTGGGTATTGGCACTGATGTGATTTGATTGTGATTCACAAAGTTGAGTTTTTATTTATTACCAATTTGATTTGATTTGATCACATTTGATATAAATGTAATTCTTCCTCTCTCGCTCTCTCGCTCTCTCTCTCTCTCTCTTTCTCTCTCTATCTCTTTCTCTCTCACAAACACTCACACACACACACACACACACACACACACACACACACACACACACACACACACACACACACACACACACACACACACACACACACACACACACACACACACACACACTCCCCATACCGTATAAACTCTGAACTCTGTTGTTACTCAGTCTATATCTACTGCTTTCACTGCCTAGAACTACCTTACACTGTAATCATAACTACCTACCTCAACCTATAGTCTATCCATATAACACTGTGTACATTGTTACAATTCAGTTCAGTTTAGTTCAGTTATTTTTTATTTCGGGCTTTGGACACATAACAACGCCCAACAACGTCATTCCATAAATCGCCCTAAAAAAGTTTTACCAGCTGCTATTGCAGCATTGTCCAATTGTCCGAAAAGGGATAGGGCATAAAAGAAAATATTGTTTGTTTCCTGTTGGTTGTCAGTTAAGGCCATGGGTAGGTAGGGAATTTATTTTATTTAATTTTTTATTTAATTCTTTCCCACGGCGACTATGGATAGGGAATTTCTTTATTTAATTAAAATGTTCACAACAACATGGATGCATCATGCATGTACTCTGCCAGCATGTTTAATATCCATAATACTAAAGGTTTGACTAAGATTTCTATGAAACTTTATTTTTTTTAACTCATAAAATAAATTGGGTCACACCTAAATCGGCAGGGTCGGTCGGCAACCGGAAACAAACAATTTTTTCTTTTAGGCCCAGGGAGAAGCACTAGGCTTGTCGGGCCCTACCCCTGAAGACTTACGTTTATTATTATTTTTTTGATCTACTTTTTCTCCCATTTTCAATTTTTCCCCATCCCAATTTCGTATCGTCCAATTCTACCCTCCCTTGTCTCGAACGCTGTTAGGCCATGCCTCCCACAAGCCGGCTGCAATGTGGACTAAGCCTTACATCACGTGTCCCCTCCGGTACTCGAGGAAGCAGCTGTCGCATCTTTTCACCTGCACAGCGCGATCTCTCAGCGTCGGGGGTCTGCGTTTGGAGAGCACGCCGCCCCCGTCGCTTCCTGATTCTGCTGCGCAGGCGCACCAACCGACCTGTAGGAGTCGCTGTCCACAACGTCCGATCCCCACCCATCAGCTTCCCACCCATCAGCTTCCCACCCCCTAATACTGCCAATTGTATTAGTATGAACGACCAGCCAAGCTGATAGCAATGCGGAGAGCTGGGCTCAAACCCAGCGTCTCCTGCATTGGTGGTGAGCGCCTTGCCCACTGCACCACCTAGCCGCCCGACTTACGTTTATTATTATTTTTTTTTTTTCATTTACATACTGATAAGAGCTACGGGTGTCTCTATCTATCTCAATCACCTACTCGAGATAGAACCCTGTGGCCGCCCGATATCCCCCAGCGAGGTGCTAAACTCGCCAAGTTCTCGGGTCAATTACTAATCCTAATCACGCTTATTTCATAGTCACTAGTTAGTTATATCCAGTTCATATGAAATATAAGCGTAGAAGACTTGTTAACCTCTTCTTTGTTTGAAATAAACCGAATGTATGTCTGGGAAAACTCCTTTCCTATAATAATTATTATATATCATCATTATCATTATCATCACCATCATCATCATTATAGGAAAAGCCTAAAATGCTAATCATTTGTAAGCCTGATGATATTACTACTCTTTTAATAAGTATTACTACTGCTAATAGTGTAATATTAGCGTAATAATATTAATAATCATTTGCCCCATAACCTCCGATCAGTTTGACAGGTCCATAAATCCGTGGCCCGATCGTCCGGCCCTGCAGTGGCCAGACTCTCAACTTCCCACAAATCCAATAGGCCTGTCGAATACAGAGATACTGGCGCTTGCAAGCAACAAATAGTGATATATATATATATATATATATATATATATATATATATATATATATATATATATATATATATATATATATATATATATATTATTATCCTTTATATAACTTTAGCTAAAAGCAGTAACCAGCAATTGATTTAATCTGTATGGCTTCCAGAATATAAGTATACCGTGTTACCTCAGATGAACGCAGGGCGCGGCCAGCGTCTTGAAACATTGTGATAGAGCAGCACAATGAAAGCAGTCCACGAATTGGTAAAAGTATTTTAACAAAGTTGGTTTAATTAGAAAAAGTAAGTTACAAAGATTCTGTCTTGGAAATGTCCAATCCAGTGATAATAATATAAAAACAACACATCTCTCTCAAGCAGACAAAGAAAAAACTCTCTTGGTTGCTATTATCTAAAAGATTTAGCTAAGAGCCCAGCATAGCTCTTCAAATCTAAAGAGTATTCTTCCTAGGGAGGTTTACTCAAAAATACCCAGGCTAGGCTCCATTACACCGCTCAGCCTTGCCTGGGGCTATAAAAAATCTCGAACTAACCCGGAGCGAGCGAGCCGGGCCGGGCCTTATATACCCAGGTCTGCATCATATCAAGACATCTTATTATTGGTCTAAAAATACAGTCATGTCATTCTACCAGCCAATCAACACACAATTCAGTAAGGATGAACCCTCCTCCCTTTCTAGTCGTTACAGTAACTGGAAGAGTAACAGATTACTGAAACAGAGTATGGTACTGTGGAAAATCCCTATGTCTCCATCTGTATCTAGTGGGCTAGCAGAGGCCCACAAGGTCATAGGCACATTCCTAAAGGCGTCCAGCAGTATTGAATGAAACAATTGCCCTGCTGTGATATACAATACATGGTCCTTCTAGCATGAATAGCCTATACGCTTATATATACAAATATATACAGATATATATACATAATCATTTACATCATAATCATAATAGTACATCATACATGTGGTTTTTTTAAAATGTATAATGGCTTTCCCTTTTGACAGGGCAGGCAAGGGTTAAAATGTGCCACCCTGCCTTTTGGCTCCTCGGAGTGGAATCTTCAAGGCCGCATATAGAGGAAGCACATTCCTACCCACTCTAACAGAGAACAGGCTCTGAGCGGCCCCTGCATTATCAAATTATTATTGTCTCCTTTACTAGCAATGCCTATATATATAGTTTATATAGTTATACAGGTTACATAAGTAGGAGGAAGAATACAAAAATACTTTCGTCATAAATCACTGACTTTCAGTGCGCATTTGGTGCTTAGATCAGAGGCCTACTCATCCTGTTATAATATGCTTAGATTTAAAACAGATATATACAATAAACATATGCTTAATCCTTTACATCATACAAGTGACAGAGAGAACAGGATGTCAAAATAAAAAGGGTCACTTCGTGGCTCTTCAACACATACATACATAGTACATACATATAGTACACATTACAGTACACACATATAGTACACATTACAGTACACACATATAGTACACATTACAGTACACATTACAGTATAGTATACCTGCAGTATATAATAGTATATAGTACATAATAGTTTATACAGCACATATATAATGTGATATGAGATATATAGTACATGATATATACAATATAATATAGTACCATAATATAATAGTATATACTGCAAATATAGTTTAATATAATATACAAATTAATTATAATATGATTATATAATGTAATATGATATAACGTACAATACAGTATCATACGTATATATTTATTTTATTAATATGCAATTAAAGCTCTTCTTCCATTCTGTAGGCCTACCTATCAAAAATAGATTTTTTTTAGTCTAGATTTGAATTGATTTATGTTTTCACAATATTTTAGTTCATCCTCTAGCCCATTCCACAGGGTGGCTCCGTAAGAGGAGATACACATTATTTTCAGGTTGGTTTTCATCACAGGTTTTTTTTAAGTTCAATGGTCCTCTTGAGGTTGTATCCCCCCTCTTTATCCAGAAATTTGCTTCTTACATTTACCGGTAATTGATTATTTCTTGCTTTGTACATAACTTGCAGAGTTTTAAAGTTGACCATATCAATGAACTTCAAAATGTGTGATTGTAGAAACAGTGTGTGTGTGTGGTCCCGATATCCTGCATTGTTTATTACTCTTATTGCTCTTTTTTTGTAGGATGGTCAATGTATTTATGGTTGTTTTGTATGTGTTACCCCATACCTCTGTGCAGTAATGCAGGTAACACAATAACACTGTCTCAATGATGCTTATTTGGTTAAATAAAGGATTTGATTGATTGATTGATTGATTGATTGAGTGATTAGCATTTACTCAGGGGCAATCAATGGTTTGGAATAGTTCATTCATTAGTCAGTTACTCATAGATACTCAATCATTATTTACACCGCACAGGGTATTGTGATTGCTCTGTGTGTCTGTGTGTCAAGTATTCTATATCTCCACCGCTGTCAATTGAATCAATATTGAGTTGGAGGACAGCAGCACTTCGTGCAAGAGTTATTATTCTGTTATTATTGTGCCGCCTAAAGGGGCGACAGTGGCTTGGTAGGTAGAGCAGTCGTCTGGTAATCTGGTGGTTCCTGCTTGATTCCCGCACCTCCCGGGCAGCGTGTCGAAGTGTCCTTGAGCAAGACACTTAACCCCTAATTGCTCCTGATGAGCAGGATGGCACCTTGCATGGTTGCCTCCGCCATCAGTGTGTGAATGTGTGAGTGAATGGGTCAAATGTGAGGAAAAAATTGTAAAGCACTTTGGATAAAAGCGCTATATAAATGCAGCCATTTACCATTTAAAGTGTTACCATATTTTTTCTTTTATTTTTTTATTCTTCTTGCATAGTTGCCTTTTCTATAAATGTTCTTTATGACTTGACTTGTCTCCTGTGTCTGAAGAGCTTAATTGTAATCCCCGTCATGTTCTTCAGAGGCAAACATATTTGTCAAGTTTGGTGGAAATCGGACAGTGCGTTTTCAAGTAATGAACCATGTGTTTTTCAGACATTTAATTGGATCATACGGTCAATATGGTTTGGTGCAGGTCAGGGGTTCTCAAACTACGGGTCGCGACCCAAAGTGGGGGCGTGGGTAGGTGACAGATTTAAAATCCTAAATAAAATGGGGACTCGTGGTATAAAAAAGTTTGAGAACCCCAGGTGTATCAAGTCTCTAAGTGACAAATGTTAGTCCCCAGGTTCCACGCTCATTCATGTCACTCTGGGATATAATTAGGTCATTGTTCAGATAAGCAGTTGCACTGTAGACATGCCTGTTGTACATCAGTCTCAGCACGTACACGCTGTGATGTGCCTGTAGTATATGTGCACATTATCAGATGCAGTGGGTGTGTGATGTCAAGATCAGGGTTCTGGCACGTTGCTTTTGACGATGGAAAATACCGCTACGTACACTCTATGTTTAGGGCGACCGTTGCAAAACTGTTGATGTTCTCATCGGGTCCCTAGTGAGAAGATTATTAAAAGATACATCCACACCCATGGCCTATACAGCAGTGGCTTTCAAACTATGGGCCAAGACCCAGCATTTGACCATGTGTATCACGGAATGAGGAAAAATAATTGTTGAGTGGCATTTAAGTCACAGATGATCTGTGAACAAGCTATGTAGACGACTAATGTTGAAGTTAAAGTTAAAGTTACGGCGAACCTTAAATGAGGTCATGGGAAAGAATAAAACGAATATGATGCCCTCGTTTATAGAAGCAGCTGGTGGATTTATCACCAAACCTTGAGATATAGCTAAGAATTTGTATGATTATTTTATTGATAAGGTGGAGATAATAAGGAATCAAATGTTGCCAGTGGATGGTAAGCTGTCTGAATCAATAATTAAGCAGCATATTATGCATACAAAAATGTGAATTTGATTGTATGGATATAAATCTAGAGCAAATGGAAAAGATTTTCTTGTCCATACAGTGTGATGAACCTTGTGGCCATGATAGATGGTAAACTGCTCCAGCTGGCAGCCAGAATTGTAGCAAAGCCACTGTGTCATATTTTTTGTATCTATGTCTAAGTGAAGGTGTTTTTCCTCAAATGTGGAAGATAGTTAGGGTCACTCCGCTTCCCAAAAATGCTAAACAGCCTTTTAATGGAGCAAATAGTTTACCTATTAGTATCTTGCCAGTTTTAAGCAAAATCATGGAAATTGTTGTTTTTAAAACAGATTCAGCACTACCTCTCAGAAAACAGCATCAATTCTGAATTCCAACATGCATATAAGGAGGGTTATTCTACATGTACAGCTTTAACACAATTAACAGATGACTGGCTACAACAAATTGACAGGAAGCGAATGGTAGGTACTGTACTACTGGATTTCAGTGCAGCTTTGACCTCATAGATCATGAGTTGCTGCTCATCAAACTAACTGCTTATGAATTCAGAACTGCAGCTGTTAACTGGATAAAAAGCTATCTAAGCTATGTAATATACAGCAATGTGTTGTGTTTAATGGTACCCTTTCCAACTTTAAATCACATTCACTACAGTGTGGAATTCCACAGGGAAGCTGCCTGGGGCCCCTCTACGCCATGGGTATTAGAAAATACATGTATGATTATGTACGCCAATGATACTACAATGTATGCATCATCAGACAAGACAGAAGAGCTTAATGAAGTCCTTCAGAGAGATTTGAACTTAGTGTCCACTTGGTTGTCTGAAAACAGGCTGAAGTTAAACATCTCAAAAACCAAGAGGTATTTCAATCATCAGAAGGTGTAGTTCTTTTCTAACCGATCTGATATTGAAGCAAGTGATACAGTCATTAGTTCTTTCTCACATTGATTACTGTCCAGCTGTCTGGTCTAATGCCTCAAGAAGACAAGAGCTCAATAAGATCCAGCTCACTCAGAACAGAGCGGCCCATCTGGCCCTGAACTGCTCAATGAGAAACAGTGTGGAGAGAATGCATACCAAGCTGTCGTGGTTGAAGGTGGAAGACAGACTGGATTGCAGCCTGATCTTGTTCATGAGGAATATCTATATCTCAAGAGAACCTATCTGTTTGTATTCACAGATAACATGTACACATGATCGACACACGTATAATACTAGGCATGCCTGTAGGGAAACGTTCACACTGCTACTACCAAAAACCAATGCAGCAAAGAAACAGTGTTAGCCATGTCATATTGGAACAAACTGCCAGTACATCTTACACAGATAACCAGTAAGATAAGTTTTAAAAATAATTTTAAAACAGCATTGAGACAAAAAGAAATAAGTTTACTTTAAAGAAAAACACAGATACTATAGTGTACACTGTAAAGATATGACTGTCTGTGTGAGGTTTCTGTCCTTGCGCTCTCACTCGTTCTGTTCCTTTAACCACCCTTGCTTTGTTTTCATTCATTTTTTCTGTCAAGTATTTCAATTCCCTCGTTCACACGTTTCTCCCCGTTGACGTCATCTGAGACGTCGCTGATTGGTTCTCTCACTTCCCCACGCTTTTCAATCACATTCCCCAGCTGTCACTGCTTTTCAATCAATCGATCCCTCATTATTTATACCCCGTTTTCCCCACCCTAAGTTGTTGGTTCGTCTTGATTTGTCGCTGGATGTTTTTCCCCGTTGCTGCTGTTTCACTGTGCTATTCTCCAGGAAATTCCTAGAAGCCTCCGCTTTCCTAGAAGCCTCCGCTTGGATACCTGCTCCGTGGCGCGCGCTCGCCTCCACTGTTGTTCCTGTTCCTTTTACGCAGCTCGTCTGGGTGAGTTTTTCTAGACTGACTGTCTTGACCTAATTCCGATTTTCGTGTGTAACCCTTACACTGAAGTCTACCACCTTTTTGTCAGACAGTCACTCACCCAGCCATTAACGTTTTTGCTCTTTCCTTTTTGGAATAATATTTTGGGATCTTCCACCTCCCACTGTGTATTTACACGAAGATATTATTTCACATTTGGACTGTGTTTGGATTTTTGCTCACTGTGTATTTACACGAAGATATTGTTTCACATTTGGACTGTGTTGGATTTTTGCTCACTGTGTATTTACACGAAGATAGTATTTCACAATTGGACGGTGTTTGGATTTTTGCTCACTGTGTGTTTACATGAAGATATTTCACTTGGGCTGTTTTTGGAGGATTGCACATCACTGTGTTGTTTAACACGAAGATTATAACACCCTGTCCTCCAGTTCGTTTCAAGTCTGCTCTGTCACTGACCCGTTCCCTCTCTCCCTCTCTCGGTCTTGCACAACATCTGAGAGGTCCGCCGTGAGAGTCTGCAGAGCGGTACAGAGGTCTGCTCCTGCTTCCCAAGACTACCCTTCCGGGAGAAGCTGCAGAGCAGCAGAACTTTGCCCCTTGTTCATTGTACCTGTTCTTGTTGACCTGCTTTTCCCTGTTTCACTTATTCATATATCAAATAAACAAGCCCTCGTATTTGGCAACTCTGAATCCTACTCTCTTGTGTCGTTAGCGTTTGGGGTCGGTGTCAAACCATAACATTACGAACCAACCAATGACGACCCCAGCCGACACAGAGAGAGTAGTCACCTTGGGCATCGAGGGGGTGGTAAGGCGTGCCCTACGCTTCCATCGCGCTCCAGGCAATGTACCTGTTAACCGTCTCTTTGTCCCCAACTCAGTCCGGTCCCGGGTCCTCCAGTGGGGCCATACCAGCCGGTTCGCCTGCCACCCGGGCGTTCATCGCACGTTCTACCTCCTGGCTCGTCGATTCTGGTGGCCCACCATGAGGAACGACGTCAAGGGGTTCGTACTGGCCTGCGCAGTCTGCGCCCGCAAGAGAGTCAGCACAGCAGCGGCAGTCCAGTTAGAGTCAGCCAAGGAACACGCCCTACAGCTGGATGCGGCTGCAGCTGCTGTACAGGGACTCCGAGAGCAGGTCCTGCTTGTTCAAGGTTCAATGGCCGCTTTGGCGGGACAACAGTCCGACATTCTCGCTCAGCTTCACTCGCTGGGCGACACCGTTAATGCCTTTCACCTCTCACACCCTTCAGGAACATTCCCCGCAGCCCCAGCAGATCTCGCATCTCGGGAACCCCTTCTCTCCGTCCCACGGCTGTTCGACGGTAATCCCGAGGAGTGTGCCACATTCATCATGCAATGTGAGTTGGTTTTCCGTCATCAACCAAGCCGTTTTTCTGCTCGTGGGTCCCAAGTGGCTTATATAACCAACCTACTTTCAGGCCATGCTGCCCAGTGGGTCACTTCCTCCTGGGCAATGGAGGCAGATTTTTTGTTCTCCTACCCAGACTTCGTGGCGGAGCTCCGCAGAGTGTTCCACCATCCAGCCCGAGGTCTGGACCCTGGAGCCCGGTTGGGGACCTTCCGACAGGGGAGCGGCAGGGTGACGGACTATGTCATGGAGTTTCGACTGGCGGCGGTGGAGAGTGGATGGAACGAACCTGCTCTTCGCCTAACCTTCATGAGGGGGCTCTGTGACGCAGTCAGGGACCAGCTCGCGACCCAGGAGGAACCTGGTTCCCTCGAGGACCTGTTCTGCCTCGCCATCCGCGTCGACGGACGCCTCCAGGAGAGAAGACGTGAGAGAACCCGACGGGGACCCCCAGACGCACCCCCCGAGGACCACGACCTCGAGGAGGATTTCGGTACCCCAGACGTACCCCCCGAGGACCACGACCTCGAGGAGGTTTTCTTTACCCCAGACGTACCCCCCGAGTACTACGACCCCGAGGGGGTGTTCAGGGAGTCCAGGGCTCAGGTCTTTCCGCCTCGCCGGCCTTACGACTGTGCCGTCGACCGCCGCTCAGGGGCTCCCTTTCCCAGCGGCCGCCTCTACAGTGCTGTCCGTCCTGCCCCCTCCGTGACTGATGGGTTTGTTCCCTCCCGAGCCGTGACCAAGGAGGAACCCATGCAGCTGGGACGCAACCGCCTTAGCCCGGCCGAGCGGGAGTCCAGGCTCTTCTCCGGCCGTTGCCTCTACTGTGGCCGGGATGGACACCGTGTCTCCAATTGCCGTGCCCGGCCAAGAGGACCAGGCTCGCCAAGACCCCGGGAGATCCTGGTGAGCCGTCTTTCCTGTCCCCCGCCCCGGAGGCCCGCTGGTGAGTCGCCTCCGGACCTCTCGTCCATACCCACCCGTGCACCACCCAACCGTCTGGCGGACGTCACCCTAGCCTGGGCGGACCAGCGGGCGACGGTGGGTGCACTCATGGACTCTGGTGCTGAGGGGAGTTTCATGGACGTTGGGTTTGCCACCCGGGCCGGCATTCCGCTTGAGGACCTCGAGAGGCCCTTGGAGGTCTTCGCAATGGATCATCGCCGCCTGGCTGACGTCACTCAACGGACCTGTCCAGTCCTTCTCACCGTTGCTGGTGACCACGTTGAGAGGCTCCAGTTTTTCGTCACCAGCTCTCCTCTTGTCCCTGTGGTCCTGGGCAGGCCCTGGCTCGCGCTGCACGAGCCCCACATCGCCTGGTCCTCCGGTGCCATCAAGGGGTGGAGCCCCTCCTGTCGTGCCCGGTGTCTTCGGGTGCCGTCCAGCCCCCTCACCGGGTCCCAGTCCTCGTCTCCGGCCTCCCTCGCCGGTTCTCTGTCCCTGTGCCCGGCCTCCGCTGTCGGGTCCCAGTCCCCGTCTCCGGCCTCCCTCGCCGGTCCTCTGTCCACGTCTCCGGTCCCCCTCTCCGGGCCTCTGTCTTTGTCCCCCTCTCCAGTGCCCCTGATCGCCGGCTTCCTTGGGTCCCGTCCGGGCAGGCCGGGGCCGTGTGGGTCGCCGGGTGCTGTGAGGTTTGGCTCTTTCCCCACCACGGGCTTCTTGAAGTACTGTGATGATTGGTCCGCTGCTCCAGACGTCTGAGCGCGCCTGTCGTGGTGCCGACCGGCGCCGGGTTCCTGCGCCGACTTACCGCCCTGGGCAGAGGGTGTGGCTCTCCGCAAGGGACCTCCCGCTACGGTCCTCGGCCAGGAGGCTCAAACCCCGTTTCGTCGGACCTTTCGAGGTCCTGAAGGTACTCAGTCCGGCGGCCCTGCGCCTGAAGCTTCCTGCATCCATGCACATCCGCCCCGTGTTCCATGTCTCCCGGGTTAAGCCCGTCTCCCTCAGTCCCCTTTTGCCTCCAGCTCCTGATCCGGCGCCTCCCGTGTTGGTGGATGATCACTGACTTCCATCGAGCCCATCCTGACGGGCCGGGTCGGCCTGGTCGCCGGGTGGCTCCCTTGGAGGGGGGGGTACTGTGAGGTTTCTGTCCTTGCGCTCTCACTCGTTCTGTTCCTTTAACCACCCTCGCTTTGTTTTCATTCATTTTTTCTGTCAAGTATTTCAATTCCCTCGTTCACACGTTTCTCCCCGTTGACGTCATCTGAGACGTCGCTGATTGGTTCTCTCACTTCCCCACGCTTTTCAATCACATTCCCCAGCTGTCACTGCTTTTCAATCAATCGATCCCTCATTATTTATACCCCGTTTTCCCCACCCTAAGTTGTTGGTTCGTCTTGATTTGTCGCTGGATGTTTTTCCCCGTTGCTGCTGTTTCACTGTGCTATTCTCCAGGAAATTCCTAGAAGCCTCCGCTTTCCTAGAAGCCTCCGCTTGGATACCTGCTCCGTGGCGCGCGCTCGCCTCCACTGTTGTTCCTGTTCCTTTTACGCAGCTCGTCTGGGTGAGTTTTTCTAGACTGACTGTCTTGACCTAATTCCGATTTTCGTGTGTAACCCTTACACTGAAGTCTACCACCTTTTTGTCAGACAGTCACTCACCCAGCCATTAACGTTTTTGCTCTTTCCTTTTTGGAATAATATTTTGGGATCTTCCACCTCCCACTGTGTATTTACACGAAGATATTATTTCACATTTGGACTGTTTGGATTTTTGCTCACTGTGTATTTACACGAAGATATTGTTTCACATTTGGACTGTGTTGGATTTTTGCTCACTGTGTATTTACACGAAGATAGTATTTCACAATTGGACGGTGTTTGGATTTTTGCTCACTGTGTGTTTACATGAAGATATTTCACTTGGGCTGTTTTTGGAGGATTGCACATCACTGTGTTGTTTAACACGAAGATTATAACACCCTGTCCTCCAGTTCGTTTCAAGTCTGCTCTGTCACTGACCCGTTCCCTCTCTCCCTCTCTCGGTCTTGCACAACATCTGAGAGGTCCGCCGTGAGAGTCTGCAGAGCGGTACAGAGGTCTGCTCCTGCTTCCCAAGACTACCCTTCCGGGAGAAGCTGCAGAGCAGCAGAACTTTGCCCCTTGTTCATTGTACCTGTTCTTGTTGACCTGCTTTTCCCTGTTTCACTTATTCATATATCAAATAAACAAGCCCTCGTATTTGGCAACTCTGAATCCTACTCTCTTGTGTCGTTAGCGTTTGGGGTCGGTGTCAAACCATAACAGTCTGAGAGTTTAATCCCTTTTATTGTATTTTCTGTGATACTCTGTTTGTGTACTGTAATGCTATTTGGAATTATTTCTATATGTACTGTAGGAATATTGGAATATATTTTTAAATGTATGCTGCTACTATACTGTTATGTATGGATGTACTGTTTTGTTGTGTGTGGACCCCAGGAAGACTAGTTGTTGCTGCGGTGATGACTAATGGGGATCCATAATAAAGATAAAAGATGAGATAATGATACATTATTTAACACATCATTTTGTAGTTGTGAGCTAATATGAAAAGATATTAGCCTGACTGTGCCATGTTTATTTACTTCACTTCACAAGAGAATCAAGAATCAAGAATCGAGGTTTATTTGTCACATACATACCAGGGCATACAGTGAAATGCGGGTGGTCATGCCCGCATTGATTGTGCAAAATACAATAATAAAATAGGCATAGAAAAAGTAAAATAGGTAAGACACAAGATATGCATTCACCAAAGGTTTGGTCAGTTTAAAGGTCCTGAACAAAAAGACAGCCCTCCTCCACCATGGGAACGTCTGGGAACCACTGCTATACAGCATAGGAGACGAGTACACGGGCACATATTGATTCAGAGGTGTCAGTGATATGAAGCTGGCCATACGTGCCGGGGGAAGGCTTGTTGGTCCAGCTTGTAGAGATAGGTTGAGGCGCTGTGGGAGGTGAGACTTGTTAGGTGTTGACAAGGCCCCATTTTGCAACACCTGGTATGTAGTTAGGGGACTTCCACTGGATGTAAGCAAAACAGCCAACCCATGCTTTGGCCACTTGGGAGTGAAGACGCTGTCAGGTCAGAGAGTTGCTACTGCTTTTGAAAAGACAACACCCCCACCCCCCCCACCCCTTGGTTTTTGGACCAGGCCACCACTAAACTAAAAATACCCGCCTCCTCCTCTCTTGTGTCAACCTCGAAGGAAACCTCAGCCAACATCATCCCTTTTTACCGCATATAGGTCTGCGTTAACTAATAAAAGTTGCCTAAAAATGTATTCTCTTTGAATACGATCCTTTTCCGTTCTTCATGTGAGGGAGGGTCTTTTCTGCAACTCCCGGTTCAGTGTGTGGATTTGCTCTCTGGAGTTGTTTACTTCACCCTGGACTGGAGGCTGTTGTTGTGGTGAGAGCTAGCTTGTGTCAGGGTGGAGGGTGTAGGGGTGAGAGGTAGCTTGGTGGAGGGTGTAGGGGTGAGAGGGACAGTAGCTTGTGTCAGGGTGGAGGGTGTAGGGGTGAGAGGGACAGTAGCTTGTGTCAGGGTGGAGGGTGTAGGGGTGAGAGGGACAGTAGCTTGTGTCAGGGTGGAGGGTGTAGGGGTGAGAGGTACAGTAGCTTGTGTCAGGGTGGAGGGTGTAGGGGTGAGAGGTACAGTAGCTTGTGTCAGGGTGGATGGTGTAGGGGTGAGAGGTACAGTAGCTTGTGTCAGGGTGGAGGGACCAGGGTGTAGGGGTGAGAGGTACAGTAGCTTGTGACAGGGTGGATGGTGTAGGGTTGAGAGGGACAGTAGCTTGTGTCAGGGTGGAGGGTGTAGGGGTGAGAGGGACAGTAGCTTGTGTCAGGGTGGATGGTGTAGGGGTGAGAGGTACAGTAGCTTGTGTCAGGGTGGAGGGTGTAGGGGTGAGAGGTACAGTAGCTTGTGTCAGGGTGGAGGGTGTAGGGTAGAGAGGTACAGTAGCTTGTGTCAGGGTGGATGGTGTAGGGGTGAGAGGGACAGTAGCTTGTGTCAGGGTGGAGGGTGTAGGGGTGAGAGGTACAGTAGCTTGTGTCAGGGTGGAGGGTGTAGGGGTGAGAGGTACAGTAGCTTGTGTCAGGGTGGAGGGTGTAGGAGTGAGAGGTAGCTTGTGTCAGGGTGGAGGGTGTAGGGGTGAGAGGTAGCTTGTGTCAGGGCGGAGGTAGCTTGTGTCATGGTGGATGGTGTAGGGGTGAGAGGTAGCTTGTGTCAGGGTGGAGGGTGTAGGGGTGAGAGGTAGCTTGTGTCAGGGCGGAGGGTGTAGGGGTGAGAGGTAGCTTGTGTCAGGGCGGAGGGTGTAGGGGTGAGAGGTAGCTTGTGTCAGGGTGGAGGGTGTAGGGGTGAGAGGTAGCTTGTGTAAGGTTGGATGGTGTAGGGGTGAGAGGTAGCTTGTGTCAGGGTGGATGGTGTAGGGGTGAGAGGTAGCTTGTGTCAGGGTGTAGGGGTGAGAGGTAGCTTGTGTCAGGGTGGATGGTGTAGGGGTGAGAGGTAGCTTGTGTCAGGGTGGATGGTGTAGGGGTGAGAGGTAGCTTGTGTCAGGGTGGATGGTGTAGGGGTGAGAGGTAGCTTGTGTCAGAGTGGAGGCTGTAGGGGTGAGAGGTACAGTAGCTTGTGACAGGGTGGATGGTGTAGGGGTGAGAGGTACAGTAGCTTGTGTCAGGGTGGAGGGTGTAGGGGTGAGAGGTAGCTTGTGTCAGGTTGGATGGTGTAGGGTTGAGATGGTAGCTTGTGTCAGGTTGGATGGTGTAGGGGTGAGATGGTAGCTTGTGTCAGGTTGGAGGTAGCTTGTGTCAGAGTGGAGGCTGTAGGGGTGAGAGGTACAGTAGCTTGTGACAGGGTGGATGGTGTAGGGGAGAGAGGTAGCTTGTGACTAGGGATGTCCCGATCCGATCACGTGATTTTCCGAAGATCGGGATCGACAAAAAAAAAGAAATAGGGATTTTTTTTTCTTTACCTTTTTTTTTTATTCAACAAACATGACCATGTTCACGTCTTAAACTCATACTGAGGCCTTAGTTTTGGTTTTAAATTGCATATCATCATTCATTTATTTATTGTCACACAGAGCAGAAGAATTTTGCCAAAACAAACCAATAGTATCCAGCTGCAGAACGGCAGACCAGCCACACTCTCAGACCCAAATAAAATGTTCTTTGATTTAATTATACATCAAATGATTTATGTCAAGGATTGCAATGCCTCGCTTGAATGAAGTTAACTTTTCACCTGGTCATGTTTGTTGAATAAAAAAAAAAGTTAAAAAAATATATATATTTTTTATTTTTTATTTATTTTTTTGATCGGATCGGGAAAGATCGGTATCGGTAGATACTCAAAATCACATGATCGGGATCGGATCGGGAGCAAAAAAACGTGATCGGGACATCCCTACTTGTGTCAGGGTGGAGGTAGCTTGTGACAGGGTGGATGGTGTAGGGGTGAGAGGTACAGTAGCTTGTGTCAGGGTGGATGGTGTAGGAGCGAGAGGTACAGTAGCTTGTGTCAGGGTGGAGGCTGTAGGGGTGAGAGGTACAGTAGCTTGTGTCAGGGTGGAGGCTGTAGGGGTGAGAGGTACAGTAGCTTGTGACAGGGTGGATGGTGTAGGGGTGAGAGGGACAGTAGCTTGTGTCAGGGTGGAGGGTGTAGGGGTGAGATGTACAGTAGCTTGTGACAGGGTGGATGGTGTAGGGGTGAGAGGGACAGTAGCTTGTGTCAAGGTGGAGGGTGTAGGGTAGAGAGGTACAGTAGCTTGTGTCAGGGTGGAGGGTGTAGGGTAGAGAGGTACAGTAGCTTGTGACAGGGTGGAGGGTGTAGGGGTGAGAGGTACAGTAGCTTGTGTCAGGGTGGAGGGTGTAGGGGTGAGAGGTACAGTAGCTTGTGACAGGGTGGATGGTGTAGGGTAGAGAGGTACAGTAGCTTGTGTCAGGGTGGAGGGTGTAGGGTAGAGAGGTACAGTAGCTTGTGACAGGGTGGAGGGTGTAGGGTAGAGAGGTACAGTAGCTTGTGTCAGGGTGGATGGTGTAGGGGTGAGAGGTACAGTAGCTTGTGACAGGGTGGATGGTGTAGGGGCGAGAGGTACAGTAGCTTGTGACAGGATGGAGGCTGTAGGGGTGAGAGGTACAGTAGCTTGTGACAGGGTGGATGGTGTAGGGGCGAGAGGTACAGTAGCTTGTGACAGGATGGAGGCTGTAGGGGTGAGAGGTACAGTAGCTTGTGACAGGGTGGAAGCTGTAGGGGTGAGAGGTACAGTAGCTTGTGACAGGGTGGATGGTGTTTTTACCAAGTGCTGTACAAGTCCCACAACATAAGATAAAAAAAATAAAATAAAAAAATAATAATAAATTAAATAAAAAAAAAAAAAATTAAGCTTCGAATTAAAATCGAAGCTCGGCCCCGAAGCTTCGATTGCCAAAAAAAGCTTCGAAGGTCAGCCCTAATGGAGGCTGTTTTGGGGAGGTTGTGTCCCTCTGTATCTTGTGGAATGCAGAGGATATAAGTCTCCCTTACAAATAAGTATCATGGATTCAGTTTGATGGTAATTTCAGTGCTACCATGGTACCAGCCACTTTATAAATAACAACTCACCATGGTAACTGCCATGGTAAAAGTCATGTATCGTCATGGTACCACTTTTGTCCTTAATAATACCATGGTATAATCAAACTTAAACCATGATACCAGTGATTAGATCATGATAATTTCTATCACGGTAGTGGGGGGAAAAGATGGAAATACCATGATACTTTTATTTTTAAATACCACAGTACTTTCTTTGTAGGGGCTAGAGGACAGGGACATGGATCTCTGTAGTGGGTGTAGTGAGTTATAAGGGGCCTCCTTCCCTGCTATATAAATAGTCTCCAGGCCAACAGGAGCCAGGCCCAGGAATGCTGGCAATGCCATGACAAGGCGTTTTCAGGTCACCGGGCCCCCCACCTCCCCACACCTCCCCACACCTTCTTGGGGAATATGAAGGTAGTGTGTTTACCCCCAGAGAAACAGGAGACAGCAGACACTGTGGCATCACTGCCATTATATAACAGACGATGAGTGGAAAACAGACAAACGGAAGAGAAGCAGAGTGGATATTATTATAATCTATGAACAAACCAATTAATTAAACCTTCCGTTTGATCATCACTATTGTGATTCTGATACAAAGGATGCTGTTGAGGTTATAATCGTCATAGTATATCACGTTTTTCCAGTCTTTTCAGCACAAGTTGGTACTGTTAGTGTTAGGCCTCTGCTGTCAGGTCTTTGAGATGTGGATGGACAGTAGTTAATTTGGTCTGATGAGTTGTAATGTGTTGGCCAGAGTGACATTTATTTAAGACACTTATCAGACAGTATTTCTTTTGTGCCGGTGGAACATGCTGACAGTTCCTGTATTTGCTGATTGTGAACACTAGATGGCAGCACGGTATTTACTGTGTTCAAAACAAAGTTGGAATTTGCTGCTTCTAGGAAGTCCTAATGATATCCAAGTAGAAAGCTATTACAAGACATGGAGATGTTTATTATCTCTTGGTTGGTGTCCCTGTCCCTCCTGCATGTTGAGAACTCTCTGATTATTTAGGTTATAGTAGCCCAAGGCTCAGTTTTGTAGTTCTTAAAGACCCATTGCAGCCTTTTACAGAAGGTATGTTGATGTTAGATTACCCAAAATGTTAGAGCTGTTGTTATTGTGAAAATGATGACTAAAGCCATTTGATCATTATCCCCCTATATATATCAACAGAATCAAACCATTTCAGATATGCAATCTGCTTCCCTGAAGAGATCTGCTTCCTTGCATAATCTACTCAGTTACTCTGATTGGCCCATCAGTCAGTTGTCAGTAGTTGTAAAGGATATCGGCTAGCTAGTGCACAAACAAGTCATTAAAGTGGTAAGGGGTATATTTTTGTTTAAATAAGTGTTAAATGGGCGGTCAGGTGGCGTAGCGGAGATTGCGTTCTAAGACAAACTCTAACCTTAACCAACTTCGAAAGAGTGCCTAAGCTTAACCGTGCAAAAACTTGCCGTCCCACGATTGGCGCACATGTCACATGACCAGAAACGTGCGTGGCCAATCAGAGCGCAAAACGGGAACGCGGAATGACAAGCCAGTTGCCTAAAGTATAGAGCCTATATATAGTTTTGAGTTCTCATTTGTGTGTTGTCTTCCCTTCCGTTCAGGTCTGTTCTGTCCTGCTTTTATTATTTGGACCATTTATGTTCTATTTAGTCAATTATGTATTTGCATGGGTAAATAAAACCCTTATTCTTTGGCTGTATTTGCATGGGTAAATAAAACCCTCATTTTTTGCCTACACCACTGCACTGTCCTCCTCGTCTGGCTGCTTGGTCTCTTACATACTGTAATTGTAACCTGTACTGGTTACAGTATGTTTGTCTGATATTTGCTGAGCTTACAGTGATATGCACACTATTGTAGTAGCATGAAAACTGATACATGTTTTGTTGTGATTCTCCATGTTGACATGTTGATTGATTTTGGTAGGGGCCTATATGGAGAGAATTATATTTTCATCAGTCTGCAGCATTGACCTTGTGTAGTGTTTCGTGAATTAATTGTATATTGGCACATTCTCTGTGTACTTCACTTACAGTACTCTAATCACTGAGGGTATAATTGCTAAAAGTGTTTTAGGTTAAGCACAGCAGTGTGTAACTGGTTCAAACAGAATTACAGTAAGTCATATGAATGAAACGTGTGTTTTGTGTTTAGAGTTTTGTGAAAAGGGAGGGCAGTTTTGTGAAATGTGTTTTAGCAATTGTGAAAAACGGTAAAATGTTTTTTTTTTTATAAATTAGTGTACAGTAAGCAATCAAGAAAAAACTGTATCACAACTAAATGCTAAAATGTGTAAACACTACAGAGGATCCATTACACACAACAATACACGTAAAAATGTAAAACACAATTGATGTTTTTCTTTACAGTAATTACATAACTGCACTACCCTTATCAATATGTCAGTTTTTGTAAGCAATTTGAAATTCAGTGACAGTATACATACTGCATTTGGAAACATGACGTATACATATATCATATAGGCCGGCCTACTATACAGTAATGCATCTTGTACACATCATTCTGGCCCCCCACCCCCAAAGAAGAAAAGAAAAATCTTTTGGAACCTTCAGCAAACTGTGCACTCTGCACTGGCCTATAATATAGTAGGTGTGGTCACATAATTCGCAACAAGTGTCTTACATTTTGAGTCAGTGTTTAATCAATGACACCAGATGTGTTCATTGTGTTCAACTTTTGCTGACTGTGGCTATAATTTTGCATCACATGAGCTTCAATGTGCACATTTGATCAGAGATTTCTGCAACATGTGTTTTAGCAAGACAATAATGTGTTTAGACTTGTGAGAAAAGGGGATTGAGTTTTGTGTGATTGTATCTACAGGTGAAATGTGTTTTGCCAAATGGGGGCTAGTTTTATTGAATGTGTTTAGGGAACTGGTCATTTGGTTTAGGGTATTGTGTTTTGTGTTTTAGCAATCATGAAAAACTATTTTATTTAAAAAGATCTTGCCAAGCAGACCATTTTGTCAGATTTTTTTTGCAGTGTGGAATTCTCTCTCCTGATTGGATAAGCATGGGAACGGGATACTAGGACATTTTCTGTTTACTGCAGAGTGGAGGGACTGGGAGACCAATGTTACTGATCAAACACTCTATTTTATCAGTGATGGCTGTTGGATATTTTCATTGAAGTTTTCAGGGTATATTATGCAACAACAACTAAAAAAAAAAAAAAAGAGATCAACCAAAGGAAAGAAACGGGCAGCTTCTTCCAGCAGAGGCCCCCAGCTCACCCCCCCCTGTGATAGACCATAACAATCCCAACAAACACAAAACTTCAACCAAGTACAACCCAGATCCCCAAAGTCACCCTTAGGAGGGCAGGACATCCCGCTTCTCTCTTATATAATCCACAAATGGACTCCAGATTTGTTCAGATTTATCAGAGGAGCCCCGCATTGTGAGTTTTTCAAGTTCATGCTGCATCACATCTCTCAGTCACTGAGTCCAGCTCGGTGGAGGAGTAGCCGGAGACTTCCAGTGACGAAGGATCGATCTCTGTGCGAGAAATGTAACACATTTTGGTATCTGGAGTTTAGTTCCAGAGAGATTCTCATTGTTTTCCCATACTATGTCAAAAATAGCTATCTATAGGATCTGGCTGAATTGCCATTTTGAAGACATCTGGCAAGTGTTTTGAAGATTGAACTCCAATAAGCGGACGGATTAGGACACTGTCAAAATGAGTGAGCTTAGAGATGCCGGAGAAAGACTGCATCTGTCACACGTGGGATCTAGATTTGGGAACATTTTGAGAGTTCGATTTAAAAAAAAAATGCAGGCGATGCAGAACCTTGAATTGAATAAGGAAAGGAGAGAGTATTAGCTTTAATATAACTGCGAATTTGGAAAAAATTGTACTGTAATTAAACTTGTTTTCTTTCATTTTAGTGGTTCAAAAACATTTACAGCAACTGTGACACTTTATTTAATGCCTGCTAGCACAGGTTAGCCAATGTTAATCTCATTAATTAGTTTACATTTGAAACCTTCACATCTTACGATACTAACTTGACATATCCTTTTCAATGAACAAAGGGCCACATCCCCTCAGCACACTGCTGTGTTCAGAGAGAGTGCACTAAAACAAACATCAAATTATACATCTACATACAAAACATCACACTCCTGATCCACAATAAGCTTGTTCTGACTGAATTAACATCATTCCACTGGTTCATTAAGACCAGCCCTGGTCTCGTGACCTGTATTCAGTCTTAAATCTCATGTTCTTGGTCTTGTCTCTCTTGTTCTTGGTCTCAGGCGGGGGTCTTAAACATCTCAAATGACCTTTCTTTTATTCAGTTATTTTTTAATGTTTGTATTAACTTTGACCTTTTCTGGTCTTGGACTCAGCCTTGACCACTTTTGCTCTTGGTTTTGATCTGGGCTCGGTTTTGACTAGACAAAGTCTTGGTCTTGACTCAGTCTAGACCAGGGTGGTCTTGATTACCACACTGCTACAAGTCTGTTGCTTTCTATTCTCCAAACCATTTAGATGCAAGTGGGTGGAGTAGCCGGGTAAACACATCTCTCAGTAACCTGTACTTAGTTACTTAGCAACCAGTTCCAGAGTACTGTTCTAATTTCTCATAAAGACAGCGTTCCTCTTGCTCAACCTCATTATTATTGTATCAATAGGAAGGTGGTGATATTGTGTTTCTCTGATAGTAGAGCTTCAGACCACGAGGTTTCTTATATCATTACACACAATTAGTTCCAGGTGTGGAGGGGAGGTATGCCGTTATGTAAACACTGGGTTTTGGCATAGCAGCAGCCAGGGTAAATTACTTTAGTGGGCAGATCTTTTGTCCCGTGGAGAGTCAAGGGTACTTTGTATATTCACAAACATTTGAAGAATGATGCCACGCTCAGTTTTAGCTGCAGTTTTCATCAGTGAGCTGGATGCAATCCTACCTGGAGGGGAGAGAACAGATGGTGTAGGTAAACGGTACACTACCCCCCCCCCCCCCCCCCCCTCCCCTCCCAGTGAGCTGCGGTGTTCCACAAGGAAGCATACTAGGACCGCTACTGTTCCTAATTTATGCAAATTAAATGTCATCAGCTTGTGACTGCAACTTGTTCCTGTTCACGGACGACTCAGCCCTGCTGGTCTCTGACAGGGACAAGTTGCAGGTTGGAAAAGCCCTCACCTCTGAACTCGGCAGAATCTGCACCTGGCTCGCTGATAACAAACTATCATTACACCTGGGTAAAACAGAGTCCATTCTCTTTGGATCAAATAACAAACTCAGCAAGGCCAACAGCTTCTCTGTTACAGTGGGTGACAATATTGTCACAAGGAAAGATGAAATTACATACAGTACCTGGGCTCCATCCTAGAGGCAAATCTTTCCTGTGACAAAATGGCATCCAATGTAATCAAAAAAGTAAACCAACGAACAAGATTTTTGTACCGGATCTCCTCTGGTAAGCAAGAATACCCTGAAGACTCTAACAGGAGCACTCATTCAAGGGTACTATGACTATGCTTGCACCTCATGGTACCAAAGCACCTCAAAGGCACTAAAAACAAGACTACAAACATCACAAAACAAACTGGTCAGACTACTGCTTGACCTTACTCCTAAAACCACCTCACCCCTGCCCATTTTGACATCCTAGGATGGCTTAGAGTAGACGACAGAGTACAGCAGCTTGCAATGGGCCTGGTCTACAAGATACACTACACCACTAAGATACCCATGTACATGTCGAAATACTTCCCAAAGGTCAGTGAATTCCACGACCACAACACCAGAGGGAGTTCCACAAATCATGTTCAACCCAGATTCGGCTCAAACAAGGGACTAAACACGTTTAGCAATTATGCCAGAACAATGTGGAACGCCCTAACCACAGGCGTACAATAATGTGAATCCCTACCCACCTTCAAAACCGCCCTCAAAGAGCACCTACGGGAGGCTGCAATTCGAAACTGGCCCCTGTAAATGTCCAAACCCCAAGAACCAACCCAACCCCCTCCTAATGTACAGTTTCCTCCCCCTCTAATGTATATATTTTCTGTTAGGATCTCTGTTAAACAGTACTGTATATTTGTATATCTTGTGTGTCATAAATGTAACAGTACTGTATATCTGTATGTCATGTATGTCATAAATGTCATGATATATATCTGTATGTTGTGTATGTCATAAATGTCATTATGAATTGAAAATGGGGGACCCTGATGTAAACAAGATGAAAGTCTTTCTCTGGTCTGCATCTCCTTAACAATTGTGTGTATTGAGCCGTACTGTATTGTACCCATTCTGATCTGTTAATAAAATGTTCAATCAATCGATCAATCAAGCTAGAACAGAGCTGCTTGAGGTTGCTTCTACTATTTTCAGTTATCTAGCCAATTGTAGCCCACTATGGTATACCTTTCACCTTGCTACAATAGTGTAGATAGCTTGAACCATAGCAATGTAGCATACTCAAAACAGTGTTTTAAAATTGAGATGACA
The DNA here is from genome assembly GCF_963971535.1 of Notolepis coatsorum. Classification (NCBI taxonomy): domain Eukaryota; kingdom Metazoa; phylum Chordata; class Actinopteri; order Aulopiformes; family Paralepididae; genus Notolepis; species Notolepis coatsorum. The sequence goes on along the minus strand of NC_140166.1, from coordinate 178,781,058 downwards.
AATAAAATCATTTTTGTAAATTGTATCTCACTGAATGTCTTCAGTGATATGGGAGCTCTACAAAAAAGATCAAAGGACAGATAGAGGGAATAACCAGGTGAAAGCAAATGTATTTTGCATAAATGCTAAATTTGTTAGGCTATACCTGCTGTGTGTACATTAATATCAAGGTGTCAAACAGGATTGGTGTCTTTTTCAGCATGTCCACGTGAAATAGTTTTCAGCTGCTTTATCTAATGGATTTTTAGTGTGTAGTTACTCTTTGACTCCAGATTATTATCAGCATGGTGGAATGTAAGGAGCCACCTCAGTATGTTATTGTATTGGTGGTCTGAGGAGTCAGTACACTATAATGTGAGTTCAAAACTCTCCTAAAAGGGAAAAAGTGAAAAGTGATTTATTTCCCCATTGCTCTTGTCAAGTGTTTACACTTCCTCGTGCCAAAGACTTTGGACATAATGTCCAAATAATAACATAAAAAAACAAAGTGCTGTGACCATGGGCTATAGTCACAGAGATACAATTCACCTACGGACTCGGTAGACTTCATCTAGGAAGATACAGCAATACTTAATAATTTACACCATGACATCATGAAAGGACACATGGAGATTATTGCACTTGGCGCCCAAAAGTGGTTATAAATTACCTTATCTTATCTTATTTGTGAATGTAAATACCTCCCAACAATCTGTAGGACAAAAGGTCTAACTAGTCTAACTGCCCACTAGGCTTGGGAAGTGCTGTATAGATGTGGCCGGGAGGGTCATCAAAGAGAAGCCGCCTATTCTCGGTCCTTGCCCCACAATGGTGGAACGAACTTCCCACCACAGTTAGGACAGCCGAAACCTGTCCAATCTTTCGCCGTCGATTAAAGACACACTTCTTCAATCAATATCTGAAATGAAAAAAATATATTTTAAAAATATAACCCTAACTAACCTTACTGTCATGCACCTAATATACTAACCTACACTGTAGCACTCAACACTTTGATGAACATTGTTACTCAGCTGATAGAGTTGTACCCTTCCTGCTGACTTGTAACTTGTAAGTCGCTTTGGATAAAAGCATCAGCTAAATGACTAAATGTAAATGTAAATGTGTGTGTATGCCTAACCAAAAAGTTTGGAAGTATTCAAACAGAGTTGATTTTTTTTGTTACTTTTTGATTGGAATATGATTGGAAGTCCCACGTCCGCATTCTGCACATACAGCACTACCCATATACTTGTAGGCTTACCTGGATTTATTATCTGCCATATACAGGGAGCGATTCCCCTGAATATCTCTTATCGCTTATCTGCAGAGATACCAATGGAGTCCAGTCCACACATTACAACACGACACACACGGTTTGTGCTCCACAAGTAACCTGTTCTCCTCTTATCTTTAGTTTCTCATTACTGCAGTATCTGTTTAACCTGCTTCAGTGACTGCAATCATGTGATATAGCTACAAGGTACTTGTGAGCATGTGGATGCTGATTTCTGGTGTGCTTTTGAGGGCGCACGTGTATACATGTGAACAGGAATCAGAAAGGTCCTTATTGCCAAGTAAGTCTTGGTCATCAACATTAACATGACAAGTAAGTAGACAGACAAGTAGAATAAAATAAAATGGAATATAGAAAACTAAATTATAATAAATATACAATATAATATCATATAAGACAGGGCTGTACAATTGTGCAGGATGTAGCAGAATATATACACTAAATTATCCAAAGAAAATCGAAAAATACAGTGACATAGTAACAGGGCTGTGCAATTGTACAGTATTTTGCTAAAATATGAACAGTGTCATGTTCAAATGCTCACAGTTTTGAGTATATGTACAAATATATAGTCCAGGAAGGGTGTGTTAATATAAGCAATGCACCCCAGTGTTTCCCCTAGGATTTTTTTCAGGGGGGGTGGTAGGCCCCCCAAAACGACTAGTGTTGTCGTGGGGCACGCGTGTCACGGATACGGCGCAGTTTGGTTTAAATATCAACATTATCTGGCCGTCCTCAGTAAATATCAAACTTTCCAAAGACCAGAGTTGGGACGGGCACGTGCGCACATACACACACACAGAAAGGGAGAATGGCTTATATGAACTATCCAGTTCATATATCAACTATCCAGTTCGTTTTTATATAATTTAGCTAGCTTGCCAACGTTACTGTGATTAAAGCAAACTTAAAAAATGTATTATATATATTTTTTTGAATACATTTTTTTGTATTATAATTTTTTCAGGGGGGGCGGGGGGTCCCGTTGGCGGCGCGGGGGGTCCCGTTGGCGGGGCGAGCCGCCCCACCAAGGCAATGGTAGGGGAAACACTGCACCCGTGTTCAGGTGTGTGTTAATTCCCCCCACATTCCTCTTCAATGGTTTCTCCCTACTTCAGGCTCACATCCTTGAGCAGGACCTTTGATGGGGTTGCCAGACTTGGCAGGTGATATACCCCCACATTCACTCAGGTTAACGAGCTGGTACACGGTGCCAACATTCTACATGCCCAGTGAGAGAGGTGTTCCTGGTGGTTTCGGGGCAGGAGTCGCTCTCCCGTGCTCGTTTGTCGCAGTGGGGGGGGATCGTACGGTACTGAGTGCCTGGCATTCCTCACTGTGTACCTACCTAGGCCCCACGTGCAGGCCTGTTTATCCCTTTCACTACCACACTACAGAAGGTTAACCTTTCACTACCACACTAAGGACGGTTAACCGTCTGTAGTGTGGTAGTGAAAGGGTTAACCTTCTGTAGTGTGGTTGTGAAAGGGTTAACCCTTTGTCGTGTGGCAGTGAAAGGGCTAACCTTCTGTATTGTCGCAGTGAAAGGGTTAACCACTTGGTAGTGAAAGGGTTAAACTGAAGCCTCTCTGGCATCATGTGTGTGTGTGCGTGCATGCATGTGTGTGTACATGTTCGAAAGAGAATCTCCAAAACACAATTGATAGTATCAGATAAATCCATCCTGTTTTAAAACAGCACCACAAACATTGTGACTTCACACTGGCACAGCACACTGGTACAGCACACTGGTATACAGCTCACTGGCACATCACACTGGTACAGCTCACTGGTACAATACACTGGCACATCACACTGGTACAGCACACTGGTACAATACACTGGCACATCACACTGGTATACAGCTCACTGGTACAGTACACTGGTACACTGTACAGTACACTGGTACAGCACACTGGTACAGTACACTGGTACAGCACACTGGTACAGCTAACTGGTACAGCTCACTGGTACAGCTCACTGGTACAGCTCACCGGTACAGTACACTGGTATACAGCTCACTGGTACAGCTCACTGGTACAGCTCACTGGTACAGTACACTGGTACAGCTCACTGGTACAGCTCACTGGTACAGCTCACTGGTACAGCTCACTGGTACATCACACTGGTACAGCTCACTGGTACAGCTCACTGGTACAGTACACTGGTACAGCTCACTGGTACAGTACACTGGTACAGCTCACTGGTACAGCTCACTGGTACAGCTCACTGGTACAGCTCACTGGTACAGCTCACTGGTACAGTACACTGGTACAGCTCACTGGTACAGCTCACTGGTACAGCTCACTGGTACAGCTCACTGGTATACAGCTCACTGGTACAGCTCACTGGTACAGTACACTGGTACAGCTCACTGGTACAGCTCACTGGTACAGCTCACTGGTACAGCTCACTGGTACAGTACACTGGTACAGCTCACTGGTACAGCTCACTGGTACAGCTCACTGGTACAGCTCATTGGTACAGTACACTGGTACAGCTCACTGGTACAGCTCACTGGTACAGCTCACTGGTACAGCTCACTGGTATACAGCTCACTGGTACAGCTCACTGGTATACAGCTCACTGGTACAGCTCACTGGTACAGTACACTGGTACAGCTCACTGGTACAGCTCACTGGTACAGCACACTGGTACAGCTCACTGGTATACAGCTCACTGGTACAGCTCACTGGTACAGTACACTGGTACAGCTCACTGGTACAGCTCACTGGTACAGCACACTGGTACAGTACACTGGTACAGTACACTGGTACAGCTCACTGGTACAGCTCACTGGTACAGCTCACTGGTACAGCTCACTGGTACAGCTCACTGGTACAGTACACCAAGGAGAAGAGCGTGCTTCATGTGCTGCTGTAGGGATCCTGTCTGGTACTGTTCTATGTCATAACCCTAACTGGTTGCTGTGCAAACAATGCACATTTTAAACAACTTGACTGTGAGTTGAATGGAGGGAGACAGGCAGCTGAGGGGGGCTTGGCTTTCTCGGTTTCAACCAAACACACAGAACCACAGGAGCGACTTGAGGAAGATGAGGAGCTGCAGAGGAATTCAGTAGAGGAATCCAAACCAGGGCTGATGTCTCCCACGTCAGGGACGGGCGCCATTTTCTAGCCTGATGGAGGAATTTGTCATCAAATAATATGATCCTCGTTTAAATTAAAACACTCTTCCCATGGCCAAGCTAATATTTACATAAGGGATCAACCCCCACCCCCCCCCCCCCCACCCACACACACACACACAGGAACATACACTTCTGTACCTCTTTCATCTTTGTTGCTTCCAAAAATATTTTGCTACCCTCGTTACTTGAACCAGTTTTTGTAAGACTTTCTGGGAGGATCTGAAACAAAGAGACGAAGTGCAGAAGTGATCGATACTGTGTAGCCCGGTACTGTATAGCTCCGTACTGTATAGCTCTGTACTGTATAGCTTGGTACTGTATAGCTCCGTACTGTATAGCTCTGTACTGTATAGCTTGGTACTGTATAGCTCTGTACTGTATAGCTTGGTACTGTATAGCTCCGTACTGTATAGCTCTGTACTGTATAGCTTGGTACTGTATAGCTTGGTACTGTATAGCTTGGTACTGTATAGCTCCATACTGTATAGCTTGGTACTGTATAGCTCCGTACTGTATAGCTTGGTACTGTATAGCTCCGTACTGTATAGCTTGGTACTATATAGCTCTGTACTGTATAGCTTGGTACTGTATAGCTCCGTACTGTATAGCTCCGTACTGTATAGCTCTGTACTGTATAGCTCAGTACTGTATAGCTCCGTACTGTATAGTTTGGTACTGTATAGCTCAGTACTGTATAGCTCCGTACTGTATAGCTTGGTACTGTATAGCTCTACTTTATAGCTCTACTGTATAGCTTGGTACTGTATAGCTCTACTTTATAGTTCTACTGTATAGCTTGGTACTGTATAGCTCTACTTTATAGTTCTACTGTATAGCTTGGTACTGTATATCTCTACTGTATAGCTCTACTGTATAGCTCTACTGTATAGCTCCGTACTGTATAGCTCCATACTGTATAGCTCTACTGTATAGCTCCGTACTGTATAGCTTGATACTGTATAGCTTGGTACTGTATAGCTCCATACTGTATAGCTCTACTGTATAGCTCCGTACTGTATAGCTTGGTACTGTATAGCTCTGTACTGTATAGCCATCAAGTGCTATTCTATATCGCGTGGTCAAACGTGATGCTGCAAAAATACATGACCAGTGAGCAGCTACAGTAGCCTCTCTTCTCTCTCCCTCTGTGTGGAGCCCAGTGCTGCTGAGCTGACTCATGACGTGGCCCCACTGTAGCGCTGACCGCACGGGGCCCAGTTCAGGAAGGAACATCACTTTGACTTCTCCCTCACAGGCTCGTTTGATCTCGCTGGGAGGAGGGGAGGCGAAGGGTTCTGGCATCTTCATACCTGCTTTTCGTAATGGTGCACAAACCAATGATGTCATATCGTACTTGAGCTGAGAATAATGAAAGAGAAAGCCTCATTCATTTAGGCTTTAGCGGTGTCTAAATGTAGCTGATGTTTGTGTGGTGATGTGTGTCTCAGTTTTCACTCACTTCTGCTCTCAGGCCACAGAGGCATCTGAACAGAATGAGGAAAAAGAAAAACATCAATTGCCCTTTCTTCACATTTCAAAAGCATGAATGTCTTGAATGAACACACCAACATTATGGGAAATGCACTTACTGTCATCTCCACAGTCAGACAAGTAGATACCAATCTCTCCTCTCTGTGCGTTCAGTAAAAAGCTATCCAGCTGTGAGTTAGCCTAGCTTAGCCCAAACAAATGGAATTGGTCGGATATGGACCAGCTAGCCTAGCTCGTTGGCCAAAAACACCTCTCCCGGAGTCTTAAGCTCGGATAACAGTCCGTATCCACTTCCATTCAATTGTGCTAAGCTAGGCTAGCTCGCAGCCGGATAGCATTCTACTGAAAGCACAGAGAGCACATTGGTATCTGTCTTCTTGCCTGACTCCTTTTAAGAGCATAGAACCATACAGTAAATAAGGGTTTACGCCTCTTCTTTCTGCAGCTTGATGTGAGGTAGTCAGTTTGACGCATTAGGTGGTTCTTCTCACCATGCTGTCGATTGACTAGTGTGCGTAGCTATGTGTGTGGTATACGGTGTGTGTAGTACACTGTGTGTGTGTGTAGTATACTGTGTGTGTAGTGTACGGTGTGTGTAGTATGTGCGTCACCTTGTCTTTATGGCATGGCTGGATGGGAGCCGGTTTGTTAACACAAGGCTGTTTTAAGAATTTAGTGGGGTGAATAAGAATGCACAAACCAACCATCACCCTATTCTCTGTGATCATTGAAGAGATCAGGCTTTAACGGCGTCATCATCCTTGATAACTCAGCATTACTTACAGCACATATATACATACATACATACCGGGACATCAGGCTGTAAAACTTTCACATGGACACGCGTCAGGGCTGTTCCTCAATGGAGCGTTAATAGTAGTTGTGACGACTGGAGATGTCTTTTCCCAGCTTCTCTCTGCTGGCCCCGGGCCGCCCGCTGGCCTGGAGACAGGGTGTGAATTTTCCCCCAGGAGGTGAGACTTTTCCAGCCTGGGAGCCTTGGGTCTTTCAGCACTGGGAGGCCCCTGCCCCTGGGCCTTTTGTCACACACACACAGCAACATCTATGTTAATCCTCTTACAAGCTATGGGAGATATTCTGTGGTTTGTGGAAGGTTTTGTGTGTGTGTGTGTGTGTGTGTGTGTGTGTGTGTGTGTGTGTGTGTGTGTGTGTGTGTGTGTGTGTGTGTGTGTGTGTGTGTGTGTGTGTGTGTGTGTGTGTGTGTGTGTGTGTGTGTGTGTGTGTGTGTGTGTGTGTGTGTGTGTGTGTGTGTGTGTGTGTGTGTGTGTGTGTGTGTGTGTGTGTGTGTGTGTGTGTGTGTGTGAGAGTGATTTAGCCTAGTTGTTTGTGCCAAGTTGACTGCGTTAATAGCCATGCAATTACAGATCGGGGGCATGTGCGATCGGCCGCTGAGGAGAAAAAGAGAGCGACCGGTTTGGTTTTGCCGATATTAAGTGTAATCTTGATGCCTGTGGTCTATGGTCAGGTCTGGGGCGGTCGGTACACAGAGTTGCAGCCGACCGCGCAGACTTGATGCAGTCGGACGTGAGAGGGGTTAACGTGAGAAAGGAATGAGGGTGAGAGGAGAGGGAAAGCGAGGAGTTGTATAGAGTTTATATAAGTACATACTGAGAGTGGAGAAAGTGGAGTGCCAGATTTGATATAAAGCGTGTCTGCGGCAAACAAAGGCGGCAGTCATCCGCGGCTGCGGGAAGGTAATCCAAGACCAGCTGAAGACGAGTCAGAGGGAGAGGGCCGGCCATAAATCTACCTCCAGCACAAGAGCCTCTTCACCACTCAGTGTCACACAGGCCTGTGAAAACCCAACAGTAAACACCCAGATGCGCACTTATCCCCATCATTAGCAGAGCTCCATCACACACCTCTCACACGCGTTCCCTCCACTACATACACTCCAGCCAGGCTCACGCCATTATAGGCCTACATCCATCCAACTGACAACGCCTCGAAAAGCCTTAAAGCTACGCCCCAAAACACACGGCCAAGTATGTCCATACTTCAATTATGTAATGGGCTGTAAGTCCAACTCCCTTGTTTTTCCACCCCTATAGGATTATACCAAATATCCATATGGAACGTGGTGTTTCTCAGCTCCTATAGATCATGCACGTTCCATGCTTTCCCATAGCTTGATGCCAGTGCCAAGGATTCAGGTTTTCCCCTGGGAATTATTCCGTGTCTCTTCTAGGCACAGTTGATTTGTTGGTTTTCTTTGGTGTTTCTGCGTCAGCCGGGGCCCTGGGCTCTATTGTGCAGCTGGGCTGTGAACAGTAAGAACATTCCTCCGCTCACCTGCTAATGACTGTCTGCTATTCATCATCATGCATCTTTCGATTCAGCTTCCAGTCAACTGCCTTTTTTGATGAGATATTTTGAGCCGTTTGTTCTGGGTTGGATTCCTGTGTGTCTCTGTCAAAGAGTGTTTGACATTTGAGCCTCATTTCGATGATATGTGAGAAATTAACGCGCCCTCTTATACAGTATTATGTGTCTATCTACTGTGTCTGTACTTGATTAATGAAATTCTTAGTCAACTATTAGTCATCTAATTGAATAGCAGCCGAGCTCTCGAGACACAGAACACGTTGGTTAGTTTTACGTCAGATTGTCACATTGTCCTCCTCACAACAACGATAGGATTCAGGTAAGAAATCTGCGAAATGCCTCATTAAGTATCGCAGCATATTTGTAGTGTAATTCGGATGCCAGAGATGTGCTTATGTTCAAGACAAAAAAAACAGAATTGACTACAACTAATTATTTATAATATTATATTATAATAAAGAACAAACAATCAGCGTGGGGCTGTGGGCCCTTGTGTGAGGAAACCAATCTCATCTTACAATGACATTTGCATAGATGCATTCTATGCCTGGCTGTGTTTATTGGAGAGTGCGCGTTGAGTTGCTTGTTTTATGAGCAGACAAATGAGAGTCGTAAAAAAACAACTTGTTGTCTGTCATGTGACATCGTAACAGCTGTACACCGTCTCATTCAGAAACCGCAGAGAGATGCATATCTCTCTCTGTGTGTATGTGTGTCTCTCTCTCTCTTTTATTTACTCTCTCGCCATTATTCTCTGCTCATCTCCTCTCCCCTTCTTTTCTTGATCTCCCCTCTTCCTCCCCTCTTCCTCTCCTCGTGTCCTCTCCTTGTGTCCTCCCCTCTTCCTCTCCTCGTGTCCTCTCCTTGTGTCCTCCCCTCTTCCTCTCCTCGTGTCCTCCCCTCTTCCTCCCCTCTTCCTCTCCTCGTGTCCTCCCCTCTTCCTCTCCTCGTGTCCTCTCCTCGTGTCCTCCCCTCTTCATCCCCTCTTCCTCTCCTCTTCCTCTCCTCGTGTCCTCTCCTCGTGTCCTCCCCTCTTCATCCCCTCTTCCTCTCCTCTTCCTCTCCTCGTGTCCTCTCCTCGTGTCCTCTCCTCGTGTCCTCCCCTCTTCCTCCCCTCTTCCTCTCCTCTTCCTCTCCTCGTGTCCTCCCCTTTTCCTCCCCTCTTCCTCTCCTCGCGTCCTCCCCTCTTCCTCTCCTCGTGTCCTCTCCTCGTGTCCTCTCCTCGTTTCCTCCCCTCTTCCTCTCCTCGTGTCCTCCCCTCTCCCCTCTTCCTCTTCCTCTCCCCTCTTCCTCCCCTCTTCCTCTCCTCGTGTCCTCTCCTCGTGTCCTCTCCTCGTGTCCTCCCCTCTTCCTCCCCTCTTCCTCTCCTCGTGTCCTCCCCTCTTCCTCCCCTCTTCCTCTCCTCGTGTCCTCCCCTCTTCCTCTCCTTGTGTCCTCTCCTCGTGTCCTCTCCTCGTGTCCTCTCCTCGTGTCCTCCCCTCTTCCTCTCCCCTCTTCCTCTCCTTGTGTCCTCCCCTCTTCCTCTCCCCTCTTCTTCTCTCCTCTCCTCGTGTCCTCCCCTCTTCCTCTCCCCTCTTTCTCTCCCCTCTTCCTCTTCTTGCGTCCTCCCCTCTTCCTCTCCCCTCTTCCTCTTCCTCTCCTCGTGTCCTCCCCTCTTCCTCTCTCCTCGCGTCCTCCCCTCTTCCTCTCCCCTCTTCCTCTTCCTCTCCTCGTGTCCTCCCCTCTTCCTCTCTCCTCGCGTCCTCCCCTCTTCCTCTCCCCTCTTCCTCTCTCCTCATGTCCTCCCCTCTTCCTCTCCCCTCTTCCTCTCTCCTCATGTCCTCCCCTCTTTCTCTCTCCTCATGTCCTCCCCTCTTCCTCTCCCCTCTTCCTCTCCCCTCTTCCTCTCCTTGTGTCCTCCCCTCTTCCTCCCCCCTCTTCCTCTCCCCTCTTCCTCTCCCCTCTTCCTCTCCTCTCTTCCTCTCCTCGTGTCCTCCCCTCTTCCTCTCCCCTCTTCCTCTCCTCTTTCTCTCCCCTCTTCCTCTCCTTGTGTCCTCCCCTCTTCCTCCCCTCTTCATCCCCTCTTCCTCTCCTCGTGTCCTCTCCTCGTTTCCTCCCCTCTTTCTCTCCACTCTTCCTCTCCTCGTGTCCTCCCCTCTTCCTCCCCTCTTTCTCTCCCCTCTTCCTCTCCTCGTGTCCTCCCCTCTTTCTCTCCCCTCTTCCTCTCCCCTCTTCCTCTCCCCTCTTCCTCTCCTCGTGTCCTCCCCTCTTTCTCTCCCCTCTTCCTCTCCCCTCTTCCTCTCCCCTCTTCCTCTCCTCGTGTCCTCCCCTCTTTCTCTCCCCTCTTCCTCCCCTCTTTCTCTCCCCTCTTCCTCTCCCCTCTTTCTCTCCCCTCTTCCTCTCCCCTCTTCCTCTCCCCTCTTCCTCTCCCCTCTTCCTCTCCTCGTGTCCTCCCCTCTTCCTCTCCCCTCTTCCTCTCCCCTCTTCCTCTCCTTGTGTCCTCCCCTCTTCCTCCCCTCTTCATCCCCTCTTTTTCTCCTCGTGTCCTCTCCTCGTGTCCTCCCCTCTTTCTCTCCCCTCTTCCTCTCCTCGTGTCCTCCCCTCTTCCTCTCCCCTCTTCCTCTCCTCTTTCTCTCCCCTCTTCCTCTCCTCGTGTCCTCCCCTCGTCCTCCCCTCTTCCTCTCCTCTTTCTCTCCCCTCTTCCTCTCCTTGTGTCCTCCCCTCTTCCTCCCCTCTTCATCCCCTCTTCCTCTCCTCGTGTCCTCTCTTCGTTTCCTCCCCTCTTTCTCTCCACTCTTCCTCTCCTCGTGTCCTCCCCTCTTCCTCCCCTCTTTCTCTCCCCTCTTCCTCTCCTCGTGTCCTCCCCTCTTCATCTCCCCTTTTCCTCTCCCCTCTTCCTCTCCTCATGTCCTCCCCTCTTCCTCTCCTCGTGTCCTCCCCTCTTCCTCTCCCCTCTTCCTCTCCCCTCTTCCTCTCCCCTCTTCCTCTCCTTGTCTCCTCCCCTCTTCCTCTCCTCTTCCTCTCCTCGTGTCCTCCCCTCTTTCTCTCCCCTCTTCCTCTCCTCGTGTCCTCCCCTCTTTCTCTCCCCTCTTCCTCTCCCCTCTTCCTCTCCCCTCTTCCTCTCCTTGTCTCCTCCCCTCTTCCTCTCCTCTTCCTCTCCTCGTGTCCTCCCCTCTTTCTCTCCCCTCTTCCTCTCCTCGTGTCCTCCCCTCTTCCTCTCCCCTCTTTCTCTCCCCTCTTCCTCTCCTCGTGTCCTCCCCTCTTCCTCTCCTCTCTTTCTCTCCCCTCTTCCTCTCCTTGTCTCCTCCCCTCTTCCTCTCCTCTTCCTCTCCTCGTGTCCTCCCCTCTTCCTCTCCCCTCTTTCTCTCCCCTCTTCCTCTCCTCGTGTCCTCCCCTCTTCCTCTCCTCGTGTCCTCCCCTCTTTCTCTCCCCTCTTCCTCTCCTCTTTCTCTCCCCTCTTCCTACCCTCTTCATCCCCTCTTCCTCTCCTCGTGTCCTCCCCTCTTCCTCTCCCCTCGTCCTCCCCTCTTCCTCTCCTCTTCCTGTCCCCTCTTCATCCCCTCTTCCTCTCCTCGTGTCCTCTCCTCGTTTCCTCTCCTCTTTCTCTCCCCTCTTCCTCTCCTCGTGTCCTCCCCTCTTCCTCTCCCCTCTTCCTCTCCTTGTGTCCTCCCCTCTTCCTCTCCTCGTTTCCTCTCCTCTTTCTCTCCCCTCTTCCTCTCCTCGTGTCCTCCCCTCTTCCTCTCCCCTCTTCCTCTCCTTGTGTCCTCCCCTCTTCCTCTCCTCGTTTCCTCCCCTCTTCCTCTCCCCTCTTCCTCTCCCCTCTTCCTCTCCTCGTGTCCTCCCCTCTTCCTCTCCCCTCTTCCTCTCCCCTCTTCCTCTCCTTGTGTCCTCCCCTCTTCCTCTCCTCGTGTCCTCCCCTCTTCATCTCCCCTCTTCCTCTCCCCTCTTCCTCTCCTTGTGTCCTCCCCTCTTCCTCTCCTCGTTTCCTCCCCTCTTCCTCTCCCCTCTTCCTATCCCCTCTTCCTCTCCTCGTGTCCTCCCCTCTTCCTCTCCCCTCTTTCTCTCCCCTCTTCCTCTCCCCTCTTCCTCTCCTTGTGTCCTCCCCTCTTTCTCTCCCCTCTTCCTCTCCTTGTCTCCTCCCCTCTTCCTCCCCTCTTCCTCTCCTCGTGTCCTCCCCTCTTCCTCTCCCCTCTTTCTCTCCCCTCTTCCTCTCCTCGTGTCCTCCCCTCTTCCTCTCCCCTCTTCATCTCCCCTCTTCCTCTCCCCTCTTCCTCTCCTTGTGTCCTCCCCTCTTCCTCTCCTCGTGTCCTCCCCTCTTCCTCTCCCCTCTTCCTCCCCTCTTCCTCTCCTCGTGTCCTCCCCTCTTCCTCTCCCCTCTTTCTCTCCCCTCTTCCTCTCCTCGTGTCCTCCCCTCTTCCTCTCCCCTCTTTCTCTCCCCTCTTCCTCTCCTCGTGTCCTCCCCTCTTCCTCTCCCCTCTTCCTCTCCCCTCTTCCTCCCCTCTTCCTCTCCCCTCTTTCTCTCCCCTCTTCCTCTCCCCTCTTCCTCTCCCCTCTTCCTCTCCTCGTGTCCTCCCCTCTTCCTCTCCCCTCTTCCTCTCCCCTCTTTCTCTCCCCTCTTCCTCTCCTCGTGTCCTCCCCCCTCTTCCTCTCCCCTCTTCCTCTCCCCTCTTCCTCTCCCCTCTTCCTCTCCCCTCTTCCTCTCCCCTCTTCCTCCCCTCTTCCTCTCCTCGTCTCCTCCCTGATGAATGCGCGCAGCTTGGACACAACTCCGTGCCAAGGAGGCTCTGCGGTTTCGCCGGTGATGTCATAGGTGAAGAGACAGTCGGAGCAGGGGGTCCATGTGTCAGAGAGGGCTTCAGTTTCACAAGAGAGGAGGAGGAGGAGGAGGAGGTGGAGAAGGTGCTCCATGTTTGGCTCATGTGTGTCAGATCAGTATCTAGGCCACACGACGGCTGTGGAGGCACGGGGGAGAGCGATCCAGTAGGTCACAGGGTCCTCCTCTGTTGCTACTGCCCAGTGCGCCGTGTAATCATGTGCTCCAGCCGAGAAGAGAGAACCACAGCTTTTTAACTGCATGGTTATTTTTATTTATGTCAGATTGAGGCAGCTTTTTTGTTGCTCTTCCACATACGGGTTACAGTGTCTTTGACTCCCTGCATGTGGCCAATGTCAAGCTTATCTTGGCAACAGATATGCAGTAAACTTCTGTCCTTTTGAGTTTCTTACATGTCGACTCCTTTGACCTTCAGCGCGTTGGATTTGACTGCGTATTTCTCATCAGTATGGTTGAGGAATATGCTTTTGGTGAACTAGCGCTGCATGATTTATGACAACAATTGTACGTGTGTAACAATTTTCCCATGGTTTTTAGAAGTACTTTTCAAGAAGAGGAAAGAAATGTTGATTTCTTTTTTCTAGCCTCTTTTTGGGGTGTTTGGTGCTTCTGATTAAAGTGTCTCCCACACTGAACTTGAAAGGACAAAAACAGGCCATTCCATAGAAATGTGATTGTGTCATCGTCATGGCAACGAGCACTGTTTCGTGTGTGTGTGTGTGTGTGTGTGTGTGTGTGTGTGGGGACAGACAAGCGCATGAGATGCAGATGTAATGTTCAACACAACTGTCACGGGAAAGTTGATCAACGTTCGTGATTTCAAAGCTGACATTTCTCCACTGGAATGGTCGTCCGCGTTCATCAGGGCTGACTTTTCTCGTTAAACAATGGCTGCTAGTTAGTCCATGTTTGCCCCTATTGAGGTGATTTATCAAACATAATCCACCCACATGCCAGCAGAGGAGGCCTGGCTGTCGCGGATACAGATGTTTGTGGTGGGTGTATGCGTACGTATGTGTGTGTGTACGTGTTTGTGTGTGGGTGCGTGTGTGTATTTTGCGGAGGTTTGGTTGTCATGGACTCCAGATGTCCCTATAAGTGCATATGACTTCCTCCAGAGGACTAAACCCTGTCTCTCTCTTGTCTTCTCTTTCTTGAGTAACAGGCAGCCAGCCAAAGGGACGTGTCTCTTAACTGTGCGGGAAATATCACAGGGCTTTAGAAATAATAGGACATGTAGTAGTGGAACATCATGGGAGAAAGGGCAGAGAGTTACATGACGTGGTCTAAGGATAGGAGCCCTAATGGCCTCTCTAAAAGGAACATGTGACAGTGGTCGTCATGGATCAGCTCTGTATGCTTTAGCTGCTGTGTGTTGTCAACCCTGCCTGATCTCTGAGGCTTGACGGTCAGTGTGTGATATGCTGTTATGATGTCAGGCCAAATCTCTTGAAAGACTAATTGCCCTAGCCCCCCCCCCCCCCCCCCTTATTGATCCTTCAATCACAACTGTTGCTTCCTTCGGACTAAAACTTTTGTTGTTATTGGAAGTTCAATAAAAGAGGGCAGGGTTTGAGATAGGTCAGTTAGTTGGAGTAGGAAATTAGATAGACAGAGAGACAGGTAGACAGAGAGACAGATAGATCTCTTAGGGAATTAAGGAATAAGGATCTTCGTAGGAGGACTTGTGTTTATTTGACTAGGCCATATGACAATATTACTCAAGGGAAATTAGTTCTTAACTTGGTTAATTTATTTGGCAGCTTTTCTGGATTGATCTCATTGGCACCCCTTTTATTTAGAAAACAAACCTATTACTAAATCTTTAGCCCTGGCATCCTCCAGTCGGATGACATCAACAAATGGACATCCATACGATTGTCTCTATGGGGTAGAGGATACATATTGAAAATGATTGTTCTACCAAGGCTCACTTATATCACTGCCTCTATTCTTCTCAAATTTCCCCCAAACTGGTTCAGAGACATTAAATCCCTTTTTATCTGATTCCTTTGGAACTGAAGGACTAGACCCAGATCCATGGGGGGACAGGAGTCCCAGATGTAGTTCAGTATTATCTTTCATACAATGCAAGGTATCCATTGACTTGGGCCTATAAACCTGGCTCTCTGGAAGGCAGCTGGGAGTGGCTGGAGAAGACCATCGTATCTCAAATTAAGAACATATCCCTTGGCATCGTTGTGGTGCTGTCCAGAACCACCACCTCTATTGGATAACGTGATTATTAGGTTTTCATGCTCTTATTGTGAAGCAGCTGCACAGGAAACTTAACATAGAGGGGCTTTCTATTCCATCCCGTCCCATCTGGTGTAACCCGGTCCTTTCAGCTGGAGGATGCACTTTAGGTCATAAAAGTTGTCAGAGCCAGAGGTGTTACAACAGTCAGACAGATCTTTCGCGATAAAATCTTACCATTTCAATCATTTAAAATGCTGCTTTTGGATTATTTTAATTAACATAATGCATAACTATCGCTATAAATAAGAAACGTGGGGAGGGAGCTGTGCCTGCAACGTGCTCGGAGTGGGATCAGCTTAATTTTTTTTTTTAAATTTAAAACCTTGTCAAGAGGTTTGGTCTCAAAGTCCAGCTGGCCAGGAGCACGACCTTAATATATATCTCTGACTGCTTCTCAGTGGAGTACAATCTGGAGGGCGGCTCTGAGCTCATATCTAAATGTGTGACATTTAGGATTATATACAATACAAGATTCTGAGTAGCTCATACGTTACCCCCCTATTCGATTATCCCAAGTTGGACGACAAACACAGAGATTTATTCTGACACAAATGTGGCAATCGAGGCTCATTACTTCAACGCCTTTGGGAACGTCCAGCTGTTCAAACACTCTAATTATTCAAATTGTTTTAAACTGGAAGGAGCATAAAAACTAGCCTTCTCTAGGGATTCTTGGCTGGAGGATCACCTGGGCTTGCTGAACATCAAATCAAATTTATAATAGAATAGACATAGAAACTGCTACAAAAATCCTAACAAGGTTTCAGGGAAAGCCTTGTTGTCACAATTGGGTTGAAAGAAATCTCATTGAATGAAAGGCTAATTCATGTCTAGTTGTGACACGACATCAGATCTCCTGTGAGCCGGTTGGCCAACATCAGATCTCCTTTGAGCCGGTTGGCCAACATCAGATCTCCTGTGAGCCGGTTGGCCAACATCAGATCTCCTGTGAGCCGGTTGGCCAACATCAGATCTCCTGTGAGCCGGTTGGCCAACATCAGATCTCCTGTGAGCTGGTTGGCCAACATCAGATCTCCTGTGAGCCGGTTGGCCAACATCAGATCTCCTGTGAGCCGGTTGGCCAACATCAGATCTCCTGTGAGCCGGTTGGCCAACATCAGATCTCCTGTAAGCCGGTTGGCCAACATCAGATCTCCTGTAAGCCGGTTGGCCCGATGTGTCGCTGAGGGGATGTTAACGGTGCTTCTTGAAGGACTTCTCCATTTGTAAATTAAATATATTCCCGTAGGCTACTTTTCCAGGATGCTACATTCGCCTGTTCTCTCGTTCGGATGTGGAATGATTTATTCTTTCTGTTTGCCACAAGTTGATATGGTTGATAACTAGGCTTTTCTAGATGTCTGTTCCTCACAGCATGACAACACAAGAGGGTGTTCTCTCTGTGTTTGTTCGTGTCATTCGGTTGCCATAGAGAAAAATACATGTTGCCACGACAATGTCCATACATTTTTTTGCATGACCCTGAAATGAACCTTTTAGACAAGTGAGATATTGTCCTTGTAAGTGGGTGTGCATGATTCTGGGTGAGCAGGAATTAATTTTTGCGTGTGTGTGTGTGTATGTGTGTGTACACGTGTGTGCGTATGCACCGTAATGAATTGGCTGTTCATTACGCCCATTGACTCACATCTTGGACAGCACACACACACACACACACACACACACACACACACACACACACACACACACACACACACACACACACACACACACACACACACACACACACACACACACACACGTTTAATGTGCCCTCCCTCCTGTCCCTCTCGAAGAGGAGGGGGGTCGAACAAAGCGACCGCTCTGTTTGTGAGACCCGCCCCCGCCTGTCGCTCGGCCTGTAATTAATAGGAGCATGTCGAGACTATAAAAGCCATCGTCTTTAATGGCCCGTGTTTTACAGTCACTTAAGAGGAGGAGCGGCCTCCTCCAGTTGTTATCACAGTAGCTTAGCTCTCATGGAAGGACTGTGGAGCCACGTTTAAACAGAAACAACCACACGCTGCTCTCCCTGTGAACATCACCGAGATACCACTTTGTTTAATCCTGTGGTGGACGTGTGTTTATGTCAGCAGATCTCTATGTCATGAGCACACATGCAAACACACAGACACACATAGACACACACACACACACACACACACACACAGACACACATAGACACACACACACACACACACACACACACACATACACACACACACACAGATACAAACACACACATGCGTACACACGCACACACAGACACACACTGCACACACACATGTACACTGCACACACATATACACACAGAAACACGTGCACACCCACACACACACACACAGCCCCTCGTATGAGGCCTTCCTAGCAACTAGAACTACAAATAATCCCACCGGGCACGTCTCGCTGTCAGCCTGAGACGCAGTCACTCTCCACCGACATGGAGACCAAAATATAATGTGGAGCAAACCCCAGGGCCTGTCCTGGAGCCCTGCAGCACCCCACACCCCCCAGGGCCTGACACCCCACACTAGGGCTGGACGTTTTTTTTTTTTTTATACGTACGGTACATTTATATCACGGTATAATTTGAAGCATAGACGGTAACGGTATATATCGCGGTATATTCATTTATCTTAAAATGTCTATATAAATGCTTCTGAAGGGGTAAATAAACACTGTCAGCTATTACTGTACTCTTGTATTACTAGGACATATTTCACATAGTACAGAGGTATTTTTAAGAACATTTATTGTGCAAAACTGCAATAGAAAAATGCAAAAGCTTTTCTCAAGTTACTTCCATCTCTGAAAAACACTTTTTTCATGAAATACAATCAAATCAAGCGGCACAAAGTGAAAATAAAAACTACTGCAGGACAGGAGGTTTCTTTCCCTCAAACAACTCAAACACAATAAAACTCCAACATAACTTAAATTTAGTGTACATCTTTGACAACGTAGAGAGAGAGCGAGAGAGCGTGATGTAATAGGTTTGAGTTTGAGGTTTGAGCGTCCTAAGTTGCCGTAGTTGATGATGTCACACCAGGATGTCATTGTCAACACAGAGTTGGAAACGAGAGCAGCCAGATGGATAAAGTGATATAAAGAAACGATGTGAAGTTATCTTTGAACCTCATCAATGCAAGCCTCGTCAATGCAAACGTCGAGTGAATCGTCAAGTAACGTTAGCGTCATTGCTACTGCTGTGACTAGCTGCTCTAGTCTACCGATCACAAGGTATGAAGGTATAGTCAAAATCCATACCGTAGCGCAAATTCATACTGTTTATACCGTTTATACCATCCACCCCTACCCCACACCCCCAAGGGCCTGACCTGGAGCACACCACACCCCCCAGGGCCTGACCTGTAACCATGCAGCACACCACACCCTCCAGGGCCTGACCTGGAACCATGCAGCACCCCACACCCCCCAGGGCCTGACCTGTAACCCTGCAGCACCCCACACCCCCCAGGGCCTGACACACCACACCCCCCAGGGCCTGACCTGTAACCCTGCAGCACACCACACCCTCCAGGGCCTGACCTGGAACCATGCAGCACCCCACACCCCCCAGGGCCTGACCTGTAACCCTGCAGCACCCCACACCCTCCAGGGCCTGACCTGGAGCACACCACACCCTCCAGGGCCTGACCTGTAACCATGCAGCACACCACACCCCCCAGGGCCTGACCTGTAACCCTGCAGCACCCCACACCCTCCAGGGCCTGACCTGGAACCATGCAGCACCCCACACCCCCCAGGGCCTGACACACCACACCCCCCAGGGCCTGACCTGTAACCCTGCAGCACACCACACCCTCCAGGGCCTGACCTGGAACCATGCAGCACCCCACACCCTCCAGGGCCTGACCTGGAACCATGCAGCACCCCACACCCTCCAGGGCCTGACCTGGAACCATGCAGCACCCCACACCCTCCAGGGCCTGACCTGGAACCATGCAGCACCCCACACCCTCCAGGGCCTGACCTGGAACCATGCAGCACCCCACACCCTCCAGGGCCTGACCTGGAACCATGCAGCACCCCACACCCTCCAGGGCCTGACCTGGAACCATGCAGCACCCCACACCCTCCAGGGCCTGACCTGGAACCATGCAGCACCCCACACCCTCCAGGGCCTGACCTGGAACCATGCAGCACCCCACACCCTCCAGGGCCTGACCTGGAACCATGCAGCACCCCACACCCTCCAGGGCCTGACCTGGAGCCCTGCAGCACCCCACACCCTCCAGGGCCTGACCTGGAACCATGCAGCACCCCACACCCTCCAGGGCCTGACCTGGAACCATGCAGCACCCCACACCCCCCAGGGCCTGACCTGGAACCATGCAGCACCTCACACCCTCCAGGGCCTGACCTGGAACCATGCAGCACCCCACACCCCCCAGGGCCTGACCTGGAGCCCTGCAGCACCCCACACCCCCCAGGGCCTGACCTGGAACCATGCAGCACCCCACACCCTCCAGGGCCTGACCTGGAACCATGCAGCACCCCACACCCCTCCAGGGCCTGACCTGGAACCATGCAGCACCCCACACCCCCCAGGGCCTGACCTGGAGCCCTGCAGCACCCCACCCCCCCCAGAGCCTGACCTGGAACCATGCAGCACCCCACACCCCCCAGGGCCTGACCTGGAGCCCTGCAGCACCCCACCCCCCCCAGAGCCTGACCTGGAACCATGCAGCACCCCACCCCCCCCAGAGCCTGACCTGGAACCATGCAGCACACCACACCCTCCAGGGCCTGACCTGGAACCCTGCAGCACACCACACCCCCAAGGGCCTGACCTGGAGCCCTGCAGAACACCACACCCCCAGGGCCTGGAACCCTGCAGACTTCTAAAGCCACCTCAGAAACCCTCAGTCAGATGCATGCGTGCGTGCGTGCGTGCGTGCGTGCGTGCGTGCGTGCGTGGCTGCGTGCGTGCGTGCATGACCAAACAGTAGTCATGGCCATCTGTCCAAATCTTGCCAGGTGCTGCCCATTCTAAGTGGTCTATTTTGATCTGTTCCTAACTGGGCTATTTTCATTCTGTCCTAAGTGGACTTTCTAATTGGCCTGTTCAGTTTGGGCATGCAGCACTAACTGAATGAGGGCTGATATATATTTAGTGCCTTCTGTCTCTATGTAAGTTAGACATGACAATGAAACATTGTCATATTATATTTTGATGATCTCTTCTCACAGTTTGGAGGCCCAGGAGTTCCCATAATGCCTTTGGGTCATTTGTTTTTGTGTCAGGGGCAGAAGCCGGGGGTACTGTGATCCCTTTGATGCCAACCAGACTGTGACCCAGACTGTAAAACTTGCATAGTAGCACAAAAACAGACCAAACACAGGCTTTGTTTTTGCATGGGGGGACAGGCTCCACAAAGACGCAGCTAGAATAACAACTTCCTCGCTGGTCGGCTCATTAAAAAGTTTCGCAGCCCGCAGAATGCATCGCGTCAGAACTAAAGTCATTTGCAGCGTTGATTGAAGATGCAATGCTCTTGCTTTGCCTGTACCTCTGTGTCTGTTTGGTGACAATGGGTTTGGGGAAGGGGATGGATGGGGGTGAGAGGGGGAGGTGGATTTGGAGGGGGGGGGGTCACGCTTAAAGGAAGTCTGACTAATGTGTGTGATCTATTCATATCGCTCCCCCCAAGAGAAAGAGACAACTGGAGATAGAGTCAGTGAGAGAAGCTGTGCTGGAAGCACGCCAAGGGTTAGAGTCCAGCTTTCAGGCCACACCGGAATCATTCTTTTAAAATCATTCTCTTTAATCGCCTTTTCTTTCTTCTTTTACTCTCTCCTCTCTCTCTCTCTCTCTCTCTCTCTCTCTCTCTCTCTCTCTCTCTCTCTCTCTCTCTCTCTCTCTCTCTCTCCTCGTGTGGAATTTGGCAGCTCTCTCAGCTGCTGCTCCCTCCCTCCCTCCCTCACTGCTTCGTCTGAGCTGTGTGTGTCTGTCTTGCTGTGACTCGGAGGGGGTGAGCCTGGTGTGAGAGTGTCAGAGAGTCTCTGGCAGTGTGTCAGTCCCTCGGTCAGGAGTACAGTACAGACCAGTGTGTGTGTGTGTGTGCGTATCTGTGCGCGTATGTGTGTGTGTGCATGTATGTGTTTCTCAACTTACTCCAGCCTGAGATCAAGGAAATCATTAGTGGCATCATCTGTGCTAATCAGGAACCCGCACGGCGCCACAGATTAGGTAAGTTTGACTTTGAACAACTTTGTGGTTGATGATGTAGTTGTTGCCCGGGGGGGTTAAATCTCCGGTGAAAGAGGGCTACTTGCACGGCGCAAACTGTTTTAGATTATCCATACACCTAGTCTACTTAATGCACAGCTCTGTGTGGCTTTACGAAAGGAGGAGTCATAGTCGAGGGACTCAAAGGGACTCCAGGACAGAGTCATGTGGCTGCCCTTCTTTTGAACCTGGTTGGAGATTGTGTGCCCCAGTAAGAGAAACTGGGATGTGTGTTTCCTAGCAGGTCTGGTATCCCGGTCTGTTGGTCTCTCTCAGGAGCCAGTCCTGATGGAGCTGCAGGGAATGGTATTATTGAATGTTTAACTGGATCACGTGTTGAATAGCAGTTTCTTGGTGGTCAGTTATTAACCTTAATGAAAAGCCTCTGTTTGCACTTGACCTCTGCGGTCATTCCTTCTCTTGCATCATCTCTGGCACAAATTGACCGCCAATACACTGAAACCAAAACACAAGATCGCACACATATTAACTCATTCACGGCCAATCACGTAATATTACGCGTTTGCTCGCCAACCGTCTTTTTTCAATTTTAATATCCTATACACTCTCACGGACCTCAGTGTTATCATTGGAACTCATTCTGAGACCCCGAGAGTGCAATGCCGGCCGAATCCTGCTAGGTGGCAGTATCGCCCACCCTTTGAAACCTTATTTCACACTGTGTGTTACATTATATATGGTCCAGGCCGAGAATTTGGACTCAGGCAAGTTAAACGCTTCATCTGAGCACCTTGTAAGTTGTGACGCGTTCAGCACACTTCATGCATATTGTGTGCCATTTCATGTCAGGGATCCGATGGACATCAATACTGGAAATCGGGATCAGACAATTGGAATATTATTTTTGGGATACCTCCTAGTAAAGGTTAAGGACTATATGACATCAATCCTACTTTGATCCAACAATGATTTCACATCGATCGCAACGATTATGTAACATACTCCAAAACGTATGCCGTTGCTGACGATCAGAGCATCAAAAAACAACCCCCCCCCCCTTTGAGGCATTCATGATGAAACATAATACCTATTATATACCTTTGATTTTAAAATAGTAACATGTCCAGGCGAGCAACACAAACGACTTTAGCAAAATTCACATAGCGCTCCATAACTCAGCTTTTCAGGAATTAGCCCGGATCACTCTGAAACTATACAATATTCACCACGGGATAACACGCAAACCTATACATGAAATTCTCTAAAAAAATTTACATATTGGACGAGAGATAGTGACTGTCAAATGAGCCATAGTATTGTCTCCATAGCTATAATATAGAATATAGATATAGCTCTGCAAACATTGTGACGCATCGTGAAAATAGGCAATGGAAAGATGGCCCATTGACTACAGGATGAGGATAATAGCTGGCACTCAAATAATAATAATTGTAGTCAACAAACTGAACTGTGTGTATTGTGGGTTTGTATTTGCCTAGTAACCGGTTTCTCCCAGCAAGTTGACTTGTTCATCCTTGGTACATGTTTGTTGATTTCAATGAATTAAAGGGAGAGGTAAGTGTAATTTTTGGCTTGATGCAGACAGATGTGTGTGTGTGTGTGTGTGTGTGTGTGTGTGTGTGTGTGTGTGTGTGTGTGTTGCTTGAGACTGAAATAGTGACAGACGCATGTACAGCAGCTGAACCACACACACACACACACCATTAGTTTCACCAAAGAGGGTGCACGTTTCACAAAGAGACCTAACGGCGAGCCTTGGGACATTTGTTGTCCAGTTTATATTTTTGGAATGTCTAGAGCTTTATCTCGTGGCCTGGCTGCTTCCCCAATGTAAAGATGCCGGATTGAATGTGTGTAAATCGTGGTTTAGTTTGAATGTTCCACATTTCACATGGATGCGAGGTTTTTAAGCCTGAGCCATTTGTCCATACGCTGCTCAGTGGGGGAGGTCTTTCCACTAGCCATGCATACTGACAGACATGTTTGGAGACATACAAAGCTTGTTCACTATCAGGGATGCAGCAGAGCGGAGAGCTTCAAGCTCACTTCAGGCCACACGCACCTGTCTATCTGTGACATGGAGTTTGTCCATCTTTTTTAAAAGAGCTGTAAGTGGTATTTTCTTTGTTAAAATAAGTGGTCTACATGTTAAAATAATAGCTCTACACTCAAACAGCCATCACTGTGATATATAGTGTTTGGTCAGTAACATGGGTCTCCCAGTCCCTCTGCTCTGCAGTAAACAGAAAACACTTTTTTTGGTATCCCTTCTGACTTTATCCAATCAGGAGAGAGAACTCCACACTGCAAAAATGGTCTGACAAAAATTAAGAAATTTAAACAAATATGTGCTTGAAACAAGTAAAATAATCTGTCAGAAATTTTGGCTTAGCAAGTTTTCTTGAAAAAGGTTTAAATATCTAGGGTTCTCTCTCCTGATTGGATTACGTAGGAACGGGATACCAGAAAATGTATTTTCTGTTTACTGCAGAGTGGAGGGACTGGGAGACCAATGTTTCTGACCAGACAATCTATATCAGTGATGGCACCTTTAAGTTGGTGTAAATAATATGATATAAATGTGTAGTATAATAGGCCTATGTTATTGTAAGTAGTGTCTGACTAGTGTAAGTGACATGACAGTTGGGTATCCTCAAGAAATACACTAGGTCTCAAAATCAATACTGCACTGATTATAGATCATTCTTTTTACATTGGTTATTGTTTACCTTATGTATTTTACTACTATTTTGGAAAAGTGGAAAGTAACTAAGTATTTTTAGTTAAGGATTGTACGTTCCGAGGTACTGGCACTTTACTTTACTTTAATTTTAGGGCACTTTGTACTACACCACATTTCAAAGGAAATATTCAACTTTTTACTCCACTACATTCATCTGAAGCCATCAGTTATTAGTTACTTTGAAGAAAAGGTTTTTGCATAGAAAACATGGCAAAAATGTATGAAGATTATGTACTTTCAAATTTGAAGCCTGCCAACTACAAGAGGACATAATCAAAGTTTGAGTTTGAGTATTGAATGCTCCCAAACACCACAATACACAAACATCATGTAGAATGCGTATTTATACTTTTTTTTTTTATCCACTTTTTCTCCCATCCCAATTTTGTATTGCCAATTCTCCCCTCCCCTGTTTTGAACGTTGCTAGACTATGCCCCCCACTGGTCGGTTGTAGTGAGGATAGAAGCCTTGCATCACGTGTCCCCTCCAGTACATGAGGAGGCAGCCTGTCACATCTTTTCACCAGACAGCGCGGACTCTCAGTGGCGAGGAGTAACACGTGGGAGGCTCATGCTGCCCCCGATACTTCCTGTCTCTGCTGTGCAGGCATCACCCAACCGACCTGTAGGAGTCACTGTCCAACGTCCAATCCCCACCCATCGACTTCCACCCGCTGACTCTGCCAAATGAGCCAGTACGAAGGCCGGCCCAAGTTGAAGGCAATGCTGAGACTGGGATTCGATACCGGAGTCTCTTGCATTGGTGACGAGCGCAATCTCCGCTACGCCACCCAGCCGCCTTGCGTATTTATACTTTTGATACTTGTATACATTCAATATCAAATACTTCTCCACTTCTAAGTAGAATTCTTAATGGAGGACTTTTACTTTTAAAAGAATACTATTTCATTGGGTTTCATTCTATTTCTACTTTTACTCAAGTAAAGTAAACTGTGTATCTCTTCCACCACTGGTTCAATACACCCCCCACTACACCCCCTGCTTGCAGACCTAGCTTGCATAGCCTGTTAGCTCTCCATGCTTTTACTCTGAGAAGAACCTCAGGTCTGACCAGCCCTGGCTGCCAGCTGTCCCCTGTCCAGAACATTCCTGTGAACTCTGACCTGTGATCCTAATATAAAGGGCTGCGCAAGCTTCAAATGACTTCCTCTGCCGCATCTTTATTAAGATTTATTCTTTCTTGTCTTAGAGAGCTTAGAGAGCCACTTATGCACACATGCCTACATGCTTAAGGGTAGTAGCAGACTCAGGCTAAAAGCCCAGTGTCAAATCTATTGTTGTCAGGACATTTCAGTTGAATTGAGGCTATTAGAGAAACAGACCAGAAACGAATCATTATGATGTCTAGTTTTCAGATTGATGTATTTTGAAAGTCCTACATTGGGGGTTTCAATGTGTTTCATAAGTCCTAGGTTCACGAAACTGGCTCACGTGATAGAAAACCATGTAAACATAAATTTCCAGTAAAAAGAAAATTACAATCTAAAATGACCAACGCCCGGGGATAAGTGGATCAGACGAAATAGGATCTCACAGAGAGGACCTGTTTTCCCCCCACTGTTAACACATGTGTTATACCTAGATGATAAACACACATATGGAAGTGAGTCGACTTGTGCGTTTAGTCCGTGGCATCGTGGTAAATGTTTGCAACAAAGAGAGCGGATGTCCTTCATGTGGTGTTGTGACTGGACAAAAGTATTGTAAAATGGCTTGTGTATAAAGTCTTCTTTGTGTGATAGTGGTTTCAAACCTTTCATAGAGTCATTTAGAGCTGTTATGGTTCCAGCGCTCTTGTGTACGGCTTTGTAGCAAGGGACGAAAAACCCAAACTGTTGCTCCATTTTGACTTTGCACGTTTTGGGGATTTTCATCATGGAAGGATAATAAAACCAGTATGGCTGGTTCGCTTCAGAGCCCACGGACAATTTTACTTAAACTCCATTGTAGTTTGTAATTATGAATAAATGCTGCCTAGATGCTGCTCTTTTATGTCCAGTTGCACTTTGGTTGACTCCTTGTGGTCCGTGCTGTAGCACGGTGGCTGAACTGGCTTCCCAGATGAGAAGAGATGTGACTCCGGGAGTATATAATTCATACATGTCATACGTGCTTCATTCATGCACTATTTGTGGTTTTGTTGGCGATTTGTTTTTGCAGGCAACTTGCTCTGTTGCTCTTCCATGTTGTCAGGGTCATGTCGATGATTAAACCTCCTCTCTCCGTCTCTTCTCTCCCCCGCTGTCAGTTTGCTCTCGCCTCCGCTTTTTGGGTTTGCGGTGAAAAACCGAGCCTTGCTTCATAAAACTTTCCGTCGACGGCAGCAAATAACAACAGGGTCAGGCGAGGAGACCGCGGCCCTCAGCAGCAGCACGCACCCCAGAGAGGCCGGCAGGGCAGAGGCCTCTGGTGCACCGGAAGATGGTTAATAAAGGGTCAGGCAACATTTCCCCCCAAGATCCCAACTCGTAACCCTTTCACTGCCACACTACAGAAGGTTAACCCCGACGGTTAACCGTCGGTAGTGTGATAGTAAAGGGTTAACCTTCTGTAGTGTGGCAGTGAAAGGGTTAACCTGCTGTTGTGTGGCAGTGAAAGGGTTAACCTTCTGTGTATTGTCGCAGTGAAAGGGTTAGCCGTTTGGTAGTGCGGCAGTGGAAGGGTTAATTGATATGCATCTAGAGCTGCAGTATAATCAGTTCCCTGTGTACTGTGATGACCTTTTGGTGAGTGAGACGCTCTGCATCCGCCGGCCGTCTCAGACTCATCAAAGAGAAGCCGCCTATTCTCGGTCCTTGCCCCACAATGGTGGAACGAACTGCCCACCACAGTTAGGACAGCCGAAACCCGTCCAATCTTTCGCCGTCGACTAAAGACACACTTCTTCAACCAATATCTGAAATGATTTTTTTTTTTAATAAAAACTAAATAAATAACCATAACTAACCTTACTGTCATGCACTTGTCCTAATATACTAACCTACACAGCTACACTGTAGCACTCAACACTTTGATGAACATTGTTACTCAGCTGATTTGAGTTGTGCCCTGATGACTTGTCGTACAGAACTTGTAAGTCGCTTTGGATAAATGACTAAATGTAAATGTGACCGGTTGAGAGGACTTGAGGCGGAGGGCAGTTGGCATGACGTTGGGATGTTTGCTCACTTGTCTGGCTGCTTGCCGTGGAGAGGAAGGTGGGCAGAGAGGGTGGGGTCAGTGGGAAAGGACCGAAGAAGCAAGTCACAGTTACACTCAAGGTAGAGACTAAACATCAGGTTGCTCTTGGTTACTTCTAGCTATTGTGTCTGTATGTACTGGATGTGTGTGTGTGTTCTATAATTGTATTGTGCGACACGGCGTACAAGAGGAAGAGGCTGAGCGGCTAAGAATGTAGACGGGGAGTTCTCTGCCGTTCTCACAGTTGCACACCCTGTTGTTCCGACTCCATCAGAGGTCACCGAGGATCAAGTTCCTCCTCCAAAAAACAACATCCAAAGATGTGTGGTAACGCTCACCGACTTTGAGAAGAAGGACAAGGACATGTGCCTCAGCTTCACCAGTTTATTTTGGCCATCGAACAACGTCTTGGCCTAGTAGTCAGAGGCCTGTCATTTGTCCTCAAAGTTGGTGAGTGCTACGGTCTGCTACCATACATCTTTTAGATGTTGTTTTTTGAAGTACATATGTTTTTTGGTTTAGCACCACAGTAAGAGTTTCTTCCATGGGAAGGCCCGTCTAACTCCTCCACTGTGATCAAGTCTTACTGCTAAGGCCAGTAGAGTCTCACTGCTGGACCAATGTGTATGTGAAGGTATTGTCCACAGTTGCCACCTGTCCCACAGTCCTCTACATGGGACCATAATTAAAGTTGGAGTGAATGGGAGTCCATTAGCCGGACAGAGGAAAGTCTATCAACAATCCATGAAGAATATCAGCTGGTTAGTAGTTGACTGTAGGCTACGGGGTGTAGTTCAAATACATCTAGAGCCACTTTTGACACTTGATACAGCGTAGTATAAATAAAATGTTAATCTCCCTTATAGCAGACCATCCCACTGGTCCCATTAATGGAATGTTTGTGTTTGTGTAGTTCTCTTTCTCCCAACATGGCTGCTGCCTGTGTGACCGTTGGCGACCACTTTCCAAAGAACCTATCTAATTTCTGTGCAGTGGTAGAGTAGGTACAACACTGGAAACGCTATATATTACAGTTCCACTGTGAATTGTTTACAATACACAGTAATAGGTAGGGTTGGGCACCGAGAACCGGTTCTAATAGGAACCGGTTCCTAACTTCCGGTTCTGGAACCGGAAGTAACATATTTGCATTTCGATTCTTAATTTTGATTCTTAAAAAAAAAGTTTTTTACTTTGTTAATTAATACCCTAGTTACAGTACAGCAACCAAATTAAACTGTATCAAGTCAACTGACAATGTGAATAGTATGAAACAAATTTAAGATAAAAAAAAATAAAAATCCTGCGAAATAAGCTGTGACCTGTTTTGACCTGCACCTCAAAGAATCTGAATCGAGAATCGTTTAGAACAGGAATCGAAATGGAGAATTGGAATCGGAACCAGAATCGTTCAAATCCAAACGATGCCCAAGCCTAGTAATAAGACACCAATTTTTTTTTTTTTATTTGCATGCTATATTTCTCATAAATCAACACATAGCAACCGCTGTTTCTTCTAACATGAAGGGAAGATGGACATTCTAAACATTCCGTGCAAGACCTCTATTTTCAACTATTGACCTATCTCAATCCTACGCCCCCTTTTTGTGATGTCATGATGATGCCGTTGTGACTTATCCTTGCTTCCTACTCCAAAGTCCTCTCCTCTCCTAGAAGCGTGTTTAAGCCCTGCTACTATGTTCAGCACATTCCACAGGAATGGAGAGGGGATTCAGTAAACATTACCGTCTGTCTCTAACAGCTTTATGTACTAATAATTATCCATAATAGCTGGTCATTAAGGTTGATTAATACCTGGTTTTATTGTTGTGCTTGCTTATTGGGATATGGGATAAGTTTCCTAGTTTACACCACCACCACCACCACCACCACTCCCTTCAGTTGAGCAAGCTCCCCAGACCGATGGTCTGCTCTGTGTTCAATCAAACTGCTCAAACAAACGTAGGTTACCATGGCTTCAGCCCGAAAGTTTAGCTGAGACTCGAGAGGAGAGACTGGTAGACCTACGTAGAGCAAACCTGGAACAATTTACCTGGAAATCATAAAACAGTAATCGTCCAAAACCGCAGCTGA
The DNA here is from genome assembly GCF_963971535.1 of Notolepis coatsorum. Taxonomy (NCBI): domain Eukaryota; kingdom Metazoa; phylum Chordata; class Actinopteri; order Aulopiformes; family Paralepididae; genus Notolepis; species Notolepis coatsorum. The sequence continues at coordinate 178,751,449 of NC_140166.1, read as the reverse complement.
ATTCTTGAATTACAATGTTATTTGTTTGGGGATCTTAGTAGTACACAGGTCGAGCGGTGCGGAGATGCACTTTCTCTGCTTGAGGTCTGGACAGATACTGAACAGAACAGCAATGCAAAACATATTCCTGTGCTGTGAACTGGCATCTGCTGACTGTTAGGTAGACACACACACACACACACACACACACACACACACACACACACACACACACACACACACATACACACACACACATATACACATATGCACGCGCATGCGCACACACATACACACACATACACACATACGCACGCGCACACACACACACACACACACACACACACACACACACACACACATACACACACATACACACATACGCACGCGCACACACACACACACACACACACACACACACACACACACACACACACACACACATACACACATACGCACACACACACACATACACACACGCACAGGCTTCCCTCCAGCAGCCTCATTAATCAGCATTACACAGTAACCACAGGACCAGCTTATGCATACATTAGTTTTATGTTGCATATGTTACAATAAGCCTTTTCCGGTATGTACATGATTTACGTTAATGCTCCACATGAAAAAATGTGTAAAGGATTTGACTACAGTTACAGGGATTCGTGTAGTGTGGTTTATATGTGGGGTACTTCAAAGACGGAGCATATGGCTGCGAAGGCCAACGTGATCATCCTGATTGATACAGAGGATGACTCAGAAGAAAACAATGAGGTCTCACGAAAGAAAGAACCCCGAGTTCTGGTTCTGGAGCAAAGACCCAACAGACAACCGGAACAACAACCCAAACCCAGTGGTTTTCATTTTCCCCCTCCCGGCTATAATTAAAAAAAATTAAATGGATTTCAAAAACCACACGGACATATTGCTTTGCTCAAACAATCAACCTCCTACTTTCAATTGCCTTCTGCTGTCAGATCTGTACACGGGAACTTGGCCTTTGAATTTGAACCGGCATTATGAGAGTGTGTCCTGCTGTTGTTCCAGTGAGGGTTATCTGTGTGTGTGTGTGTGTGTGTGTGTGTGTGTGTGTGTGTGTGTGTGTGTGTGTGTGTGTGTGTGTGTGTGTGTGTGTGTGTGTGTGTGTGTGTGTGTGTGTGTGTGTGTGTGTGTGTGTGTGTGTGTGTGTGTGTGTGTGTGTGTGTGTGTGTGTGTGTGTGTGTGTGTGTGTGTGTGTGGGGACGGGACGACGCAGAAAGGGGGACGGGGCAGATAGCTGCTGGGATGTTTGGAGCGTGGCGGATGACACTTTAGCCTCCAGCCGCCTCGGGGCTTGACGACGTGGGTGGATGAGGCCTCCCTACTCGTGTCACGAACCCCCCCCCACCCCCTGGGTCTGTTAGTCGCTCATCTGTTTCCTAACACACCGGCGTCTTGCTACACCATAGAACTGGCCAAGTTTCCTCTCTTTCACTTCAGGCGATAAGACAGAGGAACAGGCCCCAGTCTATTGTGTCGGCTGGTTCAGGGTGGTAGCAGCAGCAGTATTATTATGGTGGTAGGAGGGAGCAGGGGATGTCTAGGGGCGCACTAGTAGCCACAATACTTTGTATCGGATATGGGGCAGATGCCAAGCTAACATGTAAAATCCACTACCCAGAGACATATATGAATCAGAAATCAAAGCAAAGTGACTTAAAGGAAAACTCCAACATTTTGGGAAATTAGCTTATTTAACATCTTCCCTGGAGTTAGACAAGAAGATACATACCTTTTTTGTCTCTGTGCGTGCATTTTAGCTTTGGGAATAGACGCTCCGTTAGCATAGCTTAGCTTCATCACTGGAAGTGAGTAGGGGCCGGAGCCTTACAGTGCCTTACAGTGTATTTCAAGGTCTGACATTGACCAAACTTGATATGCATGACCTTGGTGGGCTCTAGGTCAACTCCTGAAAAGGGGGTCAATGTCAGACTTTGCAATCAAAAGTTAGGGGGCTAATAACCCTTGCCATAATTTCAGTGTGCCCCCTAACTTTTGATTGCAAGGTCTGACATTGACCCCCTTTTCAGGAGTTGACCTAGAGCCCACCAAGGTCATGCATATCAAGTTTGGTCAATGTCAGACCTTGCAATACACTGTAAGGCACTGTAAGGCTCCGGCCCCTACTCACTTCCAGTGATGAAGCTAAGCTATGCTAACGGAGCGTCTATTCCCAAAGCTAAAATGCACGCACAGAGACAAAAAAGGTATGTATCTTCTTGTCTAACTCCAGGGAAGATGTTAAATAAGCTAATTCCCCAAAATGTTGGAGTTCCCCTTTAAGATATTTATTTATACATTAAAAAAAGAATTGGCACGTTAGATCTCTTTAATGAAGAAAAACGAATTCATTTAATATATCTCAATCCTTTTTGTCCAATTACCCTAAAAGAATTATCTAAGTCTACTAGGGCTGACCCCTATTAGTCGAATGGTCGACTAATCGATCGAAAGGAGCCGTAGTCGACTGCCAACCTCCAATGCCAATGTTTTTTATATATATATATATTTTTGTATCATTCTTTCCAAAAGAAAAGAGGCCTAGAAGCGTGGCTAACGCTAATGGCACGCATACCAGAGGCTAACTGCCTAAGAAAATAGACACAGAGGCACTGAAAGAGGATTTCACCCGTCTAATGAACACACTAGACTAGACAAATATCAAGATGTATCCATCAGTGGACCAATTGCATGCTTTTGCAGAGAACAAGAAGCCTTCCGTCGACTCCTTCAGACCCCCACAGCCCAAATGGAATAAAAAAAAAGTATACTATTTTTTTTTTAAATTTTTTATAGTCGACTAATAGTCGACTATCGGCTAATTTCGGCCAATCATAGTCGACTATCCAAATCCTTAGTCGGGGACAGCCCTAAAGTCTACACTGTGCCCGGTAAAAGCAATTGGATCATTATTGGTACGCAATATTAACACTTTGAATGGACCAATCTCAAACCCTTCCCTCTTTTCTTGATCCTCCAATCAAACCCCGCCCCTTCCCTCAGACAAACTTGGCGCAGCGGGGGAAGTGCTAACCGTGCGTCCCTAGGAGTGACTAAAGCCTCCGCCCACTGCACCTGTCACTCAACTCACCGGGATCCGTCTGGATAATGACAGACTATAGCATATTGTCCTTCAGTCTGAGTCTGCCTGACTCATGATAATTCATCCATCACAGTTGTCCTGGTGTAACGTTACCAAACCCATTCATTCATTTTCTTTCTCTCTCTCTCTCTCGCTCTCTCTCTCTCTCTCTCTCTCTCTCTCTCTCTCTCTCTCTCTCGCTCTCTCTCTCTCTCTCTCTCTCTCTCTCTTCTCTTCTCTTCTCTTCTCTTCTCTTCTCTTCTCTTCTCTTCTCCTCTCTCTCTCTCTCTCTCTCTCTCTCTCTCTCTCTCTCACTCACACACACTTTTTTCCCCCCTCCCCTGTCTTGAACGTTGCTCGCATATGCCCCCCACTGGTCGGTTGTAGGGAGGATAGAAGCCTTGCATCACATGTCCCCTCCGATACATGTGGAGGCAGCCTGTCACATCTTTTCACCTGCCAGCGCGGACTCTCATTCGGTGAGGTGTAACGTGTGGGAGGCTCACACTACCCCCGCCATTTCCTGTCTCTGCTGTGCAGGCGTCCCCCAACCGACCTGTAGGAGTCCACAACGTCCAGATTACCACCCATCGACTTCCACCCGCTAACTCTGCCAATTGAGTTAGTATGACGGCCGGCCCAAGCCACGCCGACAGCCCGAGTCGAACCCGGTGTCTCTCTCTCACACACACTTTGAGTCAGAAACAAACATAGTATCAATGAGAGTATCAATAATACACATTTTATAAAAAGGCAGTGTAAATTGCCCTCTGTCTCTGTCCCCTCTTTCTGTTCTTTCTCTCTCTCTCTCTCTCTCTCTCTCTCTCTCTCTCTCTCTCTCTCTCTCTCTCTCTCTCTCTCTCTCTCTCTTTCCTCTCCCTCTCTCTCTCTGGTTCCGTCGCACGCCCACACTCTCAGGTGTGAGTCCCGGAGGGTGAGGTGCTGTCTGAGTATTTGGGGGATGATGAATTAACTGGCTGTAACAGCAGTTAGCCTGCTGTTTGATTGACGCACTGGATTGTAATCAAGTATTATTATGGCCATGTAGCGGAATGTAGGGAATTTTATATAGGCTCTCCAAGACGGCTGGAAAGCCCGAGGTTGGAGTTCTAGTGGAACAGCTGTGTTGGTGAATTCCTACACCGCCCCCCTTCCCCCTGCCTGTCAATGTATGGGTTAAGGGGTGAACAAGTCCGATATGAACAGGGGAAATATAATGATCACGCTAAACGTGCTAAAGCTGACTCCAGGCCTAAGACCGTAACCTTGAACTGAACCCTACGCTGCTTCTTGAACCCGGTGAATGTGAATCTAAGCTGTCCTAATGGAGGCACAGACCCACCGGCCTCTTGTCACTTTCTCCTTCGTGGACTCCGTCCTCGCTCCATGCGAGCGACCCTCTCCGACGTGGTTGATACACGATTCAGATTTAAAAGGTGGTTGGCGTTCTTTCGTGGCAGTTTGAGACATGTGGGGTAGACGCCATGTACAATGCTAAGCTAACTTCATATCAAGCTGACAAATTGAGACGTCATGGTGTGGAAACGGTTGTATAATATTTGCATATTATGTCATATGCTGATTGTAGATAGGATGACAGATTGATGTTTTGAAATGCAAATGTGAACTACTAGGAGGATTTCAACATCATATCATTGTATATTCAATGTCCATAACTTGGCAGGATTACTGTAGAAACATGTTGAGATCGATGAGAATGAAAGACAGGGCCGGCTGGTTAGTGTAGAGGTCTAAGAACTCGCCTACCACCTCAGAGACCCTGGCTCAATTCCTGGCAGTGGTACCTTCGGCTTGTTCGTCCTATGAACACAATTTTGGCAGTGTTCCTGGTCATTGCAACAGCGACTCCTACTGGCCAGTTGGGGGGCCTGTTCAGCAGGGAGGGGATCTGGGGAGATAGCATCGCAGAGATGTCAGGTGAAGCGGATGGCAACTCAACATGTATCGGAGGAGGCATGTGGTAGTCTACACCGTCCCCAGATCGACAGTAGGGCAGCGTAACAACCAGGGGGGAATTGGCATACTGATTAAATTGGGGATGGGTGAAAAAAGGCAAAAAATCTAATAAAGAATCAAAGCCAATTGATGAGACCGCGACGACTCCATCGCTGTGCTCTATATTGTATATTTATGTGTGTCCGGGTCAGATCCACAGGAGTTCTACTGAAGGCTTTTACGGCGCAAAGGAAGCCTTCCAAACAAAACTTGCTTTATCAACAAAAATAACTCCACGTTCACGGTTAGCTAGGCTGTTTCAACCCTCTCATCTTGTCGTCAAAACAATCCCCAAGCCTGTGGGTGGGAACAACCTGCAAAATGGGAACAATGGGGTTTATGGGAATGTGGTCTTATCATGAGAATTAGACTACTAGACTTATCATGAGAATTAGACTACTAGACTTATCATGAGAATTAGACTACTAGACTTATCATGAGAATTAAGATCTGACAATGATATACAGTATTTGTTGGAAATTCCCCTTGTAGCAGCTTTAATATGGTGTTAGTTTATCACACTGTAACACCTGTAGTAGTTTAGTTCAGAAATACTTTTGCAAGCGTAACAGACTTGGCACCACAGAGTACAGGCTCCAGGCCAGGCGCTCCGCGAGAGGGGAGGGGAGGGGAGGGGAGGGGAGGGGGAGGGGAGGGGGGTGGAGGCGGGGTGTGTCTGTTCTGTTTCCCTGTTTAAAACAGTCCAAAACCAAAATGAAAGGGGGAGATCCCCAGAGACACACGCTGCGACGCTGCGTCTTCTCCCAGCGCTCTCCGGCTGCTCCTCCACGCGGCAATCAGCCTCAAATTGTAGAGGTTCGCTCCACCTCCAGCCACTCATACTCTCCCTACCACTTCGTACGAAACATCACTAGAGGCCTACAAAGGACTGCTAAACAGGGACATTCTATTCATGACATTCTATATACGAAAGGGCCATCTAAACATTGTGTGTGTGTGTGTGTGGTGTGTGTGTGTGTGTGTGTGTGTGTGTGTGTGTGTGTGTGTGTGTGTGTGTGTGTGTGTTGTGTGTGTGTGTGTGTGTGTGTGTGTGTGTGTGTGTGTGTGTGTGTGAGACCGTGTGTGTGAGTGAGTGAGACCTGTGGGGTAGACACAGCCACGTACAATGCTAAGCTAACTTCATATCAAGCTGACAAATTGAAAGCTGCCAATGATATCTACAATACCCCTTGTAGCAGCTTTAATATGGTGTTAGTTTATCACACTGTAACACCTGTGGTAGTTCAGAAATACTTTTGCAAGCGTAACGGACTTGGCACCGCAGAGGTACAGGCTCCAGGCCAGGCGCTCGGAGGGGAGGGAGGGGAGGGGGGGAGGGGTGGGGAGGGGAGGGGAGGAGGGGCGTGTTCGTTTCCCGTAACACTGCATCTTGTCATTGCCTCAGGGCCCTTGAGGCTGAACAGGTACGGAAACCTTCTCTCAGACACGCCCAGTGTGTGTGTGTGTGTGTGTGTGTGTGTGTGTTTGTGTGACAGTTGTTAGGTCTTGTGAGTGAGACTGGCAGGCCTCCATCGCATTCTGCGCCTTAATAATTAATGACAGGTATTTTTGTCAAAGACAAAGAAGAGTAATATGTGTAAAGGTGCCAGTAGATGAGCTTTTATTGAAACGACCCATCAATCACTGTGTTAATGCTTATTATAATAACTTTATTTGTATAGCACTTTCATACAGATGCCTGCAGGCCGCGCTGCAATTATGTACTTGAAGATTAATCTGTAGCTTTGTGGGATGATTACTTGGACACAGAAGACAAGAGGGATTTACTGCATGTAAGACAATAGGGGCTGCTGGTATTGAGAAGCGTTCCCAGTAGGGGTGTAACGGTACACAAAAACCACGGTTCGGTACGTACCTCGGTTTTGAAGTCAAGGTTTGGTACAGTGGGGGGGGGGGTTAGATGCCAAACTTTCTAATCGAATCTTTAGTAGAGTTGAATAATCCCAAGCTCCTCTAGAGGTACAAATAAATAAATAAAAAATAAGTTAATGAACGGATTTGTAAAATGTATCATATTGATATATTGATCAAAATGAATGTGTGTTTGATTTGATTTATTCATAATAAACATAACACAGTGAATGAACTAATAACTTAGCGATGTGAGGTTTTAATTGCATATATTCAACCCTGCCTCATTTTCTTACCTATCGCAATTTCTGAAAAGTATAGAAATGAATCGAACAAAACTCCACGGTCAAACAATATTCAATTTCATGATGCATCGAATCACTGCAATCACAATGATCGGAAGACGTTGTCGGGTTCTGATCATCACCCCTCTCCCTTACTATCCTGTAGTGATGCACGATATATCGGCCGCCGATATAATATCGGCCGATATGGCAGTTTTTTTTACACATCGGTATCGGTCCGATATCAAGATAGGGCCGATATGGGCCAAAAAAAATTAAAACTTTTTACATGTTTTGGCCTTAAATAGTTAAAAAATGTCAGTCATTTCTGAAAATAAGTTACAAAAGTAAAAAAATATGCGTTTTGGAAAATAGCTCTTTATTTGATTATCATTAAAAAAGTGTTTTCTATACAGAGATATCGACATTGGTAAATATCGGTATCGGCCAGAACAGCAATATTAATATCAGTTATCGGTATCGGCCACAATTTTCACATCGGTGCATCACTACTATCCTGTGTGTCGGGTCCTGATCCTCACCCCTCTCCCTTACTGTCCTGTGTGTCGGGTCCTGATCCTCACCCCTCTCCCTTACTGTCCTGTGTGTCGGTCCTGATCCTCACCCCTCTCCCTTACTCTCCTGTGTGTCGGTCCTGATCCTCACCCCTCTCCCTTACTGTCCTGTGTGTCGGGTCCTGATCCTCACCCCTCTCCCTTACTGTCCTGTGTGTCGGGTCCTGATCCTCACCCCTCTCCCTTACTGTCCTGTGTGTCGGGTCCTGATCCTCACCCCTCTCCCTTACTGTCCTGTGTGTCGGGTCCTGATCCTCACCCCTCTCCCTTACTGTCCTGTGTGTCGGTCCTGATCCTCACCCCTCTCCCTTACTGTCCTGTGTGTCGGGTCCTGATCCTCACCCCTCTCCCTTACTCTCCTGTGTGTCGGGTCCTGATCCTCACCCCTCTCCCTTACTCTCCTGTGTGTCCAGGTGGTTCTGCGAGAGCCGTGAGCTGCACAACTCTCCCGACATCCAGGTGTGGAGGGATGGTGACCTGCACACGCTGGTGATCGCAGAGGCCTTCGAGGACGACACGGGACGCTACACCTGCGTGGCCTCCAACAGCCTGGGAGCAGACAACACCTCCGCTGAGGTCTACATAGAAGGTAGGACTGAAAACAGCCTCTCTGGTGTGGGAAAGTAATGAGGACATGTAATTCAAATCATATTGGGGAAGCAATTAAAGACCAAGCATCTGCTAGTGACTGTATTACTCACTTGCCTGTTAGTGATTCGGCACGTACTGTGGTGAAGGCTTTTGTACTTTCCAGTGTTCCGGAATAAAACAAAAAAAAAAATGTATTTCCCGAAATGCAGGAGCTACATCGTCGGACTCAGACGGGGAAGGATCGGCGTCCAAGTCCAGATCGGGAGCCATGCCTCAGTACGTGTGTTTTCTGCGTGATCCCATGAACCCTACCCCCTCCCTGGAGCAGGTTAACTGGGCCCCGCAGCGGCTAATCAGTCTAGCCTGCCTGCTCCCATTTAAACAGGCCCTTAAAGCACCATTACCCTGACCCAGTCAAACTGCCTATAATCTAGCTAATGAGAGGTACAGAGGGTTAATATGGTAAAAAAGAAAAAGGGCCCGGCCATGAATGTCCTCTATGGTTACTTTCATTTAAGATATTTAATTTTATTGATCCCCTTGGGGAAATGCAGGCGTCATAGCAGCATGGGGGAGGGGGGAGGGGAGGTACAGGTAGTGGAAGACATACAGGTACAGGTCACAGAATTATAGTACTGTGGAGAATACAAATTTAATAAAAAGGCAGTGTAAATTGCCCTCTGTCTTTGTCCCTCTCTTTCCGTTTCCTTCTCTCTCTCTCTCTCTCTCTCTCTCTCTCTCTCTCTCTCTCTCTCTCTCTCTCTCTCTCTCTCTTTTCTTTTTTACACACTTCCTCTCTCACACTACAGTGCCAATATCCTCAGTGTTGGGGAGTAGTTATTAAGTACATAGTTCAGATACTAGTTTATTTTGCAGTAGTTGCTTGGTAGTAAATACTTTTTTTTCTTCCATTTCAGCTTTTAACTACAATAAAGTATTTATTTTAGTCCTGTAATTCAAGGGGCACTTCACCAAAAAAACAACGCTGATTTATTTTGCACATAATCTCACTCACGTCCAAAAACTCTATACAGTTTTGCACACATTAATTTATTTTTTTATTTTTGTATCCACTTTTTCTCCTTATTTTCAATTTTGCTCCCATTTTTCTCCCCTCCCCTGTCTTGAACGTTGCTCGAATATGCCCCCCACTGGTCGGTTGTAGTGAGGATAGAAGCCTTGCATGTAACGCATGGGAGGCTCACACTACCCTTGCCACTTCCTGTCTCTGCTGTGCAGGCGTCTCCCAACCGACCTGTAGGGGTCGCTGTCCACAACGTCCAATCCCCACCCATCGACTTCCACCCGCTGATTCGATACCGGAGTCTCTTGCATTGGTGACGAGCGCAATCTCCGCTACGCCACCCAGCCGCCCCACATTAATTTAGTTTGACGGTTATTGACTAAATGAGTTTTAATTTGGCCACCTGTGATGTCATCGGGGACATTGAACCCTTGTGTTGTGTTAATTACAGCTCCATGAAATGATGTAGATGAAAAAATAGCAATACTTTGTCTTATAGGGACTGCCACCTTATCATTTAATTGAGCCATAATTAACACAACACAAGGATTCAATGTCCCAGATGACATCACTGGTGGCCATATTCAAACTCATTTACTCTCAACAACTGTCAAACTAAATTAATCTGTGAAAACCGTTTAGAGTTTTTGGATGTGTGTGAGATTCTGTGCAAAATAAATCAGCATTCGTTCTGGCTCTCTAATTAGTAATTAGTTCTTCTATCGTTATCTCTCACCTCTCTATGCTCTCACTCTATCCTGGCTATTCCATTATTCTCTCCCCTCTGTTTACACAATAAAATCTTGGCTCCCTGAAGACACTGTAGGCAAGAGGTTGGAGTGAAGTATGTTGTTGTGTTTCAGGGTTCAGAAGAAGACCACGTCCATGTCTCTGACCATTCGATCAGCTTCACCAAAGACCACCGAGGTCGGCCCTCATCGCTCCACCCTGGTCCAACCCTTCTCTCCGCCCTCGCAGTGGGTAAGGCGCTCGGTAACACACACACCCTAACAAACACTAACACATACAATTAACACAGACAGACATTTACTTTAGAACCCCCAGGGCGACGGTATGTCATGTCATTTTTATTTGACTTTTATATTATTGCCTAAACATAAATCTGGGCCACTTATTTGTTACTTACACTGAAGTTGTTGAAATGGTCCCAACTTCTCAAATCTTGCAAATATATATAAAATAAATCAAGTGTTTAGAAGGTGCTCTTTATATATAGGGGAGTCAGTTGAAAACTGCCTGGAACTTCTTTGTTTTTTTAAGTAAATAAGTGAGTTTCTTCTGTTTTCTAGACGCAGAGCCCAATCTCTTCAACGCATGGAGGTGATGCATCTCTCTCAGCTCTCCCTGTGTTCACCAAGGTAACTCGGCTTACACACACACACACACTCATCTTATCTTCTTATAATAACACTACTGTTGCTTTAACCCTTTCAGGTGCACGACCGTGCCCGGTGCGATTCGAATTTTGAGACCTGAATATTCGAACGATAATGTAACTCACTTACTGTAGTTCATTTCCACTGGAGTTCAAAGTCCAAGATATTATAATATTATTTTTTTATGTAAAAACAAGACTAGGCTTGTCTGGTACAGCTGGACCCAGCATAACATCTTCTGAAAGAAAGAAAGAAAGAAAGAAAGAAAGAAAGAAAGAAAGAAAGAAAGAAAGAAAGAAAGAAAGAAAGAAAGAAAGAAAGAAAGAAAGAAAGAAAGAAAGAAAGAAAGAAAGAAAGAAAGAAAGAAAAAGCTAGAGACCGGAGAAGAATCAAATGTGTGCTGCCATCAGGTATAAAGCGGAGTTGCTCCATTGACAATGGATCACAGACTTTTTGAGGACATGTAGAATGTTTAATTGAGTTTTTATATCCAAATGAGATTCATTATAATTATGTGTTCTCAGTTCTGAAACAGAAAATGTACTCCGATACTATATTCCTCTGGGTGCTTGCTGTGTCATCTCCACCCCGTCCCAATTCACTATCTATGGAGCAGCTTCAGTACTTTATACCTGATGACATCACAAGTTTGACACTATTTCTAGTGTGGTATTTGAGAGTTTTTGAACTATCATAGACCTTAGGAATGTTGTGCTGATTAATAAGCAACTTGGTTCTACACGGTCCACATATAAACTGTCGACTCACATCGGTCAATCAGGCACCTTCCCTGCTGTGGGCAAATAAAACACAGGGTTCTGTGAGAGGGCCAGAATGCTTCTTTTGCCCCCAGACTGTTCTCCACCACTCCTCCTCCTCCTCCTCCTCCTCCTCCTCCTCCTCCTCCTCCTCCTCCTCCTCCTCCTCCTCCTCCTCCTCCTCCTCCTCCTCCTCCTCCTCCTCTCCCCAGCTCCGGCCATGTGTCTCGTGATAGTGGGATTGAGACAGGCTAAGGCGAAGCTTCAAACAGCCAGCTCAGCCCTAAATCATTTTCCACCTCATTACAAAAAAAGACATTCGTTTTTCTTCGCCTGCCGCCTCCTCCAGGAGCTGTGAGGGCTTTAATCATCTCAATGAGAGGATGTGCTCCTCTGGTGAGGTCAGCTCTGTGATGTCACCCCCCACACACACATACACACACACATGTACACACAGACACATCTTGTGATGATGTACATTCCACCCACGTCTTTCAAAAGTACCCATTCTCCCAAAGAGACATGTGCGCGCACACACACACACACTGAGAAGGAAATAGAGAGAGTCATCGGCTTGTAGACTCATTTATTCACGTAGACAAAGAGCAAAGAGAGAGAAAGAAAGCGTGCTGATAGACCGGCCTTACCCTGTCCTGTCACTGAGGCCCTGTTGACTAGTTGAAGGATTAACAACGTTGCCTGTGGCCTCTCTACACGGATGACTTCCTGTCCTTCTGCAACTCTAGACGCTGTCACAGGACCGGCCCGCGCCGGCGCCCTCCTGTCCTGTGGTGACATAGAGTGGCTGTAGAGTCAGGGGGGTCAGTGCATCTGCAGCCTCCCGCTCCCCCCAGTGGTGCTCCGTGAGAGTGTGTTTCAGCTCCATCCTCTCCTCTCACACTGGAGCGCTGGAACTCCCCCTCTCTTTCTATTGATCTCACTCTCCTCTCACCTCCTCATTATCCTCGCCTCTCCCCCTCCTTTCTCAGATTACCCCTCTCTCACTGTCCTCTCCCCCCTTTTCTCTCTCTCTCTGTCCTCTCCCCATTTTCTCTCTCACTGTCTGCCCCCCCTTTATCTCTCTATGTCCTCTCCCCATTTTCTCTCTCACTGTCTGCCCCCCCTTTATCTCTCACTGTCTGCCCCCCCTTTATCTCTCTCTGTCCTCTCCCCATTTTCTCTCTCACTGTCTGCCCCCCCTTTATCTCTCATTGTCTGCCCCCCCTTTTCTCTCTCTGTCCTCTCCCCCCTTTTCTCTCTCTCTGTCCTCTCCCCATTTTCTCTCTCACTGTCTGCCCCCCATTTTCTCTCTCTATGTCCTCTCCCCCCTTTTCTCTCCCACTTTTCTCTCCAACTTTCCTCTCTCACTTTCCTCTCTCACTGTCCTCTCCCCCCTTTTCTCTCCCCCTTTTCTCTCCCACTTTTCTCTCCAACTTTCCTCTCTCACTGTCCTCTCCCCCTTTTCTCTCTCTGTCCTCTCCCCCTTTTCTCTCTCTCTGTCGTCTCCCCCTTTTCTCTCTCTGTCCTCTCCCCCTTTTCTCTCCCCCTTTCCTCTCTCACCTTCGCACCTCACTGACTGGTGTGGGTTCCTCTGCAGCTTCTGCAGGATGCCCAGGCGTCCGAGGGTCAGGTGGTGGTGCTGGAGTGCAGGGTCCGGGGAAGCCCTCCTCTGCAGGTCCGCTGGTCCCGACAGGGAGAGGAGATCCTGGACTCTCCGGACTTCCGCGTCCTCCAGAAAAGTGAGATGCTCCCTTTAGCTATGACAGAGTACCCCATTGTTAGTGAAATGATGATAGGGCTGTAATTATGATTAAATTCTACATCTTACTTTTACATGTACTACATAATATACTACATATAATACTCTCTTCTCCCTCTCCTTCTCCATCTCCTTCTCCCTCTCCTTCTCCATCTCCTTCTCCCTCTCCTTCTCCTTCTCCCTCTCCTTCTCCATCTCCATCTCCTTCTCCCTCTCCTTCTCCATCTCCTTCTCCCTCTCCTTCTCCCTCTCCTTATCCATCTCCTTCTCCCTCCTTCTCCCTCTCCTTCACCCTCTCCTTCTCCCTCTCCTTCTCCCTCTCCATCTCCCTCTCCTTCTCCCTCTCTTCCCCCTCTCATTCTCCCTCTCATTCTCCCTCTCCTTCATCCTCTCCGTCTCCCTCTCCTTCTCCCTCTCTTCTCCCTCTCTTCCCCCTCTCCTTCTCCATCTCCCTCTTCTTCTCCCGCTCCTTCTCCCTCTCCTTCTCCCTCTCCGTCTCCATCTCCTTCTCCCTCTCCTTCTCCCTCTCTTCCCCCTCTCCTTCTCCCTCTCCTTCCCCCTCTCCTTCCCCCTCTCCTTCTCCCTCTCCATCTCCCTCTCCTTCTCCCTCTCCTTCTCCCTCTCCTTCTCCCTCTCCTTCTCCATCTCCTTCCCCCTCTCTTCCCCCTCTCTTCTCCCTCTCCTTCCCCCTCTCCCTCCCCCTCTCCTTCTCCCTCTCCTTCTCCCTCTCCTTCTCCCTCTCCTTCTCCATCTCCTTCCCCCTCTCTTCCCCCTCTCTTCTCCCTCTCCTTCCCCCTCTCTTCCCCCTCTCTTCCCCCTCTCTTCTCCATCTCCTTCCCCCTCTCTTCCCCCTCTCTTCTCCCTCTCCTTCCCCCTCTCCCTCCCCCTCTCATGTGCTGTTCTGTGGGACAGAGCCACGATCTGCAGCAGAGTCAGGTGGGTCAGCTCACATCCTGCACCAATACATTTAATATACAAAAATGGATCTGTTATTACGGTCACTTCCACCTACCTATCACCTTGTGTCAGTCCCACCACAGAAAAACTCTGACCTAGACAGCTGTGTCTATAAACATTGTGATACATCGTCAAGATATTTTGGCCAGTGTAAAGGGGAAAGTAAATGTGGGTAACATAGTATGATGCTGTAAGGAATAAAAGCGTACTGAAGCTGTTGAATAGAATTGAACCTGTGCACTGAAGAACCATATAAGACAGTTTTTAAATGATTTGGACAGCCCATATATTTGCAGATATGAAGTTAAGCTAAATCACTCGGAGTGTGAATGTGATACTGTATATCACAAGACACTACTCAACCTGAATTATGAGTGAACACAACACTCTAACTTACCATCTTTAGATAATGAAGTTTGAAAACATTGTTCCTCTGAAAACTCAAAAGGGACTTCGCCTGAGGTACTTGATTCTTGGTAAAAGAATCCCATGTCCACTGTCTCAGAATGTTAGCCCTGTATCACGGCCTTAATACTGACTGAATATCAACTACAACCTTTCACCTGGTCAGGACTCCTGTAATGTCACATTGCCAGTCCTGGGAGATGTTTTGGGCACAGCAATGCCACGTTGCCATGACTCCCAAGTCTTGCGATATGGTTTAGGGGCATTTGTCAGTACAAAAGATATGATGTAATTAATTATCCCTTGTGACATAGATTAGTATCTGTCATACTTCAGAGCCTAGTTTAGATGTAAACAGGATATGTGTGGACAGTGCGGATCATGTCAAATACTTCCCAAAGGTCAGTGAATACCACGATTACAACACCAGAGGGAGCTCCACAAATCAGATTCGGCTCAAACAAGGGACTAAACACGTTTCGCAATTATGCCACATCAATGTGGAACGCCCTGCCCAAAGCTGTAAAGGAATGTGAATCACTACCCACTTTCAAAAACACTCTCAAAGAACACCTACCGGGAGACTGCAATTCGAAAACTGGCCCCCTACAAATGTCCTAACCCAGTTGTACAGTAAAGACCAAGTATGGCCTTGTCAGTATTCCAATGTACAGTGCCCCCCCCCCCTACCCAACCCCCCCCCCCCCCCCCCCCCCACCTCCAATGTACAGCCCCACCCAACCCAACCCCACCCCACCTACCCAACCTCCTCCAATGTACAGTTTCTATGTCAGATGTATGTCAGTATTCCAATGTACAGTGTACAGTGTGTGTGTCCCCACCCCCCCCCCCCCCCCCCCACCTCCAATGTACAGCCCCACCCAACCCCACCCCACCTACCCAACCTCCTCCAATGTACAGCTTCTATGTCAAATGTATATACACTCTTCTGGATTTTTTTAGTATCACAAACAGTACTCTATTTGCAAATCTGGTATGTCATAAATGTATAGATGTAGCAGTACTGTCTATCTGTATGTTGTGTGTGTCTATGATGAATTGAAAATGGGAGACCCTGATGTAAACAAGACGAAAGTCTTTCTCTGGTCTGCATCCCCTTAACAATTGTATGTTTTGAGCTGTACTGTAATGTACCCATTCTGCAATCTGTTAATAAACTTTTCAATCAATCAATCAATGGGTATGTCGCCGCAACACGGTCTCATCAGAAAGCGTAAATAAAGAACTAAATGAACACAGGAAAAAAGGTACATAATGTACTTTATAGCCATAAGTAATATATTTACTTGTATAAGTAATATATTTACATTTCTTATTGGCGAAAGTCCAAAACAAACAGCGTGACTGATTGTGGTTGCGGGTGACTGCACTCACCACTAGACTAAGCCACCCACCCACCCTGATACAAACACAGCAATACTATGATGATGATTCGTTTTAACGTTTAGAGGTTATGGTTAAGATAGAAAGTTAGGGTTAAGGTTAGGGTCAGTTTAAGGTAACAGTGTGGTTAAGGTTATAGTTAGTTTAAGGTCTTGAGGTAAAGGCACTTGCCGCCCAAGTGAGTGTCCCATGTTCGTTCCCCAGCAGGGGAGCTCAAAATGTTTTCCTAAAACGTTTGAATATGTACTTATTTGTAAATATGTCAATATATTACTTATTTGTAATATGTACACATTGTACATTTTTGTAAATACGTTGATGTATTACTTACTTATATAATGTTCAATATGTACCTTTTTCCTGTGGTTGATAAGAACTTTATTTACATTATTGTAAGCGAGGCTGGTCCCAGGGGTCATCAAGAGGACACCAGTCTGATCACAGATGTTCATTGAGTTGGGATGTCAGAGCCAATGACTGTGTCACACAGTCACTTGTGAAAGTCTAGGACACTCACCCTTGGAAAGTCTGACGATCCCAAAAACTCACACACACACACATACACATACACACACACACACACACACACACACCTCAAACATTCACATACACAAACACACGTAGCTCAGACAAACACTGACATGTGCATTTTACAGACACAATTTATTTTTCCTGAGCCTGCGTGACTAAATAGGTACATCAGGTGTTACCGCCAATATTTTATGAGTCACTTAGACATCTCTGAACATCTGTCATCTGTCAATGTGTGTGTGTGTGTGTGTGTGTGTGTGTGTGTGTGTGCGTGCGTACATGTGTCTAAATGTGTCTTTTTTCCCCTACTGCCGTCTGTCTGTCTGTCTGTCTGTCTGTCTGTCTGTCTGTCTGTCTGTCTGTCTGTCTGTCTGTCTGTCTGTCTGTCTGTCTGTCTGTCTGTCTGTCTGTCTGTCTGTCTGTCTGTCTGTGTGCGTGCGTGCGTGCGTGTGTGTGTGTGCGTGCGTGTGCGTGCGGTCTGGTCTGGTCTTTTGACCTGCGCTTGGCCAGTGAGTCACCAGTGTACCTGTCAATCATCTGTCTACTCTGTCGACATAACATTAGTCTACCTGTCGAACCACATGTCAGTCTTACTTCTCTTTACAAACACATAGACAGTCAACAACATGCCACTCTGTTCCGTGTGTCAATCATTATGTCAGTCTGTAAGTACAGGCCTATGTAATTTATCTCCATGTCAGGCACTCACTGTCCCATTTAAGTATATACTGTACCTTTTCTCCAGACCAATTTCAGACCGTGCTATAAGTGCTAATAGTGAAATCTAAGTTATAGGACCCACAATGATACTTTGACCATTGAGTGCATTTATGTGCACATTCTGTTTTTGAGCTGGTATATGCTCAATACTATTTACAATAGCAGCAATAACCTTGTTTCTTGTAATTATGTGTAAGTTACATTTGATTGTTAATATCCTAAATATTCAGTTTATTCATCATGTACACTACTGGTATATTGATATCAAGATGTATGTCAAAACCTTATCCATCTCAACTAAGAGGACTGACCTATCCTGACAAAAACTGACCGATCCTGACTCACCTATCCAGACCAATACTGACCTATCCTGAGTCTGACTCACCTATCCAGACCAAGACTGACCTATCCTGACTCACCTATCCTGACTAAGACTGATCTATCCTGACTTTAAGAGGACCGACCTGTCCAGACAAACCGGAGTATAAGCTAGTAACTGGAATACGGTGTAAATATAATAACATCCTCATTGATGGTCCGTCTCTTTCCAGAGGAGATCTGTACCTTGGTGATCGCTGAAGCCTTCCCTGAGGATGGAGGCCTGTTCTGCTGCACCGCCACCAACCTCTACGGCTCTGTCATCAGCACAGCCCAGCTCAATGTCTCAGCAGGTGCGTCCAGCGCTAAGAGAAAGTTAAAGGGGAAACGTTACATCATTTAGGGGGCAGTACAGCACGTTGTATTTTTTTTATTTTTATTACTTTTTACAAAAGTACAAAAAAAAGACATAAGTTATAACCATTATTGTGAAGGAGAAGTTAGAAGCCTAGAGGCTTATCGAGAATGTCCCCTGTTTTGTATAATCAAACATACAAAAATATACATGTTATAAAATACCAGAATACATTCAAAAGATACGTGTTAATACAAACATACAGTACATACACACAGTACATCTGAACTGAACTGAATCTGAACATACATGCATATACTGTATACTGCGTACATAATAATACATAACCACCCACCCACCTGCCTACAAACCTACCCACCCACATAACCAAATGCATACCTACATGTATGACCTATTTATCTATCTACTACTTTTGGATATGAGCATTTTTTTTGTAGTTTGCTTTAAAAATAAGCAGAGATGTAGATTTCCTCAGTATAGGATCAGCTGCATTCCAAAGATTGGACCCTCTATACCTCACTGAGAACTGCCTAAGTGAAGTACCACAATAAGGTTACATGCCCACGCCACCTTCACAGAGAACACACTTGGAAGCCCCCTGGGGAGAGCGCCATCAAAGGAATCTAAGTGTTTCCATATCCAGAAAATTATTGAAATGGGGATATTAGGTTAAAATGTTTCTGTAATTTCACGCTCCTCATGTCTTCATAGAGGTCTGGCGTGGTTCCTTTAATGGAAGGACCTCTGGAGTACGTTCTCTGGGAATGGGCAGGCGTGAATACACTGCTGGCTTTTTTTTAAATACATGTTATAGTACTCTTTAAATGGCCTTGTTCCCCTTTAAAAAGTGGAACAAATAATTTGGCCACTATACAGGGGAGTTGTATAGTGTATGCTTGCAAATATTGCTTCCAAACTGAATGCAACTGTGTATGAATATACCCTGTATATCTTTGATTGGCCTATTGGCCTATTCTTAATTTTCCAAATAACATGTGTTGTATTTTATTTATTTATTTTTTATTAACCTTTATTTACCCAGGGTAGGTTCGCTGAGCTGATGCTCTTTTTCAGGAATGCCCTGCTTCACATTCACACAGTTCCATTCACACCTGGGAGCTGCCCAGTACAACCACAGTCTGCCACCATTGGCCACTGAGCAACTCCACTGGAGCAGTTGGGGGTTTAGTGCCTTGCTCAAGGACACTTCAGCGGTTGGTGTTAAGGGGATAGGAGAGAGTTATTAATTCACTTCCCCAGCCCAGATTTTTTCCTGCCGGTCCGGGGGATCGAACCAGCGACCTTCCGGTCACAAACCTGCTTCTCTAACCATTAGGCCACCGCTGCCTAATGACAGTCGTTAGTAGTGGTCAAATGGTAATAACTAAATATCCTACAGATTTCCGCAATAACCGAAAAAAACAATGTTGGATTACTTCCCGACAGCCGGCTTTCCAGATCCGAGATGAATCACGACTAGGTCATTAGAGTGATGATTACCGAACGTCTCCCAGGGAGGTCTGGTGGTTTTGGCCCAGTCATTAAAGACTACAGTATATGGTATTTCCTCTGGTCAAGATGACCGCCTTTGTCCTGTTTATCAACCTGTACACTGTATGTATATGAGAATTTGAGGGAGGAGGAGAGGGCTGAGGAGCTCCGTGTTAATGGGAGAGGATGAGAAGAAGAACATGGTGCTGTTTATTCTCACAGATACATCTGTGTATGTATAGCACTCACTGCACAATCAGAAAGAAAAGCATGGCCCGAGCTTTGGCCGACACACACACACCGACCGGACACAGCTGTCGCTGTACTTCAGTTCAGACCGGCTATCGCATAACAGCTTCGATACGGAGCGGTTATGACGATATTGTTTTGTCTGAGAGAGCAGAGCAGAATGTAAACTAAAAGGCAATTTTTTGTTTTTTTCTCCTCCAGCTTCCGAGGACACGTCCAGTAATGGCGCTTCAGGGGAGAGCTCAGGGTTCGAGGACTTGTTCCCGCCTCCGCCCCCACCCACAGAGATCAGCCTGCTGGAGCTGCCCCCCAAGGCCAGTGCCGAGGGCTTCCACGTCAACGAGCTGGAGATCTGGCCCAGCGTATCGGCCCTGCCGCCAGTCCAGATGGGCTCGGAGGCCAGGGACAGGACCAGCGGGCTCCGGCAGAACGGCCAGCCCCCCAGCCCGCCACCGTCGCCCCTGCCTAGCCTGCCTGAGGAAACCCCTCCACCAGCACCACACTCTGAACCTATTATGACAGAATTTCCAGCCCCGGTCCCTCCGCCCGCCCCAGTGGCCCCAGATTCACCCTCAGCCCTGGCCAAGCTGTCTCCATCCCCGGTGAGGGATGGTCTTCCACTGCCTACCAGGCCCAAGCCAAAGCTGTGAGTACCACTCCCCTTCCTCCAGCCGCTGGAGGGCTCAGCTCCCACACCAGAAGCCAGTGTCTGGCCAGGGGCTCAGCTCCCACACCAGAAGCCAGTGTCTGGCCAGGGGCTCAGCTCCCACAACAGAAGCCAGTGTCTGGCCAGGGGCTCAGCTCCCACACCAGAAGCCAGTGTCTGGCCCGGAGCTCAGCTCCCACACCAGAAGCTAGTGTCTGGCCAGGGGCTCAGCTCCCACACCAGAAGCCAGTGTCTGGCCAGGGGCTCAGCTCCCACACCAGAAGCCAGTGTCTGGCCAGGGGCTCAGCTCCCACAACAGAAGCCAGTGTCTGGCCCGGAGCTCAGCTCCCACACCAGAAGCCAGTGTCTGGCCCGGAGCTCAGCTCCCACACCAGAAGCTAGTGTCTGGCCCGGAGCTCAGCTCCCACACCAGAAGCCAGTGGGAGGGACACGGGTGGGAGGCAGACAGGAGCATGGTGGAATTGATAGCGTTGTGTCTCGGTGTGTTCAGCTTTGTGAAATGGTTAAAAGGGGAATCCCGGCCACTGTTACAGAACAAAAGCATTCCGCTGCCTTTATGCCGTTGTGTCAGTAGTGCCATCATGTGTGCCCACGCCGGCCGGCCAGCTGCTCCCTCTCTGTCTGTGGCCTGTAAACAGATCCCTGTGGCTTTTGCTGGGTGGCTTCTATTGTCTCCATCTGACCTCCATCTGCATGCCCCAGAACAGGAGTATTGTTTCCACTTATTTGTCTTTCAATGAGTCCCATAGAGATCAGGTACATTGGGATTTCTGTGTTATTGCAGGAGAGTTGAGTTCCGCCCCTGTCTTTGTATGGATTTGTGTTTGATGGTTATCTATGTATGGGGGTGTATTGCTTGGCACAGGTCTCTTACGCATGGGTTCTTGTCTTGCTTGCTACCGGCACTGCATTTCTGAATGCAATGCAACCATGCGCTGTGAAAAAACAAGAAAAACAAATGTGCTGGTTATTCGTACCCGTCATAGTAATTTTTCTTTACTTTTTGTTGTCTACAAGGAGAGTAGACGGACACAAAAGTTCCCAAGTACACCTTTGTACTGCTGCAAAGTGCTACTTTTAGTTGGGCAACATTTAGAAAGATGGGAAGAGGGAAGAGGGTTTTTTGTTGAGGTTGTCGATTGTTACGCCAGACACGGTGCGGCGTAGTACGAGCAGGTTCTCGTCAACGTCCGAGGAGGGTAAAGAAGGCTATTGTCGTGATGCGACACGATGCATGTAGAATAGAGCTTGGCTCCAGTATATAGGCCTGTCGCTATAGCTAGACACAGCTCACGCTTCGTTGGGCGACCTACGAATGCATTGCATGCATGTCAGACTTCTGAATCCTCTCCCCCATGGATGCTGCTGAATCTCACTGTGTTAAACCGCTGCTGACATGAACATTGACCCTGTGTCAATTCTATGCTTCCAGAGCGGTGAGCACAGAGAAGGAGAGAGAAGCATACAGGTAGGCTGTGTGGATGATGAGGCTCTCTGGGTCAGTGTGACGTGAGTGGAGCCCGTTTTGTGGCAGAACCGTGTTGGCAGATTGCTTTTGTCCTGACTCTGGGTTCACTGCAACAAAAAAAGAAACCAGCATCCCTATAAAACCCGCTTCCTCGAGACTTTTTTTTCCTCGCAGTAATAACACGTCCAAGTTGCCAGAAACAATCAACTCCCCTCTGTGAAGCGTGCAGAGGGTGTGAGCTACCCGTCTCCTGCCCTCTCCCCCTCTGGAGTCAACCTGTAATTATGCAGTAAAAAAAACAGCAGCCTACCATTAGCTCAGGGGTCGTGTCTCTCTGGCGTTTGGACCCCTCCCCGTCTCCCCAGGTGACCTGTAAGAGTTGACTTGGCTGACGAAACAGCCTCTAGCACTGGACCACTGGTGACCCGCAACCCCCTGACCTTATCACAGGGGTCACCACATCCTACGCTGTCGTCTGGCGCACGTCCTGTATTGGCTGATATGTTTCTTTTCCTTTTCTGTTCAGCTGCATGTATGAAAACAGCACGAGCGAAGCCTGCGTCCTGTGTCTGAAAAATGATCCTGTTTTTGTGACTTTTAGAGCCTTTGTTTTGATGTTTTCCGGGGTTGTTCATAAGGTTCCTTTTTTAACTTTTAATTATGTTTCCGATTTCTGGAGCAGTTTTGTCAAATTGCCGTGAAATTTAAAAACAAGACAGAGTGGAAACTATGACCCCCACTGGCTTGGCTCCCGGTCTTGCCTAATGCGAAACAAAGTCATATCACGCAACGCGGCTCCAGTTTCACCGCAGTGAATGGAGTAACTTGGTGTCTCCTGGAAGAGTGGGCGCAAGCCACGGTTACTATCTCCCTCCGCTTGAAACCAGAGAGCTAAGCTGTGAGGGGATGTCAGCGAGGGCCTAGTTCTGGAGCTGCTCCATTGATAAGGAATGGGATGTTGACTTTGTGGGAAGGATCATTTGAGCTCATACGACCAAAGGAGCTATATTTAGCGGTGCTGACATTTCGTCTTAACAAATAATGTACCCGTATCCCGTCAAGATCTTCCCTCATACATTCACAGCGTTTCACAAAGTCTGTTTATCGCTCGTCGTCAGTGGAGCGACTCCGGGGATTATCTCTTGATGAAATCACACACTACAGTCTCGGCTTTTGGGTTTTCTATCTTTGGGAAACACTTGTCCGTCTTCCCAAATCTGATCGTCATTCGTTTGGCCAAGTTGCAAACTGCAGAATCTCAGCACTTTCACCAAATTCTCCTGGAGACCTCACGCCTAACTCTGACCTCAAATAGAGATTATTATTATTTTTTTTTTGATCATTGATTTTCGAAGATATAGCAACTTTTTGACTTTTGTGGCTTGGCCAACACAAGCGAGGGCCCACAAATCTAAACTAAATGCTTCAAGGTCGTAGAAATAACATACACAGATTCTGGTCATGGGTGGACCTTTAGCTTTAATAACATTGGGTTGACTGTGTGGGGAGGAAGTGGTTGTATGACTTGGCAGACTAGGTGGACTGCTGGAGATCAGATATGTGAAACAGACCTACTGTCTGTCTGTCTGTCTGTCTGTCTGTCTGTCTGTGTCTGTCTGTCTGTCTGTCTGTCTGTCTGTCTGTCTGTCTGTCTGTCTGTCTACATCATAGAAAGATAGAGGTGGGTTGGTTGGTTGGTTGGTTGGTTGGTTGGTTGGTTGGTTGGTTGGTGTGGTGTTCTGATGCCAGATGCTGATGAGTAGGGGGGGGGGGGGGGGGCATGTTGGCTTGCTGATCAAAACCACATCCCAGCGTTGAGAGACACAGACCTTTTCAGGATATGGTAGAACATGCTGTTTATTAATAAAGCATGGGTCCTTATCAGTGTTGGGCAAGTTACTTTAAAAAAGTAACTAGTTACAGTTACTAGTTACTTCTTCCAAAATGTTACTAAATTACTTACTCAGTTACAAATTATAAAAGTAACTAGTTACTTCATAAAGTAACTATTGCGTTACTTTCAAGTACATTTTTAACAAACAACGTACACAAATCTAAACTATTTTAATGTTGCTGTGGGACAAAGTGAGACTAGCCTCCAATCAAATGCCATGTATGTAGATATTATAATTACTATGTTTATATAGTGGATCATACAAATACAAACACAATAGATGTTTTGGAACTTTTGATATGTATTGCCCCTCAACAGGCTACAACTGGGCAACATTAAATTATGCTTGTTAAGCACTATACCAAAAATAAATAACAAATATATACTGATTGATTGATTGATTGACATTTTACAGATTGCAGAATGGGTACAGTACAGTACAGCTCAATACACACAATTGTTAAGGGGATGCAGACCAGAGAAAGACTTTCGTCTTGTTTACATCAGGGTCCCCCATTTTCAATTCATAATGACATTTATGACATACACAACATACATACAGATATATGTATCTAATCTAATCATCTAAACTAATCTAATCATGACAATTAAGACATACAGATATACACTCTTTGTAGTGCAAATAAAAGAAAAAAAATATGTGTGGTGTGTGTCTCTCTCTCTCTGAGCACCTGAAGACTGTGCTATTAAACCAGGAAGTGCAGCACTATGTTGATAAGGCTGTCAGCAGTAGAGCCTCCACTACTGTAGTGCCCTGCGCTGCAACACAACAAGCACAAGAGTGAACAAAAAACGCTCATGGCCCCGTCTCTCGTTGACTGACTCGCTTGTGTTGTTCATTGGATTCGTTTTGAATTATTTGGGCTTGCCAAACAAACTATCAAAACGTACACGGACCCGCGGACCGCTGTCTCTCGTTGACTGACTCGCTTGTGTTTTCGTTGTGTGTCCGACTATGCATGCTTTCGAACACCCGCCCAACTCTACCTCTGATTGGCTTACCATGAAATTGTACTCAACCTCAGCCAATCATCAGCATGTATGCGCTTGTCTCGCACACTGCCCACTAACCAAGGAAGAACAGTTAAAAAAAAGTATTGCCTCTCTGCGCAGAGATCTAGTTGGTCTGATGAAAAAAACTGCTTCAATCATAGTAACGCGCCGCATTTTTTGGCAGTAACGGTAACGCGTTATTAATATTGGAAGAGTAATCTGTTAGATTACTCATTACTGAAAAAAGTAACGCCGTTATTTATAACGCTGTTATTCCCACCACTGGTCCTTATAGGTTCATACCAGTCTTTTTTAGCTGCGTCAGTCAACTAGTCGGTCGGTTAGTTGGTCCACAAAAGTTGTAAACAGCATGTTCTACCATATGTTCATTCAATCAATCAATCTGCACAGTGATTGATTGAATGAACATTTTATTAACAGATTGCAGAATGGGTACAATACAGTACGGCTCAATACACACAATTGTTAAGGGTATGCAGACCAGAGAAAGACGTTTGTCTTGTTTACATCAGGGTCCCCCATTTTCAATTCATAATGAATTGTAAGTAAGGGTGCAACTAGCACCGTGCAATCCATTCTTTGTGGATCTAGCCCTGTGTCTCTCAACGCTGGGACGTGGTTTTGATCAGCAAGCCAATATGCCCCCCCCCCCTACTCATCAGCATCTGGCATCAGAACACCACACCAAGTTAGACAAGCAGATACATACCCTTTTCTTCTCTGCATGCATTAGGCTTAGGGAACAGCCGCACCATTAGCCTAGCTTAGCGTTTCACCTGAAGTAGGTGTGCCAGTGTAGCCTAGTTCCCAACAGTCACGAAATACACTCCAAATACAACTCCAAAACGTACCTGTAAACATGTTGTGACCTGTGTATTTACCACGTGGAGAAATAAAATGTCTGTTGTTTTTTGAAAAACACATTTGTTTCCTAAGCCTAATGCATGCACAGAGAACAAAAGGGTATGTACAGTATCTGCTTGTCTAACTCCAGGGTAGATGGCAAATAAGCAAATTTCCCCAAAAGTTGGCGTGTTCCTTTAAACACTGTATAACCCGAGGAAAGTCATCACATTTGATTTATATGCCATGATAACATGTTATGTGTTACTTGTTTTTTATGAAGTTTAGCCATTGTAATAAGTTTAGAGTATCTGAGGAACAATTCCGCTTCTTCCTTTTTAGACACCGTATTAAGGCACTATAGAGCAACTTTTTTTTTATTTTATAATTTTTTAGCATTTTTACAGCTTTTCTTGATCACGCAGGACCGACAGAGGAGAGGGCGAACGGGAGGAGAGGTGGGGAGGACATGCGACAAATAACGTTGGGTGCTGGGATCGAACCCGGGTCGGCCGCGTAGGTGCGTGAGGCACTATGGTATGCGCCACGAGGGCGCCCCTATAGAGCAACCTTTAAAAAAAATTATAATAAAAATTAAAAAAATTCAGGAAAACAAAAGCGCCTCAGATTCAAGATTTCAAGATTCAAGAGATTTATTAGTCACATACATACACAAGACATGTTTGTTTACTTGTTTTATTGCACAATGTCGTTCTATTGGATTCTTATTATATATTACTATTGTATTATGCACATCGTTGCAGGCAAGACCCCCCCCCCGCATTTCATTGTATACTTGTATGCCGTGACAAATAAAACTCTTGACTTGACTTGACTTGAAATGAAGGTGGCCATGCCCGCCTTGATTGTGCAAAAAAATACAAATAATAATAGAATAAAGATAATAGATCTTAGCATTGCAATTTAGTCAGATGTGGTGACTTTCATGGTTTATGTGGCGTTTTCAGATACAATCGGTAGAAAACTACTTGTAAAAGAGACGGAAATCTCAACACGATTACCCTGGTTATTAAATAAAGGCTAATGGCGGACAATACAAGTGAGTTTTATAAGCATTCAAAGGCCTGTATTTCTACTCAAGGGTCTGGAAGAAGATGTGAGAGGGTTTTGGGGGACTGGAGCTGTGCTGTGAGTGAGACAGGCCAGCAATCAATTGGCTCAGACCTGCCTTGCCATGTCAGCGTGAGGTCAGCGGGCTGCCATTTTGTAGAGAACATATATGTTGTAACCTGATTTAGTAGGACCTCTCCTCTGTACTGTGAACACCAGGGGTTTAACAGTATACACGTGAACCATGTATAAAGGCATATCACACCAGACCGACAACACCTGGAACTTGTAAATCTACTCTGTGTGTGTGTGTGTGTGTGTGTGTGTGTGTGTGTGTGTGTGTGTGTGTGTGTGTGTGTGTGTGTGTGTGTGTGTGTGTGTGTGTGTGTGTGTGTGTGTGTGTGTGTGTGTGTGTGTGTGTGTGTGTGTGTGTGTGCGTGTGCGCTTGCATGCATGTTTGTTTCTGTGCATGTGTTGCGTGTGTTGTTGATGGATGAGGTGCTAGCGGTGATGGTGTCTAGTGTCAGCTTTCCTGTATTGATAAATGTACATACTTGCCTGGTGTGACATTTTGCAGGAACTGTTTACATTTCAAAGGGATTATGACATATCCTCGCTAGCATGGGAGGAAAGCATTGTGTGTGACGTGCATGTGCATGAGTTTTCACAGAACAAAGCATATTCCATTACATTCCTAATTCCTAAATGGAATTCAGGAAATGATGTTCAGAATTTTACTTGAACTTTTTTGTTTTAGTTTTTAACCAATTTTTCCAATGCAGTGGGTAAAGTGTAGTGTCTGCAACATACTTCATCTAGTGGGAATGAACTTCCCACCACAGTCCATCGTTGACTAAAAACACACTTCTTCAATCAATACCCGAAATTAAAAAAATATATATAAAAATTACTAACCTTCTTACTGTCTTTTACTATCATGTACTTTGCTACCACCTAATATGCCTATACTACTACCTACTATGTTAATATGTCTTTACTACAAAGTGCTACTAAGACTGTAGCACTCAATATTTGACGCCGTTTGACAAACAATGTTACTTACCCTTAGCTGCCAGAGTTGTACCCTACCTGCTAACTTGTTGTACAGAACTTGTAAGTCACTTTGGATAATGTAAAATGTAGTGGACTAATATCTAGAGAAAGATGAAAAACACATGATCTGTCCAAAATTAAATGAATCCAAACCAGGAGGGTTGACTTTGACTTTTATTTGATTTACCGATAGTGGAAAGTAACCAAGTATTTTTACTCAAGTACTGTACTTAATTACAATTTCGAGCTACTTGTACTTTACGTGAGTATTTTCATGTTAGAGACCCTTATACTTTTACTTTAATATGACCTTTAATCAGAGCAGCATAACGTTAGGTTATGACTATAACCAAGTTCTGTTAGTTAGGGGCGATGCTTGGCATCGCTACTGCACTATCTCGCGTACGTGCACGCGTACTGAATAAACCACAAATGTACCTCTAATACCAGTATTAGTCTGACCACACCCCTCATCAGCTTACCTTCATAAGCAGGTGTGTGGTCACCTGCTCTCCTCCTTCCCAAGCTTTCACCACAAGGTGAGGACAAGGGCTGCAGCGGCCGTCCGATGCCAAGCATCGCCCCTAACTAACAGAACTTGGTTATAGTCATAACCTAACGTTCTGTATCGTTAGTGGCTTAGCTTGGCATCGCTACTGCACAAGGGAGGCCAAGCGGAGCCACTTGGCTGACAAATACACCCCGCTGACAGCCCCCCAAAACCATCAGAACAGGGAGGGCCGAGCCCCCCCGACCCCCCCTAATGGAGGGTAGCCCCCCTATTAGGGACGTCACGGGAGGGCGACGGACCCGACCGTGCGAAGAGGCACTCAAGCAACTCAACGCACAGGGTGAGCAGACCGTGGCTTGACCCCACGACTACACACACGCACAACCCGCATGCCACCCGGGAACGAACGGAGGAACAACCTCGTTACTGCCCCCAGAATCACGGGGTCAAGGGCAAACCCAACCCCGTGGCAAGGCCATAGCAGCGGAGCACGAAGGAAGACCCAGACCCACCAAAAGGACTGGACTCCCTAGAATGGGGGCCCGGAGAAGTCCATGATGCCAGCATCAAGACCCCACCAGGTGGGCACGTAGTGCCCCGCCCCCCACATCGCCAGCGTATTCGGACAAAGGCCCCTCAGTTACTGCACCTGGTATTCCCAGGCGGAACCAACCAGGCCAGAACCTGCCCAGCTTCCGAGATCGGACGAGACCGGGCGTGTTCAGGTCGGTATGGCCGTAAGCCGAGCGGGCCCCGTCCCCCCAATAGTACACCGCCTGGCACACTGACCCTGCAGAATAGGCAGTCAGCATGGCCGTAAGCACACAAAAAAGGTTAACCAACGGAAGCAGGCAGCGCACCGGGGAAAAACCAGGCAACAGGCTGTTAACCCTAGCCTGGAGACTGCGGACGAGACAGGCGCCAGAGGGGACAGCTGAACACAGCCGCCCCGGCGGAAGGAGCGTAAGCTGGCGGTGTTGCATGACCAAGCCTCCATTTAACAACCCCCACCCAGAGGGGTCGAGGCAGAGAAGGCTGACACGATTGGCAGACGTCATGAACGTGCAGGGGCACCCTCAAACGGTGAACCCGGGAGTTGACACTGCTCCAACACACCAGGGAATCAACCACCTCGGTGTTACCCAATGCGGTGGTTGTTCCTATAACCCCTCAAGAAAAAACTCCAAAACACACCTGCGGGTATACACCGGCTATACCGCAGTACAAGTGTTTCAGTTTCCAAAAAGGGTTAACCCAGGCCTACGGGTCGCAAACATCACTTCGGACCGGGCCTGGCGGTACGGGAAGCACAGGGTCACCAGAGGAGGTCAAAAAACCACCCCCACAGGCCCCTCTTCGCCATGCGTGAGAGAGGAGCGAAAAATAATGGAGAACCAGCCCCTAAGCACACCGTACCTGGTATTCCCCGGCGGTCTCCCAACCAAGTACTAACCAGGACCAACCTGTGTAGCGGCCGAGATCCGACGAGATCGAGAGCGTACAGAATGGCATGGCTGTAAGCCATGACGACAGTGCTGAGTAAAAACATACCCAACCAGGGTCTCCATAGCGCTTAACCCTGTGACACCCAGACCGACCTGGCATTTTTCCCCCCTGAAA
This sequence comes from Notolepis coatsorum, assembly GCF_963971535.1. Lineage (NCBI taxonomy): Eukaryota > Metazoa > Chordata > Actinopteri > Aulopiformes > Paralepididae > Notolepis > Notolepis coatsorum. The sequence continues at coordinate 178,721,463 of NC_140166.1, read as the reverse complement.
AAAGCCCAAGTCCCTCAGGGTACCAGAACAGCAGATCTGCATCCCCGGCGGACAACGGGTTCAACTGATCTGGACCAGCGTGACCAGAACCAGTCCCGTGCCCTAACCACGCCGACATGCCTACTCCAGGAGAAGGGCAGATATGCGTGTTGATCTTAACATGAAAAGAAGGCGCCACCCAGACGTTCGGACGAACCGCGCCTGGTGGCCCACCCCAAGGGCGTGAGACCCCACTACATATGTTCAGATCCATCCCGTCATCATCCCCCAGACATGAACGAGAATCCGTCGACAACCCACCCAGGTCATGGGATGTGGTCGCCGGAAGAGGAAAAACCCCCATCTCAGTTGCTTTATAAAAACGCTGTTTCAACCACAAGCAACCAAGGCGTGCCAGTCAATCGCCTGTTTACAGCGAGCTAGCACTATACGTGCGTCGGGACACACCCCCATCAATGAACAGGCTATTTAGACCTGTCATTGAATCCCCAAGGCGCCCAGGGGAACGACAAGAGGGGTGTGACACTCCCTAACTCCAACACTTCTGTAATAGAAAGAAGGAAGCATCAACAGTATGTATCCCAGTCTACACAGCCGGGGTAAAATTTTTTCACATTTTTACATCCCACCACCCTCCCATAGGAAAGAGACGGGGATCCCCAGAGAGACTTCCCACGCGAGCTGTACAGATTGAAAAGAATATATTGCACCTCGAGCCATGTAAAAAACTGGTTTTAGGGCCTCCGGGGAAGAGGCACTGAACCCATACACACTCAATAAACGAATTGAATCGAATATACATACAATAGAAAAGGACCCTTCTAGAGGGTCCACTCACTTTGACAATCTGAGGAGGAAGGCTCTGTACTCTGATGGAGGCTTCCTCACATGGAAGAAGGAGTCCGAACTCACAGAAGGCCTGAATAGGCGCTTGGTGAGGAGGAGCCCTGACCACCCCCCCTGAAAACAGATCCATCACATGGACCTGAACAGCACACGGAAGTCCTACCAACCGCACGGTGACGTACTCTATGGCGGGGGAATTCCTGCGGTGCACACGCCCAATATACCAGGCCGTGGGACCAGGAACTCCCTCCCCCCCCCCCCCCCCCCCCCCCCGTAACGTGCCGAACCGCCACGTGACGGGAACCTTGAAGGACAGGGGGTGTACCCCTGACCGACAGAACAATGGGGAGAGGAAAGGTTACCAGTTCACCCCTTTACGACCCCACACCCATGATACGACGTAACGACAAAAAGAGAATATGACACAGTCATAGTCAGCTCTATGAAGCGTTTCACAGCTCCACACAGCGCATGAGCTAACCTGCCATCTGATTTTTACTAAGAACCCCGGTCCAACATACACATGTGCTTCTGTGGCCAGTACAACCCAGTTGTAGGTCACATGACACACACAACCCATCATCACCTACAAAAAATGGCAAAAACACTCAACAGAGGAACGCCGTTTTTTTCACAATGAGAGAATACATCATTCTTGATTAGTATCGACCACAGGCCTTGCTAAGCACACATGACAGCAACCAAACCAATTTCCCTTTAGGAAATAAGTTTCTCCAGCAGATTTAGCACAACCTCAGCAATCAAGCTAAGAGTTACATCGTATCCCTACCACACAAAAGACACAATTAATGCACAACATGTCTGATAGGAGGTGATAAAGTCCCCAGGGAACCGGGGGGGGAAAACACAATCCTCCTATTTTACCCTCAATACGGCCAGTTAAAACAGGAAAACCTGTTAATGTGTGAACTCACTGTTCATTGTCATTACAGTCTGAGAAAGAACATTCTTTTACTCACTTGTCACCAAGCATAGCTTCATAGGTTAGTTGCCTTAGTAGTGAGTACACGGTACACATAAACACCATGATGTTTCTCACACAACAACCAGATCAATACATCACGATCTGCACGGAGAAGCTAACTGCCAGTGACAAAAACAGCTCACACACAACCCGCAACGTATCCCAAATGCATTGCAACAACACACGTTTTGGGAAAAAACACCGTTATTCACAATACATTTAGCAAAGTAAAACCAGAAGACGTGTTATGAGGTCTGGCCAACCCCGTACCTACCCGGAACGCAGATCAGCGAAGTGCAGTCACAAGACACCGTAGAACACAGCCGTCCTGTGTTGTTCGATCCGGGCAGCGTCGCCGCTCCACCAGTCGCTACAGTCCTCTTTGTTGACGCAATCCCCGTCTAGGCTCAGGCAGGGTCGACGAACATCCCCTGTCAAGGATGACGTCGTGGTCAAGAGTGTAAAACATGTTAAAATCAAAGCACGTTCAACAGAATAGCATCAAGCTAACGGCTGCTCCAACCGTTCGGGTGCTATTGCTTCCGCTCGCGAGACGCCGATCTAACGACGCACGCGATCAGAAGCGAGCTCCCGGCGGCGCGCGAGAAGCTAAGCTACCCCGCGCCAGGCCACTGACCGGCTAACCGTAAGCTATGAACATGTAAACAATGACATAACACTCACCCAGACAGGCCGCCGTTCTGAACCCCTCCTCACTTTTTAAGAGAAAAGAGAAAACAAGACGTCAACACCGCTTCACAACGGTGACATTACCACGTCCGGCGGAATCAGCACAGTACCAACTGGCCTGTATAGCTGACTTTGAACATGAATCTGCCGCTATCGCACATTACATGCACATATCCCCTCGTGAAGGAATACTCTCATTTGGATATGAAAGATGGGGTCTTAACACGGTGACAGAGAGAATCCACTCGTCCAGAACACACAGGGATCACCAGTGTCAATGGTCGCGGCCCACTAGTTAAAACTATAATGGTCGCCAGACCAAGGCCTTCTGTCGCCTAGGCGGCTAAACAAAGGACCCTAGCCTGGGGCCGGTTTCCATAAACTTTGTCAAGTAGCCCCCATAGCACTAACAGACAAGTGGAGCCCGCCAGCAAACACTACTCACCCAACCTGGAACGCACCGCTCCTCACAACAGCGGCATGTCCGACAGTTCAGCTGTGGCCTGACAGGTTTCACCCCAACAAACACAGCAAGGAACTGCAGTTGAGAAGCATGCAGCGGCGTGCTCCCAATACGAAAACCGGTGGAGGGTTTTTAGAATGATCATCATCTTCTAGACACTCCAGTACGAAGACAATATCGCCGTATTTTCTCGAAAATAGTGAGAGAGAAAATAAAGATATGATGTCAACGTATCCTTGTTTCCCAAGCTGTTCCTAATCAAATTTCTTCCATCATGGTGTCAAGTGTGGGGATCTACCGAGGCACCTCTTCCTTGTGGTGAAAGCGAGAAGGAGGAGAGCAGGTGACCACACACCTGCTTATGAAGGTAAGCTGATGAGGGGTGTGGTCAGACTAATACTGGTATTAGAGGTACATTTGTGGTTTATTCAGTACGCGTGCACGTACGCGAGATAGTGCAGTAGCGATGCCAAGCTAAGCCACTAACGATACAGAACTAGATCACATACCACTTTAACATAACCTGTAGA